>NW_024386908.1:14160853-14776206 GCF_900408965.1 Simochromis diagramma
CATAAGATACAATAATAATGCATGTAGGCTGAAAAAATGTTCAGTTTCCCACCTAAAGATGCTGTACAGATATTTAAAATACACTAAGGTCTCTCATAATATCATAGTAATTCCTCTGGGAGATTTGAGGAAATACAAAATGTCCTGTACACTTGAGAAGATGCCCTTTACATCTCAACACTTTCATCTTAAAGGAGTCTATTTTTGAGGTCACTTTGAAAAAATCTTCCCAGTCGCACATTCAGACCAAATGCAGATCCGCTGGTGAAATGTAATATTGCGCAAGCCTTGTATAGGGAATGGATACCGTCAAATATAGAGAAAGCAGACACCTTAACGCTTTACTCTGTGCCAAGTAAAGCCAGCGTCAGCTCTCCTCCCAAGCCACATGAGGGAAGTATATAAATACTCTTTATTAATTATTCTGCAGGGATTAATCTGACTGATGTCACTCGTTATTGGTGATTTAAGTAATTAACCACATTAACATCTACTGCTAAAATATGCTATTTTTTTCCCTTCCGTATGTTCAATTTGTTCTTCAGTGAAATTTAATGTCTGAGGGCAGTGAAGCTTTACAGGTGCACAATCTGCTGGGAAGCTGCAGAAGTGCTGTACACGCAGAGTTAATGAAATGAGCCACAGATTGAATCTAGCAATGAGATAAACAATGCAACCTAAGCTTTTCCCACCCATGTCTCATAGTAGACTATAGATTTATTTAAAAAAAAAGGAGGCTCTGCTAAGCTGATAAACAGATTTTTAAACAGCAAGGCAAGGAGCAATGTCCTGCAACTTGATAAATTGTCAGCATTCAGCCATGTCTGATCTTAGTCATTTGCTTGGGCAGTGACTCAGCTGTGACCTTCGTGTGTACACACGGGGCCTGATCCATACCCACAAGCTGGAAAATGCAGCTGTAATGGCACAAACAGTAGTAATGATAGTTTCACGCAGGAGCTGTCAGAGCCAGGCAACATTATAGGCTTCTTGTCCTCGGATCCTGCCACTTTGGTGAAAACACTATAATTGCTAATGAAAAGGTGCACTCCTCTCGTTTTTGGGTGGAGGCTTTTGCTGCCGGGTTGCTGAGTTTGTCAAATGCACGCAGGGAGAAAAGGAACAGAGATGTTCATTTCCAGAGCTCCCACTTGGCTTGCAGGGTCACAGCAGGATGAAAAGATATTACATCATTGGCCTTCCTGTTATTGTCAAAGGAAATGACTGTGATAAGCAAGCACCGTCGAGAACAATGGATTTGAACTTCGCTGTATAATTTTTAAAAAAGCCTTTTATTCTCAGTAGATGTGGCATTTATGTAAGTGCAAACTGACACACACCGGAGATGAAAACCTTTCTGTATGAAACAGTGAGAGTAGAGGGCACTGTGACTGAAACTTCCAGAGATAAATTTAAACATCTATTAGGTACGGCTATGTTTCAGGACCCAAATGCAGGACTCAGAGACAATGGAATGAACTAAGTAAGGCAGCTTTATTGCTGTAGCTTGAAAGCTCAAAGAAAAAACAAGGATACAAAAAACCAGAAACTCCCACAAGGTTGAAACTAGAACCAACAGAACAGGAAACAAGGACCTCAAAGATAGCATGAGTGGACGATGCAACAACGAGCAGAGTAAGACTGAGGACTAAAATACACACAGGATAACGAGAGGATGGGCAACAGGTGGCAACAGGTGGCAACATAGCTGGACCTAATGCAGACTAATGGGACAGGGGAAACGAAACTGAGTGCACTTTACACTAGACACGAGACTGTCAAAATAAAACAGGAAGTATGATAAACACGGAGATGAAGACTAATCCACACAGGCTTGACTCGGGGACTGGGGAGAAACAGACGTGGGGAGATGACTGACTGAGGAGACAGAAAGGGAACATCAGAGATAAGAGAAAAACAAACATGAAGACGAGACTGACTAAACACACGAGAAGACTAGACAATGCGGAAAAAAACTCGAAAACCACACAGAACCGAAGCATACTTTATACATGACGTAAATATAACTATGAACCTAAGAATCACATAGAATATTCAAAAAATAAACTGCATATTGTTCAGAAACGTAGTACCAGTACCATGACAACGCCAGCAAGCTGCATGTTTCCAGTGATGGCAGGATAATGCTGGCCACGTTCTCCATTTCAGTTTTGTGTGTTAATCTGTGTTACTTGTTAACTGGTTGTTGTTGTGTTTTTTTTTTTTTTTTTTTTTTTTTTTTTTGTGTCATATTCATTATTTTATAATGGTCTGCCTGGTCCAGAATTCAGCTCAAAAACATTGAACTAATAAAGCTCATTTGCTGAATTGTAGTCCTTCCTTTTAATTGCATTAAAGTCCTTCACTTTATAAAAAAATGTCTGGAATGCCAGCAGGGTTGACCACTCTGTGTCTAAAACACTGCTTGTGTAGACATCTGTGAGAATACAGCCTCAGTAAACACTTTCCTGATGAATTTCGGGACTCAGTTACTAATTTCAGGATGTATTGATTAAAACATGAAGTCAGTTTTGTACGATATTGTCATTATTACAGTCAGAGAGGGGGATTGTCTATACTCATTAGCTAATGACTTGTAATTTTAAGTTGCTAGCCAGTGAGTATGAAGTGTTCTTAGTTTCACAGTAAGATCCTCTAATCACTGGTTACCTCTTGTTTTAAAACACAAAGATGGTGACGGTGACAAAGGATCCATCACCAATCCATGATGTAATGGCATCTACCGCTAACTTTCATTTAGAGTCTTTAATTGAGCAAAAAGTTGATGGAGATTTTCATCAGTTTAACCAGTGAATGATGTGCAGCAGACGCCTGGCATTATGTAGTTGGTGTTAACAATTGTAGAACAAGGAACATGGTGTGGAAGTCTCCCCTCAAAAGCCCCCGCTGTTTGCAGTTTTCCGAGCTAGCAAGTTAACCCCGAACCTGTGGTAGGAAGATTAGATGTTTGTTCCTAGCTCTTCTGCACCACATGTTATGGGATGAAGACACTGATCGGTTCTTTATCCCCACCAGTCTGTTCATTTAGAAGCTGCAAAGCAATCTTTATTCGTCCTTCACTTTGCTGCCATTGTTCATTTCAATCCCAAACGAGTTGGTGATTACGCCTGGGCTTCATGCTCATTTCCACAAACCCAATTGTTGGATATTGCACTGACCATAGCTAGAAGGAAGATTTTAACTCTTTACACTCACTCTAATATCCATGCTGTATCTGTTTTAGTTAGTACAAATTCTCCATTCCCCCGAATACAAAAACATAGATGTAAAATTGTTGAATTTAGCTGCTTGTTACAGAGGTTTAGGGTGGCCGTGGATTAGAAGGTAGATTTAGAGAAGGTCATTTACCGATCAGAAGGTTAGTGGTTCGATCCATGGGTGCTCCTGCCAAAGTATCCTTGGGCGACAATCTGAACTCTGAGTCGCTCCCAGTGTGAAAGTTAGATGAGACTAGATTACAAAAGTTAGATAAGATAAGTTAGATGGAAAGTGCTTAGACAGAGAAAAAAGTGTTTGTGTGAATGGGTAAATGACACATGTTACACAAAGCATTCTGATTGGTCAAGCAGAGTAGAAAAAGTGCTATTCAGGAACTAGTCCATTTGCCATTTACAGGTTGAAACTGTGTTAGGGGTGAATGCATTGGTTTATCATTGTTAGAAGATTGCGGTTATGTTCCTTAAACCTACAGCTGTACAGCATGTACAAGAAAGTGGTTTCTCAGCAGTGCATTTCTTCCTGTGAGGTCGTGATCAGTTCAAATGTCAACAGTAGAAAGAACCTGTTATGAATCATTTTGTTTTTCCTCACTGTGTTGCAGGGACCTTTGGAATAGAACATTTTTTATACAGTTTATGTCTTCTTGTCTTAGCACAGTGAAATGAATAACTGCAAGATCTGAGAGATCGTTGTGAGTTCATCCATTTGCGGCTAGAACATATTTCCATCACATCCACTCATGCACATGGCTGTGTTTAAGGGATTAAGGAGGTGCTGACAAGCTGACGTCACTTATAGCTGTCTATATTTTAAATGGCCTCCTGTTAATGCAGAAATAAAGGTTCTCTCAGTAATTGTCTTGGAGGGACATTGCCCAGTAATTACCCAGGATGAAGACGACAATAAGAGTGTGATGTTTTCTGGCTCTGTTTTCGCCACAGGCTCCTGCAGGAGCCATTACCCTTCTAGGAGTGATTTATTTCTTGTGCTATAAGGGAATCGCTGCAGTTGGACAAATTAAAGCTTATTCTCTTGACATGAGGAGAGAACCTGGTTGTCCCATTTCTTTTTTTTTTTTTTTTTTTTTTTTTTTATTCAGACTGTGATTTCTTTTGTTTTTATCACTGCCTTTAGCAGCAGAGTTGCCAAGGGCACCCAGGTCAAAGTGGCAGCGGCAGATGGCAAGGGCTTTTCAGGACAACTTACTCCCAGATGCATGACATCTGGATAGCATTTCTCAGGGTACAAAGGTGCGATTCCCGTCAGAGAAAGGTCATTAGAGACTTTTTCTGCCTGTCACCCTCCGAGATGGAAAGCAGCATTTCATTTAGAGTTAGTATTTGAGAAGTGGATCGCAGGTTTAAATCTCAGCGTTGCAGTTTAATAAACGCAGACAGACGCGGACATGTTTATTTACATTGTTGCAGTTTTGTCAAACTGACACTTTTAATACTGAAAATGGATTAGGCTAAGTTTTGTAAACTGCTATAAATGACTAATTATGTCAGGAAATGGGAACAGAGCCCAGTGCAAAAACATCCCCTCAACAATGTTGTGGAGCGTTGAAGCCTTTATTACGTGTTACTGTGGCTTTGTTCAGCTCTGTGCCTTTTCTCTAATCAACAAATGATGAGGATGACCTTTTTTAGTCACAGCCTGATGTTTTCAGGGTATAATGCCACACAGACGGTGGCAGCTATAATCATTTTATACCGCAATATTTGTTTTAGATACTTTTTTTTTACATTGTAAAATTTAAAATGAGAAATATTAAACTACTGTTCTAGGAAAGGGATTACATCATGTGTTCTGTTCAATATATAAGTTGTTGGTTTGTCTAGAAGCTGCATTCATCTCCAATCAATACTCCAGATACTTGCTGATTGGTGACAGCATATTGATAAAATATTTCAAGAACTTCAGTCATCCAAAATAACTAGAGCGAGCAGAATTTGCCAAAAGGTAAGACACAGTATTTGTCAGAGAATTAAATCATTCAAATGCTCCAAAAGATGCCAACAACATAGACATGGTTAAGAGGTCCAATGTACACCTCTAGAAATAGCAATGTAAACAAGCAAGCTAGTAGTTAGCTTGCTAACTATTAGCAAGCTAGTGGTTAGCTAGCTAATAGCTAGCTCTAGTTGTTTTCTAATATTAGGCTGTTAGTTTATATAACCTCAATTCCCAAAAGTTGGGGCTTTATGGATTATAAATAAATACAGAATATGATAGAGTGAAAAATTAGCGATAGAAACCAAAACTGTTCTTTGTACCAGGAGCCTCTAAATGTGTTTATTTATGTTTAAAGTTGGGCATTGTAATAGGGAGTGTGTGGAGATTGACTCACTTATAGAGTTAGCCTAAAGTGGAAGTTAGAGGAACTGCAGTTTTGGTGCTTATAATTTTTTTTTCTTTTTTTTTCTTGTTTTCATCTTTGGAGTTCGGCACTTATAACACAATCTATCAACAAATCCTCAGCTGGGATCTCTTACAATGCTATAATCAGTTTCTTCCACTGATTATGTCCCTGTTCAGCAGTTTTCCTTATTCTCCTTCTCTATTTAATTTTAATTAGTTAGAAAGTCAAGAAAGATGAAGCTGAAAGAAAAAGTAATAGTGAAAGTTGGTGAGTTTACATGCCTGGGGTTAAATTCTCAAAGCAATGGATGGTTCACAAGAGCGGTGGAGGCAGGGTGGAGTGGGTGGAGACGAGTGTCAGGGGTAATTTGTGATAGAAGGATAGCACAAAGATTGAAAGGGAAGGTTTACAAGATGGTAGTGAGACCTGTGTGATTTAAAGATGGTGGCACAATCATAAAGACAGGAGGCGGAGCTGGAGGTGGCAGAGTTAAAGACGTTAAGATTATTATTGGGGGTGATGGGACGGGCAGGATTAAAAATGCATCAGAGGGACAGCTCAGGTTGAGCAGATTGGAGGGAAAGTAAGAGAGGCAAGGCTAAGATGGTGTGGACATGTAAAGAGGAGGGATAGTGGATATACTGGAAAACAGATGTTGAAGATGGAGCTGCCGGGCGGGAGGAAAAGAGAAAGACCACACAGGAGAAGAAGATGCTCAGGTGGAAGTAGATCATCTGCTGTGGTGACCCCTAAAGGGAGCAGCCTGAATAAGAAGAAAGAAAATCAAGAAAGAACAGCTAGATATGGCCAAGACTTTGTATTTGCCTTTGTAAAAAAAATTAGTCATTTTCAAGTAGAACTGCTTGGCCAGGCTCAATTATATTCAGCTTGATGTAACTCGGTCATATTTTCGAAATTCAAGTTCAGCTACAATCAAGTTATCCATTTTTTTTTTTTTAACAAATAAAAGTTTCCTTGGTACTTTTATATTATTAAAAATGTTTTTCTTTCAAATATGATTAAAAGCAGACCAAAAGTGAACATCATCACCTGTGACCCAGAGCCGATAGGAAATTTCAATGTAAAGTTCAGATCTCAATTATCTCCCAGTCTCTTTGTGAATACAGCTGGCACACTTTGCTCAAAGTTTTCCGGTCACATTCATGTAGGATCTCGCACTGAGATGTGAAAAGGAATACTACGTGAATCTCTCTGGATAGTGAAAAAGCCTTTGCCTGGGTATTTGAAGTCTGTTTGAAGCGCTAGACTCCCTTGAACTGATGATATCAGAGCATAAAAGCACAGGAAAGACTCGGTAATAAAATCTGTCTTGTGCAGTTGAAAATAATCTACATTTTAGTGGCTTTAATGCTGCAATTAATGTTGTTTTGGTGGGTTTTTTAGAGACCTTCATAAATGTTACTGTACAGAGTGAAAAAATTAGTTCTGAGAAAATTTAGTCTACTTATACTCCTGACAGCTACTGTACATAGCTAAAGAAAACTTGGGCTGGATGACTTTGGAGCCTTTGTTCAGTCAGTAACTCCTACAGCAATCACGGCGGGGGCGAAAGTGTAAGAGAACAAATAATCCTGCCAGCCAAGAATCAAACTTGGGACTCGCTGCTCGGGGCATTTGAGGCCTACCCACTCAGCTATCAGGTCACCCAGAACTCGGCTCGTTTGATTAGTAAGTATCACTAATGAGAATGCCCTCATCCTTCGTATAGCAGAGGGAAATTAACTGCTGACGGGATCTCTCCTGGTGTCATAACTCTTTATAATATGGCAGCAGTACATTACACTGTAACTGCATCTTGATGCTCATTTACTCCGACCAATGTCACTACTCCTCATAGAGATGCTCTGTAATTACAACCCATGGTTTTCCTTTGCACTTCGGGACACCTTCTTGTTTTATTTTATTTTTTTCTGGCAGATAATTAGAGAGAAAGATACTTTTTTTCTTGTGTCATTATTCATAAGAAAAAATATCCTCATTTAGATACAGCAACATCAACACCTTTTCTTCGTACTTTGGAGAAGAATCTGTCAGAGTACACAGTGAGAATGACTTAATTGCATACCATCTGTTTGCCTCAGAGATATGCTAAATTTGACAGTCTTGCATGTCTCAACGAAGCAGAATTTTTATTGAAATGAGTGTAAAAATTTTTTACAGATGTTGAACACATCTGGGCACATTGAAACCCCCCCCCCCCAGCATAAATTTGTGGGGTTTTTTGGTTTGTTTCTTTTTTTTAACTTTGGAGTAAAAGTCAGTAAAATCCAGAGTTGAATGGTGGTGAATTGCATTTTTAGGGAAAACACTTATTTGGGCCACGATCCCCGTGAAGTGTAGCGTTAGCAGATGTCTTTAAATGAACCAGAAGGAATGCAGAAATCAAAGGCAAGGGCTCACTGTGCTGATTTAACGTACAGGTCGAAAAGGCAAAGCATGTGGACACAAAGGCGAGAAAAGAGGCATGACAAGGCCGACAGGCAGAAACTAGAAGGCTGAGAGTTGTTGAGCGTGAAGGAAAGGATTGGTTGTCTCTACCAAATGGTTTAGAAGTGGACCAGGAACATGTATGTGCATGTGGGGGGTCAGGCTGATGAAGAGAGATGAGTAATAGTTATTAGTTGTTATGTTTTTTTTTGTTTATTCCATTTTAGCTCATGCAATAGGGAGACATCCTTCGGTCCCCTTCGGTCCCCTATGAGCCCCAGTTCCTCCCCTTAGTCCAAAGACACTGATGTTAGGTTAACTGGTGTCTTTAAAATGGCTATAGGTATGAATGGTTGTCTGTCTTTCTGTATTAGTCCTACAACAGACTGATAACCTGTCCAGCGTGTACCTCTCACCCTATGACAGCCGGGATAGGCTCCAGCCTCAGCGCAACCCTGAAATGGATAAACAGAAAAAAAAATGAACCAGATGCTAAAGCGGTGGTTTTCTGGTCATTGTTTATTTTTATTTTTCTGCTATGACTTTTAGTTATCCATTCCATCCATTCACTTCCGCTTATCCTTTTCAGGGTCGCGGGGGGCGCTGGAGCCTATCCCAGCTGTCATAGGGCGAGAGGCGGGGTACACCCTGGACAGGTCGCCAGTCTGTCGCAAGGCTAACACACAGGGACAAACAACCATTCGCACTCACATTCATTTGCACATTCACACCTAGTGACAATTTGGGTTATCCAATTAACCTATCCCCACAAGCTGCATGTCTTTGGACGGTGGGAGGAAGCCGGTGTACCCGGAGGGAACCCACGCAGACACTGGGAGAACATGCAAACTCCACACAGAAAGACCCCGGCCTGATGTTGGAATTGAACTCAGGACCTTCTTGCTGTGCGGCAACAGTGCTAACCACCGTGCCACCGTGCTGCCCTGACTTTTAGTTATTAGACAAAAAACAATTCACAAAGTTCCCACATAAAAAGTCATCGACTCACAGTTTCTATAACCATGTGTGCCAGTGCGTTTTGACTGACAAAGACTAAAGCTTAAGACATTTCATTTACTTTAGTCAGCCTTCTAAGCATAACAGATTGTTTTTTTCTTAAGCTTAGTTCTGACTTGATCGATCCACTCATCCTATACCTTTGGCTCTTGAGCTGGGTAAAATACACTTATAGGTTCTAGTCATCTGTTTGCAAACAGGCTTATTGCCTATCTTGACAGCTGTATGGAGACTTTATAGTTGCAAGATTGACTGTGTATGCCTGACGTGTGCACACACACCAGCACCCCCAACTTCAAGGCCCTTCCCTCAGATGTTAGTAAAACACGTTAAATCTGGTAGTTTTCATGTGTGTTGTTATTGTATAACCGTGGTGGTTAGTCAAGGATGGAATTGCATTTCCTATACTACCTCCAGCTGAAGTTTATTCATAGACCTCGCATGTAACAGGAATGCCATGTGGGCGTTGAGCGTATACTTGGTGTTATCTTGAACTACGCTTCATTTGTTTTGTCAGCCTTTTTTGCTCAGTTGCAAGTAAAACATTTGATAATTATGGTCTTTTGCCACTGTTATGTCACTGTTATAATAGAGGTCACTAAGCTGATTTGCCCCCCTCTGTTGCACTATTAGGTAATGTAATATGTCATTTCACTGCACATCTGATTTGGGAGTGATTTCCTGGTGATGTGACGTAACTATGATCCCCTGCGGTCATCTCAGCTGCTTTGTCATGGAAAAAAAAAAAAAATCACCCTTCAGTGCCTCCTCTCCGTGGGTTTCCTCTGATCCGTCACACAGCTCATCTAACGGGGCCCACTTTCACATTTAGCACACACAGAGCAGTGCACAGTGAAGCGTGACCGTGGGACATTTGTGCTTAAATATGTGTGGTTCATTTGAATCGCAGTGGCTGAACTAAAGAAATAAACAAAGCGGGCAATGCGATCTGCAGGACATAATCCATCACACTGGTCCCACTAATTCACAGCACATATCACTGGAAGCATCAAAGAGGAAACGTGCCTGTGCAGCGCGAGCAGACATTTCGTTATCTCTGGTTTGAGGCGTGTGGCTATCACTTACGTTACATTCAGATTTGTATGTCCACCTGCAATTATATCATCTTGTAATGGCAGAAGATGAAGGGCATGGCAAACATGGACTCACAGTATTTCAGTTTTTACTCTCTATAGCTTACATTGCACAATTTAATTGCATTTAAACTGTGCAGCTTCTCTGTTTGATGCAGATCTTCTGAAATTTAAAATACCCCCCCGATTTGAGCTGGAAAGATTATATCAGGAAATGGGAAGGCATCACTTGTGATCAACGAGATGAAAGCACTGGCAGAAATGTCTGCAACATCAATCTTTGAAGTCAAGTTCCGAATGCCTAGTGAAAGTATTTGATGCGGATAAGGAAAATGGTGCTAATGAGCACGTGGAAGTCAATAATGGCAGAGAGGGGGGGGGAATATCTGGATGGCCCTTGACCTGCATGTAATTAGAAAGAAATGCTCGTAAACCTCTGAGACCGTTGCCCTTGCTGCTTGGAAGTGTACCAAGTCATTATGAGCTATTCAGAATCAGTGTGGGTTTTTTTTTTTTGGTTTTTTTTTTTTTTTTTTTTATATATTCAGGCGTACAAGTAACCTTTAGTATTCACCTTGATAAAATATATATATATATATGTGTTAGTGCTGCATGCTTAAGAATGTATTGGCACTTTAAACTCTCATATGGGGGGATTGAATTAATAAAAAGTGTTATATGGGTATAAACAAACTGCTTTTATACCTGTCGTTAAAGTTTTAAGGCAAAGTTTGCCATATTTTTAAGTAGTAATTCCCACTCCTGTTTTTCAAGGGAGACCTGACCATTGCAAGTTTAGCTGTAGGGAATTAAATTTTGAAAAAAGTTTCAGTGTTTGCAAAACACAAAAAGAATGTTTTATTCACCCCATTGGTTTTTTTTTTGTTTTTTGTTTTTTTGGCAGGGTGGTTGGGCGTATTCGATAACAGGAGAGGTTAAATTGACCATGTGACGTACAAAACGATAAATCTCTCTCAGTAACACAGACTCATGCCAGCCCTGAGAGAGGACAGAAGAATTAAGAACAAAGTTTAATTAAGCGGGCGCAGGCTGACGTCCAACCAAATCGTCGGCCAAGTACAAAAGGTCACAAACAAGCCGAAGTGTCCAAAAAAGCGCGAGAAGGGGTCCAAAAATAAACAGGCAGGGCAGAAAACAGGCGTAAAGGCCAGAATATCAATTAGAGATCGGACAGATTAAAGGAAAATAACCACCATCAGGTGTCTTGTTTCACCATGTGAGCACTCGGAATAACTTTGTATTGATATGCAGTGACCTTTTCGTGTAAGAGGACAGGAGGAACCTAAGCATGCCAGCACAATGTCCCTGAATGCTTAACACCTCACAGCAGGAGTCAAGAATTCAGATTTTAGATAACATCCTGTTTTTATTAAAGACCCGCAACTTCCACATCAGAGTGTTGTTTGTAACTTGGTTCCTCTTTTCTTTTTTTTTTCCAACTGACTTTTATTTTTGGTTTTGAGTGACAGCCCTGTGTAACTAATGCCATAACCTGAAGTGTCACACACTGCTGCCAAAGGAAACCTTGTGCTTAACCGACACGTGCAAGAAACTTTGACAACGCTTCATTATTCCAGCAATAAGACACGTCCAACTGTTTTTAGTCCTTCTTTTTTTTTTTTTATTTTTTTTTTTTAAATAAAATCAGAAATATGGTGTTTGGAAACTGTGTGGGATCCCAACTAAAGCCCAGAGAGCTGCTAGGCTTCTAATACTGTAGCATAAACCCTCCATAAGTGTGTCGACTCAGCATGGACAACACTGAATAAGCGAAGCATTGAAGAAAGCACGAGATCCTCACTGCAGTGTATTTATTTTGCTCAACTGCTAACATGTGTCTCGTTAAATCTGTGTTTAACGCTTCTTAATTAGAGACGCTTCCGCTGTTGTTGTCATTTTATTTCTTATTATTTTCAGTTGCATTTTGTGCCGAATGAGAGAGAGAGAGAAGCTGCAGGCATAGGGGCAGTAACAGTAGGGGCTTGGTGTACAGTCCCTCTGGGGATGAGAAGCAGGTGTGAAGGTAAGTGCAGGGCTGAGGTGATTGGAACAGGCGGGAACATGCTGAAGGCTAACGGTGCTTGGACTGGGAGTGATAGAATCTTTAATGTTTGACAGACAAAACACACCAGGAAAAATAGCAAAAATGCAGCTGCTGTCTTTAAATGAAACTCTTGGTTATTAGATTAATGGCTAATTAGCACTTCCCTGAAAAGTCACACCACTGTTTGCTCTAAATAAGCCCGTATTAAATGACTGGACTGTCGCTTGTGTGCCTTGTTCTCATGATGGGAACTGACCCCTGCAATTTCAAGCAAATCAATAAAATTCTCAGTGCTTTATTACAGAGTGCTTGAAATAGAAACAGGCAGAGGGGGTAGCCCTGACAGCCAATTGGCTATAGCTCATACCACATGGGCGGAAGTGCTTTGAGGAATGAGTCCCCAATTTGATTTACAGCCAGCTGGATTCTTACCATGTCACTCCCCTGTTCTCTTTCCCCATATTTCCTGTCCGTCTAATAACAGCACAATGCCCCCAAATGACCTTTTAAAGAAATAGAAACTGTACATTTCACATTACCTTATATAGTATTCGCAGGGGTCAGAGCTCAGTACTGCTTCTTTTCTTACCTCCCGCTGGCTTGCATGCAGCAAAAGCCTTTCAGTCTGTCATCTGCTTTGCTGAATTGCTCAATATTCCCAGAATTCAATACCAGCACACGGATGTGTGTGTGTGCTGGTATTACTCATATAGTGGGGACATAAGGAGAATCTGTTAAGTACAAGTCAAACTTGTAGGGACCTGAGTCTCCTTTGGAAGCAAAAACCAAGCCCCCTTTATATGAATCATGAAATTTTTTCACATGTGAGCTCAGGAAAATGTCAGGACATTTAGGTCAGGGATGTTAAACTCATTTTACATCATAGGCCACATACAGCCCACTTTAATCTTAAGTGGGCCGGACCAGTGAAACTCCCCTTTCTGTCAGTATAAAGAAGTTTAATTATACATTTAATCCTTGAGATATCTTAATATTAGAAAAAGGGGTGCAATTTCGAATGTATGTCTCAGTTTTTTTCAATATGGTAGAGAAATGCTGCTGCGGTAAATGTCAGAAATTTGTCACCAGGACTCTGAAATTGTAAGAGATAAACGTGTCAAATTACAAAAACGTGAATCCATGTGTACAGCGGATGGATACACAGTGTATTCTGTGTATCCGTTGTAAATAATAGAAATTATAAAGGGAGAAAAAAACCAACTTTTCCTTGGTTTTATTTTTTTATGTATTACCCAGTTACTTTGGTGTAGCATGTGGGAGGTCTTTGTCAGTAAAGATAAAGCTGTAAAACTTTACACCTTCCAATGATGTCCAATGGGGTCGGGCTGGAGTCTTCATCAGGACGTGTCTGGCCCCCCGGGCCTTATCTTTGACACCTCAGGTTTAGGTTGTGATACTGTCAGACTTTTTCTTTGTCACATGTTGATACTCTGTGTGGTTTTAGACAGGGGATCTGATTAGAGCTTGCAGGAAGCAGAAAGCTGGATGATTGGGAAGCCAACAAAATGAAGATGGTTCAGTGTGCAAAGCATCATGCATTTGTCTTCTGGCATTCAACTCCCTGGGGCAATATTAAGCTTAGGGCAATAGTGCATGTGTGTAAATGGCTATGGTTTTTTTTTTTTTAAGTGGTTTTTTTATACCAAAGAAACCTGCATGGAGCTATAATACATAGTTGAGCCTTAAAATGAAGGGGACACAGCCTATTAAGTATAAAATTGTCTATCAGTGTTTCTAAGTATATATTATTTACTTTACTACATATCACTGCTCAGTGGGTTATTTATGGTTCATTTATACTTAGAATTTCTGACTTTTGGCATTTTGCTAAATTATAATAGAGCACTTCACTCTCAGACTGCTCACAGACTGCTTACTTGTGATTCCTAGAGTTTTTCCTTCCTACTGTTGCCAAGCGCTCGCTTGCTGTCTCATTGTTGGGGTTTCTCTCTACACTGTATATTGTATGGCCTTTACCTCACAAAATAAAGGGTCTCGGGGTAACTGTTTTTGTGATTTAGAGCCGTATAAATAAAACTGAATTGAATTGGATTTTCTCAGTCTCTCATATCATTGTGGAGGAATTTTGGTCCCACTCTTCTTTACAGCATCGCTTCAGTTCATTGACGTTCACAGGTCTATGCACAGCTCGATTAAGGGCCTGTCACGTCATTTCATTCAGGCTGAAGTCTGGACTTTGACTGGGCTGTTGCTGCACCTTGATTCTTTTCTTTTTCAGACATTCTGTTGTAGATTTGCTGCTGTGCTTGGGATCATTGTCCTGTTGGATGACCCAGTTAAAACTTTGACTGTCAGGCAGATGGCTTCACATTTGACTGTAGAACACTTTGGTGTATAGAGGAGTTTGTGATCGACTCAATGACTGCAAGGTGGCAACATCCTGTGGCTGCAAAACAAGCCCAAACAATCAGTCCTCCAGCACAGCGCTTGACAGTGGATATGAGGTGGCTGTGCCACAGTGCATTATGGGCAAACATCTGTCCAAAGGACATTGTTCTAGACGTGCTGTGCTTTGTTCAGATGCAACTGTGTAAACCTAACCTGTCCTGCCATGTTCCTTTTAGAGAGAATAGACTTTCTCCCAGCAACCGTTCTACTGTCATGAACTTTAACATTTAACTTGCTGACTGAGGCCTGTAGAGTCTGCAGTATAGCCTTCGGGCTTTATTTTATTTTATTTTATTTTATTTTATTTTGCAGCCTCTCTAAGCATTACATGGTCTGACCTTGGGGTGATTTTGCTTGGTTCACCATTCCTGGAAAGATTGTGGCATTGGGTTATCACACACCTGAGTGCTCTTGACCAGCAAACTGCCAAAACCTCTGCTTTTATAGAGGTGCTCAGACTTGCTGATACTGAATTATTCAAATGCATTTGTATAGCTGCAGCTGGTTGCTGCTTAACTTTTTAATTGCTATGGAAGCAGTAAAGGCGTACTTATGTTTTCTATTTACATTACTTGCCCCCTTTTTTTTTTTTTTTTTTTTTTTTTTTTTTCCTCTGTCCGTCTCTGTTACTTGTATCCATGTTTGCGAATCACTGATCTAAATTCTTGATTAATCAACAAAAATCAGCACAATTTGTTATGTTTGATTGCATTAGAGACTTCTGTGTCCCTGTTTTCCCAGTTTTCTCTCTGAACAAGCATATGTGGATACACCAAAAAACCTAGAGAGTATATTTATGCGTCTGTGTGCTCGATCCCTGGTGGTCAGCATAGATGGAAGTGTGGCCCTGCCATATAACGTCATTAAATATGCAGTGTTTGCTTGTTGATATATCATGACCCTAAACCTGCAACTCAGCTAAACGTCTGTTGCCGCTGGTACGTTGTTTTAAATGAATAACATCAGTCGTTGATATATAATTATAACCCACTGATAAATCAAGCGGCAGAAACATGTTGCGAGGCTCAAATCTTTTACACAGAAACACTTTTGAGCAGTGTGATATTGACGAAAACGAAGCTAATCACACTTGCTGACGAGAAATAATGTGACCCAGTTTTGAAGTTTATTCTGTAACGGGGCATATTTCAGCTCAATCTATGCTCATCTATTCAGATAAGGCTTTGGCAACTTTCTGATGTGTCCTCGAGAACAGATAAAAAAGACGGCACTCAGTCGCAGATTAAAAGAGACTAATCTCAGAGGCCGCTGGATCATTTATAGCCCACGAGGCCTTACCAACACTGAGAGACCTACTTTAAAAACACAGTGTACACAACATCTACTCTAAGTCTGTCTAGCTGAGGAGAGGGATCCCTCTTCCTGAGTTTTCCTGCAGTTTAATTTTCTCTTTTTTGCATTTTAGGGATTTGTTTTTTTCTTGTCTGAATTTCCTGTCTAATGTTGGAGGATGCTGTTTGCGTCACATTTGTGATACTGAGCAATACGGTTGCATTTTAATTCGGCTCTACGTGATAAATAATTAAATGTGTCTGGAAAAAAAATTTGATAGTATTTACAAAACAAACTTTTGTGGTGTTCAGAAGCTAAATGTAATAAAACATGTATTCATTACGTGCTATACTGAAATTATGAATACTTTTTATTGTTTTATCCTTCTGAAGTTTTAACATATTTTGGGGGAGTTAAGAGTACTACTAGTTTAAAGATGTGACCTGATTGGCCTAAAGAATGAATTAAATAATCAGTAATTAGTAGACAATGAATATAATCGTTACTTAAATGCCTTATTATGGGGTACTTGCAAAAAATAGCCTGTGTCCCCTTTGGGTTGAAACTAGAACAGAGGGGGAACTTGAATTGTATGAACTGAAATGTTGTTGCCGTCACCCCCTCTTGTGTGGTCACATGTCTTAGGCATGTATAAAACATGATATTGACACAACAATCTAAGTCCAGTGATTGAGTACCAAATCACCCTTTCTACCTTTGTGAGTCTATTTGGCCTGCCAGTTTCAGAGGGTAAAAAATTAATCATCCAGGCTGTGGGACTTGTTCAGCAGAAGCTAATTAAGAGAAAAGAGCTCAGAAGACCCCAGAGTCACGGCCTCTACCTTAAGGCTTACGGTTTAGTGTAAACGCTTTGTAATGCCTACTCTTTCCAGGAAGTGTTACCTTTGAACAAATGAGTCCTTGACTTGTCACCCCGCTCCTTTATTCTCATGCTCAGAGATAAGCCAATGCAAACGATCCATGGATGGGATTGCTGTTCTATCTTCCTTGCAACCGCTGGCCTTGACTGAGTCTATTTCCATTATCCCGCCCATTGATTTGCTCTAGCGCCTTTGTCACAGCAGTGCTGTTAATGTAATTGAACGGGGCTTCTTTTTGTCCTCTTCCTCTGTCCCCTTGGCATGAGTACCCACACACATATACATATTTACTCACACCCATTCTCTCTCTCTCTCTCTCTTGCTTCCCAGATGTTGCCAGGGCTATTGAGCTGCTGGAGAAGCTGCAGGAGTCAGGCGATGTTCCCGGTCACAAGCTCCAATCTCTGAAGAAAGTCCTTCAGAGTGAGTTCTGCACAGCCATCAGAGAGGTGAGTCACTGCTGCTCTGTGAACACCAACAAGAATTTAGATTGTTTTTCTTGTGTGGGGCTCCTTTGTCATGACCTTTCCCATCTGTCTTCTGTACTGGACCTTTAGTAGAATTTGTGCATAATATGTTTTTGTAATTTAAAACAAAACAATACAAAAAGATAAAATGTGGGAACAATAAGCTGAACTCAGGCGTGACTTTTGCAATGGCTTTATCCATCTAACTCCATTTCTTATTCCACAGGGCTAATGACCCATAAGAGCTTGAAGCACCAAAGACAAGCATTATGTAGCTTTTCTTGAAAGGGCACATGGGCATTGTTAGGAGTACCAGCAGTGCAGAGACCCATACGAATATTCTCAACATCTAAACCACAATGAGACAGGAATGTAATTCACTTTTAGATATACATAAAGGGGATAAATAAATATATTAAAAATAGGTTGTCTGGTTATACCCCACCATCCATCATGTGTCTGTGGATGTTGGTTTCTTGGATAACTCTTTAAAAAGAGCTACCTTTTAAAAAAATATTCTCAATACTATTACAAAGACTGACATTCAGCCTAATAATTCAACAATTCATGTTTACGTACTGAGTAATTTTTCTATGGGTTAGGGGTATAAAGGATGTCGAATTCCTGGTTTAATTTGGCTCAAAATGAAAGCTTGGAGGACGTCTTCAGTAAAACTGTCATTTTTTTTCAAGAATGCAAAAACTTGTATATGACACCATCTATTTCTCTTTTTCAAAATTTGCGTTAAACGCAGGCACACTTGCCAGTTTATTTAATATCAATCAGTATCAAACATCTGGTATATATTTGCTGACATTTTCTGCTGTGTAACAGACAGTCAGACAGGACCACTATTGGTATTTATTGATGATTGATGATAATGAAAGTTTAAATGAAAATTTAAAAAGTAAAGAAGAGACACCATTCATATGTTTCTACTGTTGACATTGCATAGTTTGCCCACCTGAGGGCACTGCAACTTCCGTTTTGGTAACACACGGCCAGCTAATGTGAGCAAAGTCAGGCAGAGAGTATAAGAGTAAACAAATAACTTTACAAAACAAAAGGTTATGGAGTTTTTCTTCCAGCTGTTGCCAACAATGTTTATGTATTTTGCATTTGAAAGAAAAAGATATCGATATTGGAAAATACTGAAATATCGGATTTTGAAATCACTAAATTTCGGTAGCAGGAGTGGTCTTAGAAATTCTGTCACTTGGGCCCTAAGTAGTTCATTTAAAAGAAATGCCACTGCGATTTGTTGGCTTACTTTGAAGATTATCTTGACGTGGTTACTTATAACTTTAAGCGTATTATTATCTGTGGTGCTTGAAAGGCTTGATAGTAGCAAGAGCACTGATTCTGAGTCCTGTAAGCTCCATCAGACCCAAGGAAATAAAAACAGCAGATAGTCACCTTGTGTTTTTCAAATGAATTTGACACCTGACTTGACATCCAAATCTCTAAACAGCTTTTCGCTCAACATATTTCATATCTTGGCCGAAGGTGAGAAGTAATATTACCTGATAGTTTTATATAATGCAGTGGTGCCAAACTGTGCTGTCAGGTCACTGTAAGTGCCTTGAAACACAAACCCAAAGCCCACAGTAAGCCTGGAGCAACAACAAGAAAATCAGAGAGTGTAACTTTAAGGCATTGCTGAGCTGCATCAATCAACAAATGACTGCAGCATAATGAAAATGTCAGAGCTTATCGCGCTGCCTTATTACAGCTAGAGCTGAACAGCAGAAGTCAGAGGCACAGTGGGTTTTTGACTGCATAACCCCCCCCCCCCCCCACATACACACACATTTAAATGTTCACAGGGCCAGAAAACATCATGAGCATTTCATTAAGTCTAAGGTTTGATAAGCTCGTTAAACTGAATTTTAATTAAGCGAATCACTGTTAGGGATTGGTTTCAATCGTATTTTACGGGGATGAAGTAAAATGTGAATCGTGAAACTGAAGTTCTTGTTTTTCTCCTCTTGTTAAAATGCTTTCATTCTCATGCACGCAAAACAACCACCCACTGATCCGTCATCTTGAGATCATTCATCAAGACGGCGGGGGTAAAAAGCAAACAAGAGCGTTCGCTCTACGTGGCGCGGCTGCACAGGCTGATAACAACAGATCTTGTGTGTTTAGTGTTCTGTCTGTTGTGATATACTTTAGCACTACCCAGTGACATGGATTTGTTAAATAAACAGCAGTTTGAAGAGCAGGGAAGCAGATGACAGAATGGCCTCTGTGCTGCAAGTTAATTGTGAACAAAGTGAACATGTAATTTGTTCTGGAATGAAAGACAATTAGCGGACTTCATCAGTATGTTGGGAAGAGCGCCGCTCTATTTTCTGAAGAGAATTGTGTTGTAAATTAAGTAGACATGCAATAAGATTTTACTGCTGCAGGGCAAAAAATAACCATAATATGTTTTGGAAAATCAGTGATATGGGGAATTGTAAGCCAGCTGCTGTAATTCGCACTTTGTAAAACTTACTTTCTCAGCTTGTACTTGTTACTTAGAAGTGTATATATATGGGGTAAACAAAATAATAAAGAAGGTCTTAAAATCTGAAGATAAATAATTGCATAAAATATTTTGTCATTTGTTTAAAAGATGAAGAAAACGATGAGTATGACACTTCTGTATTTAACAAGATCTCACCATTTCTTTTACTTTAACAGAGCATAATTAAATGCCATTTTATGCATTAACTGCCATTAGGGTACTGTGATTGATTTAAAAAAAAAAAAAAAAAAAAGCTGGTCCGATGTATTATAACATACATAATTTATTTAATTAATTAATTTTTTTTAAATATAACATAACTTTTGTCAAAGATGCCTCATATTTTTTTTTTTTAGACTTTTACAGTTGTCCCATCTACTTTCTGTAACCACCTGTAGGTAAAGCAGCTTTCTTCTGAATGGCTGCGCTTCGTAAGCTGAATGTTTCAGGATCACTTGGGTGGGGCTTCTGTGCTAACATCCAGAGCTGTGTGCATGAGATGACCATGATATTTAGCCTTACTGACATCATACTGATCTAAGAGTAGAAAAAACTGTCTAGATCAAAGTGGTTACAGCACTCTGATGGCTAAGTGTCTACACGTGTTGATAGAATGTACTGTGCAAACACTGTGAGACACCTACCAGTTCTTTATATTTAGCTTACAAGAACGCTGGCTTTGTTCTATTTTTTAAATCGCCCTGGAGCTATAGTTGTCCAGGCTTTCTGAAGCACTTTTAAAGTTTTTATCTACAGCAGATGAACAGTATCTGAAAGTCGTGCCCTTCAGAAAAAAACCTGATGCATGACCTGAAAGATGCATCTAGCCCTTCAATTTGTCCTTCTACTGTCAGAAATGGTCTCAGCGGAAGGGTGGCTACCAGGAAAGAAGAGAAACGGGGAGAAAAGGCTGAGGTATGCCAAAGAACTGGACTGAAAAAATCAGTGTGAACGCGTTTTTTGAAATGTCTGATTCGGATTGATGTCATTATAGACAGAGGAGATCAGGACAGAGTCAGCAGTGAGTGCAACATGGTGGAGAATCAGTCATGTTGTGGGGCTGTATTTCAGTCAGTGGTGTTGGGGATCTTGGAAAAAATGATGGAATTATGATCCCAAACACACTGCCAACGCAATAAAAACATACCTGGATAGAAAAACACACAATGGGAAACTATCAGTCATTGCCTGGCTTCCCCAGAGCCTGGACTGAACATTTTTGTAGTGTGGGATCATGTAGAAAAGACTTCCAAAGAATGTCCTTCAAGAACCCAGAGGAGCTGTTCCTGAAGATGAATTCAAGATATGACAAGAACACCTGGCTAAGACAGTTCAGGTTGTGTCGAAGACTAAAGGGAGTCATACTGAATATTGGCTCGTTAGACTTGTACAAACTTTGTATTTGCCTTACATACCGCATATCCATCTATGTTTGCACATGTTTTGATAAATCACTGCCACGTTTCCCATTTTATATAACAAAATATAAAGAAATTAGGGGTGGCTGAAGACTTTTGTACTGCACTATATGCATATATGTGTGATCCCTTTTAGATCAAGGAAACACATCAAAAAGGAGTGTCATGCAGAGTCTGTAGAGGATGATAAAATGTGATATTTGACAAGACATCCAATTTGAACGCCCTTTATAGTCGCAGTTTAATCAGTGAATGCTGGAGATCATTAATTTTTCAGCTTTTGTCTAGACAAATAGAAAAATAGAAAGTTCGCCAACACCAGCAATGACACCAATGATCAGAAATTAATTCTGATCAAATGTTACGTAAAACCCATGAAAACATGCAACAGAAGGGATGGGGAATAGTCTTCTGTTCTGCTCTGCTCTGGCCAGCTTGGGGAAGCCTGGCACGTCCTGGCACCAACTGCCCGTCTGGCAACCAGCTGACTGATCCCAGTGCCAGTCACTGGAGTGCAATGACAGTGATTCTCAAAAACCTCATAAAAAAAGAGCGCGGCAGCAGCAGTAGTTGCTGTTTGCCAAGAGCCAAAGATGCGAAGCACTTCACCCACAAAGAGCTGGCTAAACACAGTCACCAGGGAAACCATCAGAGATGCTGTGGGATTAGTGGGCTGCAGCGAGGACGACTGTGGCTTATAGTCAATGACACATTTGGAAAACCGACGCGCTACAACAGCATCTCTCTGTAGTGCTGAGCCAGCTGGAGGACCATTTATAAGTGGTGGTTGTTGCATACTGTAGATTATTACCATTATTATGCGGCGCATTAAATGAGGTCATGTAGTGGAATATCACAGCTCTCAACAGCTGTGTCCTCTGATGCTCTGTTTGCATCAGGAGCAGTTAGCAGAGACAATCTTTGAGTGAAAGGGAATCTCAGTGGGAAAGTAGCAGTTAGGCTGGATTTAATGGTCTGAAATACTAATGCTTTTTTTGATATGTTTGTTTGTGACAAGAGAAAGCAGCTACACCCACAGGGTTCATTTTTTCTGTCTGGTGATGTCTTCTTCTCACACACAGCCTGCCTTTATTTCAGTCTGTCAATAGGTATTGAAAAACGTTTTGTTTTGTTTTTTTTATAATTATTTGAACCGGTAGCTTGTACATAAAGGAAGAATGTAGGCCCTGTAACCCTCTGTAACAGTGCCCTGCTACTATCATGACACTTAACTCAACTGGACGAAGGATGGTGAAGATGGGGCTGCCAGGCAGGACGAGAAAAGCATGATCCCATAAATGATTCATGGATGTAGTAAAGGAAGACTGGTGTGATGTTGGTGTCATAGAAGAGGATGCAAGGGATAGGATGAGATGGAGGCAGAAGATTTGCTGTGGTTACCGAAGAAGCAGAAGAAGAAGAGAAATGTTGCACGCAGCTGAAAAACTAGTCCTAGTCAACTGATTCCACAATTGTGAATTCCTGTACTATTACATGTATTTTGAGTGTAAGACAGCACTTGACAGTTGTCTGTATGTATGCAAGACTTTGTACATACATCACCCCTGGATGTTACTGGATGTTTATATATAGCATGTAGCTGTCTCCAGGTTATAGGCAGCAATTTCTTAAAATTTTTTTGCTTTGTTGTTCTTATAGGTAGCAGTTAATTGCCATCAGAGATGGGCAGTAACGCGTTACAAGTAACGTGTTACTGTAATTAGATTACTTTTTTCAAGTAACAAGTAAAGTAAGGGATTACTTTTGCAAAAACGGTAATTAGATTACCGTTACTTTCCCGTAGGAACGCTGCGTTACTAAAACCGTGATTTTTTTTTTTTTTTTTTTTTTTTTTTTTTTTTTTGCGAGAATGTCTCATGACAGCTGTCTGCAGATCAACAATGGATCATATATCGAGTGCGGGAGAGAGTACTGACCTTACTTTGAGTTTGATTCCATAAAAAGTGACAAAAACATTATTGTCCGTTGCTCACATGGGAAGAAAACTTCTTTTTACAGTGGAAAAAAAAACCCTAAACTTCCAAGCAAGCACCGAGCCACGTAATTGGAAATTCACTGAGAAACTTGCGGATTCTTCCACTGACCGCTGCGGCACACCTGCACCAGGGTAAACCTCCGCCTACCCCACTCCTGCTTTACAGGTGAAAATAGAGCAACAGGACCGCTAGTCTTTGACTTTATTTATTTCCTGCTGTGTTTTACTTGCATTTATTTGAAAGAGTGAGTGTAAACACAAAAAATATTTTATTTTATGTGCTGGAATGTGTAGAAAATAGGTTTAAATGTTAAACTAATTTATTCAAGTCAGAGAATGTTGCATATAATTAAATTTTTGCTTGATGCATAAAGTTAAAAGATTAAAACTAATAAAACAAGTTTTAAAAAGAGACTTTTCCATTTGATTACATTTTGTATGATGGATTATGCAGAAAAAGTAGAATTGGGCTGAAAGATCTATCGCTTTATCACCTCTTCAGGTTGTAAATCGTGTTTTTTAAAAAGTAACTAAGTAACTAAGTAACTAATTACTTTTGAAAATAAGTAATCAGTAAAGTAACGGGATTACTTTTTGGGGGAAGTAATCAGTAATTAGTTACTGATTACTTTTTTCAAGTAACTTGACCAACACTGATTACCATTAACTGAAACATTAAAAGCAAACCTGAAAAAAAAATACAAAATCCCCACTGCTTTAATTTATTTGTCTATTTCTTGTCTTTCTTTGCTTCTTGATTTTTATCTCTAATATCTCAGATGTCTGAATATTACAGAGGAAGAAATAAATCAGCACTTTCAGCCACAAAATGTTACCATAATGCAGACAACAAATGCTCATTGTCATGGAATACCTATCTAAAGTGATTGTGAAATCTCGGGAAGTAGCTTTTTACGCTATAATGGCAGTAATTTCAACTCACTGCTGCCTAAAAGGGAAAAACTATCTTTGTAATTCTAAGAAAAACCCACTGCTTTTTAATCCAAAGGAAAATATACTCAGAATTGATTTTTAACTAGATCAGTTTGTCACTTTGGAGCTGTTTAAAAATTCCTCTCTGTAATCATATTCTAATTCATTTTCACTCACCATAAAACGCAGGTTAAAATAGCTCAACCCTCGCCTTGTACATTTTGATCACGCTCACCTTGTGGGATTTCATTATCACAGATGACCTTTCTTTCCAGTACAAACTTTATCCTGTAATCTATGATATGATTCCTTTTCTTACACACATATTTGAGTTGGCTCATTTCAGAGACAGGGGAGGGGACACTAATCTTGTCTATGGAGTATAAACCTGACTTCCTACTATATGTCTGCGTCAAGAGAATTTGCAAAACATGAATCAGCCTTGTTAGTGGATGACAAGGTAACTGTCAATATGAAGAATGGACGGCAGGGAAAAGAGCCAGTTCAGCAGTGTTAGAGATAAATGACAACGAGACAGAGTTTGATGAGCTGGTTGTCTTCCCCTCGCCACGTTCATCGATGGTGTGGGGGAGAGTCTTGTGTCGCAGCATTAGTTTCACTGCAACACCCTGAATGAGTTGTCCGGGTCAATCAGCCTTGCAAATGGGAAAGGAAGGACACAAGATGAGATGACTGGAAGAGCTAACCAGCTGGAAATGATGGAAGGGGGTGATGTGCGGGATATTGGGTTAGACGGAGCCACGTGACCAATACAGGAAGTGCAATAAGCAGGCTCAGTGTGGCCACGTTTTTCATCAGCTTTGAAATTGCAGTTGATTTTCCACTTCAGCAGAGATTTTCAGTCAGCATAATTGACTGGGATTTGTGTTGATTCCGTCACAATGCCTCTGACTCCCACATCACATTAAGTTAAAGGATGAAAGGGACATTAAGTCAGTCTGTTCGAGCTCTATATTTTCCCTCGGTGTCATGGTTTGCACCACTGAGACGCTAACTATAATGGTTTTCATCCTTAACAAAACTACATTAACCAGACTAAGACCTCCTTTTTCCCCACCCCCCGTCCACCCTCTCCATCTCTCAGTAGACAAAACAAGAAGCCGTGTTCCTAAGAAGCACTGCATCAATATTCCCTGTAGGCATCCCTTCCGAGATGGGCTTTGTGATGCTGGTATTCTTTTAGAAAGAATGTGTTTGTGTCCACTTCACCATTAAAACCAGGAATGTGTGGCAAACTAAGCAGAAGGGAGCCATGTAGGGGAGGATGGAGTGGCTGTATTGATGTTGTTGGAAGGACAGTGAAGACATTTGGTTAAAGGAAAGGGGAATTGACAAGATGCCTGCAGGAAAGCTGGCCTTTTTAGAGCAAAGTGCACCCACCACAAGAGGAGGCTGACATTCAAAAGCACAAAGCTGTTAGTCCCATTTTTGGCTCTCTGCAGGGCACTGCAACCAATCAGGTTAAATATGAAGGGAGATATCAACTGTGGATCTTCAGAGCACTGTTATTTAAATATGACGAATAAATAAGCCAGGACACATTATATATTAATTTTTTTTTTTTTTTATAGAAAAATCAGTGAACTTGGGAATGGGCTTATATAGTTCAAAGTCAACAAGCTTGTCTTTAGACTGGAGGAAGAAGTCTGAGTACCTGGAGGAAATCCACACAGACACAGGGAGGGCATGCAGACTCCTCGTGGAAAGATATTGACCATGTAACAATTGGGCTAACCACTGCAATGCCTTGCTGCTTGTGGTATGGATATATTAGTCATTGTTTATAAGAAAATAAAACATTTAGGGTCAAGATGCCCTGCATGAGCTCTGCTGCTCAACTCGTGAAACAGCAAGGGAGGAACTAGGAAATAATCGAACCATCAGCCAGTTCATAAGGCTTTTTTAAAATTATCTGTTCAGTCAGAGTGGACACTTAATGTTCCACTGTTCCAAAAAAGAAATTATGCAAATGGTCGTCCTTATTTAATTTAAATCTTCAGCTGATATCCATCCGCTTATATTCCCAAATTACAGCACAGGCTAAATAATTCAGCACTCTTCTTCTCTTTCCTCACACCAGAAGTGTTGTATCTGAAGTTCACAAGAGTTGCAGTTACTTTGGCACACCGTATGTGGTATTGCTATGAACATTAAGCAGTAGAAGTAACAGTGAAAGATGGACATGATTTCGAGTCATATTGGATAAAACATTAAGTCCATTTTGTAAATTTTAGTTACGTAGGAGTCAGAAAAGAGGAAAAACACTTTTCGAGGCTTCAAAATGGCACCTTGGTGTCTATCTTTTATACTGCCGATAGATATTATAGGTGTTTTGCCTGTAAATGACTAGTGGGTGAGCAAAGTGACTTATTTAACTAAAACAAACTCTTAGGTTTTTCCAAAGAAAAGTGGACATTACCCTTATATTGGCCAAAAGAAAAGTTGAATCCAGTTGCTGCTCCTCATTACTTGGATGTGTGTTTCAAACCAGTTCTTGGCATCTACGTCTGTGTATCTTTGAGCACTGGTCCGTGTTAAGTTGATTTTGACATTTTTCCAAACCAGCATTTTGCAATTGTCCTCTGAGTCAGTGTTTCCCATCCACTCTGCCGCCCCACATAGGTGTGGCGTGGAAGATTATCTGGCTCCACCTGATTAATACCCTAAGCGACCGGCGTGAGTAACGGGCGGAACAATTACATTCTCCTCCCCTAGAGGGCGGTACAACTACCTGCTCTAATTAAATGGGTTGCCAACCGCCAGTAAAACAGAGGACGCAGAAGAAATTACATCATAGTCATGCTGTGAGTGAGACAACGAAGCCCATAATAGCAATGGATAAATATTTGAAAAGAAAAAGTATTCAATCTGACCTGGGTCCTAGAAAAAATACAGACCGGGGAAAAAATTATCGGTACGCTTTTTGTGACATTTTTGTTTGGTGGTGTGCCGTGTGATTTTTTTCTAATGTGAAATATGTGCCGTGGCTCCAAAAGGTTGGGAAACGCTGCCTTGAGTAATTTAACTAAAGCTTTCACCACACCACCAGGGGGCAGGATTACCAGAGGGCGTGGCGTGCGTTTTTCCACTCTTGCCTTCTGTTTTTGATTGTTTTCTGTGATTTTATTCTTCTTTGTGTGTGCTGACATTTACCTCGTTTTCTTAAGAGGCTTTGCCTTTTGTCAGGCTACAATTCTAAGCAGAAATAGTGCTTAATGAATTACAAGGGTAAATACTTTACTGCGTTCTCTTGTGGTATAAACTGGTATTACATGAAAGCGCAGCACAGCCCTACTTCATCTTCAATCTTCATATCTTGTCAACACAATACACAGATAAATGGATCATATATTCATAGAAGCTGTTTCTTCACATTTAATTACACATAACAATTAAACTATATTACACTCATGAATTTACAATAAGCACTTTAAAAATACTTTTTAAGTGCATTATTTTAGTCAACCCTTCTGAGACTTTATCTGTGAAATAGTTGACTGTTTTTTTTTTTTTTTTTGTTTGTTTTTTTTTTTTTAATCCATTGTTGAGGATCAGGGGATCCAAAAGTGAGATGTTGGCCACCCTTATGCTCACCTTGGCCATTTTGATGCATCAGCGATATATACTGAGAGAAACCTGAGAGTTTTTTATTTTCTGGGTATCATTATTTTTCGGCTCACTGCTGTGCCGTCTTCTCAGAATATGCCAAGTATTTCATACGCATTGCAGTGCTATCTGTAATGTCGTGTTTGAATAGAGCCATTTCTAAACATTTACATAACAGATACCATGTTTTAAGGACCAAAATGCTTTACTTTCACAGACAGATAAAGCCCATTTTTCCTACAGACTTCTTGTCTTATAGGTGCTAAGAGAGAGCATTAGAGACTGTTATGGACTGAATAAATAGCTGTAATTAGGACTTGCTGTGGTGTTTTTCTAACAAAGGGATAAATGAGAGAGAAATGAAGCTACTGTGTAGTAAGATGGAGGCAAGAAAAACCTTTTGTGGCATTTATAAAGCTGTGCTAAGCCTCAAAGTGCAAAGGTGGAAGAAGTCCTCAGGAAAAGGTGTCACTTGGGAGGTGTGTGTGCGTGTGCGTGTGTGTGTGTGTGTGTGTGTGTGTGTGTGTGTGTACTGCAGGCTCCTCTTATCAAAATGCATCAGCGGCACCATGAATCTACAAAAACATGTTGCGCTCTGAAGTGCACCCTCAAAAGCTAGTCATTTGGTCTTTGAGATTCATGAGCAAACAAGCCGACAGGAGCTCAGGGATATTTTTTTCCATGCTCTTGAGATCTCTACATACAAATATCTGAAGGTTTGCATCCTATGAGTATACACCCTTTTGACGATACAGAAAAGCGAGGCCCTTGTAATGTTTTTGCAGGGATACGTCAGAGCTGCCTGCCACATTTGCCTCCAACAAGCTGCTCTGCTGCGATGAGAGACGTCATCCAGGAAATTATTTTATTTCTGAGCCATAATATCCAACATAGCATACACATTCATTCCAACTCTGCTTTGCATTGAGAAGCTGTTGTTTTTCTGCTGAGAAACATTCGTCAGTTCCATTAAAACGCAGTCACTTATTCGTTGAGTTAATTGTAGATGCCATAAATGTGAGATTAAAACAGCTAGATGATAGTTAGGGAATCTTTCCACTGAAATCAATGCTGCCATTACGGTATTTAATCGAGTCATTTGCAAAAGCAGGCCTTGTGTTACGCTGCCATCCCGGGGTGGCAGTCACACCTCAAGGCAATGTTTGGAAAGTGCACTGGCAAGTTGCTGCTTTCTGAAAAATATCTTACAAACAATGCACACAAACTTGACTGATGTTAAACTCCTGATTTCTCTCTGTGCAGGTAATGGGTATGTCTGGTTCAGACGTTCTCTTTAATGTAAAGAAAAAAGTAGCAGGCAGTGAGCAACATTGCAGGCAGAAAAATGGGACTGTTTGTCATCAGCCAAAAAGATTTCAGTCATTATTTTATGACCTTTATTTTGAGGTCCATATTTTTATTCGTAGACTCTAGCAGGGGCAGCACAATGGTGCGCTGCTTAGCTCCGAGAGAAGAAAAACTCCCTAAAATCAAGGATTTAGAGCAGACTGAAGTCTGAGCTTTACTTCAACATATCCCGATCTCATCATCATTAGAAACTATGCCCATCGTTAATATGAGCATACACAGCTGAATTAGTTTACATGTAACATATCCTTGGATTATATTTCTTATTATGTGACAGTAGCACTGGGTGAGATTTCTGACTACTCTATAGCTGCAAAACATACACAAATTAGATCAGGCTGTTTGTTTTAGTGTGTGAATTGGTACTCCTCTAGTATATCTTCAGTTACCGCATGTTACCCATGAGTCAACATTGGCCATGGTCTCCTCTTTTATAGTCTCCGAACAAGTTTGCTTGTAAGGTTTTCTTAAAAGCCACATCTAAACAGGAAAGGTCAGCTGTCTGCACTTATTCTGTCTGCTTCAGCAAATAGAAAACTTTTTTTTTACCCAGGTGGACATGCTCACTAACCCGTGTTTTAGCACCGGCTCAGTCCCGGCAGAATCTGTTACTTCTTGTTCTGTTGACTTTTTATGCTGTCTGTAACACCACAATATGCCTCGTTTGTCAACATGAAAGTTTAAAGGAGACGGAGTAAGTAATCCCTGTAACCCCAAAGCTCAGGCTTTAGACAGTTTTCAGACAGAGCCTCTGTTTCAGACAGTTCTGATCTACCTTTTAGGTCAGTGAGAGGGGATATTCCTAATATGGTCATCTCAGGAAAACAGGTCTGGCCAGGTGCACAGAATTCCCACCCATTTGTTGTTCAAACTCTCTGTTAATAAGGGACAGGAAGAAAACTTGCTCAAAGAGAGGGGATTGGGAGCTAAAAGGATGGATGAACTTGGGGTTATTTTGAATCGTGAATCATGCAGACCTACTCTGGTAGAGTCCAGAGTCTCCCCTTTAATATACATTAACAAAAAAAGAACATCTGACTTTTTCTACCGTAACAGAAATTCTTCTCTGTCTGCATCAACGCAAAATTCTCTCTCCCTTATCTGTCTAGCTGCTGATAACACCAGCGTGTTTGCAGAAAGTCATCGTGCCGGATCGTAATAGGATTTTCTGTTACAAGATGTTATTAAATACAAAGGCTTGAGCGAGGCCCTATCACTTGAGGGTTACTTTGAAATACTAGGAGCAATATTACTGCCATAAATTAGGGATCAGTCTATGCCATGTGCTTCCTGAGAGTTTGCTATTGTACACATGCAAGTGTGCACAGCCTTCTGTGGAAGGAAACCATTATTTGACTATGAAAAGAAGAGTTTGAGCTCATGTGCAAGTTGGTGGATTCAGATTTCAACCACGTGCATCTCTGTCTTCATTTCTTTCAGGTGTACCAGTATATGCACGAAACAATTACAGTGAATGGCTGTCCAGAGTATCAGGCCAGGGCCACGGCTAAGGTAAGAACTGTGTTGGAAATTTGGCTCAGCAATAAAATCATAATATATAATTACTGAAAGCTGTAACTAATGACTCGGGAGCTGTCTTTTAATCACTTTACCCAGTGATTTCATTCTCATCATTTCATTTCATTTGGCCAAAGCTGCCTGAAATCAGCAAACTACATCCTTTGATAATGGCCCTCATTAAGAGTGTGTGGGTCATCAAGCAATGACACACGAGTGCCAGTTTTCCAAGAATAAAACCAAAGCGTCGCTGTTAGTCTCATCTGCTAAAAGACTGTCTAACAGATTCACATTTATGACGTGTCATTTCTTTATCTATTGAGAGAGCACACACATAAAAGGCAAACAAGTTTGTGTTTACACGGGATGGGAACAACTAACATATTTTACATCCTTTTTTTCAAACCATTTTCTTTAACTTCAAGTTTACACGTATATTTGACCACAGACAAAATGTGCAGATGGACAGGTAACTAGCTGTAGACCAGAGTTAGCTCATTGATATAAATTACGAACATTTTATTAATTTGTTTGTTTGGAAAGGTCTAAGATTCTTCTTTAACCTGATATACACTGACCGGCTACTTTGTTAGGTGCTCATTAATGAAAATATCTAATCAGCCAATCATGGCAACAACTTAGTGTGCTTAGGCATGCTCTAAGCCACCTGCTGCAGTCCAAACAGAGCATCAGAATAGAGACAAAAAGTGATTTAAGTGAGTTTGAAAGTGACATGGTTGTTTTTGATCTGAGCAGTTCATAAACTGCTGAGCTACTGGGATTTTCCCACAAAATCACCCCTCAGGTTTACGGAAAACAGTCCAAAAGAGGGAACGAGAAAAATCCAGTAAGCAGCAGTTCTCTGGGACAAAATGCCTTGTTGATGCCAAAGGTCAGGGGAGAATAGCCAGACTGCTTCAAGCTGACAGGAAAGCAACAGTAACTCAAATACAACAAAAGTATTCAAGTATCTTCCCTTCTATCAATGAATCGGGCTGCTGGTGGTGGTGGAGAATGGTGTGGGGCATATTTAGCACAATTTGGGCCCTGTGGTACCAACTAAACACTGAATAAATGAGTTCATTGTACTCAAACGGCCTCCACACTCACCAGATCTCAATCCAATAGATGTGATGGATGTGACGCAATTCGAGATTCTCACCCTGGATGCGCAGCCGATAAATCTTTATCTGCAACGGCGTGATGCTATCACGTCAATATGGAACAAAATCGCTGAGCAATGTTTCCAGCACCTTGTTGAATCTTTGCAATGAAGACAAAACAGGAGTTTGCATTTCAAGGTAGAGGTGTCAAAAGGTTGAAAATACGGTTGGTCAAAATGCTGTTAGTCAGTTTTTAAATTGCGATTTAAGAACTGACACTATGTTCATGTAGGAAAAAGGTATATGTTAAGGCGTTGTATATGGAGAGTGTTGGCAGTGCTCACCTCAAAAATAATTTGCAGTATAATCGATCATTTCTGCGTAGGGACTGTCAGAAGGTGGTGCTGGTGTATTTAAGCGGCTGCTGTAGAGTTGTTGTTTGAGGGAAAATAGCACGACTCATAAGGTCAAACAAAGTTGGAATCAATACTGTCAGAGTACACTTTACCAGAAGAAAGACAGGCATTACAGACCAGAACGAGCTAAATGTTTATCTCAAAGGCTGAAGTAGAAGCTCTTCATCCTTGACTCAACAGTCATCAGTTACTTAATGTCTTTGATTCGAGCTGTAAATCGGTCTTTAATTATGTCTAATAGTCCTCAAGACTCTTCCAATCAGCAGCTGCTGGATTCTCTTCAACTCATTCAACTTATTTCTCTTATGGAAACACAGCTGTCTGACTTTACCTTCTGAATGTTTGCATTCACGAGCTTTCATTTAATTACAATTCAGCACTCGGAACAAACAGAGCTTTTGATTGAGAGGTCATAAATGTCATGGATGCAAGTTAATTGTTAAAAAAAACCCATCTTTTTTTATGCTTTGGTTTAATTCCACCTGATTATTTAAGATGTCCAACGATTTTTTTCTTCTTCTGCTGGCTATTTAGAAAAGGTCCCATCCATATCACAGGTGAAAGAGGTGCACTGCGTGAGTGGAATAAGCAGATTGTGGTATTCAAAAGAGATGAGCTTGACCCGCTTGACTGAAGCAGGACGTTTCATCAGCACATCACAAGCAAGAGACACAAGCTTTCATGAAAGAAGATAAAGAGAGGGAGAGATTGCCTGATTTAAAGTGCAGAGGAGGAAGAGAAGGGTGGGATGCGATGAGGAGCACTCATAGAGCATGTCCTTCATTGGTTCAGTGTAGAGTCCACTCCTCTCATCGCCGCGAGTGGGTGGAGGACGAGAACAGAAAAGGATGACATAAACAAAGGGATACAAGTCTTTGTGTATGAACACAGAGAGGCTTCAAACGATGAGAGCTGCTTGCCAGTCCTTTTCTCATTTTGTTTGGCTCCACTAACGCTACACCTCCAGAATAGTCCTGCAGAGTTTGGTAAAATACAATTCAATATCTGTTAAAAGGAATCACTCAATATTTTAAGAATTACATCTTTTCACTGTTTTACTTTGAGTTAGATAAAGAGATCAAATCCTCATACCTGCTGTTAACTATTGAGCTAGAGCTGGGAGGTGGTTAGCAGAGGGAAACGGCTAACTTAACATTCAGAGTTCAAAAATACTCCTTCCAGCACCTGTCAGTCACTAATACTGTACATGTTGCATGTGTCAATCTATATAGAAAGACAGACATTTGTGGGAGGCATCTTTTAAAATGAAAGGATTATGTCTGCTATAGCTGGAATGCTCTCATGAGAGGAAAACCAGGCTATTGGGGGCCCCCAATTTTACAGTGACAGGGGTCTCCAACTTAAATGAGCTGTAGGCTACTGCTGGCACTGTCACCTCATGTGAGGGCCACTTTAGTGTTCAAGGAGTACAAAACAAACATGAAAACACCCACAAATGTTTCAGAAAATGTAGTGTTGAATTTTTAATATTATATAACAAGACAAAACTGCAAATGTGAACGCAATTTTTTTTTCTCACGTTTAACTAACTGAAGCCTTTCATTGAACTACAAACTGGTACTCACTTTCTGGCCCAACACGTGGCATCACAGTTTTGTTCGTATTTAACAAAATAAAAATGCAGACATAAGTGTGCACATTAGTTTTTGACTGCTAGCGAAAATTGTTTTCTTTACAAATAACTCTCACTGAACTAACACAATCAATCCCTCAATATGTTTGTACTCTCTGCTCATATTGGCTTCGTATTAAGTCATTTTTTGCTTTTTAAAGAACTTATTTTAACATTGCACTCAACAACAAACAAATCCTCCCTAACAAAAAAGTAACTTCACGGGCCAAATTGCATTCTATTTCTTCACGTCAGTATAGCAAGTAGGGGTGACGTGGGCCGCAAGTGGCCCTGGGGCTACGAGTTTGAGACCCCTGATTTAAACAGACTTCCATAAATAGACTGTACAGAGCATTAAAGATATCCTATCATCCCCCAAGTGGGGCTAGTTGTGGCTGTAGAAGGGGTTACAAAGGGGTGCCTCTTCTAGCTGCTTCTAGTATAATCTTCTTTTGTGTTTGTGGCTCATGTAAACTGCAGGGAGACCTCAGGGAGACTAGCCATGTGACTGAAGTGGAAAGTAACTGAAATACAGTCTTTTGGTGTGGTACAGCAAAAGTCTAATCATGTAGTCGTCTGACTCCATAGGTTTCTCGTCTAAATTGTGGCAAGAGTAGGTGTATTTCCCAACCTGTCAAAATATTTTTAAACAAGATGCACTAAATATGACACATTTTTAAACAAACTCTGTTCAGGGTTTTATTTTTTTCTTCTCTCAGAAGGAAGGATTCTCTGTCAACAAAGACAATCGTGTCATCTTCTGAAGTATCCTGAAGTTTCTCGAGTGGGTTCCATTGTCTGATCTTAAAAATAACATCTCATTAATGATTAGAAGAGATGTTATTTTTAAGTCTTTTTCTATGTCCCTTTTTTCTCTTAAGAACAAAGCTTTTCGAACTCTCTCCCTCACACTTTTAAAAGTTACTTCTTCTAAAATCTGTAATAAAAATGCACAAATTCATTGGGCAATTAAGCACATAGCTAAGGGTTTGAAGTGGCTTAGCTGTGGGGATCTTCCCAACTGGGAACACTGGATATTTTTGAAAGTGCTTTACTCCCTGCAGAGATATCCACAAGGACCACAATTGCACATAATCAGCATCAACATATGGGGAAAGACATTCATACTGTATTGCAGTGAGAATGAACTGCAACAGTGATGAAATACATGACAGAGTTTCGGTTTATCTCGAGTGCTTTAGTTGGTGAGACAGAAAAATCTGCAGACATCCAAGATTTGAGTTTCACTTGAACAACTCAATTCACTTTGATCGCTTTGTTAATTTAATCAATTCAGCCTCTAATATCTGGCCCGAGGCTTTTATTACTGATCTTAAAGGAGGCGGAGATTATCAGAGCAGCGGGGGGGGAAAAAAAGCAAAAAAAAACAGGGAGGTGATGCTAAAATGACTTTAGATACTTTAAGCCAGACTTTTACAGTGTTGTGTGTCTACCGAGTATCCTCCAGCAAGTGTTTCATTTAAAATGCCCCCCGTGCGTGAGAGGCACCGGCCATCTGCCAGATTGTTTTTCATTCACAGAAAGCCCGATAAAGTTGTGAAGGTCGATGCGCTGCGAGGCCCGGGTGGCGATGGTATGCATGCTGAGGAGCTGCTGCTTATTTTAACAGCAGGTCAGGGAGGGTGAGTGGGAGCAGCAGAAGAAGAAAGGCGAAGGACAGAGCGAGAGAAGGAAGGAGAAGGGGGAATTGTCATAATGCAATAAGCAGATTAATAGGCAGCGGGAGGGGAGAGAGAAATGAGGAGTAATAAATGTGGATCTGAAGATGCATATGAATATGGAAGAGATTGCAGATGCGGGGATGATGCCTGGAGGGAGCCTCAAAGACCTCCAGTTGCCAAGCTCCTCGTCTGCTGCTGGGAATTTCGATTCACATCTGCAAAATCAAAACAGAACTCACCACACCCGTACTTTCTTATCCTTCCTTTCCCCCATCTCGCACACCATAAATGATGCTGACTTGACAGCGAGGAACCTGTGGCATCGCATCTGTGGATCTTTGGGCACAGACTCTCTATTCACCTGCCACGAGCTTTCCCAGCTCAGCTAACAAGCTCCTCGGTGCTTTGTTGTAAATGTACAAGGAGTGTGCAGCTTGGCTTGTGATTCAAAGGAACTTCACCCAGCTCGAAGGGATACACAGGGTGGAAGTGAGATGTGTTAATTCGTGTGCTTGGAAAGACCAGAGAACTTCTCATGTGGAGTCTAAATCCCAAGCCCAGACCAAATCCTGACGCTTTGTTACGGCCGTCGTCGCTTAAATGAGAAGGTGCGTCAGAGGTTCGCGAGCAGCTTTGCAGTCTCTTTGTAATACTTCTAAAATGTGTTCTTCCTTTGCTTTTATTTTCACACTACAGAAGAGAATGAGAAGCTAGTGTAAGCTGCAGAGCTTTCAAAAAGAATTGCTGATTTGATTGAAGATGTGGTTTGCAAAAGCTGCAAATCAGATTTCAGACGAATATCTTTGCGCCGTCTATAATGAGGGCACTATTTAAGGAGCTGCTGTGTGCCTCTGCCTTCTTTCTCATCTTGATTATGTTTTTCTCTCCACTGTTTAACTAACAGGAGAAGAAATAACTCACTTCTTGCCCTAATACTTGATTTACTCATAGAATGAGACATTTACTAAAGTTTTTTTGCATTTCTTGGGAAACTGACCTGGCACAGTTCAGGCATTCGCTCCACTTTTTTAATGTGCACTAATATCTTTAATATCATACACATAATGCGGAACATTAGATTGTATATAAAAGGACTGGTATTACGCTGCGAATGTAATTATTCATTGTGAAATAATAATACAATAATGTGCCATCAAATCTCTTGTAGTAATTTTAGATATATCGTACTCCCCTTCAAATGGTTCACAATGGTTTGGTCCACACCTGTACTTTTCAGAGGTGAATGTAAAATAAAGGATGTGTGAGAGACCTTGTTCTTTAGAATAAAACTTATTTATGATTTCTCGTGGGTTCCCCTTAGGTGCTTCTTGCCCCCCCCCTCATTAAAAAATCCTGGAAACTCCTTTTGCTTTAAGGCACTTTCACATTTTAGAGCCTAAGGCTACATCTATTATTTTTGTACAGTCTATGATTAACCCATGGCATATTGCATAATATATATAGAATTACTTTTTTGCACACACAAAGTTGAACCTTGTATTAAATCTTGTGTGTCAAAAAAATATACGTAGAAGTGTATTTTTGTCAGAATTCATGTCTAATTAACCGTCTAATTCATTGGAATAACTAATAAGCCCTTTACCTTTTTTTTTTCTCTTCCTTCAGGCCACAGTTGCGGCCTTCGCAGCCAGTGAAGGTCACTCTCACCCGCGGGTGGTGGAGCTACCGAAGACGGAGGAAGGGCTGGGCTTCAATGTGATGGGCGGCAAAGAGCAAAACTCACCTATCTATATCTCCCGCATCATTCCTGGAGGCGTAGCTGAGAGGCATGGCGGCTTAAAGCGAGGGGACCAGCTCCTGTCTGTGAATGGAGTGGTGGGTCTCGCCAGACTAACGTTCTGATCCAGCATGTGGGAAAAGAGGATCAATGGATTGAAAGTAGAGTGTAGATAAGATTTTCAACCCCTGTTTAAGCTTGTTTCCAAAAATATATTTTTAGCAGCTTCTTGCCATGTATATGATTTCTAGTTTGATATGCGAGTCAACAATCACAGGAGTTATTGAGGTCGCACGGTTGCATGTTGTGAATAAGTAGCAGAAATTTCTTCAGCTGCTGGAGAGATATGAGCATCATACACTGTAAGCTAAGCCTTCTCATTTCACTTGATCGTAAGGTAATAATAGTGGAGAAAATATTCTTTTTTTTCTTTGAAGGGTTACTATTTTTAAAAATATATATATATTAAAATCAGCCCCCTTTAATATTCTACTCTTTCCGCGGCTCTGAAACCCCTGCAGAGTGTAGAGGGAGAGCACCACGAGAAAGCGGTGGAGCTACTGAAGGCAGCCAAGGACAGCGTGAAGCTGGTGGTTCGCTACACCCCCAAAGTGCTGGAGGAGATGGAGGCCCGCTTCGAGAAGCTGCGTACGGCCCGGCGGCGTCAGCAGCAGCAGCTCCTCATGCAGCAGCAGCAACAGCAGAATCTGGCCTCTCAGCAGAACCACATGTCGTAGGTGAGGCGCTTCATTGCTTTAAGGGTGAGGGGTGGGGGGAGGTGGATGCCAACAAAGGAAAAGGAAACACTACCTCTGAGAACTTTACTTTTAAAAAATTGTGTTTATGCATGTTGATGAAGATTACGTAAGGAAATTGTCCCGCTGGAAAGAACTGAAATGTAACAGAATGAGGAGTGTTGCAGCCTAGGTTGAGGTCGAAACGCCACTAATAGCTCGTCAGGATCGCCAAGCTCATCATTCGGGCACAATGCCATCAACTTTGCTTTGAATATAAATCCACAATACAGTAGTTGGTCCACCAACTGGACTTCATTTAGAGTTAAAGTAAAAAGCTACCAAATACAATTTCAACACTTAGAATAAACTGCAGATCTTTTACCTGGTTAATTTGTAATGAAATAACAAAGTAACAGGCCTCACCTGGCCATGACTCTGCAATTAAGATGCAACTGACACACCATGAAAAGGATTTTAAATCAAACAGAGGCAAAGTTATAAAAACTAAAACTAAAAAATAATAAATGTACCATTCTCTATAAACTTCTGGACCTTCTGTCGACCTGTTTCAACATACTTTTGATCCTAAACTCTGCCACAGTTTTAAAAAAAATATGTGCTGTTTTTTTGGACTTGCAGGCACTAAAAGAAATCAAAGGTGGGTAGGGAATGCAGATGTGCACAGAGAGTACACCTTTTATCATTTCCTGTATGAGCATAAGCAGAGCCTCAGGCTTGGGCCTCCCAGCTGTTCTTGTTTCAAGGTGACCGAGCTTTTATTGTTGCAAAATCTTTCTAGATGAATTATTCATCTTTCCAGACATCATACTTTTACTCGAAATAGTTTTTTACCTCGATTTGCTTCATTCCTTGGTTGTTGGCTTCATTTATATATTTATTTAATGTCAAGTATATAATAAAAACTTTCTGCTGAATGTTCTGGTGCAAGAAAGTTAAAACATTTTGCAGATAAACAATAAAAGAATTGAGATGGAGAACTGAATTTTATTCATTGTACTCTGTTTTGCCCATGTAAGCACTTCTTTCAGCTTGTGTGCAGGTATAGCAGACATATACATCCCAGCACAGAGCCGAAAAGCTCAGTAGTATATTTTGCAAACTGAGCAGCCAGTATCCTCTGTGCAAACATTACTGATTCTTCTTCTGTGCTGCCAGTGATTCTGTTGTAAGGGCTGTAAATTATTCAAGCTTAAACCGATTACATCTGTGGTTCATGCTCTGCAGGTACGCAGGTGCAGCCTGAAGTGTTGTTACTTGTAAGCTAAAGCTGGATGGAGGCTCTACCCTTGACTCGCTTTAGATCATTTTTTCTTACGGTGCCAAATTAGAAGAAGGCTGTGCACTGCCAAGCAAACTAAAGCTCACTCTTGCCTGCTGTAGTGAAAAACACTCAATTTAAAATCAAAAAGAAAGTGCAGACACTATTCAGACCATGAAACCAAGTCATATCATGCGGTCCCTATTTTTGCCCAAACGTCTCAAATTATTTGCCTGACGTGTTAGAGGCATGTGTCCAAGATCTCTTTGGCTTTGATGCTAAATCCCCCAAGCATATCTCTTGTCCTGGACTTGGCACACCACAGCCTGGAATGGTTCTTAGGAGCTTGTAACAGCGTGTTGTGGTGGAGCCACAGAAAGCGAACTGAGCAGGGATCATGTTATATCAATGCTGACCGCAGTGATCTGCTTTGGGATCCAAGAAGCTGCTGACCAAGTGACAAGAGTGCATTATAAGCCATTCTCTGTCACATTTTCTGAGTTTCTCTGCTCTCTGTTTACCAGCATAAACTGTATGTAAAGGTCAGAGCCAGATGTAAGTTAAAGAGATGCATTCATAAGTGATACTGGTGCACCTCCTCATCACACAAATATATGTATATATAAGAAGTGACGGCTCTTCAACTTTTTCCTTTCAGTTAATATTTTATCTTCTTAGACTTTTTTGAGTTGTCTTATTTTATACACCTGAAATCTTCAACAGTTAAACAACAGTTGATCTTTTTTTTTTTTTATAGAGCACTCGTATATGTAGACCGGATCCCTGTCAAGAATCTAATTCAGGCTTCAATTTAACATTTAGATGTTCTCTAATAAGCATTAGTGATGAATAAGCTAGTGATGGTAAATTTGATTCTTTTTACTGAATCGAGTTTTAATGAGTCACTCACCAAAGTGAATTATGGTTTTTTGAGTCATTTAATTCACTGAGTCAGTTGACCAGAGAGTGCAAAAAATGTACATTTTCACTTGAACTTAATTTGTTTCTCTTTTCATGTAAATCCTACTGCTAAGATGAATGATTCTAAAAGAAAACAACTATTTTATAGAGCAAAAAAGAGCAAAAACATTTCTAAAATTAAGCAATTTCCCATCAAAATTGCTTAATAAACATTTATTTTGTTTATAATGCGCCTTAACATTGGTTGCCAACCAAGAAGAAGAAGAAGCTGTGAACTAGGAGGGAGGGGGTGAGTGAGTGAGTGATTCGTTCACTCTGTCACTACCCGATCCGTACCGGAAACCCGATCGGTACCCCGCATGTGCGAAAGGTGTCTACTTCCCTCAAATGGTGTCCCTCAAAAGGTGTCCCTCAAATATATTGAATGTCGCAATGTTGGCAAAGAGGAAGTGACGTAAGATTTGCGCATGCGGGGTACCGATCGGGTTTCCGGTACGGATCGGGTAGTGACACACTCTGATTCAGCACAGGAGGGAGGGGTTAGTGAGTCCTGAGCAGTGTTGCCAACTTAGCGACTTTGTTGCTATATTTAGCGAGTTTTCAGACCCCTTAGCGACTTTTTTTCTAAAACAAAGTCGCTAAAAAAGACATGAAAGCGCGTATCGCTTTTACTCTCAACAAGCAGCGGGTGCTGTAACGCAGTCAGTTCTTTTACTCTTTTACTCTTATGCTGTTTTGTGGATCACAAGGTTTAAAACTACTTATAAACACACACACACAAAGTAACTCCACCAGAGTGCCTATTTTGGGTCACTTTTGCCGGTCCAAGCCCAAAGAAAGGAACAGGGTTGGAATTGTGACATTAAAAAAAACAATAATTGCTAAAGGAAATTTAATTTGTAGTTCTAAATAAACTCTAAATGCATTTAGGACGTTTTTTACTCACTTTATGTCTCTTCCACGATGTTATTTCTCTCTCCAACAACATAGGTTACAATTAGATTAGCATGACCAATTATGCAAATTAGGCGATGGCGTCATTTAGCAACTTCTAGCGACTTTTAGGACAACCAATAGCGATTTTCCTTACTGAGGAGTTGGCAACACTGGTCCTGAGTGATTCGCTTACGCTTACGATTCAGCACAGGAGGGAGGGGGTGAGTAGCTCAAATGTACTGTTAGCATGTTAGCAGAGCGATGCTACTGTGAACCGAGGAGCTATTGTCTTGATGTGAGCTTCTACTCAGGGTTTTTTCTTCCAGTTCAGAGCAGAAATTTTTTTTGTAAAGATACTGGATGTTGTGTTTTTCTCCACAATTTTAATTATAAGCTAGATATATTGCTGCTAACAGCAACAGGGATGAGTCAGTGAGTCAGTTGAGGTTGTGAATCATGATTCAGGAGTCGGTAAAGTGATTCTTGAGTATTGAACGAATCGTTCATGATTCGCGCATCACTAGTCACAGCAGATGGCTGCCCCTTGCTGAGCCTGGTTCTGCTGGAGGTTGCTTCCTGTTAAAAGGGAGTTTTTTCTTCCTTCTGTCACCAAGTGCTTGCTCATTGCTAATTGCTGGGGTTTTCTCTCTATTATTGTAGGGTCTTTACCTTACAATATACTGAGGGGACTGTAGTTGTGATTTGTTGCTAAATAAATTGAACTGAAGTTAACTGAACTGAATTGAATCTATCCTGTAACTTCAGTTAATTTTAACACAAAAAAACTCATCTCCAATCTTCTCCTCACCAAAAAATATCCTCCCTCTGTGTTTTTAATTTCAGAGTGTAGATCAAAATTAAGCCCCTCTGATGTCATCTTTGTCACAATCTGTCTGCAATTATGAGAACATTTTTGATTAAAACCCATCCTTTTGAGTTTAACATAAAAATCTGAGAGATGTGTCTTTTGAAGAAAAAAAAAATCCCTGCTTTGTCCCTTGTCATTTTAGTCAAATGTTTGGATTGCCAAACTAGCGAGATCCCTCTATTCTGGCATGAAAAGAGCCTCGGGATACCTCCAGAACATCTTAAGGAGGTGGATGGGTAAAGGGAGGTCTGGGCATGTCTGCAAACTGGATAAGGAGCAAAAACTGGATTGACAAATGCATTGGGATGGATGGATGGATATATGGATGGATGGATGGATGGATCCTAAAAGTATATGGTGTCATACTGGGTTTTTTTTTTTTTTTTTTTAAGATTAAACGGTTGTCTTGTTGCTAATTTATCCTTTTACCACACCATGTGACATTTTTCAGAAAACAGAAAAAAAATTCAACTCAGCATGACTTCATTTAGTGCAGCTGTGTTTCACGCCATTGCTCTCAGCCTGTTTTTCCTGTCTTTGTGATCTTCAGGCTGTTCCAAAAGAAGAAGAAGTGAAGAAGTGTGTGGATCTTTAAGGCTATCTGTTTGTGTTGAGGATCCCAAAGGCATCTCTCCATCATGGAGCAAAACCGACCGAAAGTAGAAGACTCTTTCACTCTCTCCCTTCCAGTGTACCACCGATTACTGAGCAAAAACGAAGAGAGCGTTTGTCCTGAATTTGGTGCTTCGAAAAACAAGTATGAGGGAGGCTAACACTGAAAGTTTTGACTTTATAGTCCCTTTTCTAGGTTCTACACCCCAGTTGTGACTTGAATACTCCCTTTCTTGTGTTTGTAGTTTGGTTTATTTTATCCACTTGGTTTGCTTTCATCCATTTCGCAGTGGATCCTTCGCCATTTTTCCATTGATATCATTTGTACAGTGGTGTTTCTATTGATTCCTCTACTGGTGCTTGTGTCTCTGTATGAAAGACCATTGATTTCCTTTTTCTGTGTCCTGTTTTTGATGAACTCTTTTTTACCTTCTATATTGTAGCAAGAAAAGATTTTGTATCTCGTAGGTTTAGCAATAACACTTTTGTTTTTGTTTTTTTGTTTTTACATTTTAAAATGAAATTCATCACCGTACATATACAGAGTTTAGGTGCAAATGTAAATCACCGTAAAGCAAATCGCATCTTATTCACTGTAAGGCAGCTCCTGAGTCCAAATCGGTCTTCGGTGCCATTTAAAGAGATTTACAGACGGCGCATAGAGTTAATGTGCAATAACTGCGATTCATAAAAAGAACTTATAAGCTACTCCCAACTGAAATTAATCTAGAAAATATATGTTACAAGGAGGTTCACTTTAATCCTCAGAAATCTTAAATGTTCCCGACAGATTACCAGAATGTCATCACTTTTGATTTTAACAGAATTAAATGAATATTATGTTTATTTTTCCAGATCTGTCTATTTTATAGTTTACGAGATCAGAGATTTAACACAAAGTTTTAATGTTCCTTTTAAAATATTATGTATTCTTTCTATGATGTGCAGATTGTTTAAAATCTATTCATTGCATTATGGCTAAATACTAGCACATAGTCCACGTGGATGTGTTACCTGCATTTTGTGTTATGAGTGGAGTGTTTTGGTTTGTTTGTTTTTTTTCCCCCCAGTGGATCTGTGAGAGAAATCATTTTCTTTGTCACCCAAGTAGCTGAACTCCAGAGTCAAAGTGGTAATCTGCCAAATCTGTGTTTACGTTGTCTCCATCTTTGGTGAGCTTCTTGTTGTGGTTTTCTGCTCCGTCGTTCCCAGAGATGACTTATTTATAAGTCTTTTTAACTCTTTTTTTTTTTTTTTTTTTTTTTTTTTTTTTTTGTTTACTGTTGATTTTCTTTACATTTTCAGTAGCTGGCTTTTACTCTTTTATTTATCCCAGACATTAAACATCACTTCCTCAATGCGAGACTCTGTAAACACCTGTATGCTAAAAGCAGCTGGCGTAAAAGCTGATGATGTTACAGAGATTTTATTTAAAACTGCAGTGAGTGATGATTTCATCGGCTTTAACCCCTAAGCCCAAATGAACAGCAGCCTACATTAATGTGTCCCACACTGCCACATTTGACTATTTCCCAAAAAACCTGTTTCCTCTAAGGTCTACTTAATGTCAAAATATTGTGATTAGGTGACCTTAATGTCCAGGTTTTATGATTTTCAACCATTTCTGACTCTCACAGTACATCTTAATAAGACAGATCCCTTTTTGTACCTTTAATTTATCGGTACTCTTTCTTAATTGACTTGCATTTTTGAAGCGAATGGTCCTGTATTTAACGTAAAGATTAAAAAAAAAAAAAAAGATAACAAACTCTTGATATGCAATTGTTATACATACTATATTTGTATAAATAAATCTATGTGCTTGTGTACAGTGATCAACTTGTGCAGTTTTCCTTTGTATCGCATGCATGCATTTTATGGTATTCTAGCACATTGGCCCAATTCCAGTCTGGGTCCTAAAAACTTCACAATTATGGCTGTTGAAGGGTCTCTTTACTTCGGTCAGGGGTGGCCAAATCCAGGCCTCAAGGGCCGATGTCCTGCAGGTTTTAGATGTGTCCTTGATCCAACACAGCTGATTTAAATGGCTCTATTACCTCCTCAACATGTTTTGAAGTTCTCCAGAGGCCTGGTAATGAACTAATCATTTGATTCAGGTGTGTTGACCCAGGGCGATATCTAAAACCTGCAGGACAGCGGTCCTTGAGGCCTGGAGTTGGACACGCTTGACTTAAGGGGAAGAGTAGAATTTTAGCTGCAGCTTTGGGGCGACTGATTTCTTTAACAGACATGTATACTTTTGATTTATACCAACACCTATTGATCTATTAAGATCATAAATATCACTTACATAGCAATATACCTATTCAGTTTAATGTAGCAGACCCTCCACAGTGAAAGTGTGTCAGGGTTGGGTTGGGACTGGACCTCATTATTCAAGTGTCTGTGAGCACCAGAGAGAGGGTTTTTTGTTTTTGTTTTTTTTATAAAGTATTTTATAGATGTGTATCAGATATATATTTAGATTATTTGATTAGGTTTTATGGAAGCCGTTTTTAACCTCTTCAATCATGCATTTAGGCCCTATGTGGAAATAATTTTAGCTTTGCTGCTACCCTTGTGCTATATTTGCAGTTTAAGATGAAGCTGGTAAACTGACCCAAATGCAAACCACCACAGGGGCAGACAGGCAGGATCTAAAGTGAAAAGCAATTTCAGTGCTGCATAAGAGGTATCTTCAGTAAAGTTCAGTAAAGGATTCCATAAAACTATGAAAGAGAGACAAAAAGAAGGAGCAGGATCATGAACTCACAGACACACAGAGACAAATTGCTTTAGACACACACACACAGAGGACAACCTGAGCTCAGGTATAAACAGTTAGAGCAGGCAAATGATTAAATGTGGGAATCAAGACAAAGACGGGAAGTAAAACACACAAGATACACAAAACAAGAAATACTGTCAAAATAATACAGATCCTCCTCCCTGTGCCAAAGAGCTCAAACTCTTAACAACACCAGACACCATGACGCACCTGCTTGTGTGTTGAAAGGGGGAATTATGATGTGATGCAAAAACGTGCTTCGTTCTTTAACGTAATCATACACCAACAGCCTTGTTTTTCCCCTTTCTCTGTAGATTAGGAAGAGTAATGCAAGAATGAATTTGCAAACTGATGCAAATTGTCACTGGGTAGCTCAAATACCTCCAATAGAGGTGAAAATGCACTCATGTAACTTCACAGTATTTTAGTTTGTCAAAATTAAATTGCAAAAGCCTAATAGCTGAGATGTTCCCATAGATGCCAGCGACAATTACTAATCAAAAGTCCAGCTTATATCACCATTGGCTGGAAGTTTATGATTCAACTTCACTTATGTATGTAGACAGAGATTTTAAAAGAGAACAGGGATAGGAGAAAAATAAAACTGTAGGATTTTCTGGTACGTCCTGAAAAAATGTTGCTGTATTGCTTGATTTCACTTATCAGTTGTACTCCTCATTATAGCTGTTAGGAGCGAGTACTTGTGAGTTGTGAAATGGCTCATAAACACTTCAGCAAGGTGAAATTTCACTTTCATTCTGTCTGAACACACCACCTGAAAGAACTGTTTCTGCTTTACACCTTGTTGGTTTGTCAGACCAGCAAAGGCACCGCCAACCTCTTCGATTCCAAGCTAGCAACTGCTTTGCAGTCTGCAGTGGATCTATATTGTAGAGGTTTACACATTTATTAAAGAGGTAAAAGAAAATCACCTGTTCAGTCTTGGGTGGAAGCACAAATCCCTTTGGGATTGTGTAGGTCTGGTTAAAAATGTGCCAAATTAAAAAAAATACCATTACAATAGTATGAGGGAGCAAAGATGCTGTTAGAAAGATGTGATTCAGTTTAAAACAATGCTTTTTAAATAAAAGTTATTTTTCAATGCTTGAAAAATCACTGCCCAAATATGTGCCCACAGCTGTTTTAACATGTCAAAGATTCCTTTTATAAGGACTTTGGTGTTATAAATGAAAATCCAATGCGCAAGAGCTGAATAATTAACCCAGACTCCAGTTCCCCTACTGGCAACTTGAGAGTCAATCCCCATAGACTGCCATGTTATAGTGCCAAGTTTACAGCATAATAAAGCATGTTTGCTGTCTGGTGCAAAACAGTTTTGGCCTATACTGTCCAGCTATTTTCATAAGAAAGGAGATGAATTGTTTTATAAAGCATCCACTAGGATAGTTGAGTCCAAATTTGATATTTGAGTCATTAAACTCTCATCACTGTGTGTGTGTGTTCCTGTCTAGCTATCTTTGTGAGGACTGAAATCTGCATTCTACAGTCACTTGTGAGGACACACTCACCGGTCCTTACAAGTTTGAAGGCCTTTTTGAGGCTCAAAATGTGGTTTTAGTGTCAGGGTTACAATTAGGTTATGGTTATGGTTAGGGTTAGGCATTTATTTTTAATGGTTAGGGTTAGGGTAAGGGGCTAGGGAAACCAGGAATGTCAATGAAGGTCCTCACTAAGATAGCTGAACGGGGTTGTGTGTGTGTGTGTGTGTGTGTGTGTGTGTGTGTGTGTGTGTGTGTGTGTGTGTGTGTGTGTGGCGGGAATGTCTTCTTCTAATCTTAGTGAGTACATTTCTAGTGTGTTAGTAGGAATGTAGGTTGAGACAACAACAAAAAAAGAACGCCACAGTCAGTCAATGTTTCCAGAACCAACAGGTGACGTCACAGTGGCCATTTCCACCTTTTATACTGTCTCTGGTAAAAACACTGCCCGGTTTGCTGGATTGAGGGTGCCCAGGAGCAACTGCATTTAAGGTTACAGACACCAAAACAGCCTGTTTGAAGCAGAATAAAAAAACAGGAATACAAAATTTGGAGACACATTAGATAGACATAGGCCTTTGAATACTGCAGTCTTTTCAGTAACTGGTTGCTGAGTGTAACCTTTGATTTGGAGACAAAAGTTACATCAGGTGCCTACTCGATTACAGCAGCACGGGTCTGATTGCCTTTCAGTGATCGAAGTGCAGCTGCTAAAAGGCCGAGTGATTACACCTTGTGTACTGAGTTGTGCCTCTGAAGTCTCATCCAGGTCTTTAGCCTTGGAACAGTAAGTCATCAGCCTTTTGCTGGATCAATACAAAGAGCAGACTCTGAAACTAATAAAGAGACCCTTGTAAGTGGAAGGTGCTAAACTCAAACGGTGACAGCAAAAGTACAAAGCAATGTGTTGTTCATTGTGTTTCATGCAATAAACGCTCTGTTAGTGCCACTCTCCATCACCCATCCAGTGTTGCAGTACATGACTGAAGCCTGAAGTGATTAAACTGATGAAGGTGACATATTCCTCACCCACGTCTGCAGATGGTAAAGAGAGCTTGAATGCAACACCTTCTCAAAAGGCTCACATCTGTGGCTGTGAGACACAACAAAGATGATACAACAATTGAAAAATTCCCAGCGGTTTCTTTAGTTTTAGTTTTAACTCGTGATCTCTTTTGTAAACTTCTATCAAGGCTAGACTAGGTTTACTGCACAGCTGTCGGGCATTTAGATGTATCTCTTTTAGATTTAATATAGACAGATTTTTTGTTTTACATCACCGAAGGCTCTGTGGTATTTTAACAAATAAAACCTTTCACCAAGCTTGCACACAGAGGCACATTTTGCAGTATAAACGAATTGTTTCCAAATTAAAGTGTGTCCCTATTTAAATGGAGATGAATCACCTTGATATTCTTAAACTTCCTCCAAACAAAATAATTCCTCCCAGAGAGAAAAAGAGAAAACTAAATAAAAGAAAACACAACTGAAGAAACTTTATTAAAGAGGAAAGAAATCAAACAATAGATATTATAAACAGTACGGAAGTGTTACGAAAGATAGGAATACCTTACCTCTCTCCTAAACACTTTTGCTACAAAGATATTTGTTATTTCATTGTTTCTTTATTTCTTTATTTATCTGTTTTAACATTCCCGTTGTTAGTCACACCTTGCTGCTGCCAGGTTAGACCCCCCTTAGAACTGTGTTAATTCTTTGTGGCACACATTCAACAAGATCCTGGAAATATTCTTGGAAATTTTGGTCCATATTGACACGATAGCACCAAGCAGTCGCTGCACATCCACGATTATAATTCCTGTTCCACCACATGCCAAAGGTGTGCTATTGAACTGAGATCTGCTGACTACGGAGGCCATTTACCTCATATTGAACATCACTAAGACAAAGGATAGTAGTAGATTCCCAAAGATTCAAGCCTCCTCTCCAGCCTCAGAATGTTTGTGGGGTGGACATTGAGGTGATACCAAAATAGATAACAAACTAGACGAGTTCCAGAATACAGACAGACTATTCAAAAATGGGCAGTTGCCTCTATTTGTTAAGGAAACCAAGATCTCTTGACATCTGAGTAACTTGCTGCAGATGTACTACCAGTCTGTGGTGGCAAGTGTGCTTTTCTGTGCGGCAGTATGCTGGGGAGGCAGCATCAGAAACAAGGATGCAAGGAGACTGGACAAACTGGTGAAGAAAGATGGCTCTGTAATTGGAGCCAGACTGGACATGTTGAGGGTGGCGGGGGAAAGATGCACACTAAAGACATCAGAAGCCATCCTGGATAACTCTGACCACCACTTTTTAAAATCTTCATGGAACAAAAAAACATCAGTACTGGAAGACTGCTCTCTATCTGTTGTAAGAGGGAGAGATGCAGAAAATAATTTGGACCCAGAGAAATCAGGATTTTTAATTCTCATCCAAATAGCAGATGAACTATGTGAAACATGAATTTCCCTTTTGGATCAAAAAAGCTATTATTGGTCATAAAGGAACAGACATGCTCAGCAACAAGACTCAGGTAGGCTGTGGGGTTGAAATAATTCTCCCTTGCTAATGAGGAACCTGATGAATGCCAAGAAAGTTATTCCACCAGAAGCTTGAGGCAAAAGCCAGATTCTGACCCTGCCGGCTGAATGTTGCAGCAGAAAACTAGAGTTATCAGACCAGGGAACATTTTGAGTCAGTATGAAGTGCAGCCTCAGCTTCCTGTTCTTGGCAGACAGGAGTGTCACCCGGTGTGGTTTGCTCCTGTTGTGCCCATCTGCCTCAAAGTGCAACATGTCTTGCATTCAGAAATGCTCTTCTGCATACCTTGGTGTAATAAGTGGCTATTTGGGTCACTGTTGATTTCCTATCAGTTGCAAGCAGTCCAGCCATTCTCCAGTGAGGTAGGAACCCAGAAACATAGGGATGCATCTACAGGAAAATCCTACTAACTCAACAGTTTCTGAAACATTCAGCAGAGGCCGTGCGGCCAACCATGTCCTGTTCAAAGTCACTTAAATCATGTTTCGACTCTATTCTGATGCTCAAACTTCAGCAGGTCATCTTGACCATGCTTATATGCCTGTACATTTACATTACAGAGCAATTAAACAGGTGTACCTAATAAAGTGGCCAGTTAGCTTAACACCCAGGTGTGTTTTCTCCATATTCCATCCTACTCACTTCTATCTTTATCTGTTTAACAGGATGGATGGATGGATTAGTAGTAGCAGTAGTATGATCGAAACGTCAGGTTTAAACGTTTCTTATATTACAGCGTTGCTCACAGTTCAGAAGTGTGCTGAAATTCGTCTCCTCTCCCTTTTCTGCCTTTGCAGTTCCTCACTTAGAGAGCAGCATCACAGATTTTGCCAGAGGGCAGATTGAATTCTCCAAAGACCTCCACAGTTAAAGTTTCATTATGAGATCAGAATTTCCCTCAACGATGAGAGAATATATGAGTTACCCAACAGAAACACTATCAAGAGGATCATTTAGAGACTACATAAATACAACCTGCGGCATATAAAATCTGCTCTTAAATAATGATCAATAAACTCATGAATATGGCCTCTCACATGTTGGAGAAATACAAGAAACACCTCTCTCTTGTGGTCTTGCACAGTACTACAAGAATGACTGTGCTGGCCTCTGAGTGATGTTATTACACTTATAATAAAAACAGGTCCCTGTATAACTTACACGTTTTAAATAAAGCTCAATCCCAACAACCTTCGTGTAAACTGCTGGCACGTTCTGGTGTGGACGCCGTGTGGGGTTGGTGAGGGTGAGATTCATGAATCACAGGTAGCCACGGAAAATTACATAAGCGACATTTGCAGTGTAGGCTGCAGCTGACAGCAGAGGTTAGTGAAATACAAGCCACTGCTAGAATGTTTCATTGCATTGTAGCTGAGACAGACACACTGTTTAACTGCTGGGATTTGCTTTTGGAGGGTGTTACAACTATCTCTTCAGTGGCAGGTGAAGAGACTTCTTGGACTGTACATCTGGATAAATACTGGTGGTACTTGCACAGTTATCATATTTCTTGTATTTCTTTTAATGCTACTTTGTTTCTTTAAAGATCATTAACACCATTGCTGCATAAAAAGTGGCTATCATAACGTTTGCTGGTATTCTAAAAAATCTAATAGACATCAGCATGAAACCATGAAACCACCAAATTGAATTACTTACATTCAAAGTATTGTTTTTAGTATGAGGAGTCCGCTATAATATTTAAGGTTAAATATGCAAATTGGATGTTATATATCTAAATATATGCTAATAAAGTCAAGTTAAAAATTCTTGTTTCATTTTGCTGACATGATAGAGGAAATACAGTCACGGAAGGGCCTTTAAATTCTCTTTAATTGCTGAATAAATTACAAAATGAAATTTTTGTAAGGAATGAAATGTTCTGTAAATGCTACTCTGGACAATGCATTAACAAACCCTTTGGCACAGGGAGACAATTTTTGAGTGTGGAAACTGTAAGAGATAATCAAGTGGAGACTTCTCGCTCAGAGTATTAGAAAAAAACAGAGAACAAAACCACACAAAACAAAAAATGAATTTTGATCATAAATATCGATTATTTATTGACAAACACAATTTATTTTCCCAAAATGTTTGCATGATGCAATTACTGAAATTTATGCATATTAACTATTTAATCTAATCACAGCTCTAAATTAGTTTTTTTTTAATCAAAATGCTGTAAAATCTTAAAAAAAAAGAAAAGAAAACATTGTCAACAATGGCTTGCCCTTTAAAATATGACTACTGTCAGAAATATGTTATTATCTCACTTAAACTTATTTGACTTTCATGAATTTTCTGAGATTTTCTTTTGTAACCTCTTGCTCACATGCAGCCTAACATTAGACCCTTTTGATGATATGCAATCAGGCGATTTAAATTCTGGGTAAGAAGCCAATGCAATGTGCTATGTTAAGTGTGATAATTATTTATTTATGTATTTTTTGCTTAGACGAAATTAACATACAGATGCTTACATAAGCAGCACGTAGGTGCTCAGTGATTCCTCTTGAAATCTTGGATTCAGTAACACATGAACGTTTAGCTAAATCCTCAAACAGCATCTTCTGTTCGAGTTATCAACATGTGTCATTTCTTCTTCTCCTGCAGACCTTGGACCCAGATTGGGATGATACCTAAATTAAAAGTGTAATCAGTCATGTGGTTATGAATACTCTGCTATCTCTTGTTTTATGTTATTTCATTATGCTTGAGCCCTGTGCTGTTTTGTCTCCCTATACTTTTATACTGTTTTGTGTTTAAGTTTTGTGGGTAGGGTGGTATTTTATCAATTGTCTATGTTATTGATTCCTCTTTTACTGTTTTTTTAATACCTGCTTTAGTGGCCTCAGGACTTTTTACATTACAGAGTATCTTGGGGTTAGTATCTTGCCAAAGGCATATAGACTGGAAGCCAGAGATCCACCTACCTTCTGAAAACCAGATGACTCGCTCTACCTCCTGAGCTACAGACATCCCAAGCCACCCATTATTTGGTTCTCCTGGCCTCGTTGGGCAGTGACCTCAAGCGTGTACTATGGTGATTTGCATCAGAGCGTGGAGAATCAGCACCTTTAAGACCATGGTCCTCGGCCGGAAAAAAGGTGAAGTGCTCACCTCTTTTCGGTGAGCGGAGAGAGGACCACAAAATTTACAGATGGATTCACACAATGTCTGCAGTGATGGAGAAGGTCCCGGGGCTGACCCGAGAGATGCCAGAGAGATTATGTCTCTCTCTGGCATCTCTCGGGTCCCAGGCTGGGAGGTCTGGGTGTCTCTACTGAAACTGCTGCTCCCTGCAACTCGAACCTGGATAAGCAGCAGTAAATGAATGTGTTGTTTAGCAAGATTAATGTAACATAACAACAACAAAAAAGAATAAAATAAAAAATTTCTACAAACATCATTATAACTGATGCATTCATATGAAAGCAGCATGGTAATACCTTAGACGATCCAAGTGGAGCTGTATCAGATTTGTGTGGTTTACATTAGATTCTGTTTTTTTGTGATAATATGTTTTCGAAATTCGTACCTTTCTGGCAAATGCACTGACACGGTATTACAGCTTTCCAGCTCATTCCTTGAAAACAAGCTTTCTTAGTGCATGATCAAAGACATGACGGAGTATAACACATATGTGACCCCCTCCCCCTCCGCCGCCTCCTCCTCTTCAGTCACACAATACATGCAATTAGAGGCCATTTGTTCTTAACTCTTGTGTTGATGGTGTAATCAAGGGTGTTAATGATGACTCACATTTGGTAGGAAGGAACAAACAGGTACACACACACACACACAGAGTGCAGCTTTACACTTCACGAGTACAGAGACACAAAAATGAGTTTAGAGATGTTTTGAATTTTTTCCTTTATTTACACAGTTGTCTGTTTTTATTGAATCATTTCTGTGATCCAGGAAAGACACCACGAATTTGGCTTTTACACTGCTGTACTGACTCATCAGCAAACAGGCGACATGAATGATTATAGCAGGGTAAAAATGATAAACGATATCAGATGACCTCTATCAGTGATCCTGACACCTTGTTAGCTGAAGAAAACTCCAAGACGTCTGGGACACACCACGTGTGAGGCACATAATAAATAACTTGGCCTTTTATTTTGACAGTTTTTTAGACTCCTAATCATGATTCTGCAAATGAATATAAATCTGCCATCGTAAGGAAAAATTGACCTGTTCTAGAAACAATATTTTTTTAAAATCTTCAAAAAGCCAAAGAGATCAAAAGATAAAAACTGAAATGGCAGCAGCCGCTTTCAGCATCGGTGAACTGTTCATAATTAATTAACTTTTGCTGAAAAGCTCTATTAAAGTGAGTGAGATTCATGCTAATTAGGATTTTCAACTTTTTTTTGCAGACATTTTATTTTTCGGTCTCCAAACTTTCAGCGTAGCATCTGATTAACTAGGAAAAAAAATGGTTTCTAAATGCAAAAAAAGAAAAAAAGAACAAAGAACAAAACAGGGGATGTAACAGTGTAGCACAACACTCCTTCAATTCAGTTCACTTTTTATTCATGTATATATAGTGCCAATAAAAGCAACATTAGTCATTTCATGACACTTTACAATAAAAAAATAAAAAAGTGGGGATAAAAAAAAACTCCCTTTTAACAGGACAAAACCTGCTAAAACTCACACTCACCTGAACTGAACTGCTTAAATACCATTTCTTTTTTTGAATAATGCAACATTACATCAGCTGTTATAATTAAATATGTCTCAGTGGGGATAATAGAAAGTATAGAATAAATGGGCATTTACATTACATATTTACAATCTCATGTACAGTACAAAAGCTGGCCGCCGCGCGTCCCTCAGGTTCTGCTGGGTTTTCCTCCCACTTGCCCAAAACTAGTTCTTATCGCTTTTGGTTGCAAATGCAGCTGGTGTTGGGTAAAAGCACGGCGCCCGCCTGAGGCAATATATATTCACATCAAAGCAAGGTTTGCTTCACAGGACGTGGTAGACGGGCCTGGATCCGGGGCTCTCCGGTGTGCAGGGCTGTGAGTCAGAGCTGCCGGGGGAGAAGCTGGATGTGTTTCTAAGGCCAGCCGGCCCACAGCTACTGGACTCCACCGAGGACAGGCGGTCCACGATACTGGACAGGCACTCCAGACTGGACGCTCCGACTGCTTTATCATCCACGCTATCTGATGAAGAGGATCCCAAATTCAAATTAGCCAAATTTGGATCATACAGCTCGGCATGTTATATAAGCTGACTTTAGAGATGGAAACTTAGTAAAATAAAGTCTAAATATAACATAATCTGCTGTTCAGGTATTCGTTTTTTAAAGCCTTGCAGGCAAGAATTCACATTATATTCATATCAAACTGCTGCTTAAGTTAAAAGGTCTTACTGTTCTTTGCATATGAATAGCCATTGCTGTAGTTTGCATTCAGCTGTTGCCACACTGGACTGTTGCTGTCAGCCTAAAAGGAAATGAGAAATTGAATTTACCCTTGAATTCCTTCAAATACTTGCAAACAGACAGATATGATAAGCTGCTTGTTTAAACCGCTGTGTTATACTGGATAGGAAGAAAACACCCAGTGCAGTGCCCGCCATGATATTTCGGACAGGCTAATAAATCCTGAATTCCAAAGTTATTGGCTTCTTTATTTCACATGCACCTTAAAGCCAAAGTGGTTTTTTGTGCTCTCCCCTCCCCGGCCCGACTCCGAGTGTAGCGAATCGATTGTATCAGTGGAAGCAACACCAGTTTGTGCAAGATGACACTTTCTCCTAGTAAATCTGCAGAAAATCCTGGCAGTGGTGCAGAACATGCAGTCAGGATGGAATGCAGAAAAGCGCCCAGTTTTGCCTGCCAGACTTCAGTAAGGTGGATTTAGGTTGGTTTAATGGGGCTATAAAGTGTCCGGTGGTGGGAAAGCCATTAGTCCAATCCAGCGTTATAAGTTGTTTTTGTATTATTTGATGCAAAGTCACCTTCAAACAGAGATTCAATATGACCTGTAATAATAAGCATCACAAGCAGAGGACGGAGATTCTTGTAAGACAACATAATAGATGTTTGCATTAAGGAATTATGGGAGGTGTATGCCATGCATGGAAAACCATGATAATTATGGTCTTGAGGCAAAGCAAGCTCATTTGATTAACAGGTTGCTAAAGTGGAAATCAGGGTTCTGCATTGAAATAAAAAACTTGATAAGGTAAAGAGAACTGATAGAAGTGCTCTTGTTCAACACTGATGGTGACTTTAGCAGTAAACAACAATAAAGACCTTTTCTGGGATTTGCTGTGCAGTGGTTCTAATTTCTTTGCTGCCAAAGACCCTGATAAAACCAGGCATTTGCATAAAGAGGCTGAAGATGGGGATCAGCGGTCTTACCATGCCATCAGAGCAGCTAGACAGCGGGCTTCCAGGCTCAGAGCTGCTCTCTCCAGGTAGGCCATAAAAGTTTTCCACCTGTTCTCGTAGCAGCTCCTGCAGGCTCTCGATGTACTGGATGGCGTTGCGCAGGATCTCCACCTTGGGCAGGCGCTGGCTGGGGTTGGCCGAAGTGCAACGCCTCAAAGCCTCAAAAGCGTGGTTCACCTTCTTCAGCCGCCGGCGCTCGCGCATGGTGGCAGCCCGTCTGCGATCCACAAAGCTCGACTTGCGCTTGCAGGCCTTACAGGCCCACTGGAGGCAATGTCCTGGCTGGTGGGGGGCTCCTGGAACCCTGACGTGCTCGTCCTCCTCGGAGCCAGCAAGCTCCATGCCTGGGCCGAAATCCAGGCTGTCTGGAGAGGAAGCACATGCTCTGTCATAGTAGACCTGTGATGGCGAGAAGACATCCATGGCTTGTTAAAGTCTGAATGGATGGAGAAGGAGATGGCCGCAAAGGAAGTAAGGAAGAAGGGTAGTAGAGTTTGGGTGAAAGAGAAGAGACCTCTGAGTGATATGAGGGGTCTGTTGCCCCAGGCCCCCCTTATATGCCCCGAGGCCAAAGCCCAGGGCCCACATTGGCCAGATCTAATTACCATGGCCCATTGGCCCAGCCAGAAGGCAGGCAGGAGTCGGCTCTTCTCCCTCCCTGCCCCATCCCAACTCGTTGCTTCTCACCCCCCAGTACCCTGTGGAGTTTCCCACATCTGCACTTACTGGTGTTTTCCCACTCATCAACACTCTTCTCTTACAAGTCCACAATTAATACAAGGCTTAGAGATGTTTAAGGGGAGTGCAGCTTTGACCAAAGCTGGCATGTTTTAAAGCGCTAATAAGTATTGTAATGTATTATTTATGCTGCATGTATCTGTAACCAGCCTTTAGGCATCATGTCATAGCGCACAGTGAAAGTGACACGTGGCTGTGAAGACATGAACATCGCAGTGTTTTTAGTTTAGTCAAATTCTGCTGAAAAAGAGGGTGACCACTTGTTGGAGTATGCAGGGCAATTTTTACGGTGAAGACAACAGCGTTGCAGATGCAGCCCAGCTGCAAAGGAAGGTGTAGCATTTCAAGCCCTGTGAATTCACATTAGTGCGGTAAGCCGCCCCCCCATAAACACTCAAACTCATTACTTAGGGTGCTGTGAATGAGCCGATCCCTGTTTGCCAAAGCTCATTAAAACAGTAATTATTGCACTGACACCACTGCACAACTCCCTGCAACATTGAGGGACCAAATTTTAACCGTTAAAAGTTATTGACACGACTCAAGCACACAACAGATGGCCGTGATGGTGCAGAGGCTTTCATTCAAGGGGATGACTCAGGGATTACGGAGTGAGGATGTTTACAGTGAAGATAATTCAATATTTGTCCCTGTAGTGGCTCTCCAACTTCTTTTTTTTCCAGACTGATAAACATTCAAGTCCCACATCCCGCAGTTTTTAATCCATCTTTAACAATAACAGAGGATCTGAGCTGAATTTTTGAAGGCCAACACTGCAGAATCAGCAAATCACATTCATTCTTATGTCTCTTCCTTGGGGTCCTCACCCCAATGTTTGAGGCTAATTTAACAGAATAAAAGTATACAGTGAAAACGATCCAAAGCCTTTTCTCAAATTGCTTTCCCCCCGTATTTTAACATCCCTGTAGTTAGAAGATAAAGTGTCTCCATTTAAGATTTGCAGAAACATCTAAAGATTCTGAAATGATGCTTTTCACATTTTGACCCAGTCCAGCTGGTTTAGGTAATGATGTTGGTGACAGCTTACAAGGATACAATGCGGATATTTCTCACAATGTGTCAAAGCGTTTGGCACGACCCCCACTCCCTCCAGCCCCATCACCACTTCTCTGGGAACTGCGCACACCTAAGAAAACACCAGTACCTGCTGCTGCCTCTGAATTGCCGTCGGAGTTTGGATTAGGCACAGCTGAAGAAGACATCGGCTCGCCTGAGCTTGTAGCTAGCTGCGAAGATCAAAGGCTGTTTAGACTGAGAACAACTCGGACAATGAGAAAACCTGGCATCAGCTTAATTGAGCCGGGGGGGTTAGATTAGTGCAGCACATGGCGTAATGATGCGGGGAGACGATATTGCGCGCAGGCTGGAGATGTGATCTGCGCACTCGGCTCGTCTCTGGGGAGCTCTCCGAGGTTGCTTTTTTGTTGTTCTCAAGGGTCAAAGACAGAGTTAAGTGAGGGGCAGGAGGTGATCTTTTTATGTTTCATCTGCCTCACGTCTGAAAACCTTATTTCTTCTAAAGTGCCTCACGCTTTGACTTTATGCTGCTTGCTTGGTGCTGCACCATCCCCCAGATAGAGAGGCAGTGCATCGCTTACATTCCTCCTCCCATTTAGCAAAATAAACGGTTTTATGGAAATCTATAAATAAATGTATTTTTTTATTTAATAAATCCAAACTATCCAGAGTTATAGGATTTACGGTATATACTTGTCAGAACAATAAAAGTACTGAGTGGCCACTTTGAATACCATCAAAAGTTGTCGGGATTAAAAAGTGGTTTAGCCGGTTTTGTGTGTTTGTGTGTGTGTGTGTGTGGGGGGGGGGGATTCCTTTTTATGACAGTCCCACTGAGGGTGATTCATTAGTTTGTCTATGCATGGGCATGTCTGCTTTTCGTTTGTATTGTTAATAATACAAATGTCAAAACTTTTTAAAAGGAAAAAAAAAGTACTTTCTCGTATTACAGTCACTTTGAAATAACAGCAAAATATTCTCTATATGTAAAAATATGTAAAATGTAAGTTGAGTAATTAAGTATTATGATTATGACGCAGGTAACAGTGTGAAAATTAAGTCAATCTTAAAATGCAAGTTTGTGTAAATTACAAGAATCCCATTGAGATTTATTGAACCTCTCGATGTGTTCACTTGACCCAGTGGTTCTCAGACTTTTTCTACCATGCCCCACTCCAGAGGCCAAACACAGCCCATGTCCCCTTTTCTGTCTTATTGACATTTAAGTTGAATTTTATTTAAAATAAAAAAGATCAAATATATATTTATTCGAGTTAGGTTAACTTCATGGCACAGAAGGAGCAAGAGGAAGTCATGGAGAGGTGGGCAGGAAGTCAGAATGTCTGATCAAAATATAAAAACAACAGCAGTTTGTGCTGTTTCATGTTTGTGAACATAAATATTCCCTTAAATAAAAAAGGTTCCTCTGCACGAATTTCCAACGTTATTTTAAGTCCCTGAACACATTTGAAAATGGGAGGTGTGGTGGACTCCAAAGACCTAAGCTTAAAACATTCAGATCACAGTTGTTCACATATTTGTATGATTTTTAAATATGTTTTTAAGTAGGAATGTGTTACTTGGTGTGTTTAGAAAAAGTAATGGTTTGGGTTAGTGCAACTATTATACATAAATATAATAAATAAATAAATAAATAAATAAAGTTTAGTTTAACTTTATCAGTAAAAAAAAAAAGCATGCTGACATGAAAATGGTATTGCTGGGGGGAAGACCCCTTCCAATGCCCAACAGTGGGCACGTCCCTGTTAAAATATCATACTGATTAGATGTTTAAAATGTTATAATCTGAAAGAAAAACTCTATTGCTCCTAACTGGGTCCTTACCTCAGTTTGCTCTACGTGAAAAGCTGTGGATGAAAGGAAAAAAGCAAACAAAAGCGCTCAAATAAAATCAAAATCAAAAGAAAGAACAATGGATTTTATTTTTCAAAGCACAGTGTTTTTGGTTAAAGGCAATTTCCCACCCACATAAAATCCAAGTCCATTTTACATTCCCCACAAGAACGAATGAAAAAAAAAATGAGTGGCAACACCATTTGTGTTGGCAGCGAGCAGAAAGAGGTGCACCGCCAGCCCCGTCAGTACTGAATCCTTTCCTAGCAGGATATTCAAGGAAAGTCTGAGTAAATCAGAGCATTTCAGCCTCCAGGCTTATCCCCCCTCCTATAACAGCTCGCCTTTCATCAGCTTTAACTTTTAAAACGCTGCCTTCACAGCCAAATGACAATTATATGGTGTCATCAGTAACACCGAAATCCCCGTAAAGTCATACAAGAGAAAGTCTGGACTTGAGAGCAGGGCTATTTCTGTGAGCACGCACACAGTCAGATGGTACAAACACAAAAATAAGACAATGAGGTTCAAAATGCAGTCAATACAACTCTACTAACAGCACAGAAAAGAAATGTGCTTGTATTCACCACCACCCCCAAAAACCCACACACTCATCTGAGTTCTTTTTTTAAATGTGATTACCGGCCTCCGTTGTAACAGATATTACATCCACTGCTACACATATGAGCTGCAAAGTAAGTATCACTGCTATCAGAATGAGTGAGTAGGAGCCCATTAAAATCACATTACTGTTAGCGCTATCGGATTTCTGTCTGGTTTCTACAGAAAAAAAAGGATATTTAGTATAAGATGTATGCATGCTGAATAATACCATATCATACAGAACCTTGCATTAGTGTATGTTTACCAGCTTTAATTTAGTTTGGTTCTGGAAGTGTTAACTTCATTTTGGGAATAAAAGTACACAGTACTGTGAAAGTAATATTGCACAAACTTTTACTTTGAACTTTGAAGTATTTTTTATTAATCCACACTCAAGTAGCTAAAGAAAAACCAAGAGTGTTATGCCTTATTCAGAACGTGCACCTATGCATGCTGAAGTAAAAAAGATTTCCGGTATCTTTATATTAAATGTGGTAGAGGTGTTGTGTAGATAGGGAAACACACACTGCCCCAAAGCTAGAAAGACTAACGCACAAACCAACAGATCTTGTAAGAGCGCTGCAGGTTTTCTTTTGTTGGAAATTGTCGAGCCTCTACATTAAAAACAAACTCAATTCAATTACCTGTTCTAGACTAGTTAATAAATAAAAGGACATGTGTACATGATGTGCCTTAATGAGAGGAAACACTGGCATAAAATATAGAATGAAAAAAGCCTCACAGCTGTGGGAAGAAAGGTCCCTCTAATTAGCTTTGTAGAGCGTATTGGCATCCTGAACCAGTCACTCAACACACTTCAGACTACTTAAAATACATAGAACACCAAACAGACGAAGGCCTCCAAACGTCTGAACTTTCTTCCTGGTTGTTTTTAATGAATTATTGAAGATACTGAAAAGGAGTCAATATACATAGCAAAAAGTGTGTTCAAGTTAGAGGAGGAACACCTCAAATTTGATTCCAAGCACACTACTTGAGTAAAATTGTTTTTCTTTGCACCACTGCTAAATCAAAGCTTTGAGATATGCATTGTTCTCCCTTGGCTTAATATTTCATTGAGGTCTTTAACTCCTTGTGAACTTGGCATGTGTGCGCGAGAGACACTTTGTGTGTTCATATCTGTGTGTGCGGCTGCAGGCCTGAGAGATGAGGCAGAGTCTCAAAGGTCAACCATGGCTCTGTGTCATCTGCTAAGATCTGAAGGAGCGCAGCGCACCCCACCCCACCCACCCCCCCCAACATCATCAACAAACACCCCTTTATCATGTCAATACAAGACTCGGTGGATTTCCATGTCGTTAGCATCATGTCACACGTTTAAATAGCTCGTGTGTGAACGCTTTGCCACCAGATGACGAAGCTAGCGATGATGAATTAATGGCTCAGATAACTTCATTATCCTGCTGGGCTTTGCACTTATGCCTGCAACCCAAGTTTCCACGTCCCCAACATATGATAGGAGAGGAGAGCAGGGGCACGCTGTGTTTGGAGGAGACTCGAGTTACTGTTGTGGGCTCAGGCCTGCTGGATGCCAGTTGGAACAGAGAGAGCAGCAAAATGTTTCAGGGCAGTTTAAATGGTTTATATGGACCTCTAGTAGAATGTTGAATGTTAAGGGAACTGGCAGATCTTGAGCAAATAGCTTTTTTAATGCAACCAGCAGGGGTATTTTTAAATGAGGTGGCAAAAGAGCCTGAGAACAAGACAGGGGAGGCCCACTGAAAATCAAACTATTTATTCATCCATTCACTTCCGCTGGAGCCTATCCCAGCTGTCTTAGGGCGAGAGGCTGGATACACCCTGGACAGATCAGAGCAGGAGGAAATAAAAACAGGAAACTGAGGCTACAATTTGCCAGCAATCGCTAAAAATGGATAAGAGAAGAGTGGAAAAAGTTGCCTGGTCTGATGAGTCTTGATTTCTCCTGAGCTGTATCCAAGGTTCAGAGTGATGGTGGTGGTGTAATGGTCTGGGGGTTATTTTCTTGGCATGCTTTGGGCTGCTTAGTACCAACTGCATCTATGTCATGAAGGATTAAGGCAGTTCTGAAGGTAAAGGAGGGTTCAATAACTAATAAGGATCAGATGTTCCATCCAAAATACAATGGATTGCAAACACCAATCTGACATGCCCTTGCAAATAAATATACCAAGGTTTGCACAACTGCAAGAGTAGAACTGAGTCATTTATTTTGTTGGTCAGCTGTGTACAATATATAAAGAGAATTTCAGCTTCCTTAAAGCCAAGGTTAGCCTTTGGACACAAAATAAATACATCTAAACTTCATGTCAATATAAAATATGTACAAATCTTTTGCGCTTCCTGTACAAATGAAGTACTTACAAACAGAAGTCAGAATGGTTTAGTATAGCAAAAATAGTTCACAGATGATCAGAATAGATCATATTGAAAATGTCAGATAGTTTGCTAATGTTTCAGTTTTCTGAGATGTCCTCACTGACTGCTGTCGTTGGTGATGCTGTCCACGATGGAGGACAGCCGCAGGAGGCTGGAGGACGCGGAAGACTCACTGGCTCCTAAAATGAAAGGACTTATGATACCACATGATGTTTTCTGTTTTTCTCTTTTTTTTAAAAATGAATTTACACCTGACTTCAAGCAAAGGTAGTGTGCAAGGTGTGTACCTTCGCTGCGGTTCATTGCTGAAGTGGAATGGTCAGCAGAGGTTGGCCAAGCCTCAGAGGATTTCTTCCAGTGGTACTCACCGGCCACCTGTAAAAAACACACATTATCCATATTCTTTTCCACATAGCCTCATTTATCCTGTTTTCTTTCCCTCACCACGAACCAGTCACGGCAGATGAGCCAGGTTCCTTCCTCATGAAAGGGAGTTTTTCCTTCCCACAGTCACCAAGTGCATTTCCATAGGAGTTTGTTTGATTCTCTGTATTATTGTAGGGTCTTTACCTTACAATATAAAGCACCTTTAGGTGACTGTTGTGATTTGGTGCTACATAAATAAGAGCGAATTGATTAAATATTATTGCCTGTAATATGAAGAAAAAACTTTTAAATGATTGCAGAAACAGGCTGCTATTACTGAGAAGCATTCAACATTCAATAAGAAAGTAATTAAAAGTATTCAAAGACCACGACGTGAGAAATTTGTAATTATATTATTAGTGAAAACCACACTGCTAGATTAAAAAAATCAGTGTGGCACAGAGTAATAAGCATTCACGTTATAATGTCATTAATGAGCACCACAAACACATTAAAAGTCCAAACTGGGATATTCTTGATCGGGTGGGGAATAATCTGAAATCCACAGATGCACAGATTTACACATTCATGTGAATAGTATGAGGAGTTTCCTCTTCAGGTTGGTATACTCGCTCACATTGTTTTCTTTTGCGTCACATGGAGATCCGGTTTTCTCCTGCTCGTCCAGCGTCTGCAGCAGCTCCTGCAGCCTCTCTATGTAGCTGATGGCGCTGCGTAAAATCTCCACTTTGGGTAGCCTCTGGTTGGGATTGGCTACGGTCTTCCTCTTCAGTGCGTCGAAGGCTTCGTTGATCTTCTTAAGCCTCCTCCTCTCCCTGAGGGTCGCAGCCTTACGTCTATCCGTGGGAGCCGTCTTTCTCTTGCAGATCTTACAGGCCCACATGAGGCACTGACCCTCGCAGTGCGCCCGGAGACCCGGAGGCGCGGGGACGTGCTCCTCTCCGCTGCTCTCCCCACCGGACGGGACATTATCATGACCCGCTTGGGACAGTGGGCTGTCATTGCCATTGTACAGAGGGGAAACCCCTGCCATATCCAAGTGCTGTAGTGGTCCATGATCTGCTTCCTCCAGATAGCGCAAATCATTAAAAAGATAACTGTTGGTCTCGAAAAGGTCCATCATATTGCTGCGCTCCTCACTCTGTATTCACACTGGTCTCTGGCATTTAAATAGAGCAGCAAGGACACAAGTCAACAGATTATATATAGAATGTGAAACTCTATCCAACACTTTGGCTGCCACACTGCAACAACCATCTTTTTTTTTCTTCTTTTTTTTTTCAATCGGTCTTCACAACATACCGACTCTGTACAGACAGAAATGTCCCCTCAGGTTTCATAACAGGTGCATGTGCGTTATGATATTTCACAATGAAAAAGTAAATGTTACAGGATAGAGAGATTACTGTTTCTCGCTTTTATCCATACATCACAGGGGGCTCTAATTTGTAGCAAAACACTTCATTAATAGTTATTAATAACTCATTAGTGCGTTTTTAAGTAACTGGACAAAAGCTCTGTGTTGCCAGGTTGGGTTGTAAAAAGTGTCTTTAACTGCTATGTCTGCAGCATAGTTTTAATTGTACGAATGAATGATTGAAAATGATCCTTTCCAAATAGGATTACATGGCAATCAGGGTTAGGAATCATTGCTGTAAAAATCTGATTCTTAAACCTAAAGAAAGAGAGTGTGGAGAGTTTCCATAATCTTCATTTTCCACCCTTCTTAACCACTGAGAGGGTCACAAAGTGCTGGAGGCGTCAGGCGTCAACCATGGGGCATCTTCAAACGAAATTCATTCAATTCTCAGTCTCTTTAACTGACAAGCCTTCTTAATCATCAATACCAGCTGACATGAAGAATTATTCTCACTCTTAAACTGCCAATGAAGTCGCTAGTTAAATTTTGTTCTATGAATTTGACGACATCACAAAAAAGAAAGGGCTTTAAGTTGATTAAGAAACCTTCACTGAGCAAGAGGCATTGAACACTGCCAACCATATAGCCCATCAAAGAGACACAGACATCCACACACACTCGAATCCACACGTAAAAACAATTGAGTTACAACTTAAAATGGCATGACAACAGTTTTGGTCTGTGAGAGGAAACCTGTGTAGACAAAAGCAGAATATGCAAACTTCTGGAAAAAAAGGCCTCAGGCAAGTTTGAACCTACAACTGTTCTTACTGTAGCGGCAGTTAATAAACAAATTTAAGGCTATTTCAGATGCCCTGGAGCTCTTTTTTTTTTTGGAAACACCACATGAAGGAAGGAAGCTAATAAACTTCTAAACCCAAAAAAGAGAAAATCAGGTTGCATGATGGGTTGTGTATAATTCGACCAAATTGAATATTTTGCAATCTGGAAACCCAGTTGTGGTTCTTATTTATGACATGCTATTCTGTTTACTTTAAGGATCCATGACAAAAGCCAGATTTGATCAGCAAATCAGAAAACAACAATAGATATCAAAATAAATTATTTCAAATAAACCATATCGCTGCTGTTTTAACTCTAGTTTGTTGTGCTCATTTTAGACAGTATGGACAACTGTAAGTTGTATGCAGTCTCAACATAAATAGACGGGAATGTGCACAGTCAAAAGAGCTTTGAGAAATGTCTCAACTCGATGATATAAATAGAAACGTGGCTCAGTCATTTCAGATTCATAAAAGAGATAAAAGCCTGTGAAGAGGTGATATATTGCCTGTTGGCATTTTTCCTCCAAACTCAAAGGGCTGTGATTGGAAACTTCACAGGCAGGAATGTGAGGGATTCCTATTTTTGAGTGACTGCATGACCTTGTCTTTTGAAATGAAATAAGATGATCTCATCAGGCTGCCGCAGCCTTTGAGACACAAAAACAAACACATCTTTCGACATGCATCCAGATAACTGTCGGCTTCTTTGCGGAGCACAGAGACACATAAAGAGCAGGGTTTTTTTTTTTTTTTTGAATGAATGAATCAAACTTAAGAGCAGAAGAGGCACTGGGACCTTGGTGGTGTGTACTAAAGCACATGCTGCACAGCCAGCTCACGTGTGGGGGTTTTATATGACCCTGCATGTGGAAGTCCCTTCCCTTCAGCTCCCAGCTTCTGTCATGTTGTTTTTAAAGAGTCACCAGTGCATTTCATCATTTGACAGGATGCCACAAGTCAACACAACATCTCTAAGTCACCTTCTACACATATACTTGAACATATCGGCTCAGTTATTCCAAAAGTTGTAATTGTCAGTTTCTAAGTTCTCGCTTCAGTATATGAGTAGCTCTCAGAACTCCACAGTATCTCTAAATCCTTAAATAATTGGCCCAACAACACATCTAATTAAACCCCAATAAAGATACTATTAAAGTCAATTTGAGAGCTATACTGCACTGCAGTGTTCATTTGTATAGTTTACAAACCAATAAATATATGCAAACTGAAAAAAATCAATAATATTGGCTTTGAACTGAAATGATTTCGGTGATAAACAGCAGAGTAACCATAGGTTCTATAGCAATCCTTTGTATCTGGAGGAAATGTTTTAAATCTGCATTTTCTTCTAATGGCCAGCAGGGGGCAATACCTCTGGTTGTCTCTTTCCATAGACATGTATGGAAAAAATGCTGCAAACCCATAGATCTATCTGGGTGCCCATGCTGAGCCCTGTCCACTGCTGAAACAACGGACACATGAGCATCAGAAATGGACCATGGAGCAATGAAAAAAGGTGGCCTGACTCAATAGAGCACGTTTTCTTTAACTTCACATGGATGGCAGGGTGCATCTCCGTTACTTACCTGGGAAACACCTGGCACTAGGATGCACTATGGTAGGAAGGCAAGCCAGCAGATGCTTTGAGCAATGTTCTGATTAGAAACCTTGGGTCCTGCCATCCATGTGGATGTTACTTTGACACATTCCACCTACCCAAGCATTGTAGACCATGTACACCCTGAAAACTGTATTCCCTGATCGGTGTGGCCTCTACCAGCAGGATAATGCACCTGCACATAGCAGAAATGGCTCAGGCATGTTTGAGGAGCACAACAATGAGTCTGAGCTGTTGACCTGGCTTCCAAATTCTCCAGATCTCAGTTCACTTGAACATCTGTGCTGGGCAAACAATCCCAATACACAGCGGCCCACCGTGTAACTAACAGGACTTAAAGGATCTGTTGCTAACATGTTGGTGCCAGATACCACAGCACACCTTTAGGTGTCTACTAGAGTTAATGGCTCAATGATTCAGGGCATTGTTGTCAGCTAAGGGCAGACAAACACAATATTAGGCGGGTGGTCATACTGTTATGCCTGAGCTGTAGGCGATTGTGTGTCCTCCAAGAGTGGGCGTGGCTTAAGGAGGAGTCAGGCAGGGACACCTTTTTGCCTCCACATGAGCCCAGCCCTCCTACTTATTCCCAGATTGTTCTTCTACTCACCGGCTGCTAATACCTTTCCCTTACTTACCTGCTTTTCTGTTCCACATGCTCCTCATACTTACTATCTGACTTTTCCAGACCTGTGAATCTTCCTTGACCCACTCTTACTGAGCCTACTTGCTCAGCACCTTAAGAAGACTTGGGAACTCCCCTGTCTTGCGTTGCCCAAAGATACTGACCTAAATGTAACCCAAACCTTACATGACTAATATCTGAACGTTAACTGTTGTTGCACCTTCTTGTGTCCTGTCTTTGAGTCACTCAGGTTTAACCTTCACACATTTGTTTTTTAAATTACTGCCAGATAATTTGAATTCAATCTAAGTGTTTCACACTTTAGATGACAAGATACATTAAAGAAATATCTATAACATACCAACACACATTCAAACATGCTTTCACAAAGCCGCATGCCAAATATTTGTATGAGCATGACATTTGATGGCATAAATAAAATTTTGACGTTAATCACTGGAATTTTGAGAATATGTTTTTTTGTAGTCACAGGGAGAAAACAGCTCGTATCCATAAAGCGTCGTTAGAAAAGCTAAACATAATCCAGTAAAATGCTTAAATTATGCAGCTGTGTTAAAATAGAAGCTGTGTGTGTTGCTTTACATGCAATATTGCAAATGCATGAGATTTCTTTTGTGCTTTTACTTTAAAGGCGAAGTCACTTGTCAGAAACAATATAGCTTTTATTATTAGTTTTTCAAACAGCAGAGGTGACACATACGATATAGAATAGAAAATGTGTGTGTGTGTGTGTGTGTGTGTGTGTGTGTGTGTGTGTGCGCGCACTTATGAACTTCGAGGTAGGTATTTGGTGTCTGGGTATGTTTTGTCAGCCACGATAAATTTTTGTGTCTCTGTCACTGCTGCTTTGTCATTTTCACGCAAACACAAAGTCGTGATGAAAAAGAAAAATGATGAATAGTGATAAATGAATGACGATTATAAATAAATTGTCTCATGAACAGAATATAAATTAAAATTAGACTCATTTCAGACTTTAATTTGCCTCCATTATTGCACCGCAATGAAAAGTACGCATCCTCCAGGTGAACGGAGTCGCGTCCCTGCTGTGCCCTGATCGTGTATTCTCCCCCCGGGGGTTGGCCTACTGCGCATCCTGAACCTGACCGTAAATTCCCATCAGTGTTGAGGGGTTGACGCTTCAGCTGTCAGGGAGAATCATGGGATGGGGTGGAGGGGGAGGGGGGGGGCAGAAACTTACACTAGAAGATCAGGCCTCTAAGGGAAGACGATGCAGTCAGGATGGGTTGCACGAAGCGTAAATCTGCCTGGAATCCAAAGAGGCTCAGAGGCGTCAGCTCTGCGGTCTGAACACGTAACAGGCAAAATCTGTGTGTAAAGACACAATGGGTGTGTTTAAAATGTCTGTATGACATATTGCTTCTTGAGATTGTCTTTCAGTGGTAAATAAAAAGGTCATTGTACAGCAGCTCAGCAGTGAGACATTCCTGTTTGAAGGTACACTTTGATGTTCTTGGGGAATCCATATACTTTCTCCTTTAGCTCAATTTTAAAATTAAAACCACTCATGTCTGTCCACTTAATACAAAGCTACAGGCCAAAGACTGTTAGCTCATCACAGCAGAAAGAGTGAATCAGTGGCACATGGGAGAAGTTTGCCTGCAGGGCTTTCTGGCAGAAAGTTCCTTTTGTTATTTTCAGATTTCAGTAGCAGTTTAGTCAGGTTAACAAAGTCTTAGAGAGCGTGTCTGGCAGAAAGCCTTAAAGTCAGAGTTCTCTCATGTGTTTAATTGTTCAACAGGCATATTTATAATGCAAACCACCAAATCGACCAAGCAGGTCTGCTGCCTAAATCTAACCAAACCGTGTCTGAAAACTGAAAACGATTTAAAGAAACCTTTCTTCCAGAATGCCCTGAAGGCAGACTTCTACCACTAAACCTTAGCTCACTAAGTTCTGTCAATAGGTAACACAGTCTGATCATCAGCACATTTAAAGATGACCAATAAACACTTCATATATATATATATATATATTGTTTGTTTAAAGAGTATAAAAGGTAGAGCAGATGTTGTCAGGGTTAATCTGGGAGCCAGCACAGAAAAATGTTAATCACTTGTAGTGTTTGTAAGGTTCAGGTACATCTCTTGACATCAGCTGTTTTAATCACTGTTAGAGTGGGATACACTTGTCTACAAGCTCCCTGAGAGCTTTGTTATACACTCACTGGACGCTTCAGTGACACGTTGCTAGGACTGGGTTGGAGCTCATTTTGCCTCCAGACTTTAATTCCTTGTAATACAGTAATACAACAAGATGCTACAAACACTGTTGACACGACAGCATTACTTGTTTCACGGGATGATATGTGGAAGCAGTCATCAGAAGATGCGTGCACATGCTCAGCAACAATATTCACTCTGATGCTCAGTTTGAACTTCAACGAGTCGCCTTAACTGAGTCCCAATGGCTACATTCTTTGACTTGTATCCATTTTCTTCTGTTTATCAAATTTAGGGTTGTGATTGTTCTAAAACGTATCCCTGCTGAGGCAAAAGGTTGGTGGATTTGAACCCAGTAGCACACACACACACACACACACACACACACACACACACACACACACACACACACACACACACACACACACACTCCAGTGGATGCATCAGGGACATCCAGGGTTTAGTATCTTGCTGGGGATCAGAAAACTGACCTTGAGATTGGCAGACAACCTGCTGCACTACCTGAGGCACAGCAAAAGATTTCATGGCTTTTATCATAGGTCTAAAGATGTGGTTCTATCAGGCAAGATCAGATGTGTCAGTAAATTTCAGAGCTGCTGGCAGGTTTTTCCTCTTTCTTTTTTTTCTTCTTTTAAATCTTTTAGGTCTGGACAGAATGAGGTTAGAGGTTTCCTTTATCCTAAGTGGGGCTGCTTGTGCTGAGGTGGGAAAAAATCCACATATTTCCCCAAATGTGAAATTATTCTATAAATATATTTATCAGAAAGCTTTCTACTACTTTCTTTTACAATAAACACTGTATCAGTCTGATAGAGTCAAACATCAAAAATCTGCTTAAAATCACAGGAAGTTCAAGAAGAAGAAATTTTTAATAAGGAACTTCCACACTTTGACAGCACCTCAGATATTGAGCATATTAAAGTCAGATGTAATCCCAAAGGGGACAGACAGTAGCTCCTCCAGTGGCACTTCAGAGACATTTTTTCCTTTGTGAATAATTGATCAAGCAATGGAGGAGAGGTGAAAGAGAGAAAATGAAATGCACCAAGGTGCTGCTGATCTCATTTGTCTGTTTTTGTAAAGACAGAACCTGCACATTAACAGATTATCTTTGGAATAAAATAATAACAGATTGAAAGTAATATTTTGTTACAGAAATATTTCTCCCTCTCATATGTAACTCTCTTAAAAACACATGCATTCCTCTTTGCATATCACATTATCCAGTGACTCGTTTTTGCTTGATTAGGTTAATGAATGCTAAAGTTGTGTAACAGTGTATTTATCTTACTTTTCCCTCCCCGTGTTTCTTTAGGGCTTCTCTACGCGCACTGTCTAAAACTCTAACGTTCATGCCTATCGTGTTCTGTTACAGTTCACATAGGGTCTTGAACACACAGGTCATGTCCGTGATTTTTCTCCTTCTAGCGGGTGTTAGAAGTCGGATCCAGTTAGGACCAGTGCTGACATGAGGGTCACAAACACAACTGATAATGAACATGAACTTTAGGACCTCTTCTCTCCGAGCTTTCCACCCTTCCTCGCACGCCACCTCCCCGCACCCCCTCGGCTTAACAGCACCTCCTGACTCAGACAGAACTCATTGGGGTGCTTGAGAGGAAACGCTGAGCACCGTGACGGACACAGCGCATATAACCCAGCTCCACACCTGGGATATGAATTAGCCAATCAGAGGTTAAGTACTGTGGTCATGGGCCTGATGACAAAGCTTCACCTGGGATCATAGCTTCTCGACCTTCAGGGTCAGCCTGCAAAAAGAGGCCAGTAGACGAGTGGAAAAGAGAGCTCATGTCTCAATAAAGTTATGGTTTAAGACGACGCTAAAAATGAGTTTATTGTCACAGTCTGTGACAGTCATTTTGTTTTCTTTCTCATAGGTGTATAGGGGCATCCCTGACCCAGTTTCGGTCAGCACATCTGTTTACATATTGTCTCATCACCTTCTCGGATTAAAGGACCACCTTGTCACCTTTGTGGTGGTAATCAGGCTCTCAAATTGTGAGTGATTGTTGCTTGCGTCTATTACATTGTTGTTTTGTTTCTGCTCCTAGTTAAATGCAGGTGTGAAATGACAAGGAAAACACAATTACTCACCAGTCCACTCTTCTTTCACATTTCTCTCTTCTTTCATCCATGCGCAGAAAACCTATTAGCTGGGTTGAACTAGCCTGTCTCCCTGCCTTTAACTCCTGTTAAAATAAAAGCACTTAAAACTTGTTTTGGTTTAGAATGGTCTGCTTTTGAGTCCACCCGTCCTGTAATAATTGAGATCACCACTGCTTATTTTGAAGAGATGTGTCTTTGAGGACATTGGATAGCAAAGGCTTTGATAGCTAACCCGAGCTGGCTAGCAGGTAAATGAAGTAGCTAGCAGGTAAGCATGAACTGTTTTATTTAGCAGTAAATACAGCCATAACGAAGCATGCTATAAGTAAACTAGGCCAGCGTACCTGCAAATAAAAAAAATAACAAACTGAATGGATTCGAATTAATCAGAATTTCTTTTGCTGGGATAATACTTTTTCATCGTGGGCCATAATATAATCCCTTCTTAACCAGTACCACTCGTGTCTCCCCATTATGCACCAGTATGGCATTATAGCTTTGGTGTTTTGGTACACCATGTACCACAGAAAGAGATTGACCTCCAAGAGATAATGGTACCACTTTGGATTGAAGGATTATAGTTATGCAACCACGGCATTGTTTGCAGCCCGAGCAGGACGAGGGTCAGGCTGTGGAGGTAGAAGCAGGTTGGTTGAAAAGTGTTTGTCATGATGGGAAAAAAAGAACAAAACCCCCCCCCCATCAAATATCAAAAAGCACCATGGAAAAAACCAGGAGCAACACAAACACAATCCAGAGTAACCTGCAGACCACATTTTTGAAATTCCCCCCTGGTGAGAGTACAAAGCTACAAATTGTCCACACCAGGTTGCAAAGTTGCAGCGATAGGTTTGCCAGCTAGGAACCCATAGTTGTCATTGTGTTTTGCATTTTGTTATATATTTTGTTGTCATTTTTCTGACTTTTTTAAGCAATAAAAAACACTTGCCCAGCTTGTGGTCTGGGCTCAAATAACCCCTTCATGGATCACCACACTTGTCCCAAAACCCACCTTTTTTGGGATAAATGAGCCTTGCCTGTGACTTTGATAAAAGGACAAATGAGAACAGTATGGTTGGAAACAGCGCTCCCAAAAAACTACCGTACACACAGATATATATGAGGCAACCATTAAATGGCCTAACTGAAAAAAGACCGGGTACAAACTCACTCTCACTTCATTCCCTCTGCTTATATACTTATTAAATTTTCATTACCTGACAGAAATAATTTAAAATATCAAACTACTCCACACAAATACTAATATTTTGAAGAGAGTTCTTAAAGAGAAAGGCTTTACAATCAAGACTTTAAGGCTGCTTAAACATTTCAACTCCAGCTAAAAAGTTCATTTACACTTTCTTTACATGCCAGTCATACAGGACGTCATATATTCACACATTTGCAACATATATTATATTTACACCAAATGTTGGTGTAATTGATCTGCTAAACTGTTACTGTTATTTTGATAATATGGGGTAAGGAAGCTCGAGGTCATTGTGCTCTAATGCACAGTGCGTAGGCTGGAAATTCCTAAGAGCTTTTCTGCACAGTCTGGAAGAGTGCCAGACGAGGCTAAAGTCTTGAACAAACAATGGCTCCTCTCCGTGAGCCAACAGGAACTCTGAGACAGTCAGCAGCAGACGGTATCACGGGCCCTGCTGCCCTCATGATAGCATCTCCCTAATCTTTTTGGCCTGGCTCTCTCCAGTGTGCAGCCTATAGATTCAACGGTGGTCAAACAAAGCAGAGAATAACGGTCTCGTCAGCTAAGCTAACAGACGGGTCCTCTCACTCGTGCCCTGAGCTGTGGGTTAGAGTAGCGTCTTGGGTTTCAAAGGCAAAAGGGGAGGGGACACTGATGGCATCTGCCCTCTCTCTGGTGGACGGTGCAGGGATTCAGTTCAAAGGCTCAGCGGCTGAAGTGCATCAATTAGCGAGGGGAAAAAGCTGGCTAACTTGCCAACTCTCTATGACCTCAGAGCATTACATTATGAGGCACACTGAGAGTGTTGCACACTGGTCAGGCAATATCAATAGCCCCTTGCAAATGGACTGGTATTGATGGACTGGCTTAAAGGGTTGTTCCTGCAAATGGATGCAAAGAATAATACATAGCGTTTAGCATGGAGAAACGAGGAAGAAACACTAGCAAAGGGTGGGCGGCTTTTGCCAGCTGTTTGCGTGGTTGTTCCATCACTGTTTCAACAGGTCTCCATTGTAGTAAACACTAAGAATGACCCTGTGCGACTTATCACCTGACATCCAATGGCAATTTAGTTTGGAGTGATCCGAAGGCCCCTCCTGATTGATTCTGTCCTCATTCGGGGGAGTGATGGATTAGCCTTTTGCCATTTGGCCGGTGCGTGTTTGGGGCTGTATCCCCTTCTGTCTGCCAGATAGAGCCACTGATGAAGACTTAGAGGGGGCACTGGCCTTGACCCAGCAGCAAATGATATGAAACCCCTTGTCTGGCCAGTGAGGTGAGGCGCTGACCCCACTGGCCTTAGCCTGTCTCGCCTTCAGCTCTTATTCATGTACTTTATGACTATTGCCTTGCATGAGAGAGTGGCACCATGAGAGGTATTTCTAAAAACTGGATTTTCTTGCATAAAGAATCCAAATAGAGGGTGTTTTTTTAAAGCAGTCTGAGGGATTTCTTTCTCGTCTTTTTGTCCTTCTCTTTTCCCTTTTTGCCGAGTCGCTTTGATGTTACAGCCTGTAAACGATATGGTGAAGCATCGCTATCATGAATATCACACTGCCTCTGGGAGTCGGGGATGTAGCCAGCGATAACACAAAATGAATCCAATCATCAGCAAGTGTGACTGCAGTCATGGCAACCTCAGGGACAATGATCCACCAATATTAGTTTTTTTCTGAAGTATCTCAGCCAAGAACAAAGCGTGTTTTGTTACATTGAAAATTACACTTTTGAATAACAACAACAGCAGAGTTTTCTAGGGCAGGATAAAGTGTCTGGCTCCAAGAGAAACTAATAGGATATTGATGAATGTCAGTGTTGACGAGCGGGAACAGGAGCACTGCTGCGCTGTATAATTGGTTATATGGGGTTCTATCATTAAAACAACAGATAGGAAGGGCACACGAGCTTCTGCTGGATGCAGGTAATAACACGATAGCCATAAAGTCACAGTGGGTAAAGCGCACAGCCATGTCCGGCTCAGCTGTTACGAAGAGCCTTTGTTATTTAAAACCGATGCTTTATCCTGCTGATTGAAAAATGTAGTTGATGTGATGGTTCTTCCAATGGCGTATCATCCAAAGTCAACATTATTTCACTTGAGCTTTGTGAGGCATTTTCCTCCAAACTGTCTGTGTGACTGCTTTAATCGTCAATCCAACAACAAAGAAACACATTTTAATATCTTTTACTTCCAATTAGACATCTTAGATTTTTTGTGGGGCTGTAAGTGTTTCTTTTTTATTTCTGATCTCCATAATGATACACTAAGTGCTTAAATATTGTTAGATGTCCAAGGATGATGAAAGAAGTGTGTGTAGATAATATTAGGACTGTAGCATATCACAATTTATATCTGCTTTGCAGATATAATATGGATAATAGTGAACATTAATTAAATACATGCCTATATGCACTGCATACCAAGGCCATAATATTTTAAATACAGCATCTTTTTACATCTAGGGTTGTAAAAGTTTTTTACTTTCTTTTGCTTTCTTTTTCTAATAACACACCACATCTGCCTTAAAAAAAAAAGCAATTTGAGCATGTAATAGTCAGTAGATCTTCAATGTTTTAGACAATAACCATTTGGAATACACACACTTGGCACTTCATTGGGTATACCTTGCTAGGGTTTGGTCCTCTTTTGCCTTCAGAACTGCTGTAACTCTTTGTTGCATAGACTCAACAAGGTGCTAGAGGTTTTGGACATGATAGCTTCACATAGTTGCTGCAGATTGTCAGCTACACATCTGCTCCAACAGATCCCAAAGGTGCTCCATCGGACTGACATCTGGTGACTATGGAGGCCATTTGAGTACAGTGAACTCATTGTTCATTGTAAGAAACTAGTTTGAGATGATTTGAGCAATATGACATGGTGCGTTATCGTGCTGGAAGCAACCATCAGAAGATGGACACAATGTGATAATAACAAGATGGACATAGTCAACAGCAATTACTGAGCTAGTAATGTTTAAACAATGCTCAGTTGGTATCAGACCAGACAACATTTTTCTGATCTCCTATTATCCACATTTGATGAGCCAGTGAAAACTGTAGCTGGCACAAGCGGCACTCAGTGTGATCTTCTGCTGCTGTAGCCCATCTGCTTAAAGTTCGCCGTGTTCAGAGATGCTCTTTTATAATTAGTTACTATATTTGAGTTACTGTTTCCTTCCTATCAAGTAAAATAAGTCTTAATATTCTCCTCTGACCTCTGATATTAACGAGGCAGAGCATTGCCAGTGAGTGGATATTTTCTCTGTATACCCTAGAGATGGTTGTGTGGAATAATCTTAGTAAATCAGGAGTTAATAAAATGCTGAGACCGACCCATCTGTATGCCACAATTATGCCATGTTCAAAGTTTTCATTTTTGTGCCTCACCCTCGCTCGCCTTTTTTCAATTCTTTCACTTCTTCACTTCTCATTAGCACATGGGGATCTACCAGACCCGGGAGCCGCTGCCAGTCCCCATCAAGGACGTCCCCAAACTGCAGCTCAATTCTTCATTAAGCTATATGTCTTTATCTACTAGAAAACGCTGCCAAAGCTAAAATCAGGATGTGGGCCCAGCTAGTGAAATGCAGACATGTTTAAGTTACTACCAGGTGACTGGCTAAATAGATATTGGAAAGAAGTTGAGCATGTTTATCTAATAATGTGACATAATCATGGTCACATAATCATTATGTGAGTCAGTGAAGAAAGGGATTCTTTCAGGCCTAATTTCATTAACAGTATGAGAGTTGAGCACATTGTCCAGACAAAAACAAATATAGATTGGTGAAGTCAACAAACAAATGTGGTTTATTATATTCATTCTTCATTTTGAATATTCCACAGAAAACATGAAGTGGACATTTAGAATGTCTCCCCTTTAAAATGCAGATGACAACACTTTTCATGATACTGATGATGTTTATGTTAACTCAATTTTTAAAAAGCTTTACATTAAGATTTTTTTTCATTCGATATTTTAAATTGGATATTGTCTTCACAGCAAAACTCACCTTTAGTGGTTTTAAAGTTTCAAGTTTGGCATCAAGTCTGGCCATCAGTTCAGATAAAGGCATGGCAAAGAGAAGTGATCAATAGTTATCCCACTAGCTAATCATGGTGCATCTATAATTCACTGTGATATTAAATCAGATTTGTGGTGAAGTAGTTATGGGGGCAGCGCCAGGTGGTGTTGATTTGTACAGCTGCTGCATATCTGTTAATCAGCTTTTCCTTTTTTATGCAGCAGAATGATGGAACCTGGAGACACACACACACTATGGAGCAGCCATGCTAGGCTGCACACCAAGCCCAAGAAAGAGAGTTATCTGAGGTGTTGTTTAGAGTGCACTCTGCCATGCTGGGTTTAGCAGAGTACACAGCTTTTATTTGTATGTGTGTGTGAGGGCAAGAGCAAGTAAAATAAATCGTTGCACTGACTGGCTCTGTGCTGAGGAAGGACCCATGGGTACAAGAATCCTCGTTGCAAAAATGCTAATTTTGCCTAGAAAAACTATCTTTCACTACAACTGAAGGCTGAACTACATGAACTAGAAGCAACCTGTCACTCAGTGATGCAAAATCATTGAGCATCAATACTATTTATGTTGGGAGGGTTATCAGTTTTAATGAAAGAGGAAATGGGGACAGCGCCGGGCTATAAACTTTTTTATTTCTGTTGTAAAGCTGTAAATACATTTTACCATTGAGCTGGTTCATGAGGAAACCAGTAGTTAATCTGTTGACTTCCCTTCTGGAGGCAATGACTAATATTTTAAAGGTCATGGTTTAGCAAGTAGGTATCCAGGCCAGTGGCATCTGTATCTTTGGGCATAATTCAAAAGCACATAGGAGGGCAGATTAACTCTTTTTTTAAGCTAAATAATAGCTAAATCTTTGTTAGATGGCAACGTAATGTTTAGATTAGATTAGTAATTTTATTTCAACATGTGAACAATATACAAGTACATTTAGAAAAGAAATAAGAGAGAAAAAAAACTACTATACAAATTACATACAAAAAAAACATTCTGATTAATTTACATGTTGAAAGGGAGTGGGAAGAAGTATACACTTATTTAATCCCACCCCTTTGCCATAAATTATCAGTGAATATTTAGTCAGCTTCCTTACTGATATAATTTGTAATAAAAATAGTGAACAGATTTCTGATATACTATATACTATAATATCACATCATGAATTTTTTGTTTGTTTGTTTGTTTTTAAATAGAGACATTCACTTAATTTAAATATTTTCCTTTTCTTTATAGATCGAGAAGATCATATTTTTATAACTCTTTTTGAACAGTTTTATGTTTGGACATTGCTTTAATTCCATATTCAGTTTGTTCCATAGTTTCACTCCATGAACAGAAACACAAAAGCCTTTTCTTGTAGTACGTACCTTCATTGTTTTGAAGTTACAGAAACCCCTTAAATTATAACTTCCTTCTTTCAAAAAAAACATACTCTGAATATTACCTGGCAGTTCTTTATTTTTTGCTTTGAATAGAATTTGTGCTGTTTGGAATTTCACTATATCGTCAATTTTCAATATTTCAGACTGCAAAAATAGTGAGTTTGTATGTTCCCTATAACCTGCATTGTGGATGATTCGAATTGCTTTTTTTTGAAGAGTAAAAAGTGAATGTAATGTGGTTTTATAGTTATTGCCCCAGACCTCTGCACAATAGCTTAAGTATGGTGAAACCAGTGAACAGTAGAGAATATGAAGTGATGTTCTGTCGAATACCTGTTTTGCCTTGTTTAGTACTGCAATGCTTCGTGATAGTTTGGAATGAATATATCTTACGTGAGCTCTCCAGTTAAGTTTTTCATCTATTATTACCCCCAGAAATTTATTTTCACTGACTCTTTCAATATCAACACCATTTATTTGAATCTTTGCATTTGTATTTAAACTACTATTTCCAAATAACATCAGTTTAGATTTATTCAAATTTAATGATAATTTGTTTTTATCAAGCCAGAACTTCACTTTACTTATTTCATTAGTCATATCCTCCAATAAATTCTGCAGATCATCACCAGAGCAAAAAATGTTTGTATCGTCAGCAAAGAGAACCATTTTTAATACTTTGGACACTTTACAGATGTCGTTAATGTACAAGTTGAAGAATTTTGGACCCAAAACTGACCCTTGGGGTACACCACAAGCAATGTCCATACATAAGGAGCAACCACCATTTATTTTCACAAACTGTTTTCTGTCACTTAAATAACTCCGGACCCAATCTAAAACTACCCCTCTGACACCATAACGTTCCAGTTTTCTTATTAATATATCATGATCTATAGTGTCAAATGCCTTTGTCAAGTCTATGAATAACCCAGCCACATATTGCTTTTTGTCTATGGAATTTGTGATGTATTCTATTGAATCTAATAGTGCCGATGATGTTGATCTGCTTGATCTGAATCCGTACTGACTCTCAGTGAGTAGTTTATGTTTATCTATAAATTTTTCCAGTCTGTTTTTAAACAGTTTTTCAAGAACTTTTGAGAATTGAGGTAGTAAAGAGACAGGCCTGTAGTTTGTGAAATGGTGTTTGTTCCCAGATTTGTATAGAGGTATAACTTTTGCTATTTTCATTCTGTCTGGAAATCGACCAGTTTGAAATGATAAATTACAGATGTATGTAAATGGTTTTATAATAGCCTCAATGACTCTTTTAACCACTATCATATCAATATCATTACAGTCCAAAGATTTGTGATTTTTACATTTTTTGACAATTTCAAAAACTTCATTTTCATCAACGGCTGTGAGAAACATAGAATATGGATTTCTGTCTATCAGTGTATCGGGTTTTTCCTGTGCTTTCCCAGGATCAGTGATTGTTCTTGCTAAATTTGGTCCAGCAGTTACAAAGAATTCATTGAGACTATTTGCCACAACATCCATATTGTATTCTTCATGGTCATTACAAATGAAATACTTGGGATAGTTCTTTTGTCCAGTCCCACATTTTATAACACTGTTCAGGATTTCCCATAATCTTTTATTATTATTTCTATTTATATCTAATTGCTTCTTATAGTATTCCTTTTTACTAAATCTAAGTATATTAGTTAACCTATTTTTATATCTTTTGTATCTGATTTCAGCATCTTTAGTTCTCGTTCTTAAGAACTCTCTGTATAGAGCATTTTTCTTTGTGCATGCATTTTGCAGACCTTTTGTTATCCATGGACAGTCCATATATTTCTGTTTCCTACTATATTGCTTTATTGGACAGTTGGTATTGTACAGTAATGTAAATATTCTGAGGAATTTATTATAAGCACTATTAACGTCCTGTTCCTGATATACTTCACCCCAGTTTTCCTTCAATAAATCTTTTTTAAATGCATTCATTCTTTCTTCTGTTCTTACTCGTCTGTACTCTTTTTTACTGTCCATTTTATTGATCTTGTAATTCCTATCATAGATTGTAAAAATTGGAAGATGGTCACTTATGTCGTTAATCAGGAGTCCACTTACAGTCTTATTTTCAATGTCATTTGTAAAAATGTTGTCTATGAGAGTTGCACAATGTGATGTAATCCTGGTAGGTCTAGTAATTTTAGGGAATAGGTTCATACAGTGCATTGTGTTTATAAATTCCTCAGTGGTTTTATGTTTATTTGGGTTTAGCAAATCAATATTGAAGTCTCCACAAATGAAAACTTTTTTGCGAGCTATTTCAATAAATGTTTCTTCTATCCAGTCTTTAAATGTCTCAATACTACTACCTGGAGCTCTGTATATACAGCTAATGATTACATTTTTACTTTTTTCTTTACAAATTTCAACTGTAATACATTCTAGTACATTATCAATCACCATCGTCATCTTTTCCACCACATTAAATTTCAAGGATTTGTCCACATACAAGGCCACTCCTCCTCCTCCTTTGTTTCGCCTAGTTATAAATGTGAATTCATAACCCTCCAGTTCAAAGTCTGTTCCTTTTTCCATATTGATCCAAGTTTCTGATAAGGCAATGACACTAAATGGATGTGAAAACTGGTTAAGATATTCTTTGATATGACTAAAATTAGCATAGAGACTTCTACAGTTAAAGTGGATAATTGATAATTTATTCTCAGTTTTAATCCTCTGATTGTAGTCTTTATTTGTATAGTAGCAGCAATTGTTATTGTTAGATGAGAAAAAGCTGTTGTCTGGATCTATTTCATATTCCAAGTCATGTGTATTGTGATCCATATAGTTAAATGTTTTCAGTTCCAATTGATCATATTCTGCAACTGTCTGACTGATGCAGCTGATTCTTCCAGATGTATCTGAGTTCTTCCTTCCAGTTTGTGTCATAAGTGAGTGTGTGGTTGTCTGTTACCTTGTTTGCCGTCCAGATCGTGTTGCTCACTGATATTTTTCGAGATCCGCCATATTTTTAATGGTCAGAACTTTGGCTTCCTCTGGTGATCCGTTTAGTTTAATGAATATTTTGCAGTTCGTCGTCCAAGTGCTTTGGATTTTTCCCAGCTTCTTAAGGTGTCGCGCTTTTTTGGCTATTTCAGCGTTGTGTTTGGTTAGATGTTCATTGATAAAGACATTAGATCCTTTTAATTTTCTTCCTTGTTTCAGCAGCGTAATCTTGTGCTTTCGATTTACAAACCTTAATATAATAGCCGGTATGTTGCCGTTCCTCCTGGGAAGAGGGTGGCATGCTTCGACAGAGTTACAGTCCAGGGCAATCCCTTTGGACCGCAGGAAAGCAGCCACCTGTTGTTCCGTGGAGCTAATGTCAAGCTCTCCAGGTTCCTCATTGCTGTCAGCGGTCACCGCCTGAGCGTATGACCGGGGTTTAATATGGAGCCCAGTGATGATGACGTCGTTTATCCTGGAGTATTGTTCCAGGTCAGCGACCTTACTTTCCAGGTATGCAATCTTTTTATCTTTTTCGGCATTTTGGATGCGGAGGAGCTTTACCTCCTCCACAATTTCAATGATATTTTTCTGCTGCAACCTGATAGTAGAAATTTCCTCCATTATGAAGTCAAGGGACTTTTTAATGTCCTCGACTTCCTCAGCTGTCGGTGTCCTCTTCGGCCCCATTTTATCTGGTTACCCTGGTAGCAGGTTCAGTCAGCTGATTCCTCAGTCAGCTGTTAGCCTGGTAACGTGTTGGCTAGCCTGCAATTACCTCGTTAACTCCGTTAGTCCAGTCCAATATCCTGTATCAAAGTCGTAATCCAGACAGGGTTGTACCAAAAGTTCCAACAATTTGAGTAGTCTTTGCTCCAGAAATTGATGGCCAAATTTCAAAAATCCACAGGACACGATCAAAACACAACTTTCAAACAAATGGCAAACAGGAAGTGACGTGATGGTGATGTAACGGTATAAACAATGAAAGGTGGTGGATTAGCCAATTGGTCATGATCAACTCTGGGCTGGACCAATTACAATACATCCGTATTGAGGGGGAAAGGAACGCGATTCATCCCGGACTTCAGCTAGAATGAAAAAAAGACACAAAGCTGGCGTTATTCTGTCTTTACGCTGTCAGCTGCATCTTCTTCTCTCATTCTCTCCCCTCCCTCTCCTGTTGCTACTTCAATCATGAAACTGATCAATGATCAGCCGATCGTCTCTCTTGTTTGTTTATCTCCCACTTTGCGCCAGAAAGAGGAAACCAGTAGATGTCGCGCTAAACAACAGCAGCACGTTCAAGCTTGATAAGCTGTTGTTAGAATGTATTTAATATTACTTTCTAGTATCAGCTGATGTTTGCTGGAGCCACAGCTGTAGAAGCTGCTGCTCATGATATCAGTTTGGATATGTGGTGAGAGGGAAACATGAAGGTGATATAAATCATACATATATACCAACAAGACAGTGTACATCACTGTCACAACAGCGTTTGTTTTAGTTCAAAGGCTTTATGGTTTTTCCTATAATACCTGGTGGTGTAGTCGGCCGATTTTTTGTCAGTTCATCCTTATATATTATATTTAACGCCAGTGACCACCCGGTCAGCTGGTGGGTAACGAGCATCTCCGAAAACATTAGAGCACTTATGCAAATATGTGATGTCTTGACAAATCGAGCAGAGTTTACACAGCACCATTCTCGCATGAAAATATCTTAAAAGTTTATTTTGTGACCCAGAAAGAGTAATATTTCAAACTCCGCCACTCTGTGTTTCCTCTGCCACTGCCTCGTTTGAATTTTGGACGAAATGGATTCTGGGATATTGTATTTTTCAGCAAACACTGAAATAATTTTTTTGCAGGCAGCTCAATTTTTTTTTTACTTGCGCTCAGAATAGTGGCACAAAAATAACGCCATAGTCATAAAGGGATGGACATGGTCAGCAACAATGCTCAAGTAGGCTGTGGTATTTTTAAAGGGTGCTTACTTGGTATTGAGGGGCTCAAAGTGTGCCTTGTAAATATCCCCAAGCCACTACTACAACAACAACAGTACCAGAATACAGGCTGGGCAGGTCCTATAGTTTTTGCAAAATTCTGACCCTACCATAAAAAATTAAGACTTCTTAACAACTTAGCAACTTTTTTCAGTCTTCTGTTGACTAATTTTGATGAGCTAGCGCAAACTGTAGCCTCAATTTCCTGTTCTTAGCTGGTCTCCTGCAGCTGTAGCCCATCTGCTTCTCCTTCCCCGTTTTGCGGTCCAAACTTAAAAACTGTGTAAATTCTTTCATCTTTAATAAAATGATCAGTGTAGCTGCTCTACCAGGTGTAACAGTTAAGTTTGACATCCAGGCATCCATGAAAACAGGTTTTATGAAATTTAACCGAGTTAGAAGTTAGCAGGGAGTTAAGCTCGATAGTTTCCACCTAAACATAATATACACTGTTCTGACTGAGGGATTTCTGAAAAAAATAAAACATACAGCTTTGATGTCACTTCCGACATAAATGAAGTCAGAAAAATAAACAGCAGTGACTTTTGTGGGGTTACTGCAGCTGGGCTAGCTGGTGTATAATGATGTGCTACGTGGTGGCTAGCTACAGAGCTATGGTTAGCATAATATAAACACATTAGCACAATGAAGCTGGAGGATGAATGCTAACTTTTTTCCACTTTATGAAAGCTAACTTGAGGGTTCCCGATGGCTCAGATTAATGCAAATATGCTAAACCATATTTGCATTAAGGAACAGTTGAGTACAATGAAATTTAATGAAGTGGCTGGTGAGTGAAAAATTAAAAATACATGGCATATGTTAGATTAGTGTGCTCTTTCAACATTTCAAAGAGTTTTGCTTAAAAAGAAAAATCAAGATGATTTATTCTAATGTTGTAATTATGTTTTTGAGATTAGAAATCACAAAAAAATTACAAGTCAAATTCTTATCTGGTCTTAAAGTAGAAGTGAGGACAATTTTGGGGGATAATAAAAGTTGTAGCGTGGTTCTGTGCTCACTGACACTATCACGAATTAAATCAAGTGAAACCCCTTGAAGAACTCAAGTTTGTGGCTTTATTTTTCACCTTTCAGAGGCTGTTGCTTTGTCTTCTCTAGGAATTACCTCAAAGATCTTGAAAAAAGAGGACAAAGATCTCTAAATATTTTCTGCATGATATGATATAACCCAAATAACCACCAGCACCTTTTGACTTGAATATTTATGATTTTCTGACTTGGTTGAAAGCAATAAATTAAGTGAGATTTACAATTGATCCCTACAATGTTGACAAATGGGCCCAGAAATGTGTGTGGCCCTGAAATGTAAGTGAACCCCGAGATTCTCCCTTTTGACACTCGCATGAATTATTCTCAACAGGTTGCTCTCCACACCTAAAACCCTTCAGACTAGCATTACTGTCTAAACACAAGTGAGGGTAATTGAGCACTGATAGTTCTGCTTCTGCAGCATGCCAAGTTAAGCACACGCATTGTGTGGAACGCTCCAGGCACTTTAATCCGGAAGGTGCGTCGGTGTTGTTGGTATGCGGAGCTGCCTCGCGCCACGGCAAAAGGTCTTCTTAAAGCAAACTGCCACACATGTACATGAACACACGAGTCCTACAGCATGCTTGGTGCTGTGCCTTTCACTGGCCCTGAAGGTCATCACCACCTGTTTGATTCAATAAAAAATCTAGTATTACTGTTGTGGAAGTTATTGGGTTTTGAGTTTCATTGTGTGAGTGTAATAGTAGTGCAGGTGCATGCGGGGAAATGGTCCGATGGGTGTAGTATTATTGATAGGAAAGCATCAGTCTGAACTTTCGAGCTATTTCATTTCATTGTCCCATGGTGGGGGGATAACCAGGATGGCATTTACTGAGACAGTGGTTTTGCAAAGAAACAAAAAAAGAGGTTAATGGTGAATATAATGAGTCCTAATCCACTGCAAAAATTAATTGTGGATCCAAAATAAAGGTCAGGACAGGCCTGCCAGCTCACACAGAGAGAGAACATCAATTGCTGTGAGAAGAGAATATCTTTTTCCAGAGAAATTCCCTGGCTGAGGTTTTAGGGAATGGTTACCCTTAATGACTTAATCCAAGTTCAGTCTCAGTGGTTTCAGCTCTTTGTATGTGTATGTGTGTCTGTGTAATCCTCACTGTGAGATGGAAGCCCAGAGCTGACCTCATTGTTTGGTTTCACAGGGTCTCCGGGGGCCCGGGGAGGTTCTGGGGGCTGGTCCTTACAGCAGAGTGGTCTGAAATACTGACATGCAGGCCGAGGTCCGTGGGGACTGCCAGCCCCAGCTCCTGTTACCACCAGGTTAGTCACGCTCTGTGAGATTTATGTGTGGAACAGTAGTGAGGGCTTGGGTTGCACGATACCACCAAAGTGTCGCGATATTAATCCCCCCCTGCAGAAATGAACTTGTAATGCCAAAACGTCTGAGTATCATAGATTTGGGGTGACTTTTGACTAATACAATGCATCACTTTTCCTGGAGACACCAGATGGTTTAAATTATGGAAGGAAAGTATGTTTTTAATTAGGTCTCTGCACTTTAATTAACGCAGTGTTAGCCTTTTTGGCTCAAATGGCATTTAGGTGATAAAGCAAAAATAAGGCAGAGAAGAGACAGAGACACATGATTCTTCATTGGTCTGCAGATGTACCAAATATCAGAAAAAATCCCATTAAACTGCATTATTAGCAAATTCAAGAAATCGAAACCAAATATGTTCATTAAACAAAAACGTGGCCTCATGTGCTTGTATTAAAACTGATACATTTTTGCTTTAACTTGTAATTATGATATGAATGTTGATTGCACAATGTAGTGGAACAATGGCACCGTCTGTGTTTAGATTATTTGCCTGTAAAGCTTCACTTTCACCGTGCGCGTCTGTCTGCCGCTGGGTATGAAATCTCCTGGGAAAATGAAGGCTCAATTGTGAAGCCAAAACAGGAAGAGGATAACATTTTTGTTTTTACCCAGTAGCTATCAGCAGCTTTCCTCAGGTAGCTGTAATGGTGGATGCTATAACAACCAGACTAAGTGTGGAAACTCTACCCAGGGGAAGGAAAAGAGGCAAAACAGGTGAACATAGAGAGTGATTAAAGCTGAAACTAAAACAAGAGCAAACCTCAGACAGGCATTTTCTATACCGAGACAGCTCTGGGACTTGAGAAGTTCAGGTGCAACATCCACTGAGCGTTATTTCCTCTAGATCAATAAGAGGTTGGCAAGACCTGGGTTGTTTATTGCCAGTTTAAGGTGGAGACAATAATAACTACAGTGTATTACACACCCTTGGCTGATATAGCCCATAACAATGCATCATATCCCTCCTCTGTAAAGTAGCTAGTGACTTTATCTGTTGAATCGATTAAGTAGAAATTGAAAGTTACTATTTATATAAAGAGCATATTAGCAAATGCACTTTGTTTCATCACATTTTTACATTAATGGGGAATATAATCACATCGCATTTAAACCCAGTAAGATACAATAGAGTATTATTTGAATTTAAATGGAGGTTTATTGAATGCAAGTGTGGTACTAATGGCAAGTCCACGGTGTGCACTGCCTAAGCAATACCTCTCCATAATCCCCCCTCCACCAAACTTTACCCTTGGCACAGTGCAGTCATGGGAACTGCAAAACCCAGATTCATCCATTGGAGTGTCAGACTGAGAAGCGTTATTTGTTATCCCACACTTTGCATTGTGCTTGGTGATATAAGGTGATAGCTTTTTTCACAACTGGACATGTTGTACAAGTGGCATCCAATCATGTGCCATGCTGGAATTAACTGGTCACCTGACAGCGACCAATTATCTCAAAAATGTTTGGAGAAGAAGTCTGCATGTGCTTGATTTTAAACCTGGGGCCATGAAAGTGTTTGGAACACCTGAATTCAATTATTTGGATGGGTGAGTGAGTTTTTAGCAGTATAGTGCTTACTATAATAATACTTCATCTATCTGAAATTACAGTTTTAAGGACTGACTTTAAATATAGTCTTTTGGTTAAAAGAGCTAACTCTAGTGTATTTATTTTCAATTAATGCACCAAATCTGTCAACTTCTACTAATTGCAGAGGTTAAAAAAAACTGGCACTGTAAATCCCCTGGAATGTTCACTTTGCATTGCTACAAAAGGCATTTGAATGAATATACCTCGGATGTTGATGCTGACACATTCTGAAACATCATAAATTCCTTTGGTCATGCAGGCAGCAGGATGCACCAAGACCACAAAATTCTTTTCAATTTGAAATTAGTTCAGCTTAAAGTTGTTACTGCTCAGCGATTCGGCCGTTGCTCAACTGAGGATTTCATGCAGGTTATAACAACAACCCAACAAATATCTAAAAAGATAACTTCATGTGGAGACCACACAGTTAGATAACTGGATTGGTGCAGGTCGTTTTTAAAGCAAGCACTTGTCCTGGATGACATTTGGACAGGCCACTAGTTAATGTGTTGTTTCACACTGTTTAGCATTGATAGGGTGGGCTCGTGGTGTGGCTCACCTCTCTGGTGGCTGACCCTGGTCCATCAGGGCATGGGGACAGGTGGAGAAGGACCTCCCATACTCAGCCACAGACCTCCAGTTGAGAGCAGTTACTCCTGTTTGTCGAGGTAGATGATTAAAATGTGTTTCGTGTTGGTGCAAACAAATTTTTAAACCTTAGCATTTCATATATTGTAAGCTAGTCTGTTCCCATTGATGAGGAATGCATTTCCTGAGTCTAAAACATCTTTTGGGGGATGTTAGTTTTTTGGAAGCTGGATTTGTCAGCCGCAAGTGGCGGCTAAACAAAAGCTGTGTTATTACACCTCAGTCTTTGTGTAGGAGGTTTTAGCATCCCCATGCTACACAGCAGAGTCATAAGGGATGCACAAACACACACACATGCCTCCTGCATGGATGCAGACCACAAACAGGCAGCATAAACAATGCTGAGTCTGCCTTGTGTTTTATCTCCTTGCCACCCACAGTTTACGTCAGCAGGGAGCTGAAACCTTGCGCCGCCCGGGGTTGATCTGTAAGCCCCCCGGCTAATCACCATACCCGAGCCGATCACAGAGCATGGCTCCAGACTATTACAGCTAAACCTCTCTCTGGCTCCCAGTCAAATTATCAAAACACAAACTTGTAACTTTAAACTGCAATCGCGCATTATTTCAGTTTCCCACCAACCCAGTTCCGCTGCAGGCTGAAAACGAAGCCAGCTCTGTCTGTTCGTTTGCCCCTTTAGAGATTGTTTTAAGAGAGCGGTGCTGATGTTTGAGACCCTCGCGCTCATTTGGACATTCTTTGTGAGTGAGGAGTTCCTTTGGGGCCGGTGTTTGAGTTTTGAGTCATTTCTTCACGGCTCTCAAATGGAAAGAAGACGATCATGACGATGAACAATAGGAGGAAATGGAGTCATCTTGGACCAGTGATTCCCCTTTTTTCCCCCTCAGCTTTTCTTTGGCACCAGTCTGACCTGCTCGAGCCATTCTTAACAGTGCTTGACAAAGGAATGCAAATCCATCAGGGAAAGGTTATTAACACCCTGAATTCATCACCATAGTCATATTTTAGTCCCAAAAGGGATTATTTGCTGTTTCCAGAGCTGTTCTTGAAGTCCTGCCCACTCTTTCTGTATTGCACTGAGCCAGATGAAAGGCGTCATCAGTGGTTGTTGGTTGTGTTTGTCGGACATGTTTTCCTTGATTCCCTCTCCCCGTGTGGTCCCCACTGGCCTGCTTTCAAAAACACACTCTTGAGCCTGGGGAGAGGTAATGACTAGAAAGAAGAGGCCCGGCGTGGCAGCTGCACATGTCACAATACTGTTCTACCAAGGAGCACAACACAAAGAGGATACTAAAATCTTTCTTATCACTACATGTAGACATATCAATGTTGTGTAGTAAGAAGATTATGACAACACTAAATTTATTGATTTGCAAGTTATATGTAGTTATACGTTTAAAGTCACACTTTATACATTTAAAAAAATCTCTCCTTTTAGTCAGGGTTGACACAGACCTGAGGGAGCAACTACTACTCCACATCTAAAGGAGAGGGCTGATGTGGTTTGAGGGGTTTGGACATTTACGATGTCTCCTGGACACTTCTTGGGTGACGTGTTTTGGGCATGTCCAACTAAGAGAAGACCCAGGACACAATGAAGAGATTATATCTGTCAGTTGGCTTGGTAATGCCTTGGTGTTCCCTTGTAAGAGTTGGAGGAGGTTGCTGGGAAGAGGGAGGCCTTGGCGTCTCTACTTAGACTGCTGACCCTGCAAACCGGATGGAAAATACTTCTCTATATAAAAAAAAAAATGTGTGCACGAAATCAGATTCACTGTAGGTATCTATACTACCACACCTCTTTATGAATCTGGATAAAGTGCCCCCAGGTGGATATAAGAAGGAATGCCGTTTTTAGACAATTCTGGATTATCTTAACTCTTTAGACCTGAAGGTTAGTGCCATTGTTTCCATAAAGTGATCATGTCCTATCAGTTTATAGTTTCAATGATTTCCAACTTGTGTCATGCCAGGTCCCAGTACTCAGTTTCCAAATCTACATCCACCTACATAATTAACTTTACTCAGTATACCATTTTTTATAGTACAGTTACACATTTAACGTAATATAAACCAGTATGTTATTTTCCATGCTCATCTGCTCCATGTTAACTAATGCTTACATTAGCTGTGTGATAGCGATGTCCACTGAACTGACAATTGAGCAAGTGGACCAGACATGGTCCAAAATCCACGAGACAGGCTTGAAGTTTGTTATACAGCAAGTGTAGGTCAGATGTGGCCCAAATGTCACAATGACACTTGTCCCATCTATGGCGTCAACACCCTCAGTCAAGGCCAAATGTGCAGATGTGAGCCACATTTGGCAATCTCCCGTACTTGGGTTGCTATCACTCATCATGCCACAGTTTTATCATGGAACACCACAGATAACAAGCTACCAGGGAACATGTCGTTAGCATTCATATCACGTAACAGCTTCTGCTTGTTAAGGCCTGGGTGTATACTTCTAATACGTGTTGTCTGGTTATTTTTTTATCCTTCTTGTCAGCATGAGGTCCTCGCTGGGCAAATTGCCACTAGATTTAGTAGAAGGAAGTAGCTGATGGTGGGTATATTGGGAGGAGCTATAGGACAACCTGGGTAAACACAACAGGGTCATCTGAGGTTCAAACCCAAGAAACTGATGGCAAGGGTTTCTCTGTTATTCTTTCTCCTCTATTTTTCAGACACATCTGAAATTACTTTGGGGCCAACATGGGTCCCAATATCATCTTTATCCTCCTGGCTTCCGACTTTTCCTCACACACACACAAACACGCAATAAAACTTTTCCATTACAGTGATACAGTACTCTGCAGAGTCAGTAAATGATGAGTGTATCTGCATTTGATATGTTTGTACGTGCGTGTGTTACTGAAACCAGTGCACCAGGTGAGATCTATCCGCCGAGACGCTCCTGGACAGAATCCGTGGAATTTCAAGACCCATCTCCTCCTGAGACGAGTACGAAGATGATTTGCACCCATGAAGCTCCAGCTTTATATCACTGCAAAGAAGTCTTCACTTCACTTCGCTGTGCCCCCGGAGTTAAAGTTACATGATGAATGACGGGGCAATCAGATCAACTTTCCAATGCAGCGAGACACAGCCGCCCTTGAGACAGCACTGGAGGAAGAAATGTTTCACAGCGATGCCAAAGGGGCATCCAGATAAAGACGACGCAGATACAGAGTGTGCGACTCAAAAGATAACAACCGATCAGCAACAATACATTTCTTTAAGTGATCGCTTATCTCTTGGGCTTGAATCGATCTTCAAAACCTCATTATCCTGAGAGGAATATGAAGATGTGAGAGGAGGGGGGTCTAGGGGTTTGCTTTGGGGTGATGGGGTTAGAAGGGATTGGGGTGTCACTGCTCTGCTGAGCCTTCATTGAGCACTTGATAAATGCTCTGTAACCAATGGAGATAGAGTGCCCCCATAGCCAGGGCGAACATACAATCTTCTCAGCAGATTAACTCCCATTGATTTATAGAGATTTACCTCAGGGAAGAAAACAGCTGGCAAAAGGACAAATACCAGAACTGGCAAGACATAAATTCAACATAAGAAAAGCCAGCTCATTTGTTTAAAAAGATTATGCTTTTTGTCGCTGCTTGTATCCGTGATCTTTGTAGCTGTAAAGCAGATGTAGGATAGAATTACTTAATAGGTGGTATTAAAAGCAGCAGGGCTATGGGACAGAAAGTCATGCATTTAATGACACTTTATTCCATGCATCGTGTTATAATTATTCCTGGCTGAACCTATTTTTCTGCTCAACATTAAACAGGCAAACAGTTGTGCATTTATACAACTGCAGCCAAATTTACCCTCATTTGTTTCTGTCTACTTGATGGATTTAAATTCGATCTGCATTCTGCTTTTATCTCTTTGCGCCTTGGAAAAATGTCAGACTCTATAGTTAGCACTTTGTTACTTTGCTAACTTTGTTTGTCTATTGCTTGTCAGTGATGCATTGTGGGTTTCTAAGAGCATTTTTCACTGAAAATATCTGCAGGTTTCGCAAAGTTTATTAGGCACAAAACCAAATCGATAAAAATAAAGAACTGTTTGGTTTTATTGCCACTTTAATTACTTATTTAAAAATTTTAGCAACCATCTAGTTTTTTCATCACATGGTAACTCGGGTTGTCTCGTGAACTGAAAAATAATAGAAACTCATTTAATTAAAGGTTTTAATTATCTAAATGTTCTAAATCTAAGTAAATTTTCCTTATAATCGTATTAAATACAAAAGTCTTTTTACAGTTTAGAAAATTGCAAGATGTTAAATCTTGTTACCAAATTTATCAAGAGCTGCTACAGATGACAAACACATTAAAAACAAATTTTCCCAGAATTTTGGTTACTTTTCAAATGTTGCCTGGGGGTGAATATTTCTTCTCTGTTGGTTAGGTTTTGTGAAAATGATATCCATATCTATGAAAAATATTCCCATATTAAATGGAACTATTTATTTATAGCTAGTACATTCCTCACAATCCATCAGGTGCATTTGCTAAGGATTAAATGCAGACATGGGAGTCTTAGCAAATATGAAACATTGCTTTCTTACAGCTTAGAATAAAACATGAAGAATCTGTAGAAGTGTGTAGTATTTTGATACTGAAAAACATATATTTCTCTTTAAAACACATGCTTTGCTCTTAATAAATGGTTGTCAGGTCTGCAGTTTTGGGCTACTTTTTAAATTTTGCTACCGGGTGAATTTGTCTTTGGGTTTCATGAAAATTTCAAAAAATCATATCAATATCTATGAAAACATATCCCTGTGTTGAATGGAAATATTTAATTATCTGATAGTTTTAGGGGGAGAGTTGGCTGGTTTTCATTGGCCATTTGGTTTGGTTTTGACCCCAAAACCTGCTTATCTAGGCTTAATGAATCGATGTTATAGAAGCTTTCAAGGTTGTATGAACTTGGCACATTTCTCATTAATGTGTCATAGTAATTTTACACACTTCACCTCCATCACAGAGATTTAGGGAAATGAGGAAAGCACGACTCGGGGACATTTTCATCCTCACACATTGACTTGTTACCACATTAAGGAGAAATACAGCCGGTACATAAGCTGTCATTTTTCTTTATAAATGTTTAAATAAAGATGATCCATTTGAGTTTAGATGTGGTGAACTGATATATTGTTTATATGACAAATATTGATCAGCGTGGCTTTAACTGGTACCAGTGGTTATGCTGTTATATAGAGACCACACGTTCCAATAGACTTTATTCTGATCACGTGTGAAACGGCCTTCCTGCCAAGTACTGATTTCACAAATTTATCTGGGGCATTAATAAACCTGCCAGCAGTTAGAAGTCTCTGAGAAGGCTGAATAATTCAGGCTCAGATAGGAAGCTATTAAGTATAGATTATCTGAGAAGTTGAAATCAGGAGAGAGGAGTCAAAAGGTAGCTCTGGAGAAAGAAACTTATAGCTTGGAAAGAAGGCAGTTTTGTTTTGTCAAGCCAAATGAGCTCCCTTTTCTCTTTCCCATAACTGCTTCTTTTCCACCACTCACTATTAACACCCCTCCATTAAAGTGAAATATCAGATGCTCCCATGACATCAGCTTCCTGTTTTGGCCAAAAAGCCTGAATCTTTGCCACAAAACATCCACTCAACAAATGCTTTATTTTTGCAGGCTTATTCAGACAAAAAGCATAAAAGTTAACTGCACAGGCTTAATACTGGCCCTTTAGTTACTTAGTATCATATCAATACTAAAATTTGCAGTATTGCTCAGCACTAGTGTCCAGCATGGTGCTTCTGTTTTCCCAAGCAAAGCTTCAGACATGTTTGGGCAAGTCCAGTCATGTCACATCAGGGGACGTCCACTGAGTCACCTCACGGCACACAAGCAACATCATGAATGATGAAGTCAGGTTGCATTAAAGTTACATTGTGCACAGTGTTAGAATGAATTAGTCTGAACACCTGCACATGCACATTAGAGAAAATTCATCTCATTCATCTCATCTCATTAAGTTACATTTCGCTTCAGCTTTAGATGTGAAATTACTGTGACATTACTACGCACGTCGATATGTTATCAGGGTGTCATGCTGTTTATTCTTCTTTTTGGAAATTCTTATATATATATATATGTGTGTGTGTGTGTGTATATAAAAATATATAACACAACTGCAAATGTTACATACATTTAACAAGTGCTCCAAAAATTCTGCAACATAATCAAGAATCACAGCAACTCAAAATACAAGTGGCACAGACCTCACATCACCTAGCTTTGTTTAGTGGGGTTGTACGGGGCGGCAAAGTGGGTGTGATTCATCACCGAGGATTGCTCATCTCTTGCTGCATCACTTGGGACTCACAAATCTGAGTCATACTGTGTTATTGAAATCTTACAGGACTACAGACAGTAAAAATACCAGACAGTAAAGCAGGAAGTTAGAATACACTGTGCAAATACACAATAGAAAAGAACTAGTGTGTATCTATCCACTAAAGTAATGGGCCACGTGCACATTACAGACTGTTTAGGGGGAGCTGCCATGGAGCTCCCAGTCTACAGTTTTTTTGGCACTTTGTGGCTGAATTGCTGTGTTTCCTAAGCATTTCCACTTTCCAATTATAGCACTTAGATTTGATGGTGGTTCTATCTCAAGGATAGAAGGACCCACTCTTTCGTAAATCTTTGTAAACCAGACTGTATGACTATGTGCTTTATTTTAGACACCTTTGGCGCTAGGAGTAGACAAAAATTATTTCCTTCATTTTCTTGGTTTTTAACTCAAGAAAACGAGCATTAAGTAACAAAGTCATTTGGGTACTTGCAGCAATTTGTTTCAGCTTCTATGATCAGACCAATAATTTCTGGATCATCAGCAAATTTAATATTAAAAACATCACATGAGTTAGATCAGCATTCATTAGTGTAATGAGTAAATAAAACCAGAGGGGTAAGACTCCCCTGTGGAGCTCCAGTGCTGGTAATAATAGTAAATGGCACTGCAGCATTTACTCTAACACACTAACATGTATCAGCTTAAACGGTATTAAATGCAGATGTAAAATCCATAAACATGGCGTGTATATACATGAATGAGTGTATGTGGGAGTTTTTAAGAACTCGGCATAATTTCACACCACATTTTCGTCATTTCAAGTCGTCCTGTGCAATGTCAGTTTTTTCACGCTAAAATACATTAAGCTCCAGATGTTTTAAAACATCAGCCATACACACAGTGAGGGGGAATAACACCTAAAATATAGATAGAGTCAGTTGCCTTTTGGGAAAGGCTTTTTTACAGCATGCATGCCCAGTAACAGCCTGTGTTATGATCCTCGGACTCAGATCAGACGTCTAAAGGGACCAATAAGACCTCAATATTTGCTCAATTGCAGCTCATACAGTAGTTTCCTCCTGTGAATGCAGCCTTGTATGAGATGCAGCTGGAGCTGACTTTAGGTGTGCCTCTCTTGGCCTTGTGTGTAATAATGTTACACAGCTGCCGCTTGACAGATGTGTACCTCTCTTAGTCTGACTCACATGCATACAGATGTGCACTGAGAGAAAAAGAGCAAAGTTTTGCACCCCTCCTCTCCCCCGATTATCCTTCCACACCTTGTTGATGGGACCGGAACTTTCCTGGGTTTCGTCAGGGTGGGCCCTGCTTGACTCATGGGGCTGAATGAGAGGGGTCGCGACCTGTGCCGTGAACTGCTTCCTGTTTCTGTTGAAGGGGTCTTCCGAGACCTGCAGTGATCACAGAAGAGGCTGAAGGGTAGTTGGAGTGCATCCGGTTTGAGGTGATGCTGCCGCAGTAAAAAACATACATCAATGGAGCAGTAGCTGGAACAGGGGAGAAGGGAGAGTGAAATGATGTTATTTACTGCTGCGAAGGCTACAGGGAGTCATACATATGCTCACTCATACTAAGAACAATGTGGAAGAGGGGAGATAGTGTTAGACTTCTGGGCTCTGGGTAACTTGATGAGGTAAGTTTTTCCACATTGCTGCTGACCAATAAATATCAATTTTACCTTTGTAATAAGTTGCAAACACTGCTGTTCCTCAAGTGGCCACTTGAGGCAGGATCCAAAATCAATAAATATAAATATAGTCCCACATTAAAATCTCCAGCTCTACAGCAGAAATAACTGTATTTACAGCCCTACTGAAAACAGTTTGGTGATTTATAGCTAATTCCTGCCAGTGTGGTAACTGTATCAGGGTGGATTTTTAATATAATTTACCCATTTAAATTGACTTGAGGCTCAAAGTTGAGCAGTATTATGGCGTGCTCTCACCAGAGTTATTATAGTTTTGTATTTTTTAATTAGTTTTTATTTTTATTTCATTTTGACTTTTTGTTTTTAAGTCATTGTATAGTTTTGGTTGTTTTCCAGAGCAGATTTGCACATTTGAGTTTAGTTTTTATTGTATGAAAATGTATAGTTTTATTTTTAGTCTTTAACAGCTTCAGTGTTGGTTGTAGTCTTTTTAATTCTGGTCAACTCAAGTCAAGTGGCTTTTATTGTCATTTCAATCCTGTACAGTGAAACGAGACACCGCTCCTCTGAGATCCTGGTGCTACATATGACATGTAATAGTAAATCAACACAGGACTTCATAAAGTGCAACGTGCATTATTATTATTGTATGGAGTGCATTTGTCAGGTAAGATTTAGGAAAATCAGCAGTTGACTTAAAATCTTACTAAACATGTTCACCAGCACTTCATCAGGTAGGTTGTGATCAAAAGAGACTCGTTTTTCCTTTTACTTTAGTTTTAGTTATCTAGCTATGCATAACAAAGAGGTGCCCTGATGCATATTCACATTAAAATATGTTCTGTTGGGAATCTGTATTCTCCTATAAACTTTGGCTCCTCTTCACAACACCTACAATAAAAACTGGAGAACAATTGTCAGAGAAAGGTGAGCAAGATCTGACAAATGATATGGACTGCTGTGCCATTTGAGTAGAATGATCTCGTTGTAATGTTAAGGAAACCAGTTTGGCATGATGAGAGCTCTGTGACATGGTGCCCTACACTCCTGGAACAGCCATCAGAACATGGGTACACTGTGCTCAGTAAGAGAGGTACAGGCTCAGCAACAATTAATCAGGTAGTCTGTGGTGTTTAACAATGCTCGGTTCGGTACCTAGAGGCGTAAGGTGTATCAATCACTTTCCCCTACACAATTACACCACCAGCAGCTTGAACTGTTGATACAGGACAGGATGGTTCTATGCGTTCATGCTGTTTACGTCAAAGTTTGACCCTAACATCCAAATGTTGCTGCAAAAACTGACACTCACCACACCAGGTTACATTTTTTCAGTGTTCTGTCAGGTTTTGGTGAGCCAGTGTGAGCTGTTTCCTCAGTTTCCTGTTCTGATCTAACAGATGGAGCCCCGGTGTCGTCCTCTGCTGCTAAGCCTGATTCGGCAAATTCGATGCCCTTCTACACACCTTTGTAATGAGTGGCTACTTGATGTACTGTTGCCTTCCTATCAGCAAATCAACAACCATGCCACATTCAAAGTCACGTACATCACATTTTATTCCCATCCTGATTCTCAGTTTGACCATATCTAAATGCCTAAATGTATTAAATTGCTGCCATGTGAATGGCTGATTAGATGTCTGGATTAACGAGCAGCTGAGCAGGTGTACCTAATAAAGTGGTCAGTGAATGTAGGTTTATTCTTTGAATAAAACATGACTCCAAACAAAAGTATTTTCATCAGGTGTGTCTCCACTGTCTTGGACGGGTGAATTCCTCTCACAGTGAAGTGATCGTTACATAGAAGAGGCCAAAAGTTACATGAAAAAACAGTTTTTATTATCACATTTACAGCTCAGAAAATCAATGTTAGTGTAGAAGTTTTATTAATATCATTAAGTGAATGATAGGACTGTAATTACACTGTAATTACACTCTTTTTTTAAATATAAAGTACACATAAGCTTTATCTCCTAGCTAACAGACCCAGCTGTCCTATGCAATTTTATTTCTTTTCTTTTCTGGCCCCCTTATACTCCACCGACAACTGTCACACACTGATTTAGGATTATTTTTAAATCAGGAGCTGTCGAGGGTTGATGGGACGAGGATGGGATTTCTGTATCCCTGGAGGCCTTGTAAATCTGGACAGTTTACTACGGAGAGGGGGAGGAAATAGCCTCGCTCTCTCCTCGTACAAGCCCGTCAGTAATCCCACCACTTCCTCCTCTTCGCGGGAGGAGGCTCACGCCGTAATGCATTTTCTGTAACTAACAGCCGTTGTTTCCCGATTGTCACGCTCCCATCCCTTTCACTTGGAATGTGCGTGTATACTTGTGTGTGTAGCAGTAGGATAGGGTGTTAGGGTTTAGAGTTGGAGAAATGTAGAAAAGAAAAGAGAACGACTGCAGTGGAAGGTCTGGAAATGCAGTTAATATCAACACCAGACTCCTCCGTTAGAACCTCTTCCTCCTCCACACGGGCCTTTGCCCCATGACTGAGCCCTGCCAGCCGGGCGGGGTGCTGCAAATGTGGGCCTCCTGCTTCCGTCACGCTTGCCCCCCCTCTCTCTCTCTCTGTCTCAAAACACGAACACATGGGTGTCAAGTCCTCTCGTGCTGGCAGTGTCGAGCCCCTTTCAACAGCCTTTACTCCATTTAATTAGCCATGTCCCTTCATTTCTACACCGAGCACCCATTGCAGGCTGAAACACACACACACTCAGCACAGGATGGCACACTGAGCGCTTTTGGCAGCAGTCAAAGGGCAATCAATTCACAGTCATCTGTCTCAGTAACAATCTTCACAACCCTTCCTCACAGGTCTGAGTCAAGTAGCTCATGTGCTCCACAGCATTTAGAACCTGACTAGCAGGTCAAGTCCCTCACAGGAGAGCAACAGGTTTTGGGGAGCCGTGCCAGCATTAAGTGATGAGAGCATTGACTATAAAACTCACCTGCCTCTCTAATGCTGGTTTTAGCAGGACAGGCACCACTGCAGGAGAAAATAATCCATCATTTTGGAGCATCTTATAAGTCAAGCGGTTTGAGAGGGAGCTAGACCTCTTCTGGGCCCTGGTTTCAGTAAAGATCACCCATGAAGGGAGACTTTGGTCAGCCATAGGTCTTTTTAGACCACATCAGGACCGGGCTGTTTAATGGTTTAAGCAGAGCACCATTTGGGAGAACGTGGTTTAAAAATAAGGTTGAAACATCAACTTCCTCAACAAGACAGCATCATAAATGGAGAGATTTTTTATTTCTTGGTGATTAGTCATTCATTAAGTTTTTTGCCTTTTTTTTTTTTTGGCTTATGTTATAATAGATTTTTTTTTAACTTGGACTTTCTAATAAAGGAACATTTTTGCAGTGCTAGAAAAGACATTGAGACACCCAGTTCAAAAGTCATAAATGACTTTGATCGCATTGGCACAGCTGGTGATTCAACGCTGAAATGTTTAATGGGTTATATCAGCTGATATATGATAGTGATGTTCATTGAGAGATCCTTTCCCCCCCCTCGTGTTCACTTCCCTCCATGCACGGAGTCATTTATTAGTCTCCTGTGCGTCTGACTGTGTGACTGGTGAGCTGCGGGTGGGATTGGGAAGAGAGACATGAGCGATAAAGGAGTAACTGGAAGCTGGTGAGTGAGCGGGTGAAGGTCAGATCTCCAAGTCAAATTGGCTGCTACTCAGTGGTGACAGAATCCATGGTCACATGACTTACGGGTAATAATTAGCTTGCTGCTTAAGACTGTTTGTGCTGACAGGAAGTGAACGAGTTGGTGAACAAATCTGAAAGAACTGTTTAGATTAAACTCTTTTTGCTGGGCCCCCCTTTGTTTTACAGAAAACAAACATGTTTTGCTCAATTGCGGTTTATTTCACACCTCAAACATTTAGTAAACAATTAAGCAAATACAAGTAATCTGCAGGTAGTAATAAAATAAACTACTTACTCTTTTACACTATGTCCGCACCTACACGGGTATTTTTGAATACGCAGCTGTGTCGTCCACACGTAAACAGCGTTTCGAATCACCGAAAACGGAGATTTTTAAAACTCATTTTTTGCGTTTAGGTGTGGACAAGGAATACAGAGTTCCTCATGCAATGTTAAAGGTATGTGCCTTTTTTCACGTCAGCTGTGCGCCACGTTATTGCTTACCTGAGAAGAATTGCAGAATGGCAGATAAACAGTATTTTGTCTCTATCTTCAGGTTTTACACTCTTACATATAAACACGCAGTTACTGTCCCTCTATTTAGAAAGGCAGAGGTTCACGGTTTAATTCTTTTACACGTAGTTGTTTTTTTCCTGTGTAATAATATTCAACATTGCTATCAATATTTTTTTTTTTTAAAATGCCTCTCTGTGCAAAATGGGTTTAAAAACATAAACAACTGTTTGTCCGTGATTTAGACAGGGGGAACAAATCGTGGCAGGATCAGCCTGATGTTATTTGTATCCCACTGCAACTTTACTATATAAAGAAGTAACATCTCCAAAATGTCAGGAGTAGTTAGTCATTACAACAAGTGTTTGTGAACTAAAAATCAAGAATGTGGGATACTGTTTGTCTGTGATTTGGAGAGCCCAGCCCGTGCTCCCGACGAAGGAAAGACCAATTCTGCAGGGGAGACCTACCTTGGCACTTGTGCAGGTGAAACCAAAGGGAAGATATGCTTCACCATATTTTCTGGTCTTTGGCTTAGAATGAAGTTGGTTTGGAACATATTCAGCGATGCTTCATCTCCTGCTTTGCGTTTGTGTGGGCGCCCCGTGCTAGCAGTGTCCAAGCCTTGTTTTGTTTTTTCCCTTTTCGTGCCGCGCCCCCCCTGCAATGGCTCTGCGCCCTCCCTAGGGGACGGGCCCCACACTTTGGGAAGTTCTCGATTAAAGGAATCATACAAACTTTATTCAGCATCACCATCATACACAGGGGAGGGGATGGCTGCAGGACGAGGGCTTATCATCGTCTTAATAACAGAATCTAGCATGACTCAAAAATACAGCTTTTGCTATAAATTATTGGTCTCATTTAAGGTGACGACATACACTTTTGTCAACTGCAAAACTTTACAACGAAACATTGGTGCAATCATTGTTTTGAATTGAATCTGGCTGTCATGCAGTAATGATAAAAATGAAAAAATAACTTCAAAATAAAGGTTGAACCGATGCTAGTTTGAGATTGTTCTTGAACACTGAAAGACTGATGTTTTCAGTTCGTTCATTTCAGTCTTTTAAACTAAATTGTGTATGACTTTACTGTTTATATTTTGTTCCTGCACCGTCGATGTGGAGCACCCCTGATGTCGTACAATGAAACTGTAGTACTGTCTGCCAAAGCAAGACAACCAGAACACTATAAATAAATACTATATATACTGAATAAAACATACACAGTATGTGCAGAAATATATGCTCACAAGTTACTAATTAGAATAAGAGAGCCTTTTTCAGCTTTGGTTTTCAGAAGTGAATTTTTTTATAGCTCGCCTTTTTGAATTTTAATGAAGCTAAAAATGATCTTTATAGCTCCACAGTCGCCTTGATTGACAGGGTGATGCCATCACATAAGACGTTGCAGCTGTTGCTTTGCTGACTGGAATTACTGAATCGTACCTCTTGACCATATTTATGTATTGAGGTAGTAAAATGTTTAGTGTTTGATGTTATTTGTTACTCTCTTTTCCTTTATGCATGACAGTGAGATGCATTGCTGTTTGCTGCTAGTGCAATGCCTGTAAGCAAAGTTTTGTACAACACAGTTTGCAGATGGCCTCTAAATGCATCAAATGTAGGTAGCCATAAAGTTACTGTTCTGATAAGAAGACAGCTATAAGAGAAACACTCCTCGAACATCTGTATGTTCAAAGTGTGTGCAGAATTGGCTATACTTGATGATACAGGTCATAGGTCATTACATAATAGTTTTGAACACTGCAGTAAAAACAGCCCAGACACCCCAAAGAAAGCTTATCAACTAACTCAGCTCCTGCAATTATGTGTGATTACTAAACACGCTGTTTAACAAACACTTTTCCTTGTGCACCGCGATGAGTCATTCATCTCAAAAAGAATACACGGGTGACAATATAAAGCAAACATTTCCATCTCTACTCAGGAAAGTTTCTCTCATTTTCCTTTAATCATGACTCTAAAAGAAAGAACAACAAATGCGGGGAGAATAAAAAGATAACCTCAATACTTCAAAGCTGTCTGCAATCCCATCTCCTCATAATCTCCTCACCAGTTTTGCCCAAGAGGTGATGGTTTTCAGTGTGTTTTCACTAAAATAGATCCAGGCTGACACCTGAGGAGGGGGGATCACTGCAAGTCCTCTGCAGGTTGTCGCAGGGCATCAGAGTGCCGCAGCCAGGGCTGAAGGGTAAAGGTTGAATGGTGTGAGAGGTAGCCTGTGACCCCCTGATTTGGCTCGGGTCTAACGGTCAAGCTCTCGGGGGGGAAACCCCTGCATGACCCGGCTCACCCTGCGTGCAGTGCCGCAGTGCCACCGACACACTGCCTGCACAAACACGAAGGAAGTAAAAGAGACAGAAGGCGTAAAGAGGTGAGGCAGATTTTGATGGGAGACAAAGGTTCGGCCGTGCGGGCCTACTGGGACTAATTCCGCTTTAGTTCAAGTCTAGGTTAAATGCGTTGGGAATGAGTCAATGCTGGCTGCAGAGAGTGTGACTAACAGAGCGGGTCAGTAACAGGGAGCCCTTTTCTGGCTCCTTTCTGACCAAAAAGAGGCTGAGGGGAGGGCCAGAGTGAAACAGATGAGATGAATCCATCATCGGCTCCATATTCTCACTCAGTCCTTAACGGTAACAAAGTGTACTTTGAGGGGATAGGCGAGTGGGGGAGCTGAGTGGAGCGTGGGATTGTGGAATAAACAAGAGATTTTAAAGATGTCATCCAGATTTATGGCAGACCTCTGAAATGGTAATTTTGAACATTTAGGTGGCTGCTCATTTGGGATAATTGTGCTTTTCCACAGGCATTTAAAAATGCATTACACAAAGTGAACCGATATACTCAGAAACGCTTTGCACACACCAAGTGCTTTTACTTGCGCTTGCAAAACTAACACTATTAACAGACAAATACTTAGCGGTGTTTCCACTCCAGCAAAGATCTTTTATAGAACTAGCAGGCAAATGACCCCAGGCACGATCTCATGTGCATGAAACCCTTGTTTGGTGTGTCAGTTACAACAAAATCACTAAAGTAACAGAGACAAATGTAACAAGCCGCCTCATGCATACAGATAAAAACACTCTTTTGTTATAGGTGAAGGAGTTTTAACACACAGAGGGACCCAGTAGGACCTGAATTGTTATTGATCAAGCAGGCTAAACTATAAGCCTAAAGGATATGTTAGCTTTCTGTCAACAGTCACATGGCTGCTACAGTTTATGAAGGCCCAGCTTGTGTCACAATCAGCTTGTCAGCTCACGGTTAGTGCAGCGTTCCAATGAGATGTTCGTGTGCCCTCACTGTGAAACACTACACTACGATGCAAACACCCTTCCAGTGGACTACAAGCTGAAAAACATATAGCAGTAACAACTAGTCATCCATTCTATTTGCAGCTTTCAGTAAGTCGGTCCTTTCTGAGGGTTCGCAGACACATCACTAACCATGTGACATTAACTTGTCCTTCATTTTCAACATAAGACAATCTCTGTGACAATCTAGGATCAAGTGAATGTAGTGAAATCGTAAAAGCTGTGTCTTCAAAGTCAAAGTTTCCCTTTAAACATGTTGGTTGCATTGCTGAGGCACAGTTTCCCTAGCAACCGGTGGTTGTGTCACTTCCAGTGGACATCTTGAGTAATGTGTGGATGACATATTTCCCTCTTTAAAAAAAGAGAACAAGAGATGACGTTTTATCAAACTCACGTTTCATATTTTATGAAATCGTAAAGTATTATGAGTATGGCCATGGATTGGTGGTGGATACATCTTTTTAGTTGGTTCTATAGTGTAGTGGTAATCACATCTGCTTTACACGCAGAAGGTCCTGGGTTCAATCCCCAGTGGAGCCAATGACAATTTTCATAAGTCATACTAAACTATAACCAAAAAGGATTTTCTTACTTTCCTGTCGAAGGTGCTGTAGTTTCTGAATCCCAAGTGTGAAAAGTCCAACTTGTACTTGTATGTGGTGCTCCACTACAAGACATTATCCTACAACTGTCTTCCTCTATGGAGAAATGTATAACATATATAAGAGACAACACTATTAAGGAGGTTGGCTGATTTAAATAAGAGATGATGAATTTTGAAGAATGTTTTTGGCTGCAGGACAAGTTTCTATTGACTGATCCAAGACTGTGTTGCTAAACGTCTTTAGGGGAAACTGCATGTATAAAGTATATGCACACAGCACATCTGTTTAGTGCTGCAAGAAGTGAACTTGGTATGTGTTGTTGGCGTGTTCTGATTTTGCAGAAAGGCAAGAAGCAGATGCAATCATCACCACCTCCTTTAAAAGAAGGGAAAAGATGCAGGTTAGCCACTGTTTAAATAGAATATTAAAACACAATATGACTTTGTGCTATCTCTCTATATTTTATGTATGTTGACAGTTTCTTGCATCTTTCTAAACTCTGCTTAGACTCCTTTGCCTGAAGAATTGTAAAATATTATTATTTCTATAGTTGTTATGAAAATATTTACTATTACTGGTCAATGACAGGTGTCGGTGGATTTAAAAAAAAAAAAATGTTTTCCTTTAGTAAAAGTAGCATTACAAGTCTATGTAAAGTCATTAGCATGTACCCCAGCACATTTAACTTAAAGCGTTAAAGGTAAACATACTTATTCTGCAGAAAAATATTTCCAATTAGTGTTCAATGGCTTAATATTACTGGTGCAGATGTTGAAGGATGGTCTTATTTTAAATGTTTTATATAGTTGTTGTTGTTTTTTATCTACAGTATGAATTATATTCTATAAAATGTTATGTTTGTGGTGTGGCTGACCTGTATTATGTATGTATAAAAGTGGCTTTTAATGAATTCAGATAAACAAACCTACACATTGATTGTTAAAAAGTTTTAATAACATTTTATATCTACAGAATGACACATTAACTGTCAATATCTGAAGTGGGATTAAAAGTATTAATGGAAAAAAAAAGGTAAAATGTATATTCCCCAAACTGTATAGGCGAAAACCTCAATGTGATTGCTTTGGTCATTAACATATTGCTGCAGTTGTAGGAAATGACAGCTCTGTAAGCTGTATTTAAGATGTGAAATGTGTATCTAGCTCATTTCCTTCTTAAATAAAGGGGGGAAAGTGGCCTGCTTCTGGTGGAGATTTCTTCCTGTTAATAGGGAGTTTTACCTTCCCACTGTCAACAATTGCTTGCTTGTAGGGGGGTCAACAAATTGTTGGGGTTTTCTCACTATTATTAAAATGGCAAAAGCTTAGACGCTAAAAACAGGAACCAGTTGGTGGTGGGCATCTTTTTATACAGTTTATGGTGCTGGCTAAGGGTGCAGACACAGAGATGGGCAGTTATAGCAAACAGCTGGTTAGCTTTGCTTATCATAAAGACTGTAAACAAGAGGGTGTAGGAATCTACTGGAATTTTAAAAAAAAAAATCACAAATTAAGACCTCTGAATGTCATTTATTTAAATGGATGTCAAAACAACAAAATGCAAATCACTTAAATTGACATTCTTTTTACAGAAGCACAAACTATGAAATAATAAAATCTACAGATCTGGGAAGTTGGGTGACTATCTCAGCGACCATCAAAACTGGTAAACCAAAAACTGCTAATTGTTTTTTGTTTTTGAACTCTTTGAGTCACAAAGGAATAAATGGGAGTTCTTTGAATAGTTTTACGCAGCATAAAAGAAATTAAACTCAAAGCAAAAAAGCAGAGAGGTTTATAGCAGAATTTAAGCTGTGGTGTTACTGAATCTTTGCCTTTACATGCACCCAAACAGAGATCGGCTCCCCTCAAGGACAATGCAGCAGATAAGCACCTAGCCCCTCATTATCACTCTCAGCCCAAACAGCAGGGTGTTGCCTGGCTGGACAGCATTTCATCTAAAATGAAGCCAACATTTGTTGCTGCCTGCCACAGTCCCTGATCTTCAGCCTCTGGAACCCTCAAACAATTGTTTATTCATTTCAGGGAAGAAGACTGGACAAGGATGTGACTGCTACAGGAAGAGAAAGGAGAGCAGTGGACGAACATCCTTCACTTTTGTTTTCCATCTTTTGGCTCGCTGGTTTTGTTTTGTTTTGTTTTTTGCATTTCCAGAAAAAATGCCAAAAACTAGGCTTGAAGCCGATTTTCTAAGCATACATTTGGGTGCATTCACATGCTTCCATGTGTTAATTGCACTGTGTGTTTGTCTGTTCATAAAAGGCGTCACGAGGAGAGGAGGGCATAAAGTGCAAGTGATGACAAAATGCATCCTGGCCTAACACCTCAGTGTTGGTGTGATTTGGAGACCTAGCGAGGCAGAGGTGTTAACAGAGGAAAAGCAGGTGGTAGGCTCCACTGTGTGTGTGTGTGTCTGTGTGCATCAGTGCTGGGCCATGAAGGAAGAAACCCCACACGCTCAGTTACACAATTTAAAAGATTCATAAAAAACTGTTGTGCAAAAATATTTCAGACGCCTGTTGTGTTCTGGATCGAATTTACTTAATTTACCATCACAGTCCTTCAGTTTTTAAATAACCGCAGAATCAGATTCACAGCAGTGTAACTGAATCAAAGCAAGAGCTTGTTAAAAAGAGGGAAAACAAACCAATACAGCTGCCAACATAGTGCACATTTCCTTTATGTGATACTTTGTGCGCTAAAAATTACAATAAAGTTCACACTGTAGGAAAATTCAATTCCTTTTCTTAATTTTCTGCAACCATGCACGGATTACTTGCCTTTACACGCACCTCTACTAAAATCATTATATACCATTTTTAAAAAGATAACCGTGCACAACAAAGTCATTAGCAATCCTAAACCTTTATGAAAGGTTTGGATTCTGCACGGCTAAGCGTAGACCATATAAAAAGCCAAAGCACAATACAATAAACTCACTATGTAGAAAGCTAGTCGTCACTTGATTTATGATTTGTTGTTGTGTTCATTTTGTAAGCATTCGTCCAATTTAAAGCGAAATATGTAATGAAGCTGGGCATGTTTGACAGTCTAAAGAGCTCATAATACAACTCTGTTTTTCACAAGTACATAAAGCATTAGTAAATGATTTATTCCACTTTAGTAAAGCCATTTTTGACAGATTGAAGTGTAGTAATACAACAAATACATATATATATATATATATATACATAGCCAGCAAAGAAAGCGTATATTTCTTGTCAATTGTCCCACTGGGGACTGAACCCAGGACCTTCTGCATGAAAAGCAGATGTGATTACCACTCAATATAGAACCAGTACATACAAATAGCATCACCACCAAGACTTTGTATGTGAAGGCCAAAAAAAAAAAGGAGAAAAACAAAAGAAAGTAGTTTGGGAGTGAATCACTAAAGGTCTGAACTTAAATCTGATTTAGATGCTTTGGGGATGACCTTAAACAGTCTGTTCATGCTATGATACTCTCAAGTATACCTGAAAGTTTTGATAGCCTTTCATTCACTTATTAAATGAAATCATCATTTAAAATCTGCTTTCTTTTTGTTTTATTTACTCAGGCTATCTTTGCCTTATATTAAAGTTGGATGATCTGAAATGTCAAAGTTCAACAAAGGACAAAAAAGAAAAACATTTTGACAGTGCTGGAAGTGAAGGATTAAAATTGAGTTTGAGAAGTAAGATGAAAGGAGTCCAGATTCAGCTTCAAGTGTTACTGAGGAGTTATTATTATTATTTTTTTTATATACATCCAACAGGCCTCTGTGGGTACAGCAAGCTCGGGAACCACTCTCACAACTTACTGTATGAAAAGTAGTTTATGTTATGACAGTTTACTCTTCCCTTTGCAGTCTATTTAAACAGTTATGCACGGTATACACATTATTGTGGAAAAACCAGAGATGGAGACCAATTTTGCCATTAGAGAGAGAGAAATCAGGTGCAAACATTGATCCCAGCCCAGCGTTTTCCTCTTCCCACCTCTGTTCCCTACAGCTTTCTGCATTATCTGCATTATCTGCATTAGGTTAGTCTGTGTTCTCAGGCATTTCAGAAAACAGCCATTTCCACAGGTGCAGTATGTCCCTGATGTAACATTATGGCCTTCAGAGGTGAGGTTGCAGGCAGGGGCAGAAAATAAACAGTAGTAAACAACAGTAGCAGTAGGGAGTGGGCTTCCCTGCTGTGTTGATTATTGGAGGGCTATAAACAGGCCTGATCCCCTCCGGGAGCTCTCCGAGTGGGAACGACTGTTGCTGACTGCCTACAGAGAGGCCAACAACATCTGGGCCTCAGCTCACCTCATCATGCCTCCCGTTGCTGTGCAAGACTTGAGTGTGCCTGTGCATCGGCGCTGGCGGGAAGGAATAAACACGGATAGCAGTAACAAGCAGTCAACACAACCTGAGGAAACAATGCTGCAGTTTTATGTAAAAATACCGTCCCGGACAAAAACTGGCTACAGAGAAGCAGGCACCATGTAAATTAACTGTGCAGGGTATTCTTATCACAGTAAATAAGACTGCAAAATTACAATAAAACCACCAACCAGGATAATGAAATCTGAAATTTTGGCACACAGAGCCGGGCTTCATTGTTCAGCATTCATCAAATCAGTGTTGGGACACACTGTGGGGTCGCAATATCTCATTTCTAATAACAAACCAGCATGGGCCTGGAACAATAATCAACATTTGCATGAGTATTTACTTACACAGTAGAGACAAAAGGAGAGGGGGAAAGCAAATTTAGATTAAGAAGAAATACCGGAGCCTGACAATCAGTTTTCCAAGCAAGACAACACATGTGGTATCATGCTGGCAAAAACTGGTAATGTATAATCTTCTCTATGCATTCACTGAATGCATATTATCTGAGCTATAAGATGCTTTCTGACCAGCTGAACACTCTCTCAGGGCTTTTAGTGGTAGAGGGGAGAAATGTGTTACTTTTCAATGCTGTATTATAGCACCATCTACTGGTGGAATGTTGCAATTGTAGTATAAAAATTATAAACAAAAAGAACACAAACATCTTGGAATGCAGAAATAAAAACTGGCCCTTGGTTTTTTTGTATTTTATTGTCTCCTGGTGTCTTCATGCGTCTTCTGTTTTCTTAACGTTTTGACGGCTGAAGATTACACACAAAAAATTATCTTGCATCACACATTTGGTTGTTTCGCCTAATTAATAATGCTTTGTGTTGGTATTGTACTGCTTTAAATCATCAGTAAGGCCCAAAAAGGCGTTATATAAAGGTCCAGTTAGACATTTTTACACACCAAGTTAATCAATGAGAGATTTGGAAGCATTATGCTCTTTGTTAATATTTTTTGCTTATGGCTGGTTTTGTAGGGGAGTCCTGCAGCCAATGATACTGCACACACCCATATAAAGGCTCAACCATGTCCATAGAATTTTAAATAGAGATGTGATATTGAATCAGATTTAAGACCAGCAAGTCATCCCAAAAGAAAAGGGAAGCATTTCCCTGTTTTTGCCATTAACATCCATATAACCTATATGAAGAGTCGCCCCCTGCTGGATATTACAATACATGCCCGTTTTAGGCACATTTTCACTCACTTTCTACAAGTTGCATCTTTTACAGTCTGTGCACGTTATCACACAGCTAATCAGTGTGACTGTCAATATTATCTGGTGTCCTTTTCTTATATCAAAACATAAACATTTCTGCTGTTTAAACAAACAGTCTGTAACCTTTCTGAAGACCTATGTAGTGAACTTAGCACTACTAAATAGTTAAGACCAGTGGTAAATAGCAAACGACTGGGATAAATGCAATAGTTGCAGGTAATTTCTGTGACCACATTAGCAGTAAATACTGTTGGTAGCTTCAGAGAGTTACCTAATATGAGAGCCATGGTTCAGATTGAGTAACATCACAAGTACTAGAGACTGTCAGCAAAAACAAATGCAGCTGCACATAGGTAATCGTCTGTGATATTGTTTCCCGCTGATTGAATGTACTTAAGCTATTGTGAATAGAAAGTGGCTGCAGGTGCCTAGCAACCAAAACAAATCAGTGGAACAGTTGTAAGATGACAATAACCAGGTGTGATAACCGTGGAACAGAGCAAGTCAATAAATAAAATCACAAATTTGTTTTCTTTGTTCCTCCAATTTATTATGAAAATGTACACGGGGATTAACGGTAGGACTTCTGGTAGCGGGCGCGAGCTCCAGGTCCACCGAACTTCTTGGACTCGCAGCGACGTGGATCGGCAACCAGCAGGGTCCTGTCATACTGGATCAGGATGTCCTTGATCTCCTTCTTGGAGGCCTCATCCACATCTGCAGTAAAACAAATACAGATTAGTCCAGATTAAGATTCAGAGTAATATGCAGTCTAGCCAAATGTTCTTCACTGGTTCGACTGTTTGCAGATTTCCATAACTGCAGTAACTTTTTCCTTGTGCTACGTTTCAATATTTATTATGAACTTGTTAGAACTACAGAATTTCCAGCTGTTTCATATCCACAATGCAACCCTGATCTTTCCTAGTCATCAAGAGACAGTTGTACATCAATACATACAAAAATCAGATCAGGTAATAAAAACTCATTTCTACTCTCACAGCTCCTTTATAAATGTGTGTTATGTCCAACAAAACCCATATTTAAAAAGTAGTAGTTACTGCAGAATGGACGAGTACTCAAGTATCTAAAGCAGAGAATTTGGCACACACGGGGGGAATTTTACTTTTAAAAATTTACCAGATGATAGAAGTCATCTTATTTTTGATTTCCTGGCCTGCTCATGTACTCTGTGAAGTGACTTAGAATAGATGCATATTTTTAGTGAAGTAGTGTGCCACTTCTAGATTGCTTCTGAAATACCTTCCTGTGAATCTCAAAAATAGTTCATGCTGACAATGACCTGCTCTAGTGAGCACAACACAGCAGTTCTATCTCACAGCTCAGCCCACTGCTTATGATCACGCAACAATTCCAATGCAAACAATTAAATAGTCAGTCTTAGCCCAGTTTTATGCAGCATAGAGCAAACACCAATAGCTCAGCAGTAGGCTAACCTACCATAGCATTCAAAAGCCTGGAGTTGTCAAATCAGAAAAGTTCTAATGTATTTAATTGTAACCAAATTTTCTGTACTGTGTTACGGTTTACGATTTTATTAAGAAGAAATGCACCATGGGATTATCAAATACTTTCCACTTCTCACCTATGTGTAGTACTCTGGAGTGACTCTAAACATGCCTATTTACAAAAGAGTGATGTTTGTACAAAAAAAAAAAAAAAAAAAACTTCATTACTTACACTTCTGATAGTATGCAACCAGGGACTTGGAGATGGCCTGGCGGATGGCTGAGAGAGAAGAACATGTCGATGTTTAGAGCCTTTTTACAACACTAATCATAAAACATCATGAGCGAAATTATAGAGAGGGAGGAAATACTTTGCTTACCATAGATCTGTGCGACGTGTCCACCACCCTTCACTCTGACTCTGATGTCCACTCCAGCAAAACGCTCCTTACCAAGCAAGAGCACTGGCTCCAAAAGCTTACAAAAAGAATCACATATTGATGTCAAATTTATGTCATTGATGTTTCTCAAAAGGAAATCCTTTCTATCGTTTTAAAACTGAATTTTAAAATTGTTGAATTCTACATATAGTATTCTAAAATATACACATGCAACTGTAAGTACCAAAAGCAACTCCAATGCAGCTAGATTTATGCTTAAATTTAAAAAAAAAATAAAATCAATCCCATATGTACAATGTCCAACATCAACTGCCTGAAGAAAGGGCTTTCACGCTCTACTGTGACATCATTTGATGTGCACAAAATTAAATAACGACCACTTACATCACTCATGTTCACCTCTCTTGTTAGGACTCACCTTGTTCTGGAGCGTAGCAGGCTCCACCCTCTCCTCAGGTCTGCCGTTCACCTTGATCAGGCCATTCCCCCTCTTGCAGTGGGCAACTGCTGTGGCAGTTTTCTGCAACAGAAAGTTCAGATGAATACCACTGAATTTAATATATTGTACTTTGGGGGGGTTAATTTACAAAACTAAACTAAAACAAAGTAAGTTTCTTCAGCTTTAGTCAAATCTGTAAACATCAGGAGTTGATGCACGACTTCATCGGGTGGGGACAGGCTTCACAAACTGTTGTCGCTCAATTAAAGTAAAATATAAAACATAAAATGACACGAGAAAACCCACTGTGGAAAATGAAAATGGCGAAGTAAATGAGTAAATCTATGGCACATACAAACGTGTTCAATCTGGTGATACACAATTGACGTAATGTTTAACTCTTAATTTCCGCTCATTTGTACGCATCGAGATTCAATTTAAAATCCTAGGTGACAGCAACTCCGCATTTCAAGGTGATGTGACGGATTAGCGATATTTAATGGTTTGGTTAAATACGTTTTATTTGACTGTATGAGGATAAACCTGAGCTAACTCTGTCATTCAGAACCCAAACTTAACACTAGCACCAGGGCTAGCGTGGTAAGCTAAAGAAAAGCAAAACCGTCCGGTGTGTAGCACCTACATCACATCTAACAGTAATTACAAGCTTCAATGAAAGTATTATTACTACTTAATGTTATAAATACCATATAAACTGGCTTATTTACTGCGGAATTGCAGTGTAAAATCAGAGGCCCACCACCTTTTAATATCAGCCATTACAGCTACGACTAGCAAGACAAGTTAGCCGCAACCCCACACGTGGATTAAATTGCACATTTTTACTCACTTTACGTCCAAACACCTGGACGGACTCCAGAGGACCATCAGCTGGCATGTTTCTGAAACACACAAAAGACAACACTTACATTAGAAACCGGTAAACAAGTATATTTTTCTATTATTTTGCCGGATCACTCTGAAGAACATACCGTCTTCAGCTAGGGTGCCGTACGAAGAGGCCGATGGGGTTTCACATGCGGAGGTTCAGGGGCTGCTGCACGACAATGCAAGCTGTTTTGAGATAGGGCTTGCGACAGTTGATCTCGCTTTACTACCATCTAATATTGAGCAGATCGGAGAGTTTCTGCTGTTTTATTCACAATGGCAGGGAACAGAATGTACATGTGTTTGGCGTTTGATCTCACGTGTTCCTGTGTTTGTAAATCTAAAAAAACAAAACAAAGGCAGTTTTAAATATTGTCGCATGGACCTCTTGTATAATGCCGGGGGAAACAGGTATTCGGGGTGATATTTACTTTTCATCTTCCTTACATTTTTGTATCTCCTTCAACACTTTTCAACTTAGAAAACCCATTCAACCACCATTAGATTCATCTTCTTTTGCACATGTGTGCTTGTATTTTTCTCATTTTTAACTTTTATATATTTTTTTAAATTATTCAACTTTATTCAGCAAAAATCTATAGTGTATTTCAATGGAAGAATCTTCAGATTCTCATTCGACTTACTCCTCTTTCAACTCCAACTACTTCCACATACGTTGACCGACAGACTCCATTCAAACTTTAAAATTAAGCCAAGACATTGAACTATTCAGCTTGTATTTATCTTTTATTATTCTCTATACTTTTACTTCACTTCCAGTTTAAGTTTCATGCTTTTTTTTTCATCCGTTTCAGAGTCTATAATGGGTGTGTGTGGGACGGAATGTTGGAGACAGTTCAACTAGAGTGGAAGCAGGGGGAAAATTGATCTTAAAATCTTCTCTTTCAACTGCTGCTGTGTCCACAGCATTCGGTCTATAGCCATCATTTTACCCTCAAAACGTAGCCATCATTGCCCTCTTTCATCCAATGTTGTTATTATTGTAGTAGATGTTATGGTTCTTTCATAAATGTCACCAACGCACAGCTTCCTCCATCCAACTCTTCCACAAAGTCCAATGTTAAAACGGCTCCCAAAATTTGTCTGAAAATCACAAGTACAGGCTGTCTTTACACTGTCACCACGTCCATATAATAAATTTGACAGACATGAGAACTCCTCGGGTGGGTATGGCGGACGCCCAGTCATTGCCTGTGCCTGTTCTGGTTCCCCGGGTGAGGGCAACTGTGACCTTGCTGACTCCTGCACCCATTTCAGTTCCTCGGGTGGGAGCAGCAGAGGTCCAGCTTGCTCCTGTGCCTACACCGGCTCCCAGGGTAAAGGTAGCCAGAACCCAGCAGTTTCCTTTATTGAAAAATTGCATCTCAATTTTATACTTTACAAAATCATCTCGGGGGCCAGATTAAACCTATTTGCAGGCCTGATCCGGCCCGCGGGCCATACGTTTCATACCCCTGCTTTAGCTAGAAAAGGACACTGGTTTTTCAGCAGGACTTGTAGAAACCAGAATGTAATTTAAAGGTGTAGATGGCAGCTGCAGCCAATTGACTGCTGCAGCTGCAGTAAGAGCACTGGACATGAATTAGCACATTGTGGATCTCTCATCATTGCTGTGGCTTTGAAGTTGAGCAAAACTGATGGTAGAAGTTTCTTCTGAATTCTTCAATTCAGGGTTCTGAGTGCAACCCATTTGAACAAGCTACCCAGAATGCATTGCAGCGTGAGCCATGGCGGCATGTAAGTCAAATAATTAGTTTTTAAAAATACATATATAAAACAAAAACCATATAAACTATATAAAACACTGGTGCTTGTATATGTTGGTGATTGAGACTTATATAGCGCAGAAAAGAAACTATATAAGAACCAGTCACATGGAACACATGGAATTATCATTGATCGTGGAGATTAAAATTAATGATATATTTTTATGTGGTTCAGCCACAACTCAACTAAAACCTCAGCCAGTGATAGGTAGGCCAACTTTTGGACCGTCCACTTGTCTGTATGACTGCCGCAGTACGTACATCACATTTGCACACTATCAGAAAGTGCCAAACAGCCCTGGTGGAGTGAGGAGCTGTAAGGAGAAGCAGATGCTCTGTTTATATTCTAAAAATGTTTTAAGCTTGTTTCAAAGATTCTGTACAGCAGCTTTAAATGTTTTCCAAAAGCACACATACACTTATCAGTGTTTCTCAAACTTTTACAGTGTGTACCACTGAGGAAAATGTCAAGCTCTCCTACGTACCACTATGAAAGCATTGAAAGTCATAAATCTTACAACACCACATTAGTATCTGCAGTAAAGATTTTTTCATACATTGTTATACATTCTACAACAGGCCAAAGTTGCCTCCATTTTTATATTCTTTTTTTAATATTTTGTAATAATTTATTTGTAATAATTTATTCTGTTTTGGGACTGTTTTTATGTATCTGTATTATATTATACATACACATTAAAAGTGAATCTCTGTCCAAAAAATGCACTCAGTTTACTTTTTACTCACTATGAGCATCATTCATTATTCTCCCCCAGTAATTAAGGTTAGGATATGTATTTTTTTTATTCCAATCCATTCTTCTTTTGCAGCATTTAAATAACCTTTATCAGATTTGATGGTTTTGTTACAGACTTTCAAAAAAGTGTTTTGCTTTTCTTTCACAAATGTGGGGATTAAATTGTGTTAAAATGTACAAAACAGTGATGTCATGTTTTGAGACGAGGACCCAGGCACAGAGAGACTTGATGAATTTAAGAATCTTGTGATTTAATAAAGAAATTTGCAGACTTGCACAGAGATTGTAAAATTATGATGACTGATAACGGAGACGAAGACAACAGACGATGAGGACAGGGAGGAACAGGGGTTTAAATGCACCAAAGTGACAGTCAGAGAGAACTCGGGACAACATTTAAGGATGCAGGGACTGACAGAGACAGGTTTATCTTGCCTGGCTGGGCAGCTCTCTGGGTGCTCAGCACCCCCAAAGCTCTGATCCTAGAATCGCCCCTGGTTACATCTTTTTTACACACGCTCTTTTCTACTCTGTAATATTCTTGTCAATTTCTTGATATTTATTTATAATCCCCTCTGTTAATCCTTGATATTTATAATTGAGTGATCTGTATTTATTAGTGCTATTTCTTAAATGTGTAAAATCTTTAACATAGTATTGTTTGGAGTTTAGTCTGTTACTGTTACTATTTTTACCATTTCTTCTTGGAGCAACCGTAACCCACATAATTTCCTTAGGGATTAAAGTATTCTGAATATGATACTGATTGTTTCAGGATACATGACCTGCAATTATCCAATGACTTTTAAATTGTTATTGATCCCTTTACCCCTGGTCCTAACGTGTATATTTATTTTCTTACTCTTCTTATATATATATTGTTTGTTAACTCGCACTGCTGTAACCGGAGCCTCGTCGTCTCGTCTCTCTATATATTGTACTGTATATAGATGACAATAAAGTTTACTTTGACTTCAAGGGCAAGCAGGTGCACCGAGGGCTCTCGCGCTCACTTTTCGCGTATAGAATTTCGGAAAAAAAACATCGGTGCAAATCATAAGTCTGTGTCATAATGTCTGGTGTTTTCGTGTTTGTTGGTTTGTTTTTATTTTGTTTTATTTTGCGAGTTGGTTATGAGATGCTGCTCCAGCCAGCCAGAGAATCGCCCGCCGCTTCGCTCTCTCTTCCCTGTGCCGCAAGCACCAGGCGCACCTCGCAAACGGAGGGCGCCCTTACTCCCAGCAAATGGGCGATAGAAGACCGATCGGTGCCTATGCCATTCCCAATATGCGCTGGCATGACGTCGGGGCAGCATGAGTACGAGCACTTTTTTTTTCGCCGATGCCCGATCCACCACGATGCCGCCCTGGGCAACCGCCCATGTCGCCCGTATCAAAAACCGCTACTGAGCTGGAGAACTAACGGGAAGTCTCACGCAAAAACCAGCGTCGAGGAGCTCTCAACCACACTGCTATGTAGCTCCCCCGACGATCCCGATCAGCTGCCGGTGTGTGTGCTCCTCCTCCTTGGGTGTGGCCAGCCTCCCCACGGGAAAAACGCTCCAGGTCTGGTGTGCGAGGAAAACCAGGACACCACACGCACAAACACACACACATACACAAACGCTTTATGTCAAGTTGAACCAGTACCGCTAGGTTCTGTATGGGTGGGTGGTTTAATGGGTGTCTTGTGATCCAGACGTGCTAATATGTGACGTGTGTCCACTGTGAATAATTGGACAGTTTTTATACAAGTAATCAGAAAAAAAATACTAAAGCACATACATTTTTTTTTTTACTGAAGATGACAAATCCATTGATGACTTCCAAGAAGTCTGGTGTGCTGACCATATGATCTAACGTGATCTAACATTGTGAATTCAGTTTATGTGCCTAATAGCAATGTAATTTTTATTTAAATGCATTTTTGACAGATTGCTAACATATTTTTTTCTTGTCTTTGTGACAGGTGACTTTACTGACACAGAGGTCGACACCGAAGACCTGATGGCAAAGAATATAGTTATATATATATATATATATATATATATATATATATATATATATATATATATATATATATATATATATATATATATATATGTTATTATAAAGTAAAAAAGGGAAAGGGGTTCACCTTGGCACAGAAACTCCTCAGATGAAAACTGGCTCTTGTTGGCACAATCAGGGGAAGCAACGCAAAGCTACCTCCCCAGCTTGTCCAGTGTGGATGACCTAGGCAGGATGTTGGCACCTTGAGTTGTTGAAGGAAAACTAGCTGCTGGCTGCTAGCTTTTTTTTTCTTTCTACAATCTCCTGGATGTCTTGGGATATAATGCCTTTGTCCCGTGGAAACCACTTCACAAGAGTGGGAGTCCTTTAAAATCTACAAATGAAGAGTGATCCTAGAAGAGCTGGGGTGCATGCTGGTGACCTCAGCAGCTGCAAGATAGCTTTGTCCCCGATGCTCATCAGTCGCTTCTGCCACTGATCCCAAGATACAGTAGTCTGAATCAGAGTGTGACCCACAGCCCACCAACAAAATGAGAAAAAGGTGCAAAAGGTGCACCTGTAGGATTAGAACAGCAGCCACTTTCTCCAGCTGTGGAAGTGTGCCTACAAAGACCGCGCTACTGTGGTTAGCACATCCTGCAAATTTTGCTCATCGTAGTGGTCGTTTGGTCATTAAATGGCCATTTTTGGCCACTAACACGCTATGTGTGGGAGTTTGTTTTTTGTTTTTTTGTTTTTGTTTTTTTTATTCATCAAAAGAAGAAATAATGCCAAAAAGGCGTTGTTATTGTTACTGGTGCTGACCTGCAATGATGAGTGAAAAAAATATGAATTTTTATCAATTACATGGTGAAAAAATTGGAACTTTATTGCTATTTTTGCTAAAAAGTTAGTAGTAATATGTAATTTGACTGGTATTTGAAGGCTGTAGTTTCTGAATTTGAAAAATATTTTAGTTTTCACAACTAGGACTGGTGCTAATTTAAAAAATAAAGTCGGGCAAAGTAGAAAAATGTTTTGTTTTGTTTTTTGCCTGTCCTGTTTGGTTCTTTAGCCATATTTGAATTTTATAACATTTTGTGAATGTAAACAACATGAACATGCTGAGAGAGTTTTTCTGTTTTTCTGTCACTGCACAAAAATATAATATCGCATAGAAATCATTGATACTGTTTATTATTGCCATACATGTAGCTGCAATGATGGTTAAAAATAAATCAGTTTGCATGTATTATTTCGGAAAACATTTTATGATTTTCTCAATTTGTGAACAAACAAACAAGCTGAAAGATAGTTTGATCTATTTTGCTTTCCCTGCACAAAAATAACAATAGAAGATGATCAATGTTGACGTTAATCAATTACATGTCCCAGACTCTTCCATTAATCCAGTAGCATTTGTCTTCCAACAAGTGCAATGTACAAACAAACTGGTGTTTTAAGGGTTAAAGACATAAAAAGTAATGACTGACAAACTCAGATGGTTAATTAATTAATTTTTGACACATTTATTTATTTATATCAAATTGTAATTACTTATTTGAACTTGTTTTGGTATAATGATAGATATGCTTCTGAATATTTGACAACCAGAGTAGATTAGAGCACTCTAGAGCACTAGAAATTTCTTCCTACATCAACAGCCTCGCCTTGTATTGAGAGAAATCCTCTTCAATATGGACAGTTCGGATGGTTTAAATAGTGTCAGATCTAGATTTGTTTCTGTCTTGCTGCTTTGTAGTGATGGGATTTCCGGCTCTTTTTAGAGAACCGGCTCTTTCGGTTCGACTCACTAAAAAGAGCCGGCTCTTTCAGCTCCGAACCGGCTCTTCAGGTTGTTTTGTTGCTTTAATTAATTTATTATTAACAATAATATAAAATTATGCACAAAAGGAATTACTAATGTAAAAAAGAAGTGGTTTTATTTATATATGTTTATACATAAATATATGCGGTGGCCCCTAGAGACAAAACACGTACAAACTCCAAAAAGCACGTACAAACTCCAAAACACATTTCTAGTATGAACTGAACTTCCAAAACAGAGCTACCTAGATCACCTAAATTACACAATTGAAAGCATGAAAGCATATGTGTATTGTTTGTGTATTTATACACAAGCATTAATATATAGTCAAATAATTTTTTTAAAAAAAAGTTCATTTACCTGTTACTACCACACACCAAATCCAGTCATTGGTACTTTCTGGCTGGTGTAGCCACTAGGTAACAAAAGCTCAACACTGCGCCCAGCATCCTGGAGCACTTCTGTTGTCTTTTGTACGTGTTTTGAGTTTGTACGTGTTTTGGAGTTTGTACGTGCTTTGTCTGTAGGGGCCACCGTAAATATACTTTTATTTACTACACATAAAATGTAATAAATAAATCATATAATACAAAAATCAACTATTCACATTTCAACTTTTAACTATTTAAATTTTCAGCTTTTTCCTTTTACAAATTTAAAGTGAAACAACACAAAACACTACAAACCACAACACAAATATAAATTATAATATGAAAACAAAAAGAACATGCATATTCTCTGTCATATGGGCCTGCATGAATAAACTTTCTGAATCCTTTATCATCTGCAACTGAAAATAGTTGTGGATGATCACTATACCTTTCTAATGTGACGTTGTTGTCCCTGGCTCTCTTTCTCTCTCTCTCTCCCTCCTGCTCTGTTCCTGTGCTACTGAGTGTAACTACCGCCCCTCCCCCCTCTTCCCAGCGTAAAGCACAAGGCTCACATGCGGAATAAAGCGGAAAAAAAGTGCGAGAGAGAGGGTGAGAGAAAGAAAGAAAAAAAAAAAGAAAAAAAAAACCGGCTCGCGATAAGGAGCCGGCTCGCGTTGTTCACGTCAAAGAACCGGCTCTAAGAGCCATTTCGTTCGCGACCGACCCATCACTAATGTTTAAGGAGGACAGCGTCTGTCTAAACAACAAAAAGCAGAAGAAGAAGAAGCACCATTTAGCTGCCAGATAAAAAAAAAGGAAGGACCAGGACACGGTGTCAGAAAAGAAAATACGGTACTGTTCGTTTCTTCAGACGATAAGTGATAAGCTGTACCCAGTTCATAAAGCATGCAGATTGTTCATGTTGAGTCTAAGCAAGTCTCCTGATTATCTAGTAAACAACAGCACCCTCTGCTGTTCCTAAGGAAAATTGACAGAGTTTCAAGTGTAACGTCATTGCTGGTTCAGCTGGGGGCAAGGTTGCATCATTAACCACAAGCTGAAATCAGTGCAGAGCACTAAAGCATGACAGGTTACATCCAAAGACTGAAGCTTGGTGCCGCTCCTGCTTCGCTAAAACTCATTTTAAGCCTCTGATGAGTCAAACCACTGAGATCACGTGATCCAGCTTTGCTCGGGGTCGAGGAGCTGAGGGGTCAGGGTATGGGAAAAAGGAAGTGGGGATCTTTTTGGACACCAAATATCCAACTGTAGTCCTTACACTAGAGACGGCTTTTGATCTGACCACAGGCTTGGACAGTGTTGACACAACCAAACTAGACCCCGCAGTTGGGGGCAGGAAACTGCGTCCCCTCTCCACTTTCTCATGATTGAACACTGATGTTGCAAAAGCACATGAAGTCTTCAATCAGGGTAAATAACTGCACTCGGATGCCTTCTCTTGAAGCCACGACAAAGAGAGAAACTTGTCAAGACTCAAGTACACACACGCACACATCCTTTGGGGATGAAAGAAAAGTGTCAGCATCACGGCACAGTCTTACCCTTAAAGGAGGGAAGCAGTCGGGCCATTCCTGGGCCAGAGTAGGAGAGAAGACAGACAGCATCTTGGGAATCTGTATACAGTGATGTGAGTCATGTGTGCAGTGTGTAGTACCTACGTATGCCTAACATTTATTGCAGGGAGAGTGGTGTTTATAGTGTCGGACACAGGCGAGCAGGCACCTGGCTTCTTTTATTGTCAAAATGCGTACTCCCTTTGGGTCTGCTTGCTGATGAGCTGTTCAGGGGTGTCAAACATAAAGCGCAGGGGCCAGAATCGGTTCAAGAAAGACTCTAATCCAGCCCACTGGACAAAATAGTTTCAGTTTTTCTGCTATTTACTACAGAAAGTATCTATACCAAATAGAAAAAAGTGCGAAAAAAGCACTTTTTCTGTAATTTTACACATTTATCAAGTTTCACTGGTTCGGTCCACTTCAGACCAAAGTGGGCTGTATGCAGCCCGTGGTGTAAAATGACTTTGTGTCAGTTCTAGATGGATAATGAATTTGACTACTTTTAGTCTCTACTTCAGCGCTGCTGGCAGCATTCACAAATTCAGTCTACTGTGCTGCGTAGGAAGCTTCTTTATTCATGCGTATTTTTACATAATTTCACCTGCTTTGTTTGACAGCAGGGTTGTCACTATAGCCAGGTTTTTACTATGCTTGTGAGTTTTTTTTTTGTTTTTTGTTTTTTTAAATGAGATATAAATATCTGCTCATTTTTATATATCATAATATTGTAAATAATTGTGTAATTGCTTTTGTAATCTTTTGTATAGTTTTAGTAAACACTTCCACAAACATATATTTACTCCTTTTGTTCTGTTTGAAAGGAGACGATCTTGCCATGCAATACTACGTTAAACGATTCCCTTAAACGAATCCGAGACCCTATCATTGTTGTTGTGTTTTTAGAAATTTCAGTAGAAACATAAGTGGAGAAAGTTTTGTGTGACAGATGGGTAGAATTGAATTTCCAACTGAAAGTTCAAGGCTGGAAATTAAAATATATGTTTGAAGGCTATAATTTCTAAATTAAAAAATATTTTGGTTTTCATGACAACGACTGGTGCTAGTTTAATAAATCAAGTTTGTCAATTTTATAGCCCTTTGGGAATATAAACAGGAGGTGGCCAATTTTGGCCATGAACAACCTGAGAGGGAGTTTTTCTTGTTATCTTCACTGCACAAAAATGTAATGATGCATATATAATTGTTTTGAGGGAAGGCTCAGAGGAGGTTGGAGATTGTTACCATCATGGGTTCATCCGATCAGAATGAGAATGAACAGTCATCAATCACAGGTTTCTCCTTTTATTTGAATAATCAGTAGGGAAAGACACACATGGACTGCTGATTCTAAAAGGAAACAAAGTGTGATTTAAGTCACTCTGGAACTCAAAACGTTACATGAACTCAGGAGACTCAAACAGAAACTCACCTCAGCTGCCGCCCCATGTGGGAGTGAAGAAAGAGTGAGCTGTAGGTGAGTGCAGTCCTTATTTAACAGGTGACAGGTGAGCGCAATTAAGGGCACGGACCACACCCAATCAAAGGTGAGAAAAACAAATAAGGTGCAGTGAGTGTGCTGAAAGGTGAGTCTTTACAACAGTAATCATTAATACTGTTAAGTATTGCTATACATTTAACAGCAATGATGGTTAGTAAATAAATCAGATTGCATGTAATATTTGCAAAAAGAAAATAGGGATTTTATCTCTTTGTAGATCATTACATTTATGTAATCTAACTGGTATTGAAAGGGTTAAAATTCTGAACTTGAATGAAATTTTGGTTTTAAGGACCAGAACTGATTCTTATTTAAAAAAATCAAGTCAATGAAAGTAGAAAACTGTTTTAATATATTTGAATTTTATAGCATTTTGTGAATGTAAACAACAGGTTGGTCATTTTTGGCCACGAACAAGTCGAGTGGGAGTTTTTCTGTCACTGTGCAAAAATATATTAACGCATAAAAATCATTGATACTGTTAATTATTGATATAATTGTAGTTGCAGTGACGGTTAAAAATAAATCAGGTTGCATGTATTACTTGGAAGAAAATGGGATTTTATGATTTTCTCTGTTTATGAATACTTACAAATGAACAAGCTGAGAGAAAGTTTGCTTTATTTTGCTTTCCCTGCACAAAAATAACAATAGGAAAAAAAAGTCACTGTTGATGTTAATTGATTACACGTCCCAGACTCTGCTATTAATAATACAAGAAAATCCAGTAGCAATGCAAATATATGAAAGTGAGTTTTGAGGTTGTCTTCCAACAAGTGCATTATACAAACAAACTGGTGTTTCAAGGTTTAAAAATGTAAAAAATAAAGGGTTTTTTATATTTATAAAAAGAACTGATGTTAGTTTAAAAATGTATGCAGAAAAATAGCACAAAAACCCCACAAAAAAATAATAAAAATTACACACCTAATCTGTTGATGGACACTTTTGGCCAAGAACAAGCTGAAAGGATAGTGATTTTGAAGAAACCCAGAGGGTTAGTTAATTAATTAAAGACACATTTATTTATTTATTTATTTATTTATTTAATTTAAAATGTAATTAATTATTGACACATATAATAAATTCCTTCAAGAAATGAATTCATGTCCTTCAAGAAGACAGACAAATACAGCAAAAAAGGAAAACCGTAAAACACAAAGAGGCCAAATATGTAAAGAAATTCAAAGAAAGAACGATGTTACACTTTCCCCCTTCAAAAACAGGTGACACTGGTTAGCAATAGAGTCTGTGTCGGCCCTCTGACTACTTCAGCTGAGGGAACAACTCAGACCAGCTCATGTTTGCCATACCAAGGTCATCATCATCAAGACTAGACAAGCTAATATCCAACAATATCTTGTTCAGGTTGTCGTTCAAGGTATCTGAGACGAGGCCCTCTGTGATTGAGGGACTGGCTGGTGCGCCTCCTCCCCACAAAAGCTTTCTGGAGTAACTACTTGTGAAGCATCCGGTGGGTGACTCTGCTGGTCCGGTCACTCTGGACGGAGCGGATTTGAGAAGCTCAGTTGGGGAGTTAAACAGAGGCAAGTCTTTAAAGGGAGTGATGCTGAAGCTGAAGGTGGTGTTGTCGTGTTGTGGAGTAACTGTGGGACCACCTGGTGTATGAACAGGAAAAAACATCAAACGGTAATTGAAACTGGAGCATCCCTGCAATCTATTTAACTATGTTACATTTTCCCCCTCATGTGGTAGCCAGAACCCTCCAGCAGCAAAGCAAATGTAAAAGAAACTTGAAGTTAAATGCTCCTAAACTACTGCAAAAAGGAGGTCTGAATAAGTCTCCAATAAGAAATTTAAAATGACAGCATCAAGTGGGCCTTATTTGAACTTGTTTTGGTATAATCATAGATATGCTTCTGAATAGTTGGGTAAAACAGACAACCAGAGTAAATTTCTAGAGCACTAGGATCGTGATATTTCTTCCTACATCAACAGCCTTGCCTTCTGTTGAGAGAAATCCTCTTCAATATGGACAGTTCGGATGGTTTAAATAGTGTCAGATCTAGATTTGTTTCTGTCTTGCTGCTTTGGTGTGGGCCTAATCATGTAGTGTTTACACAAAGAAAAAAAAAGGAAAAAGAAACAGGTGACACTGCTTAGCCATAGAATGTGTTTCGGCCCTCTGGCTATTTCAACTGAGGGATGAACTCAGACCAGCTGATGTTCGCCATACCAAGGTCGTCATCATCCAGACCAGAGAAGCTAATATCCACCAATATCTTGCTCAGGCTGTCGTTCATGGTATCCAAGACGAGGCCCTCTGTGATTGAGCGATTGGCTGCTGTGGAACCGCCTCCCTGCAGAAGCTCTCTGGAGCAGCTACTTTTGAGGCATTCGGTGGGCGACTCTGCTGGTCCGGTCACTCTGGAGGGAGCAGATGTGAGCAGCTCTCTTGGGGAGTTAAACAGAAGCAAGTCTTTAAAGGGAGTGCTGCTGAAGCTGAAGGTGGTGTAGTCGTGTTGTGGAGTATCTGTGGGACCACCTGGTGTATGACTAGGGCTGAAGTCCAGAATATTTTGACTTCCTTTGCCCACTGGGGTCACTTTAAAAGATGCAACATAAGAAGGCAGCTTGCTGGGGGTGGATGAGGTCAAATGGCTGCTACTTTTTATCGGGGTTTTGAATGAGAACTCCCTATCTGGGCTTTCCTGACTATGCTTGTCTTCATCCAGCTCAATATGTGGATTGTCCTGGAATGTCGAAGCATTGGAGGCTACGCCAGAGTCAAAGAAATTACTTTCGTGGCAGAGGAGAACAGGCTCTTCATTCACAGGGTGAACAAAACACTGTTTGCGCCGTGAGCTGCTGGCTTGTCTCTTTGGAGGAGCTTTGGGGGTCTCGCATTTAATTGGAACACATACCAGCTCCTCCTTCACTTCTACCTTAAAGTCTGTATTCTTCTGAGGAGAGATCATCACAGCTGGGGAATCAGTTTGTGTCACCTGTCAGACATGCAACCATTCCCATTAAAATCTTAGTGGTATGGGCGAAGTTCATACTCATCTCTATGCACATAATGTTGTCAATGTAAACTCTAGGGAGTTCCAAGAAATACTTGTTTTGAAAAGCAGTTTGCAACTTGCATAGCTTATGAAGTAAAACAACAACAACACATTTTAAAAAAGCTGAAATATATGAGAAATTCATTACCTTCGGTGCTATGCGGACTCTCTTTGTTCCTCGTGAATTGTTCCCCTTCTGCTGGGAGCAGGGCGGAGGAAAAGGGGTAGAAGTGGATGGCAGGTAGACAGAAGGAGTGACGGGGAGCTGTATGGGCACTAAGCAGGAATCGGTTCGAGGCAGAAGAGGTTTCATCTTTCTCTCTGAACACAGAAAACACATCAACATTGCACTACACATTTCCAAACTAAACAGCAATTTGCCAACCTCTGACTTTTCTCAAGTCTCAAATTTATAAAAGAACTCATACATTTCTTTTAACTCACCAGAGCTAGTTGGTGTTTTTCTTGCATCTGGAAGTGTCCTCTTTTGGTGCTGTGAAAAGTAAGATGAGACAGAAATTATATCAGTTAGGAGCCTTACTGTGCTGCCACCTACCAACACTGTAACTTGGCGTTCTGTCCAAAATTTGTCCCTTGATAGCTGACCCTACATCTTTACCCTCAGGAAAGGACTAAAAGGAAGTTTTATGATTGTATGGATACCAGAAATTAGAAGAAACAAGTGCTCTTAAAGCACATTAGCCTTTCAGACTGACTTCAGCCTCTCTGCTTCCCTGCTGCTCTCGTCTCCTCCTGCAACAAAAACAGGTGTAGCTACACTCTGTGGGTCTGAAAGTCTGGTGACAAATAGATTCATGAACGTTCCGATTTTTCTGAGGTTGTGACTTGAAGATGGCTCCTGAAGAACTAAAAGAAAAGAAAAAAGAAAGGGGCTAAATCAGTCTTACTTGATTAGCCAGTAAAAGCATTGGCACAGGAACAGTGGCAGTCACTGGATCACAGCCCGGCTACAGAGAGAGATGTGAAGTGAGATTAGGGGGAAAATAAGATGAAAAACAACATGAGGAATCTCAAAACACTCTCAAGGTGTCAGCCATAAAAAAACAAACAATTGAAAGACAAGGATCCAAGAAAAATCATTATATAAACACAAGGTAAAACAATAAGCATTTAACAAGCATTCTTGCAACAAAACATTCAGGCCAAGTACCACAAATGTTCCCAGATATGACCGATGTAAAAGCAACGAGTCAGCTGCACTCACCTTGTACACATGATCAAGTGTGAGGCATCGATTGGCTTCAGGTCGGATAGTCCAGAAAGACTTTTTACCATCTGGAGACGTTTCACGAATGAACATGTCATGCACAGAGAAGTTATGGCGGATGGAATTCTGCAATTATAAATGAAAAAGTATTTGAAAACTGCTGCTTGCTGCAGAGCTGTGAACATATCACACTTTCAGCAGCTCTGAAGTACCTTCCAGCCTGGTTTGGCCACATCTCTATAGTAAGGGAAGTTGTCCTCAATCCACATGCAAATCTCTTTGAGGGTCATCCTCCTGTTCTTTCTGCTATTGATAGCAAACTGGATCATGACCATGTAGGAGTATGGTGGCCTCTCTGAAATGGGTTGCTGAGGAGCTTCTGCACTGGTATGTGTATTGTGTGCCTATATGACAAAAAAAACAAACAACAGTCAGTAAATTTGACAGCATAACTATTTTCTGTAATCAGACTACTATTGCTGTCATTATAAATCACAACCATGACCAATTGGTTAGGAAAGAGAGTTTGGGGAACATAAAGCAACATGTCTGGGGTTAATGTTGCCTTCAGACAGGTTTGTGTCGGCACATAAAAGGGGGAAAAAAAGCAGGTGACAAGAAAATGCACCGAACCTCAAAAGTCTGTAAAGAGTTTTGGTTCTCCTTGCTGCTGAGCTGCTTTGTAGAGTTTGGCTCCAAGGCACATGTGCTCATCCTACCCAACCACTTAAGGTCGGTAAGGCTGTCGTCAAAGGGACCGCAGTTTACATCCTTATTCACTAGTAAAGTAAAAGGGGAAAAAACATTGTTGCTTAAACAGAGGAGGAGTTAAATACAGATTATCAAATCAGACAGAGAGAAAAACAAGCACTAAATTCCAAACTTATACTTTAAGTATTATCCTAAACATTACAAAAAAAATTATTTTTCCGTGCATGGTTTAATTTCAGTTAGGAGTTTGTCACCTGGGAAACTGCGTGTAGTTTCAGCTTTGACTTTATGTCCTTCTGTACTCCTTGTAGCAGCCGCTTCAGCAGCAGACTGAGGATCAGCTCCATAGTCCCACTTGTTGCCACTCCCACTCAGAAGAATGAACTTGTTTGGGCCCTGGGCACCACATTCCTTGCCTTTAGCTGTGAGGTCCCCAATAACGCTTTGAACTTCTGCTTTTTCGGGACTGACAACCACCTGAGTATCAGACTTGGATGGATGGTCCATGATGCGGATACCACCAGGAAAGCTCTGAACAGCAGCTGGTATTGACGGATCTTTGGAGCCTGATTCTCCAGGCTGTGAATCCGTCGCATTTTGATGAAAAGGCAGTTTTCTTCTTTTGAGAATCAGGGGTCTCCTCGGGCTCCGTCTCATGGTCAGATCATTGAAATGTGCCAAGTTGTTCAGAGGTATTCTGCACAAAAAACACAAACGAGCCTGAACAACGAAGATTAACTGTTACAACAAGAGTTAACAGTAACGGTAACGTTTCGCTGGGAGATGGAAATTATCAAGTCAGTTACTGGCGTTAGCCATCAAGCCCGTTCACAGCAATTCGGTCTAGATCAACTCGGAAAACTCACCGATTTAGCTCAAATAATGATCATAATAAAATACTAAGCATTTAACGCTAAACGGGTTAAATGTTATCTAGATAAAACTAAGGTCCGCACCTTCTTTTTATATCGTCAACTCCTCACTTTAGCGGCCTTCGGTTAGTGACGATTTCCAGCTTGTAGAACAAAAGACGTTAGCCAATGTTTTTAACTGTATGAAACGTTGCCAGGATTATATTTATTAGCAATCAAGATGTTCGTATATAATAGCTACGACACTAGAGAATTTTTGTCTGGATAACCATTTTGACAATTAATGAAACATTACCATATAACTTACATTAAAGTTAAGTATTTTTCCCGATGTAACAAGTCAAAATATATTCTAGTGAAAACCTCAATAGACTCAAATGAAAAACTTCAGACATAATTTGCGGTAAAACATACAGCATCGCTGTACATTCACTCCAGACATACTGCGCTATCCTGTGAACCACAGAACCATCCTGTAACTACATTACAAACAAATAAATGTAATTAAAATATATTGATGTCGCGGTAAAATTGACAGTTTTACTACAGATTTAAAGTAACTTTTCCACACATGAAATCTTGATTAGGTGATGAGATTAGAAATACTTTATGTATTCTATATTTAGGGAAATATTTTGTTACACCTGTGAAAAGACTGATGATATAATAATCATAAGAAGAAGAATATTTGGCAGATGACTCTGCCAGACAGATGTATTCTATTATAGAGAGTGAAAGCATACAATATGAAAGATTTCCTGTATGTGTGTTTATGGCAGTGGAGTGAATCAGATATCCAGTTTCTAACTAATTCCAAAGCCAGCCTTCCTAATATGTTTCTTGATGCTTTCTTGATGTCACCAGGTCTCATGCTGGCCCCCCAGCAGACCACAGCAATGCTGACAGATTGAAAATCTCCAAGTTTTTGCTGCACACATTGAAGGATCTCAGCTTTTTGCTCTTCCCCATTTTATATGCACTCTCTGTGCTGGTTTTCCAGTTCAGCCAGTTGTCGATGTGGGCGCTCAGGTACTTTTACTCCCCTACCACATCACCATACTGAAGAGACAGGCCTCCCAGACGACGCCACGAAATCATCCAGGAGTGTTTTGGACATTATTTCATACATCATAGTTGTTTCAGGAGTACTTTGTTCTGTTATCTCCCATTTATATTTTGTATAATAATAAAAGTGGGACCAAATGGGACCCAGTAAAATATAGCAGTGAGTGTTTTTGGTCTATGTGCTTTCCAGGAAGTTTAATGTTCTGAGGAGGACAGCGTCTGTCTAAACAACAAAAAGCAGAAGAAGAAGCACCATTTAGCTGCCAGATAAAAAAAAAAAAAAAAAAGGAAGGACCAGGATACGGTGTCAGAAAAGAAAATACGGTACTGTTCGTTTCTTCAGACGATAAGTGAGCTGTACCCAGTTCATAAAGCATGCAGATTGTTCATGTTGAGTCTAAGCAAGTCTCCTGATTATCTAGTAAACAACAGCACCCTCTGCTGTTCCTAAGGAAAATTGACAGAGTTTCAAGTGTAACGTCATTGCTGGTTCAGCTGGGGGCAAGGTTGCATCATTAACCACAAGCTGAAATCAGTGCAGAGCACTAAAGCATGACAGGTTACATCCAAAAACTGAAGCTTGGTGCCGCTCCTGCTTCGCTAAAACTCATTTTAAGCCTCTGATGAGTCGAACCACTGAGATCACGTGATCCAGCTTTGCTCGGGGTCGAGGAGCAGAGGGGTCAGGGTATGGGAAAAAGGAAGTGGGGATCTTTTTGGACACCAAATATCCAACTGTAGTCCTTACACTAGAGACGGCTTTTGATCTGACCACAGGCTTGGACAGTGTTGACACAACCAAACTAGACCCCGCAGTTGGGGGCAGGAAACTGCGTCCCCTCTCCACTTTCTCATGATTGAACACTGATGTTGCAAAAGCACATGAAGTCTTCAATCAGGGTAAATAACTGCACTCGGATGCCTTCTCTTGAAGCCACGACAAAGAGAGAAACTTGTCAAGACTCAAGTACACACACGCACACATCCTTTGGGGATGAAAGAAAAGTGTCAGCATCACGGCACAGTCTTACCCTTAAAGGAGGGAAGCAGTCGGGCCATTCCTGGGCCAGAGTAGGAGAGAAGACAGATAGCATCTTGGGAATCTGTATACAGTGATGTGAGTCATGTGTGCAGTGTGTAGTACCTACGTATGCCTAACATTTATTGCAGGGAGAGTGGTGTTTATAGTGTCGGACACAGGCGAGCAGGCACCTGGCTTCTTTTATTGTCAAAATGCGTACTCCCTTTGGGTCTGCTTGCTGATGAGCTGTTCAGGGGTGTCAAACATAAAGCACAGGGGCCAGAATCGGTTCGGGAAAGACTCTAATCCAGCCCACTGGACAAAATAGTGTCAGTTTTTCTGCTATTTACTACAGAAAGTATCTATACCAAATAGAAAAAAGTGTGAAAAAAAGCACTTTTTCTGTAATTTTACACATTTATCAAGTTTCACTGGTTCGGTCCACTTCAGACCAAAGTGGGCTGTATGCAGCCCATGGTGCAAAATGACTTTGATGTGTCAGTTCTAGATGGATAATGAATTTGACTACTTTTAGTCTCTACTTCAGCGCTGCTGGCAGCATTCACAAATTCAGTCTACTGTGCTGCATAGGAAGCTTCTTTATTTATGCGTATTTTTACATAATTTCACCTGCTTTGTTTGACAGCAGGGTTGTCACTATAGCCAGGTTTTTACTATGCTTGTGAGTTTTTTTTTTTTAAATGAGATATAAATACCCACTCATTCTTATAAATGATAATATTGCAAATAATTGTGTAATTGCTATTTTTGTAATCTTTTGTATAGTTTTAGTAAACACTTCCACAAACTTATATTTTCTCCTTTTTCTGAAACAGACACCATCAAAATTGCGACGACATTATGCTGTTGTTGCTCAAGCTTTAAAAATGACGTGATTCACAAACCAGTGGGTGGAGGGGCAGTGGCTAAATCATCAGCTTAAAACAAGCTTTAAAAATGACCCAAAAGGCACAGAAAACAAAGTTACAGTCCAGTGACAAATTAGGTGTGGCGAAGCCTTGCAGGCAGCTAGTGGTTGTAGGTGTTAGAGTGGGTACCGTCTGTCAGCTTAAGCTTTCTATCTCATTATAATGGATAAAGACTTAAGAATATTCTCAGTTTTTGTGGCAAAATGTAAAAATGCTCTTTTTCTGTGGTAAATCTGTGCATTTTAATGTAAAAGTCTGTGGAGCGTGGGACCAGCCGCAGCACTTTTCTCTCCCTCTTAGACAACTAAACGCAGTAACCCTTCTTTCATTTTTTCTCAACCAAGATGTTTCTGCCATGTTTCAGTCCTGCTTCTCTAACAAAACGCATGAGATATTAATGAGATCGTTCTCACAGCTACGAGGGCTAAAGATGGAAAAACCTATTTTAATTTAATGGTGATCAAGCCACATTTTTATTTCTATATCTACCGAAGGGTCAAAACTCATCACTATGGGTGAAGATGTCTGTATGTGGCAAAGAGCTAAGGGGAAGATGACAGTCGTGGTACTGCTGGGGATTGAACCCAGGACCTTCTGCGTGTAAAGCAGATGTGATAACCACTACACTACAGAACCAGATGGGCTGCCAGCCATTGTTTTTACCTGATGAGTTGAATCCCATGCTGCTGCTTCCTTATAAATATGTGGAAATATGTACATTCTGTGCTGCAGCTTGAAGAGGATGTTAAATGATCAAAAAAATACAAATAAAATCTGTAAAATGCGACTTTAAATCCACCAGAAGTAATTTCAGAGCAGAATATTAAGAACAAAGTTATATGAAATGAATAAAGGCACACAGCAGGCGTTTGACACTTTCCCCCTAATGCTCTTGTGTTGACAAATTGAGCCTGCTTCTTTGAGGAGTCGTTATATGACAGACCTAGTCCAGAACCCAGTCTACCTTTCTATTTACCTTTCATTTTATGCGTGACAAGTCTGAAGACTTTATTAGCCAACAGATAAATCAAAGGGATGTAGCTATCGACTGGCAGTGCCAATATCTACAAAAGAGACAAACAGAGGAAACACTGAGTGGGAACCCGGAGCTGAATGACAAGCTTTCCGATATCCCTGTGTTTGTGTTATTGGTCTCAACAGCAACCCCCCATTACTGTCTGCATGCATGCTAAGACTCTTGAATTGTCCCTGATTTCCTGCTGTGTTCAGCAGTTCACAAAGGCAGACAGTCCTTCTGTGTTACTGTCAAATTCATTTTACAGTATCCAGACCACTCAACCATTTACATCCTGAGATTACTGCTTCGGGTAGAGATATTTTCAGCTTCGGCCAGAAAACTGAAAAACGTACACAATCACATCATAAGTTATTCTGTAAATACACAATAGATAAAAAAAAATCACATCATAGATCTGAAGAGATCCAATCTCTTAAATCCCTCATGCACTCAGGGGCTGATTGCTTTAGAAGAGGTGCAGAGCTTGCAGAAGGAGGAGATTCTGCAGTCATCCAGTTAAAAGAGCCAGTAATAAATAAAGACCACACCATATATGTGCATTTCCTCTCCGTGGACTTATGGAAACACATCACCTGGAGGAGCAACCCCTTGACCTTGTCTTGTCACAGCACTCTGAGCATGAGACAACGTTCTCAGATTTACAGGGGAGGAGATGCTGCTCCTGGCTGGCCATAGTGTTTCATTTGACCATAATAGGCCTTGTAGTGGTTGAAAAAGTGTGTGCTGGTAATCAAAGTTTCCCTGAGCAGAAGGACAAGATTGACTAAAACCAAGTAGACGGAGAGAGGTCTGGAGGGGCGCACAAAGGTTTTGTAAGGTATACAGAAGTACGGTTGTCATGGTGATGACGGGAAACTCTTTTGTGCTTACGAGGCAGAAAAGTGTCTCCCCCAGGGAAACAGATGTGAGGCCAATGAATCTGCTAGTCAAAAGAAATACAGCTAACCTTTTATATCCATAAATTGTAATTTCCCTCAGTGTTACGCTTACTCCCATATCTTCAGCTTATGTTCTGTTCCTTTCTCGCATTTCTAGGTTTACACAGAAGTTTTAATGTTATCTTGTTGCCCTGTTGCCTCATTTCGTGTCAGCACTTTCATCTACTTTTAAATTAACCCCTAATGACTAACAAAGAGATTCTGAAATTCAAAAAATATAAAAATAAAACTGGACAAATCAAGCTTTTTTGAGCTTGTGTTTCACATGAAATTTAGCATTTCAGAGCAACATGCTGTATGCAAGAATTCTAAGAGCTGGAAAACAAGACCCTCGTTTAGTTTGGTCTGCTATTTTTAACCTTTTGCATTTTTACAGTAGGCTTGCACACGCGTCAGACTTTCCAATGCACTACTTACACAACTAACGAATGGGCAACAGCACTTGCAGTATTTCTGTCACATTCAGACCTCTACTAAGAAACAACAATCCCAAGGTGGTGCACCAACGCACCACAAAGGGGGGATTTCCTGACAGTGGCACAAAGTCGCCCCTGTACCAAAATGGCTGCCTCCTCCTCCTTTCTGCCTCTCGTCGTGCCATGGCAGCAGTAAATATTGATGTCTGGCTGACTGGATAACAGCTCACAGCACTAAAATGTAGCCTGATATTGAACCCTGGTTTGGACTTGAGCCCCTTCTATTAATTTGGCTATTTCAGCATGCATTTACCACATAGCAGTGGGTCTTGCAGCTGTCCCATGCTCTGTCAACTTCCATCTGGCCTTGGAGTTGGAGCTGCAGTATAAGTCAGAATGCAGCCCAGCACTGTAATTTCTCCTCTCAGAATGCAATTTGTCACCCAGCAGTAATAAGACTAGACCCAACCCAGCAACTCATTCACTTATATACATAAACGTGGCCAAGATGACCTGCTAAATTTCAAACCAAGCATCAGAATCTAAATCCAATAGAACACCTTTTAGATGTTGTGGAGGAAAAGATCCATTTGTTCAAACTGTGAGCTGTTATGTTGGGGATGTGTCTTTAACCACAGTTTGTGAAATATCAGCTAAATACTACCTTCTCTTTGACATGCAGAAATTCCTCTGTATTACACAAGACTTTTGAAATTTAGCAATTAAACGTGACTACAGACGAGGCCTGAATTTTGTGCTCTTATTCTGAAAGGGGGGAAAGTAATTGGTGATATAAATCATTTAAATCGAATAGATTTTTAGTGCTCATTTGTTTATTTGTTCGGTGTTAAACTTTAATTCTAATTCTAATGCGTTCAAGTTAAAAGTTGTGACTTTTTTTCTTTCAGGAAAGGCTAAAAACAAGGCAATTTCAGAAATTTGTTGACTTCATTTAAATGAACAGCACTGTAACGTGGAATCAGATTTGGCTGATGAAAGCAAAATGTGCCCGTTCAGCTGACTCTAAAAGGCTGATCATGTATTTCAGACAGGCTTATTGTTTCCAGAGAAAGCTGAGGAGCTCACTTGAAAAGCTGAATTCACGCTGCTGATCTGGCATCAGCACGGGGACAAAACTGGCCAACATAACAACCTTTTTCATTCTCCATTTGTCTGTGCTGTCACGTAAAGCACCGGTACTTCCCCTCAATCAATCTCTCTCACTTGCACACGCTCAGTTCGCCCACACCGTCTTCACTATCACCCTCCTTCATCTCCTGCTCTTTCTCTGTGTGTGTGTGTTTGTGTCTGTCTGCGTGTGTGGGGGTGGACTCTGGTCAAGGTTCATGTGTGAGGCAGTGGGGTGAGAATGGGACCATGTGGGGTCTGGCTGACACTGGCAGTAATACATCCAGAGAGGGTCATCACAAGACAGCAAAGACTTCCTTATTCTACTTTTTCTTTTTCTTCTCCTCTCTGAAGTGTTTCTATCAGATGGGCTCTGAAACGCTGAAACAACGTCATGCAATACAATAATGAATATGATCACTGTCAGCAGCTGGGACCTCCTCATCCCTCTGTTTCTCGGCTCCCTCCAAAAGAACATGATAAGCGCTTGTTAGAACTCGTGCTTTCTTTCTGTCCAAAGCACATACAGCAGTTGCTTTCATTGCCATGCCACTGTCTTGTGTTTTGTGTATTTTTCCTTCACTATCTTAGTCTGTTTGTTGCAGTATTGTGCTCAGTCACTCCGTGTTCCAGGCTCCCAGGAGGGAAAGTAGACGAAGCTGGGAAGCTTTGATGGGAAAGTGGGCCAGTGCTCTCAGCCCTCCACTGGAGAGCTCCTTAAAAGGCCTGGAGAGATGATGTCGTGGACTCTTTCCTTTTCTCCCCTTGTGTTTTTTTTCCTCCCTCCTGCAGCAGCAGAGAAGCCCAGCAGCAGAGCGAAGGCTTTGGCCAAACTCATCATGCACATGAGTGAAACACACGACACTGATGACTTCACCGAGCTGAAATAAGGCTTCCATCCATCACAAGTCTGGAAAGGCTTGTTATGAAAGATAGGATTTCCCGGAGTGGGAGTTATTCTACCTTGTTGTACTCTGTTTGAACACTTTTTTGCTCTTTCTTTTTCTGTGTTACTAAATATTGTGGAAGTGCTGCAAAGTTCCCTTTATTTTCATGCAAAAGCAAAAATCGGGAGGAAATGATATACCATGAGAACAACGAGAGATGCAGAAGTAGGTTTTTGTAATTGGCTGTTGGTTAAGAATGAAACCTTATATTTAGACACTTTTTGCATACGTCGACTTGAACTGTTGCATCACACCAATCAGAATGCCCCAAAGACATTAAGCAGCAGATGTCTTGTCACGCAGCTGCCGGTCCTTATGTGTTTCAGCAAGCCACAGTAATTTTTTCCATCCTATCCTGTGCACTAGGGTTCAAGAACCACTTCGTGTACACAGTGCGTGGAAGGCAAAAAGCAGATCCCTGTGCCCCCGCTAACCCCTCACAGACCATCATCTCAGAGGATTTTGCCAGGTGAGCTCGACTGAGACGCATCAGGCACGTGTGGGCGAGCTCTTCACCCTCTCCTCACAAGGCTTTAATCTACAAGCCATCTGCTGTTATCTGGGGAATGTTCTCCACACACTTCATGGACATATATGTACCAGCGCTTTGACGTCTTTGCTATTTTTAGCACCAGCCCGCCACTGGAGGTTGTTATGATGATGTCATGCAGGCTTTCAAAATAGATCTGATTGTTTATCTTGGGTTACACTTCCTGTCTTCTTTTCATGTCCTGTTTGTTTGTGTCTGTTTATCTGTCCAACTGCTCGTCTTGTTTTGCAGGGACTTGTTTTGCCGGTCTTGCGTCTTGAGTTTAATTGTACAGTCTTCTCAAAGCAAAGTTACTTTTTTCTTTGTTTTTCTTAGATCAGATCTCCCTTGTTAATGTTAATTCTGTGTAAAATCCTATCTAGACTTCCAAAGAAATTTCATTTAACGGAGCAGTTAAACATTTAGGGAAATACTCCTATTTGCTTTGCAGTAGGGAGGTCAATGTGAGCTAAAACACAAGATGAGATCACTGATGCCCTCACATTTGTGCAGTAGATATTGCTAATAGTGTCAGCACTCACTTAGCTCCTATGCTCCAGCCAGAAGGGAGTAAGTGTAAATATGTAGCTGGAGCATAGACTGTATATAAAAGACAGATACAGCCATTCTTTCCAAAGACCAGCAGAAGCCAACGTTTCCAGTTAGGAAATAAGGAAGAAAGACTCTTCCTCTTACTTTTTTTTTCTTTTTTTTTTAAATTTGTGCACACATTTTGTGCTAGCTGAGAACAAAGACCTTCTAAGAAAAATTATTTGAAATGCCTTTGGGAACTTTTTTGGCAGTTATTTTACATAAATGAACATTAATTTACAGGAAATGGTCACTGCACCATAAAAACGTGCTAAGCTGCTACAATCAAGCTTTTAAACAGCCCTGGTGGTCTAAGGCACTTTCATGTTGGCTTCACTTTTCAGATCGGAAAGCATATCTCCATCTTTTATTGCCTACTGTCTGTGGTTCTTAAGTGGTCAGTGTATTTCAGCCAGACTTATTGTTTACAGAGAAGGCTGTACTAATGGACACTAGCGAATTCTGTTTTTGTATGTACATTTCTTTTTAACCCTGTTTTTCCCAAATCAAAGCTAAGAATAACGTCGCTATGTAGCATTAGCAACAGCTAATCATCTTGTATCTTTTGACGAAATATGGTCGCGATGTGTTGAATCATGGTGGCTACTTTCACCTTTTGCGTGCCTATGAGCTGAAGTTAGCCTAGACCCCAGTCACACAGGGGAAGGGAGACCAGCTAACGACCGTCTTGAGTTGCTAGGTAATCCCTTGCTCGCTATCACTCAGTGAAATCAGTTGCAAAGAGGCCAGAAACCACACTGAAATCTGTTTGGTCGCCTAGTTTCCAGCTTGTGTTGCACTCTTCATAGTTTCACTATGGCTTAGCGAGGTTTTTGTGACCAATTCGGCTAACGACAGTAAGTAACCTTCCACAACCACTCACCAACCAGTCAGGGAACACCTATTTTTTCCTAGCGACAAGTGGTTACCAGGGGAGCTGTGATTGGCTCCCCAGAGACTCCTCACAACCAGTCGCAGAAAACTCATTTCTCTCCACTTCCACAGGTTGGGACCACTGACTGGTCCTTGCCTACCATAAAAACCTGTACGCCATTTATCTTCCATAAAACCAAAAGCTGACATTTTTTAATCCCAAAAAGTGAAACTATCCCTTTAATGTTCACTTCAAAGTACGGCTTACTTCAGGTGTCAGGATAAGGAGATCACCTACAGTGAACTGATAAAACCAGACCGCACTAAAGTATGCTGATCGCATAAGGAAGTTGAATTATCCTGCTCTTTCTCCTTTGCATTTGGTGGATCCCAGTTAGGGAAAGTTACCTAGGTGTTTTGAAGGGGTAACGTTGATTCTAAAAACACCACCACCATCCCCCATTTGCTCTATCCGTTCCGTGCAGTTACGACTAGATTGAGGCAGTCGAAAATACCACATGTGGTAAAAAGCATCAATCGTCACCTTGTCAGTTGCAGCACAGGCACACCTTGTGTGCGAGGCCCACGCCTAACAGATAACACAGTAGAATCGAACACTACAGAAGGTCACCACGATTGAAACGACACAGTTTCTATCAACACAGTGCTCAGTGTATCCTGGACCTTGTACACAGCGTTCAAAATGCCTTTAATTTACATTCCTCTGGCTGCACTCTGGACTTGGGAGACTGGGACTGTGAATATTAGCACTAAAACTGCCTTAACCCAATTTATAGCTCACTCTAAATTTAAACTACATCACAGAGAGCATTTCAATCATCCGGCTCCTGCCGCTGCATCAAAAACTAAAGCCTGCCTGTATTTGCATGGTACGTAGAGGAAAACTCTCAGGGGACTTAAAATTAGATAATCTGTTCTCAAAAAAAATGTCTGATTTCTTCTTTCGCTGCTTCATTCATGAAAAAATCTTTTTTGCTGTGTTGCTGATCACATGTGGTATTTTTTAAACTTGCCTCTTATGAGCAATAACTGATTGCACCAGCAGCTGAGCTAAAATGACAAATGCTTATCATATTTTTCTCTCCTGCAAGCTTTATTCTAGTGCCTGCAGGATGCTGCAGAACTTGGTGCTGATAATACTGTCAAATGGCTGCATAGAGGGTAATAATCATATGTGGGTGGCTTCACTGCAGCTGAGTAGCACAAGTAATACTTATCTATTTTGGGCTTCTGCTTGAGGGCTTCCTTTGTGAAGTGTGTGGATGGAGCATAAGTGAACATAATTTCTGTATATCAAGGGTGAGTTAAAAGCTGGATTTTCAGGCTGGACATATTTCTAGGCTTTAAATCATAATTATTAGATCCATTGTCTTGATTTAAAGGCCTTTACATTATGTCTCAAGTGCAGTTTTATTCTTTGGCTGAAACATTCTGAGCAGAGGAATACCATGTTTATGTTATACTGGCCGAGTTAGATGACATTTCCAAAGTTAATTCCCTTGAAACAGCCTTTTGTCTGTGACAAATGAGATGATCTGTGACCTTTGACCTCGGAGAATGCACTCACTGGCCTTGCAAACCCTGACTGTCCACAGGGGTTGAGCTTAGTTCTCAGCGTGTAAGTGATATTTAAACCTGATAGGGCAGAGGCTTTAAAAGACTGAACGCAGCTCTCTTTTTCCGCTCATCCTGCTTCTCATCGAGGTGAATGGAAATAATGAGGGCGGTGGGTTGCTTCACAGCCTAAATCAAGAACTATACAACAGGATAACCAAAGCCCTAAAATAACTTAGTACTCCCATTGGACATAGGAACCCTTGAAGTCCTTGAAGTCATATGTAAAAGAAATAGAAACGTTAGTCTAAAGATAGTTGCAAAAAAAAAAAAAGTTCTCTTCCTGGATTCAAACCTGCTCATCAGCCTTCCTGTTTGGAGTTTGTAGCCTTGGTTCATACGTAATTCTTATAATTATGTTGTATAATGTCTGTGAAGGTTCTCAGTCATTCAGGTCATCGTAGTCTGAGGAGCTTGAAAAGAAAAGCGTCTGGACTTCTTTAAGTTGCTTGAAGACCTTTCACCTCTCATTCGAGAAGCTTCATCAGTTCTAAGGTCAAATGGTGGAGAGTCCCAGATTTAGACTGTTGCATGATCATATCATGTCGAAATGGACGAAACACAGCTTCTTAGGTCTTGGAAGATGCAGCAGGCTACTAAACAGTAAAACTGTATAAATATCTAGAATAAATACTAAAAATATATAAAAACTAAGTACTAAAATATAAATATGGATCTTAATGAATGTACAATATTGCAAAACAATGCACAACTGTCCTATGCAAGTGTATACGAACTATAACCATAGTTTTCTGTTCTTAGCTTACAGGAGCAGGACCAAGTTTTGCTGCCAAAGTCCAATTACTTCAAGGCTCAGTGTTCTGTGTATTCAGAGATGCTCTTCACCTTAGTTGTGACATGTGGTTATTTGATTTAACTTTGCCTTCCTATCGGCTTCCTATGTTCTATCTCTCAGAAGCCGTCTGGACAGATAAGTGCCACGCACTACAAACTAGGCTGCAGCCACCTTGGTGTTCAGTGATAACTGAACATTCAAAAAAGAATGCTAGCATCTTAAGCCAGATATTTGTCTCTGAAGGTGGTAGTTGAAGACCTGTAAAGACCTGTAGCTGAAATGAGAGTCAGTTGGATACAAACACAGATGTAAATGAATGCCAGTGTTTCATATTTACAAGAAGTGTCAGTGGGCTTGGTAACTGTTTGCTGACTGTTAGCTTTCTAAAGCTGTGTCATTGTCAACTAAAGCAACTTACACAAGAAATATAACCTAACTTTAAAGACTTTTTCAGACACTAAAGAGTCTGAAATCTGTTTTAACTGCTTCATGTGACTAATTTCAACTGCTGATGTCTCACTTTAGCTTGGCGCGCTGTCGAGCCTGACTCTGATCTCTTTCCTTGGAATTACTTCAGGAAAGAACCTCATCATGGCTAGATATGTGTGGGCATATGAGGGTTGTTATGAAAGACTTAGACTCCTTTAATACAGCTGTTGTTTGGCCTTTTTTTAAACCCTGCAGTTTGTTTCTTTACATCCTCCTCCAGATTCATCTGAATAAAGATGTAAAACATCTTCATCTTGCCGAACCATGATATGATATTTATTTCTGACAAGAGAAATTGATGGTCTCTTTTTTTCCATGGTTTGCTTGGCTGGAATGATTCAAAGTAGCTTTTAGTACAAACCCATTACAGGCTTCACCACAGCTCCAGATTTTGGCCTATTATTAGCCTCTTTTCTCCAGGAAACAAGGTCACTCAAATAGCCTTGTCTTATTAGGCTGCCACTACTCATTTGGCCTTAAAGAGACATGCATTTCAGAATTACATGTGTATTCATCACACACTAAATCCACTATTCATTTGCACATGTCTGACCTAATGCAGTCACCCTACACTAGTTATCACAATCAAACACCCATTGTTATCATGCCAGTATAATGGTGTGGGACTGAAAGAGTGCAATCAAGTGATGTTCTGGCTGTATAGCCCCTGCTAAGTGAAAGCGACTGCCCTATTTCTGTCCAGGGTTAGTGCTCAGCTGTCGTCTGCGAGTAGATCACCTCATATACTCTCCCCAGCCCTGTACTACAATGCCCTGTACCGCAGTTTGGGGTCCAGGATGCATGTGGATGTTATTAGAGGCCATTGAAACTACAGGTGATAGCTCTCACAGTGCACTGGATCTGTGTGGCAAAAACTCTTAAGACGGCATAGAGAAGCTGCAACAAACTACTATGTACATTTCCATCTTGAGCCAGAATTGGAAATCATTAACCTTGAAGTGACTGAGTGAGGTCATCCATCACCCCAGCTGTATATGTTTATGCATGGAAGTGATTTTTTTTAATCATAAATTTAAAAAAAAAAAATATATATATATATATATATATAAAGGGATATATATATATAGACTGCAAGACCAGACTGACCAACCTGTGCACTGCCTGGATTGATTACAAGAAGGCCTATGACTCAATGCCCCACAGCTGGATACTGGAATGCCTAGAATTGTACAAGACCAATGGGACCCTAAGAGCCTTCATCAGGAACTCAATGGGGATGTGGCGCACAACACTAGAGGCCAACTCCAAGCCCATAGCACAAGTCACCATCAAGTGCGGGATCTACCAAGGAGATGCTCTGTCCCCACTGCTGTTCTGCATAGGCCTGAACCCCCTCAGTGAGATCATTAACAAGACTGGCTACGGATACCGACTACGGAACGGAGCAATTGTCAGCCACCTCCTGTACATGGATGACATCAAGCTGTATGCCAAGAGTGAACGAGACATCGATTCACTGATCCACACTACCAGGCTATACAGCAATGACATTGGAATGTTGTTCGGACTGGAGAAGTGTAGTCGGATGGTAACAAAGAGAGGGAAGGTAGTCAGAACCGAGGGGATTGAACTACCAGAAGGCAGCATTGCAGACATAGAGGACAGTTACAAGTACCTGGGGATCCCACAGGCGAATGGGAACCATGAAGAGGCCGCTAGAAAAGCTGCAACCACCAAGTACCTGCAGAGGGTCAGGCAAGTCCTGAGGAGTCAGCTGAATGGTAAGAACAAGATCCGGGCCATCAACACCTACGCCCTGCTCGTGATCAGGTACCCTGCTGGGGTAATAGGCTGGCCAAAGGAGGAGATAGAAGCCACTGACATAAAGACAAGAAAGCTCCTTACCATGCATGGAGGGTTTCACCCCAAGTCCAGCACCCTGAGGCTGTACGCTAAGCGGAAGGAAGGGGGCCGGGGACTGGTGAGTGTCAGCACCACAGTCCAGGATGAGACAACGAACATCCAAGAATACATTGGGAAGATGGCCCCAACTGACCGAGTGCTCAGTGAATACCTCAGGCAGCAGAAACCCAAGAAAGAGGAGGGAGACGAGGAACCATCATGGAAGGACAGGCCCCTGCACGGTATGTACCACCGGCAGATAGAGGAGGTGGCTGATATCCAGAAATCCTACCAGTGGCTGGACAAAGCTGGACTGAAAGACAGCACAGAGGCACTAATCATGGCAGCACAAGAACAAGCTCTGAGTACAAGATCCATAGAGGCTGGGGTCTATCACACCAGGCAAGACCCCAGGTGCAGGCTGTGTAAAGATGCCCCAGAGACAATCCAGCACATAACAGCAGGGTGCAAGATGCTAGCAGGCAAGGCATACATGGAACGCCATAACCAAGTGGCCGGCATAGTGTACAGAAACATCTGTGCCGAGTATAACCTGGAAGTCCCGAGGTCAAAATGGGAGATGCCCCCAAGGGTGGTGGAGAATGACCGAGCTAAGATCCTGTGGGACTTCCAGATACAGACGGACAAAATGGTGGTGGCTAACCAACCGGACATAGTGGTGGTAGACAAACAGAAGAAGACGGCCGTAGTGATCGATGTAGCGGTTCCAAATGACAGCAACATCAGGAAGAAGGAACACGAGAAGCTGGAGAAATACCAAGGGCTCAGAGAAGAGCTCGAGAGGATGTGGAGGGTGAAGGTAATGGTGGTCCCCGTGGTAATCGGAGCACTAGGTGCGGTGACTCCCAAGCTAGGCGAGTGGCTCCAGCAGATCCCGGGAACAACATCGGAGATCTCTGTCCAGAAGAGCGCAGTCCTGGGAACAGCTAAGATACTGTGCAGGACCCTCAAGCTCCCAGGCCTCTGGTAGAGGACCCGAGCTTGAAGGATAAACTGCCCGCAGGGGCGTGCTGGGTGTTTTATATATATATATATATATATATTGGTTTTAAACAATAATTTAATAAAAATGATTGAAACAAATGCATTTTGATAAGGTGTCAAAGGCACACTGTCTTACTAAATGTGAAAAAAAGGCACTAGAAAACTTTATATTATGTGTAATAGGCCAAGAAACAATGTAGAGTCATCTGAAAAAGAACATTTTCATAGACTCTAGACTTTGACTGAGCTTACAACACATTTTTGGTTTTGTTTTCTTAATTTTCAGCCATCTTGTTGGAGGTTTGCTGCTCTGTTTGCAATCCCAACGTTGCCCAAGCTAACAGATGGCCCCACATTTGACTCTAGAACTCCTCGGTGTATAATGGTACACAGAGGAGTTCATGGTCGACTACAAGGTGCCCAGTTCCTATGAGGTGTTTGTGCCGATGTGCTGTGTTCGGTCTTTGGCACGCAGGTCACTGCACTCCGGTCTCGTCTGTTCAAAAGACATTATTCCAGAAGTCTTGTGGTTTCTTTCAGATACAACTTTGTAAACGTAAGTCGTGTTGCTATTTTCATTTTAGAGAGAAGAGGCTTTCTCTTGGCAATGCATCCAAACAAGCCAAACTTGTTCAGTCTTTTTCTAATTGTAATGTCATGAACTTTTCCTGTTGAATGCTAACTGAGGTCTATAGAATGTGATATGTAGCTCTTGGATTTTTTTGTAGTTTCTTTTTGCATTGCCTGGCTTTGGGGGGGATTTGCAGGGATGTCCACTTCTGGGAATATTATGCTATTCTGATAACACACACCTTAATGCTCCAGACTTGGCGCAAACTGCCAAAACCTCTGCTTTTATTGAGTTAGCCACGCTTGCTGATGCTCAGCAAGTGCATTTGGCTAGCAGCACCAGGCTGCTCCTCTTAATTAAGGGTATAACACAAACAAGCAGCATTGACAGCTGAGTATAAGGTCACACCATCTGACCACTGGCCAGTTACAGTCGCTGTAACAAGACAGTTACTGTCTTTATGAGAATGGTTTGAAATAATATGCACTCCCCCCCCCCGCCCTGTGACCCCACCTGCCTGTCACTCATCTGCCTTTTCTCTCACTTCGTTTTGCTGCCAGTTGCTTTCTGTTCATCCACTTCACTGTCTGACATGACTGGCCTTGAACTGAGCATGTGATCTCATTTTGCTCTGCCTGTAAATACTCTGACAGTTGAAGCCCCCACTGTGACATTGGATGGGAAGGTGAAGTTCTCCACATAGCTGACTTGCAGTAAAGTGTAGACCTGATCATCAGGGGTGCTGGGTCAGGTCCAGTCGTTGCCTAAAAACTTTTCAAAGAAAACTATTTTTGGATTTCAATATAATCAGACCTTTCATTGTCCACTGAGCTCGGCACTCTCTCCTTATTCCACAGGTTAGGACAAGCTTTTTCATCCACCGGTGACTAATTGCATCTGAAGAGCTGAGCAAGCACTATCAGTCTTCCTCAACATCATATTTTAGGCGTCTTAGGATAACATCAAAGCATGACTGTTTCTATCTACTCGGTAAAGCTGCTGTCTTCCCACAAGTTGGGAAAGGAGATGAGTGTGTTAGTATTGCAGGCGCCAACAACATGCTCTGGGTGACATACGAGCATAGGAGCATTATGTCTGGCTTTTCTCAGATGGGGCTGAGATGTCCGCACTTCACCAGACACCACTCAGTGAGTGCTGCTTGTCTAGGTCACTTGCACTGACATGCTGGTAGATATGACTGGTTACAGTTACTCTATGTGCAATAAAAAGAAACAGGATTTTCCATGTCTAATCTCATTAACTTATTCATTTATCAGTCACTTCTAGTCTGAACTGACACCAGTGACAAGTGGTCTTATTTTAAGTTTCTTTTTACAGTTCAGTTTCCAGAAAACAATTTACTGCCACCAGCTCATTTAAAATATCTGGGACTGTGAGGAATCATCTCTTTTGTTAGCAACACTTTGCAAGCCGTTGGAAACCGAGGCAACCAAATGATGTAAGTAGCATTAAAAGTAAAATGTTTTCCTTTTCTTCCTTGAAGTAAGAGTTCTGGGCCGTCTCCATCATATTTTTCACTTCATAATGTGCTAAATGTTTTCAGTTAGTAACAGGTTAGAGCACCGGGCGGGTCACTTTAGCACCCAGAATCTGATTATGGCACCTGACTGTTGTAAGGCATGCAGGATGTGGTTAGGCATTGTTTTGCTAGGTGTGGCCTTTTCTGAGAAAGAAGTCTGAATACTGATCAAAAATCTTTCAGTATTAATGAGGCCTTCACAGATGTACTATGCACGCTAATGTGTCTTCACATGCTATCATGGATGCTTGCACTAAAGTGAGCATATATTTAAAAAGAAAAGAAAAGAAAAGAAACATTTGGCCTGAAATGTAAACACAAAATATCAAATAGAAGTTCACCAGAGAAGAATAAGTTTAGTTTAAGGAATAGATAGCATTGTGCTTTTTTACTAACTGTATCATAGCTTTCTGCTACAGCTAGCAGCAGATTAGCTTTAGCATAGAAAAAAATTCATCAGACATCGTGGGAACTAGGGACTAGGACACATAACAAATAACACATATGACATTTTCATGCAAGCACCTCTAAGGCCTGATAGAGGCAGAGCTACTGCTGGTTGTTTCTTTGTTTTCTTTCTGTCTTTATGTTAAGCTAAGCCAACGAGGTGCTGGCTAACCTGGAATATACTCCATTACAGACACACACAGATAGCAAAAGACCTGATGGTCAAGCAGTCATTCCTGTTATACTTATTTGAAATCCACTTATGCGGCTTCATAATGTTTGATCTTGGACTGAGACACAAATCAGTCAGGAAGTGTATCTGGTATAAAATTCTGCCAAATCAAAACATGCAGACCTATTTGCCCTAGCAACCCCTTGTGAATAAGGGAGCAGCCAAAGTCCACTTGAAGTCTACTGCCTGGGGCACAAGCATAGCTGGTGCATTGTAATGTAAATTCTTGCACAGTTATAAAAAACAGACAGGCAGGCAGGCATCCGTACATAATCTTGCAACAATTATTTCTTTGGTTGTGAATTCTTCCTAAACCATCAGGAGTTGAACTACCTTAGCTGTATCAGATATTATGACACAATCACATTGCCTAGAAGTCAACAAGCATTTACGCACCCCAGTGCATAAATTTTCATTTTAATTTCACAGCCAGCAGCAAAAACAGGCCAAACAATTATGTAGTATGAGCGTATACTTGTACATGTAAATTTAGCAGCCTGAGAGAAAGACTCAAATCAATCTTCTCCATAAATCTTTGTGTTTGTGTGTTTATATGAGCATGTTGCTCTAGTGTACACGGGAATTATTATAGGAACTGTAGGAACCTTTAGAATACCGTATGGCTGACATCAGGCTGGATAACATCCAACGCAGCCTGTCCAGTAACATATAAATACATACACACTTAAAGAGGCACACGCTCAGGTAAACAACCCTCATCAACCTCTCCAGCTGTCTTTCCAGGACACTTGACTTGCACACCTCATCTGTTTCCACAAACCACAAACGGTTCACAGCGGAAATACTCAGTTAAAGCGGTAAACAAGCGCTTCCTCTTAGGGATAAGTCATAGATGCAGAGGGCCCTGACGCTGGTGTCGTGATGCTTGGAACACGCCTACACTGACACAACTTTGAGGTCCGTCGCCGGGTTTTAATCATGCACATCTCAGTGGCCAGAGACAAACAGTGAGAGTGCACCATTGTAATTTTGTGGCATCAATACACTTGAATCACTCCCAGACAGTTTTATCCCCTCAAGGAGCAGAAACAGAAGCAAACAGTCATAGGAGATCAAAGTGAAGAGTAATGAAAGACAAGAGTTTGCCTGGCAAATATACAATGAGACAGCCCTCTTAGTCACATCTGCATGTGAAAGGTAATGCTGACAAATGATTTTTGTCTCAATAAAGGATTTGATGACGACTCCTCTCACATCCCATTAATTATGATCAGCCGACACTGTGGCAAAAGTCATTTTACTGTTAGTCAATAAGCGCTCTGTGTCACTGGCATTACTGACATAAATACAGCTGCTGGGAGGGAGGGGGTATAGTAGGATACATAAACAGGATGCATTCAAGATATTTAGTGGTGTTAAGTGAAGGATGTGGATATACATTGAACAGTTTCCAGGCCTTCAGCGCGACATGGGGCCCCCTAACAGTGTAGCTGACGCTGTAGACTTTAAGTAGACTGTAAAAAAAAAGAGACTAATGGCAAGAACATCCCTGAACGACCGACACTGGCTACAGCGAAGAGCTAGCAAAGCAGCACAAAAGAGGAATCCTATTATTATTTCATCAGTTTCACACATTTCATACACATTTTCAGTTCACAACACTCATTAAATACATTTCCCTACATTGAAAAAAGAAAAAAAAAAGTAGACTGTAGCGGTCAGATGCACGGCACTTATAAGAAGTTCAAATCAATTGATGCTTTTCCATTGTTTTGGTTTCAATACAAATTTAAACATGTTTGGCAAGACAAGCACAACCAAACCTACATCCATTTTGGTCGCAGTAGTAAGTAGTAGCTGGAACCCACCCAGCTGTCATGGGTACACCCTGGACAGATTGCCAGTCTATCACAGGGCTAACATAGACACAGGATGCCATCCACACCTATGACCAACTTAGAAATGCCAGTTAAGCTAACATGTATGTTTCTGACTGTGGGGGAACCTGGAGAACATGCGGACTCCACCCCGTCACATATTCAGAGCCTGGTGTTCATATGTTGACAGGGACTGGAAAAATTAATCTTACGAAACAATCTTTTCAAGCAACTGAACCAAAACCTCCAAGTAAGCACATTTTTTTTGCTGTTTGTGCTGTCTGGAGCTCATAAACTCGCTGATGTATCACACAGATACACAAACACCTACACACAAGACTCTTATTACATTCAGAGCTGGAAGTGACCCACAGCGCTCGCCTTGTTCTGTCAGTCACTGTGAGGTTGGCTTTCCCTGCCAAACAGCAGCTTGCACATCACTTTCCCTGCAACCCTCCTGGTATCAGCAGACTGAAGCCAGTGGCCAGCAACTTCCTGACGCTGACGCTGTTGGTGTTCCATATCGCTCTGACTCATTAGAACCGTGCAGATTTCCCATGACATTTGTGTAACAGCCGAGCTGAGTGTCTTCTAAGTCCGGTTTACTGTGCTTTTAGGCAGTAAATGCTTCTGAAATGAAATAATATTGGGTTTACGTGTACACACTCCACACAATGGCTCACGGTGGCAGTTGTATAAATGTTTTGGTTCATGATTTTGCTTGAACAGATTGTTATTCAGGATGTCAACTTCAAGTTCAGTTGGAGGGGGGCACCTAATTACGCACAGAGATTATCTTTCTTATTTTTAATGTCTTTAAACAAAAAAAAAACATCATTAAGTGACACCTTGCTGTAAAGAAAACAAGAGCGACTGCATGCTTCATACCTACAACTTGATGGCAACACCGCACCCCCTGCTGAGTACACATGAATGTCTGCCAATAATAACACATGAGGGTGCCAAAAAAACAAAACAAAATAAAAATCACATGCACTTTATGTACCACCCTGTTTTCACTCCAGATTGAACTGGACCACCCTGGTGCTTAAGTCTACTAACACTTCAAGTGTTCCCCATCAAATCATTGCAGGTACTCTGTAATAAGACGGCTTCCATTTCCCTTTGGGGAGCGATGTCTTTTTTATGACATGGAAACTAAACGCGTTACATCGTTGGAAAAGCCATTTCGCGAATCTGGGTGGAAGAAAGGGGGAAATACCGCCAAATGAGAGTTTGTTTAGTTAGCATGACAAAATTCCTTCCACTTCCTGAAATGAAAATAGCCACGTCTGTAAAAGTTCATTTGAACCACAACGTTGATAACGAAGCATTAAAAAAAAGATCTTTGTACACAAATACATAAACTGAAGAGAGTCACAGTGTGACAGAAAGAAAAAAGTAATTAAAACTGTTTTTAAAACAGGGTAAAGGTCTTTGGCAGAGGGAAATACATATGAAGATGGAAAATGTTGTAAATCGATCCATTAAAAAATAAAGTGCAGAAGCATATGGGGAGCTGGATGGAGCACAGGAAAAACTCTGAGTCGGTGTAGGTAGCAGATTTATAGGGTAGCATATAGTGGGACATATAAGTGAGTGAGTGCATCTATATGCATGAATTTGCCTTTGTAGGCTGCCTTGATTCAACGACATGATTTTCCTGTGTTTTTCCTTACTTTCCCAATTTCAAAATGTCTTTCAAAAATACGAGAATAAAGCACCTTTATTGTACCACTTATACGCTAAAGGGCACAAATGCTTTCCACTGGGACACTACTCTCTGTTCCAGTTATATAATACTAAGGCAAGTTCCTTATCCAGCAGGGTAATTGCTGGGAGTATGTTACATGTTTTTCTTTATGTTATTATTATTATTAGTAGTAAGCTGCTAATATATTAATATTATACTGTAATATTATAGATAAGGCTTCCCAGCAGTATATAATTACCAGCTATCAAGAGATTTTGTGTCAGCCAAATGTTATTACCACAGTTGCACAAAGGGGTAATAAATGAATGAACTGACTATATCAGTATACATACAGAAGTGATGATATTTTACATGATGTACAGATAACTGCAGATAAGAAAAGTGTGCCTTAAATCTTTCCACGCCCCTGGGATGGCTTTGGCACCAAATGTTTTGAAAGAACCACCCAGAAGAAAGGGGAAACACCTCCACCGAGACAGTCTGTTTAATTAGAACAATAAAATCATTTTACTTCCTGAAATAAAAAAAAACATGAGTTTGTAAAATTGATGGTTCGTTTGAGTTGCCGGTGATTGTAAGACAACATAAAAAGACTCAATCAACACTAATTCAGCACAAATACAGGACAAAAATAAATAACAGACCCAAGACTCTGCTATAACTTCATAGTGATGCTACTAGAATACAATGTATTTATGATATTCTTTAATTTTCATGCAACAGTCTCCATTAGGTCCGGGTATTTTGTAGCCACAGAGCAATGTCGTTACATTGTCACCGATTGGCAATGTTAAAAATGACAACTAAAATGCCATTTGCCCTCTCCATTATTGATAGATTTTGGGGGTTCAGGCCTGCCTAAAAATGTGAATTGAGCCCTCTGAGCTGATACACTTCTGCAACCATTATTTAAATCAAGTCAGAAAGTTCGGTAACGAAAAAGTAAACACCCATGATGCCATAAAGCCGCAATGTAAGTTATTGCAGCACAAGCTGAAGTTAATAATTTGGTTAGCTGTAGTTTAGCGCTTCTGCAGCAATAGCAGTAACCAGCAGTGATGGAGAAAGGCACTGACGTTGGAACACATGGCTCTGTGGAGGTTACAGTTTGGAAAGTACCTTGTATGTCTTTTTGGAGCTAAAAAGAGGTCATTCACCTGGTTGTGCAACTACTCTATATGGACAAATGTACTGGGCCACACCTCTTTTGAATTCAGATGTGCTCAGTCCCATTGCCACAGGTGTATAAAGCAATTCTGACTGCTTTTATGACATTTGTGCAAGAACAGGTCATTGCAAAGATTTACTGAATTTTGTGTGATCAAGTATAAGTCATATCAGTGAAAAGTTACAAGTGCAGTGGCGCATAGTGCAGAGTTGCATACCTCCTGTGGCATTAATGTTAGCACAATGTGCACGATGTGCACCAAGAAATTCATGGTATTCATAGGTTTCCAAGGATAGGCAGTTCCTGAAAGTGTAATGTGTAGGTGGCCAAGAACTTTTGCTTTCTTGTGTGGCAAAAACTAAAACTAATTAAATTCATCTGACATTAAATATTTAAATATATATTATGTATTTAAAGGAGAACTGATGGTATTTCAGATGAGATACGTGCTCTTTCCTGAGTATGAGAAGACAGGTGTGCCTGAAAGTTTTGGCTCGCCTTGTGAAGTACCTTTAGCACAAAATGCTTTAAAAGAACCATCCACAAGAAGTGGAAAACATCTGCAAAGAGTATGTTTGTTTAGATAGCATAATAAAATCCTTTCTGCTTCCTCAAATGAAAAGAAAGGGTGACGTCTGTAAATCACAAGTTAATTGATATGATTGCTAGTTATAATACAACATTAAAAAAAGACAGGACACACTGGAGAGATTATGTCTTATGTCTATGATGTATTGACAAAAGCAAGATGTTGTGGGTGCATGTGTCACCCCACTGAAAGAATCCTGGAAACGTCCCTGTTTCAGACCTCCTTTTCCTTTCCTTCACCAATGGCACGAAGAAGGTGGGAAGATTTGGTAGTTCTTACAGATAACACTGTTTTCTGCTGCAGGTACATTCACTGACATATGGTTTCACGTTACTTCTGTGTTCCCAGCTATATCACAGCAAACAATAGCCTAGAGGTGGTCAAAAAATATTAGCTACTACACATTAGAGAGCCTCTCTTAGAAACTTCTTGACAACCCGCAAAAGGTTATGCAATATTTTTAAGTAATCTTGTCTTATTTGGTGTGCACAGTCTATAAGGATTACCCTGCTCGCTCGCTCACTCACTCTCCCTTATAATCTGCTGATGATGACGTTATGCTGCAGTTCCTGGGCTTCAGTTCTCGCGAGGTTACGGGAATCCAGACGCTCGCTCTCTCTCTCACTCACTCACTCACTCACTCTCAGTTCCCCCTCCTCCCCAGCCCTCCCTTCCCACGCCCCACTGCGCTGTGGGATAGTGGCACTATAAAGTATATCCTCTCTCGGCGAAAGATAAGAAGCCCGAGACAGGAGGGGGATGAAGATGGCGGACGCCAAGCAGAAGCGGAATGAACAGTTAAAGCGATGGCTTGGCTCGGAAACGGACCAGGAGCCTCCTGTTTTGAAAAAGAAAAAGACGAAGGTGAAGTTCGATGATGGCGCCGTGTTTCTGGCCGCCTGTTCGAGCGGCGATACCGAGGAGGTGCTCCGAATGCTTGACCGGGGCGCTGACATCAACTACGCCAATGTAGACGGTCTCACCGCCCTCCACCAGGTTTGTGTTAGCTTGCCGTGTGTGTGTTTATGTCAGCAGCCGGTACCATTAGACATAAATATCGACTGGCTGCTAGCAAAAGCTTACCCTGGTACACCTGTCAAATGGAAGCCATTCTCATCCCGTTGTTTACCTACCTAGCATACTCGTCCTTCTCGACGCAGAGAAGGGATGAATCCGTTGGCTTCCTCCTGAGGCTGTTTAACTGGTAAACCGCGCTAACTATGCATACACTTGTCTGAGTATAAGTGGCAAGAAGCAGCAGAGTCAAACACCTAATTTACAGGGCTAATTCTACTTTATGCCTCCATAAACTAGCCTGAGTCTGTAGGTGCAGTCTAATTGCAGTACTGCTGCATTTTTCGGGTTGAAACATTGGCTCGGTTTTATGTTGTAAATACAATCAAGCCAGACAAGTGTCTGTGTGGTCAATTGATTATTGTCGGATCCTATTTAGTGTGTTTGGAGCTTAATATAAATGGTGTTCGTGCAGAATGAACCCAGCAATAGATGGCTGCTACCTGGTTAGCAGTAAAAGTCGTTTTGTTGATAAACCCTCCTCCTCGACTGTGGCTACTCTCTGGAGAGGAAGCAGAAGCTACCTTGCTAACTAGCTTTAGATACAACGTCATTCAGATACAGGCTAATGTTACGATTGCAAAACAATGTTTGCTTGTCACTCTGACTTAAAAAAATGCAGTCCCTCATTAATAGTGGGCATATTAGTTTAATTGCCAGGAAAGAATGAATGGTAACAGCGCAGTATTAGCCCAGCGGAGTGTCTGCTAACGTACTTTAGCATGCTAAGATAAATGTCGTTAGCTGTGTGGGGCTTTAGCTGAAGTTAATTCATTCATTAACTGACCTGAGAAACGGCGTCAGTGGTAAATTATGGGCCTCATAATTTTATGCTGTTTTGTGTATAGTTAATCGGAAACGCCTGTGTCGTTAGCGCTTTTGCTACACCGGGATGTTAACCGTGCCAAGCTAGTCATTTGCCCGCTAACTGGGGTAGCTACTTTCACTAGCATCTGTACTTCCACAGCCGATAAACTGAAAATGGCACCTCATCTTGATGGGTTTTAGGTGGTGTGAGGTAGTTTCAGTCGAAATGGGGTTTAAAGCCTGATTTAAAAGCTTTATAAACCACCATGGATCCAGTGATGGAAGTAGGTTGCTTGTTGGTGCAGTAAGCTTACTTAAAGTTGTGACCAGGTTAAGTCCAGTGAGGTGTGCAAAAGCTAGACTAGAATTAAAACGTAAATAACAAAGAACCTGGTCGTGTAATTTATGAATTTGTTTCTGTTGCTTCAGAGGTAGCTTTTACCATTAAACAAGTACATTTATTTTAACAACGTTTTTCATTTTGTGCTTATTGGATCAAGTGATTACGGGTATACTGTTAGCTTTTACAGTGACACTTTTATAAAGATATCTTGCTTATTTTGTACCAAGAACATTGTAGTTAAGTGTTTTACTATTTGGTGGAAATAAGCAGGGTGAACGGTTTGGGGGATTTCCCCTTTCTGACTGCATGTTTCTGCCTCTGATAAATAATTTTTCATTCCCACTGGAAAATAAACTTTTATTCCCCCCCCCCCCCCCCCCTTCCAGGATTTTTGCAGTGTCTTGAAACAGTCAACAGTGCAAACATCAGTCCAATCAGAAACTGATCTCACTTTCAGTGCTTGAGGCTGCTGGGGTGAGATGATCAGGATCTGTTCCATTCCAGCTTTTCATTAAGCCAAACTGTAACGCTGGATCTCTGGATCCAGAGAGTTGCAAAAAACATCAGAAATATTGTGTGCCAACCAGTTGCCTCTGTGTTGACATCAGAGTTCTCTCCAAAGGTGATTTGTGCAGCTTCTTCTTTCTTCTTGTTGAGTTGCGGCTCTGCACCAGGACTGTTCTCTGCAACATCCTGCAGTCGTTTGTCGCCTTTTGCGTGATGGCGCAACTGCTGTGATAGGCTGATGGAGAGGGGCAGAAGTATTTGGTTTAAAAAGATCAACCTTAACCTGACCTTCGTTCACAAGTTAGAACATGCTGTCGAACATATTACAGAGTCAGATAATTTCCACATGTTCATTAACACTCAAACTGGAAAGTCTGCTGCTGATCTCAGAAAATGAAGTCTCCTTCTTCCCTTTACAGAGACTTTATGGATTCAGGTAAAAGAGGGTGATGTGTTTTACATGATGAGCCACAGGGAAGCAGAAAAAGTCTGTCATCAAAGCAGACCGTTTCTCTTTGATTTGTAATGTACCATAGTGGAGTTTTTATTTATCCATTTTTTTTTTTTTTTTAATTGACAGCATTTTGTGCTGTTTACATTTTGGGTTATTTCATATTAAACAATGAAGCTATGAACTAACATCCTCTGAAGAGGGAAACGGTGGTTGCCCCTCTATATATTTTTTTATTTTTCTCTCCCTACATATTGCATCCTGGATATCAGTATTTTAATTTGAAGAAATAAAGGATAATGCTAGTGGAAACAAGCATTTGTTTATCTTGTTTGCACTAGCGTGGATAGTGTTTACATGATGTAAGGATTTACAAAACTATTCACATTAAATGTTTTATACTTGCATAGATCTCCTGTGATGTCACTTCATTACTCATGTCCACATGTCTCGTCTTAGTAATTATGAGCACTGCTTTATGCACCACCTTGCTCCCATGGTGTGTTTGTTCTCCAAGACTTAGGCCACTGCACAGATTAAAAGTTTTAAAAGCAGGTTTTAAGGCATAAGTCATCAGCTTTATCTGCATGTGATTCATGCACGTTTTTTTTTTTTTTTTTTTGCATTAATTAATCCTGCTGGTAAATTGACCTTTCTTCAAGCTCGTAGTCTGCTTTAATGAAATCTGGAATTAGCATGAACCCCTCAATGCAAACTCATTGGGTGGAAACGTTGCCTTTTTTTGGGCTGATGTCCAGAGATGAACTTGAGTGAGGAAAGAATTTGAAGTGCGGCTCTCCGGACATAACCATCTCTGGAGACGTGTGTGTGTGTGTGTGTGTGTGTGTGTGTGTTAAAGGCCATGTGATCTCTAGGTTTGGTGTTTTACCAAGGAGCTGAGGAGGGGTGATGGAAGGATTTGTGATTAAAGGGCGACTCCCAGGTTAAACTGCTGTTAATATTCTTAAAGATGAGCTGAACAGTCAGTCGCCTCCTTTGTCTTAATGTCTTTGTGTGGCTTTTCTTGTTGCATTTTAGATAGACCAAAAAAAATCCCTCCAGATAATAGCTATCCTCGTGAATGAGTGACCTCTCTTTGTTATGAAATGTGCCATGTTGCTGCATGAGGACTTGATCACTGGTGACCGGTGCAGGTTTATAAATACCACCACAGCCAACACAAGTTCTCCTAACTGGGTTTCAGTAGATGATACTAAGTTTGGGTATGACTCAGTCTGTAGCTTTGCTTTGTAGTTCAGCTCTAGTATAATCTCACATTTAGGCAAGAGATTGTCTCTGTGAGTCATGAACCTTGTTTCTTTAAAAATGACCTGTTGCTGATGAACCTGTAAACACGTCAATGTCTTTTTGCAGACCTCTTAAGGTGTGTGTAAGGTGATGCTTGACCAGTGATGATGATGATCAATGATGTCACTATGACTGTGTACAAGCAAGAGCATCAAGGTGAAAAGTCACACTGTTGCCAGGCTCAGTCCAAAGGACTTTGAAGTTCAGTTGCAACACAAACATAAGGACCAACGTCACATATTTTCTTCTCACAAACCTCAAATATGCACATTTTGCAAGATTTAAAAATATTTACGCAACTCTTATTGCGATCACCATGCCGGACAAAGCGATATACCACCTCATGCAGATGTAAACAAATGGAGACTTTGTTGCAACAGCTTGCTGGGGTGTTGGCAATGCTTTGCACTGGAAAACAAAACAAAAATAAGAAGCTTGACTGAATCTGAGAAAATGGTTGGTGAGACAAGACCAGCATGGGTTGTTGTTCTTCAGTGAGAACTCGGTAGTATTTCTAACTACTAGTGTTCTAGATAATATTAGCCTTAAGGGCTAGAGTGTCAGTGATACTTGCTGTGGGACTTGAAGTGTATAGGCATTAACTTCATTTGAGGTTCATTCATTCATTCACTCTTCCTGAAGACACAATTGTAAATGTAAATATCAGACATGTTTGATATTATTTGGGTAAATCTTCTGAGTCTTTGAGCCATTCCAGAGATTTAAGACTGGTTCTTCAATTTCTCACATTGTCAATATTTTTGTCCTGTTTCACCTCAAGGACCTTGGTGGGTACTGATATTTGGCACTCCTCTAGTCTATTAGAGAAACATTAGTGTTTCGATAGCTGATTTGAATATGTAACGTGATTTACTGAGACAGATTGGTTCACCCAAAACACAGACTGCACGGATGCAGGTTGAGGTAGCCCTTAGACAAGCGGAGATTCCAGATCACATTGGCTAAATTCGTCCCAGAGCTGTCGCATTCCAAGTCCTGTCGTTCTAGCCCGTGCATTCCTCACATGACGGCCGCTGGAAACCATAGCAAAGAGGGAGCAGAGAAGACATTCCTCAGCTGTCACCTAAACCCCTCCCCTTCAGTCATTCCCTCTCTGGCTTGACTTTCCCTATACAATGCCAAAGCCCAGCTGACTGGTGCTCACTGAGCTCCACTGAAGCAATTAGAGTGGAGGGGCTTGTCGCTTCACACAACGAAATCTACCCGCTGACCTACACCTGAACTTTTTCTTTAGCGCTCAGGGTCTCTGACACCCCCCCCCACCCCTCCCACCCCCAAGACCAAGGTGACAGGATTCAGCTTAGCTTAACATGTCAGAGCTGGACATTACAATGCCCATGCTCTGTTGACATTACACACCCTCATTATTGCCCTAAAGTCTATGAACATTATCTTGCCTCGTCTCCATGACGACTCGAGGGTTGCTAGTCACTTGTGTTGGTGGATTTGCATGAACAGAGTGGGAGTTGCATAACAGACTGAACAGAGAGAGACTCTCTGGCGGTGCTTAGCAATTTGAAATAGTCAGGCTCATGGATCTGTAATGGAACAGTTTCAGACTATGTAGTGGAAGATGATGATAATGTGAGGTGGCTGCGTTTCTTTTCATCCAGAGCAGCATCAGTCATTTTAACACATTACATAATTGCTGTGGATCTCACTGCAGTCCCAAACATGAGATTCTCAGCTGTGCCTGAGGCTTGCAGTTGGCCACTGAGAGGAGGGCAAAAAATGCCTTTGACACATTGCTGTCCTCCTGATAAGCACAGCATGTTATTCTGCTATAGAACCTAGGCCTTCTGTCTTTTTGGAAGAAGAAGGGACACCCCGTCATCTCATTTGGAGAGGTCTAGGATGGCTGCAATCTAAATATCTGGTCCCACATTTGACTTGTTTTTCTGTAGACTGTTTTTGACTCAAATTTATTTTAAAATGTGCTGATTTGGCTCTGATGCCGTCCCCATTCTGTGGTCTGATGTCCTACCTGCATAACTTTGCACATCACAACTGAAAGCTTATCTGCATCAAGCACAGAGCAACACATTCAGTCTCAAGCACCTATCGTGAGCTAGTGGAGCTATGCTGCTATTGATAAAGGTGCAATAAACATCATCTCTTGTTGAACTTCCATATCTAAGACAGTAGCTTCATTTCTGACAAGCATGCATAGTTTACCTGTTACACAAAAATGCCCAAATAATGCACTTTTTAAAGGGAAATCTATATTGATTATTGGTCTACTTAATTCCCGATTGTGTATCAGGCCTGTAGAAACCTTAAATGTTGATTTCTGCATTAAAGATCTTCCCTTTTCTGGTAGTCCACACGATAAAGGTCCAGGCTAGTGACTTACTAAGAGGCTCCTAATCCTCAAATATGCCCAGCTAGATGATCTGCCTGCATAATAACCTCTAGATCTGATGGCTGTTAGATAAAGACTATCTAGGATTACATATTTTGGTGATAAGCTGGAATGCACAGTGCTGTGAGTACTTCAGCATATTGTGAGGTTTTGGAGGGGCTTTATAGCATCTGGTCTAAAAGTGTTAGGAAAATAAGCACAGATGACAAAGCAAAACCTTTGCATGTAATTTTAAGTAGAAGTGTGTTAAGATTTGGTACTGTATGTGAAGCGTTTTTAAATGCATTGACATATACCTGACCATCAAAAGCAACACAATTGGGGTCCTTTTGAGTGCTAGGGATATAGTTTGCTGTTAGGTAGCTTTAGAGTGTATTATTATTATTATTATTATTATTATTATTATTTCTTGACTGGTTAAAAACTTAGCCTTCAGTGTGATTTGAATATTAAAGACAACAATCAAAATTACTTTAAAGTCCAACTGTTTGATATTTAATTCATTAATTTGTTGTGTACGACAGATGGCCTTGGGATATACAGGAAGCGGGATCTTGTGAGTGCAGACTTTGCGTGTAACACGTAACAATACATGGCACAAAGGGACTTTGATGTGTATAGGGGATGCTTGTTTGCTTAAACTCATTCACAAAACTAATTCTAGCTAAAGAGTTACTGGGAGAATGAGAATATCATAAATAAACCCCATTCTAGAATGTTAGCTTAATTTAAACGTGTGTGTGTGTGTGTGTGTGTGTGTGTGTGCGCACGCCACAGTATTTAGGCTGAAACAGGTTCTTCCTACCCAGCAGTTGCAGCTCATTTTACAAGTCTGCTTTCAGGCCACTTTTCTTGTAAAAGGTTGCGCGGGGCTTTGAGGTTCTTTGTTATGGTTTAAGGGCAGACTTACAGGAGCTGCATAATCACTCATGCATTTCTAACATAATGCTGAATACATTAATTTAATAATTCATGGACATGAATGTAGACAGTCTAGTTTTTTTTATTGTTCTTTGTTCAGCCCAAACAGTCTTCAGACTGTCGTTTTTGAATATGTTTGACTGTGTCTTGTTGTTCCTAATTTCTCATTCCTAATTGCTGCTCACTATAAGAGTTATATTTGTGTATAATTTCTAATTATACATCGCTGTTTAATATTTCAGAACATGGTCTAAAATCAAACAAGGAAACTGTACAGACCACATGAAAGACTGTATATTCTTATTTAGCCTCTGATTGCCATTTTGCATAAATTTGATAAATGATTGTCTTCTCTGACAGCATTGCAGTCTTAGAAAGCCGACGAAATATAATTTCTTCATGAAGTTATTAACTACGTAAAGCAAAACGGGGACCGTGAGAGTAAACTGTAGCCACCCTTTGAGTCAAAGAGCTGACAAGAATTAGTGTGGTGCCTGACTACAATGAAAGGTGTTGAACTTTACACAGCAGGAACCAGCGCTTCATAACACTGTATGTACGCGCGTGAGATAAATCTAAATTTAACCTTTGACATAGAACTGCAAGTATAAAGCTGAATTCCAGTCTGGAATGAATCACTGCAGCACCATTGTAACGAGAGCCTACTTGATGACTGAGTGTATATTGGAGTCCCGCAACATATTTTACTTGCGTATAATTGGCAGGTCTCTCCTTGTCAAGCTGGCCCTCCTTGCTGTTTCATTCAGCTTTTTTACCAACCTCATAATCATCAGCAGGAAGTCCCTGTGGTGTTTGCGCGCCAACACTTTGCAACACGCCAGGTCATCTGCTGATTGTGACACGTCTATGATACTTCCATGTACACTGTATTGAGATAACATGTCTGGCTTAAAACTAAATGCCATGAATTGACATGAAAAGCATTTGTAGTTAGTAAATATATCAGGTCAGTGTATATGTTTAGTTGTAATTGGTCATGTAGGGTTGCACGAGTATGGCAAAAACTGTTGTCAATCTTGATGCATTTGTTAAACGACTTGTCTTTTTGCAGGGGATAAATAAGGGGGTAATGGAGGGAGGCAGGGGGGTTGTCAGGTAGGGAGTTGGGCCCAGACTAGCTGGTGCTTTTTACCATAAAGCTCACTTGCAAAGACAACCGGCGACTCTAGGAGATGAAAAGCAGCTGCCAGCAACTGTTAATGATCCTTCCACAGGTTCATGTATGGAAAGCTTTTATGACTTTTATTTCCACATGGATTTTCTTGACCACGGATGGATTGATCTTCTTGACGATCTTTCCATTTGGACTTTCAGTACAGTGGCGAAGCATCTCGTTGTAAAGAGAAGAGGTGTGCTTTCTTTAAAACACAAGACAAAATGAGAGCTTTGTAGCAAAAATGAAGGCTAAAAAGTAACAGTTTCATCCTGGTTATCTTGTTTTCATGATCGTTAAAGACCAACATTGTAACCTAAATGAAAATCTAATAAGGCATTACCTCACTGAGTTTGCATGAAACTGTTTGCCCTTTATAAGAAGTGTAGGGCAGATGATTTATTTATTTTTTTTGTATGTGTGTGTGGCTCTGACACTGCTGGGATGACATGCCAGAGACCTCCCCGCCATAGGACCTGAAACAGAGAGACTTTGCTGAAGTGCTTTCGTTGAGCATCGCTGCAGGTTGCAACTGGTTCACCTGGGGTCGTAACTCAGCTTGATCGAATTCCTCAGCAGAGTAAACCTGCTGCCATGTTTGAGGATTGCTGCTTCGACCTTGCCCAAAAGTGCATTTCGTGTCAAACAAAATGTCTTATGTCACACATAAGTTTTTAGCCAGTTGTAATTATTGCGTTGCTGAAAGCTGGCAGCACTGCTCTATAACAATGTAGGAAAATGAGACGCTGATCTCAAATCAGAGGCTGCTATTTTTACCAGCCTGCTTTTTCTAAGTGTTTTGATGAGGTCAGTGTTGCACTTTCTTTGATGGTTATTTAGCACCCTTAAAATTAGACCACATCTCCTTCACTGTATCATGAAAACGTTTGAGAGGTTGATGATAAATAAAATGCAAGCTCGACTGCAGAACTGGTAAAGGATTTCATCAGGTGCTTTAACAGATTAATGACCGCCACTTGCTTTTCTGTCTGCCCCCACTTTTTCAAGCTGTGTATAGTATTTAGCTGCTGTGAAATGTTTTTGAGATGACTTCAGCTTGTGGTGTTTTTTTTTTTTGTTTTTTTTTTTTTTTTTTGGTTCCCACCCTGTGGCATATAGTGCTCGTTTTCTACTTAAGCCAGGTGGTCTTGGAGTGATCCCGCTGTTGTTTGCTTGGCGGCAGGCACACGTCTCATGCTGAGTGTTTTTTATGAGCTGTTTTTGAAGTGAAAACACCTGGACTCTATGGACACTATGAATTCCTCATTGTCTTACAGAACAGCGAGTACAATTAAGGCAGAGGCTGCATGTCCATTTGTTGTCTGTAAGGGTGAGGTTACATTCTTTCCATTTAGTCTCAAAATGGCTGCATCTTCAGCTAACAAAGGGAAAGCGGCCATTGGCCCATTAGACGTCACCTGACTTTGACATGTCACCCTTGTTCTTTTATTTGGCACAATTATTACTCATTATTGCTTCCAGGTATTACATAAAAACCTATTTCATGCCCACTAAATAGTCAAAGTTGCTGCTTTCACTTGTCTGCACCAGAAATGCTACTAGTTGTAACTGATTCATATTTTATTGATGTATGACAGCAGCTGTTTAGCATCGAGAAAGCAGCAACCTCCCTGTTTTCTGATTGGAAGGTGTAAACAAACATGTTGGGAAGTAAGACAGGTTATAGCTGAACTAATAGGCGTGCTTTTGCCTTAGTTGTAAAGAGTTGTGTGTCTGCTGTGTCAGCTGGCATATAACCACTCCATTGGAGAAATGACTACATCCTGCACAGGTGTGTGTGGACATTAACCCACGCTCATCATGTGACTTCAGTGCTATATGTGCATTAGTTCACCTGCATTAAATATACAATATGATTATTGATGAATGTGTTTTAATGGATTCAAAAATTGACAACACACACACACAAAGTTGAACTGACAGTCTTAAATGTAACTCCATTAAGACTCCAACTCCATTGGGCTAAATTTTGGATGCTTTTTAATAAGACGGCTATTCTCAAACTGAAGAACCTGCAGACGGGCTCAAGAGCTCCTTTAATCATAACACTGATCACAAAACTTTTTTTTTTTTCTCTTTTGCGTTCTCACTCATCTTAAACTGTGGAACTCACTGGACCTTAGAAATAGGTTATCAGAAATTAAACTTGGAGAATATATCGATTAAGTGTAACTGTACTCCTTTATACTTGAGTGGCATTGATTTTTCTTGTTAATGCTGATCCATGTGGCCATGAGATTGACTGAACCTGCTGTTTGCTGTGTTCTTGTGAATCAGCCCATGCAGGCCATACTTTCCCTGCAGCTAAATGTCAGTGACAGTAAATGGGCCTGGACCTTGAGAGTCTAAGTGCTTTGGCTAGTAATTTAAGTGATTCAAGATACGAGTATAGCCCCTGTGTATGCTCAGAGCTCATGCTTTGTTTTGGCATATTTCTTTCGTGTTCTTGTTTTGTCCCCCTGAAAACAAGAATTAATAGTGTGCCTGGTAAAGAAAAATGAATTGACTTTTACTGATGCAAAATACTAAATGTTGGTAAACGTGTAGCAGGATGAAATGTAATCTCTCCCTTTTGTTTTAAACTCCTTTTATTAAAGTATTTGTTTAAAATTAATTTCAGTTGATGGTGATGCAAGTGAGGGTGATACGTTGACGTCACAAAAGTCATGCTAGCTTAACGAAAAGCCTGATTATAAAATAAGATTAGGTAAAACTTAATTAGTGCCTTCGAACTCAATTTTATTTCCTTGTTTTATGGAGCATAAATGTGAGGTCACTAAGTCCAATCAAGCTGCGATGTTAATAGACTGTAAAATTAATAATTAATGACCCAAAACCACTCAAGCTGCTGTATAGGGAACCAACAATTTATTACGTTTTGGCACTAAGAGCCAATAATTTCATGATCCTCTGTATAAAGATCCTGGGTATTTTTAAGAGATCATGTTCATTTGAAAAAATGTATTGCCTTTATTTTGATGGTAAAGACCTAAGCAGTTATTTTAAATGCTCACATGTTGCGTGATGAATGTTTTCTGTATTTAGTGACAGTGTGTAGTGTTGTCACACGTTTATCAGCTGCATGGGATGCATGTTTAAGAAAACTTCTCACTAACTATTAATCATTAATATGGCGACATTTAAATTAAAATTAGCATTCCTGTCCTGTTGATCTTTTTGTGTTTGAAAGAGAGTAAAAATGGATGCATCCGTTCTCTTAGAGGTGGTGATGGTCAGAGGGATCTGTGTGTTGGAGATTTCAGGCCAGAGAGGAACAGGAAGTGGCTGTTTATTTTTCTCATTTCCTCTTTGAGGCTCCGCTAGTGAGCTTGCTCCTTCCACTCCCTGTGCTTTTATCACTGACACCAGCCCATAACACAGACATATGTGCTAACATGTACACTGCTACATGCACCATCGTGGTTCACAATTTCCCTTACAACAGGTTCTCAAATAGTTTCATAGATGACTGAGGGCTTTGTTGGATCTGTGTATCAGTTTGTAATTTGGGACTCACTTGAGCAGAGATTATATAAGGAGAATGCACTGAAAGAATCTTCAGTAGAAATCCATGTCTCAGTAGAGCCAACAGGGAAACACATTAGCCACTGTTGCACTGTGCATAGTAGAGGTTTCCTGGAGTTTCAGCTTTGCAGTGGTGGATGTTTCTCTCTATTCATTGTCATAAAAAGATAGGTGGATTTTTTTTTTTTTTTTTTTTTATTTTTATTTCCTGGTTTGTATCCATAATGTGACTAGCATGACTTTTGCTCAGTGCTCCTGTGGGATAAGCAGAAATGCTGTTTGTGATCCCTGTAAGACCTTTTTTGTAAGGGTGCTTGCCAAAACCTTTCAAGCAGTTTTTAAATCAGATTTCATTGGAGAGGCTATACGTGTACTTATTATGCGAGTTATCATTGAATTACAGATTTATTTTAAAATGGCCTTCAAAATAACTGCCTGGATCTCTTTTCAAGGTGGTTACTGAGGTGCAAGAGTTGCTTCTAGAAGGGCTTTGCCCCTTTATGAAAGTTTTCTTGTGTACCTCAGTTCACCTTTTTTGTATCTTCAATAATCAAAAATAAAACTACCCACATAATATTTAGCTCATTTTGAGCCACTCCACTATAAATTTTGTCTTGCTATGTGGGATTGTGTAGTAGCTATTTTCTTTTTATTGCTACTCTGGTGAGCCATATTTATACAAATAGATTAGATGCATACCAGGCAGATGTACCCTTTCCATTTAACCTCTTAGGTTTGGAGCTTGTTGGTGTGAAGGATGACAAAGGACTGTTACATGGAAGGATGGTAATGTGGTTCAGTGCCTCTTCAGTCAACTGAGCAGTCTGTAGAGAAGCATCTACATAAGGGCTCTATTATATGGAAATTTCAACAGAGGTCGCATCTCTCCATGGCTATCTGACCTCTACCTCTCCTCTCCCGTTGCCCGCTCTCGCCTTTAGACCCCTGACATGGAAACAAACTTGGCTCTCAAGTGAGGCTATTGTTGAAGCTTCTGAGCAAAAGCCCAGGCGATGCATACAATTAGAATCTTGCAGGCATTTTTCCCCCTCTTCCACAATCCTGGTCTCTTTCCATGGGAATCCCAGGGCCATATATGGTTGTCCTCAGTAGCAGCAGCAGTTAGAGCACTGAAGGCGTGTGTGTGTGTGTGTGTGTGTGCGTGTGTGTGTGCGTGCGTGTGTGTGTGCGTGTGCGTGTGTAGTTACAGCTCCCTGACAGAGCTCATGTAGTGTAGGGACCCAGCTGGTCGCCCTGCAGTGCTTCAGCCCTCCCCCTTGAGCCCTCTGGCCTCCTGAACCCTGCCAATAGCACAGGAGCTGAAAGCTCTTTGTCTCAGACGTAAATACACACTGACATAAACACACACTTTCACATGTATACCGCTGTATTAAATAAAATGTCCTACTCCAAATTACCCTAAAAATGCATATAATCTCTTTCTTTGCTCTCCGGTGTATTTAATTTTTAATATTCATCCCAACTCTTTGTGTGGGTTGATGCATGTTACTCTCTCACTCTCTCTTTCTCTCACACATGCAAATGCAGACACATGGGGCTCTCATACTTACATGCAGGCGGTAAGAAGGAATTCCTTTTGTGGAAGTGGATGTGTGCCTCTGAGCCAGTGACGTAGCCCATGAGGAGTGGCCAGAGCGCTGATGCCTGAACCCTCAAGGCTAGGAGTATTACTTATCTGGGAATTTCTCCACTGGTATGTTAGTCCAGGGCCTTGCTGCGTACTGGCTAGGTGGTAGCAGAGAGAAGTTGTGCTGTTCAAGGGGGAGGGAGAGGAGTAAAGGAAGGAAGGCCAGCTTTGAGCTCCAGCTGAAGCCACTTTACTGTACATAGTGTTGCTTTATATAGGAGAAAGCTGATCTTTCCCTAATCAAGAAAGGAATTATATATTATTAAGCTTTTATTGTTTCCATGACTTTAACACAAATTTTGAAAGCTATCAGGACTCTTTCTCACCTGATTTTTCTTTATTTTGTATTTTTGTTTTTTAAAGCGTGTAGTGAGAGTGACTGAAGCCTTTTGTGGACTAAACCTTTTACACAGTTACCCAACCATCAGCGTAATAATCTTCTGTTTTACTGCTGTTCCAGTTCTTATTAGCAGGGAAAAAGCAAATAGGGAAAAGTCCCTATGAAAACTGGCTGCAAGGTGTGTGACTTATCCTGAGCAATCTGGACATTGTTCCTAAACAGATATGCCACTGTTGCGTTGTGAAACACACTGCCATCGGCAAATAAAGGAATAGTTCTCCCTTATATGCATGGCTAGATCAGTGTCTGATTATAGTAAAATGATCCCTTCATGGATCATATGTATTCATATTAAATTATAAATTATGCTCATGGCAACATTATTTCATATGTTAACTGAGTGTGGATATCAGGTAATAGAGGCCTTACATTATGTCCTTAAGTGCTAATTACATGATAATACTCCTATAACAAGCAACCAAACAGCTAAGCAGTAATGTACAGTCATGCCAAGTGAATGTTATTGTTTGCATATTAACATCTACTGCCAATGTGTTTAATTATCACCCTGTAACTCATCTATAAAGATGTGGCAGGACTATATAGTCAGTAGTACAAGTGAATCAGATGTACTGTAAGAAAACTTGCAGTATTTGGGACTTGCATTCTGTGCATTGCATGCCTTTAAAAGCTACCAACTGAACACACAAATCAGTACCTGGGAGAGAGTATTTGGGTAAGTGGTTGCTCACATTTGAAAACCCATGTATTTCCAGATATCTCTAAATCTTTGAGGTCTGTTAGTGTGGAAGTGGACAATTACAATAAAATCAAAGCATGTAATGTTGAAGCATATGTATTTATGTCACATTATTCATTGCACTTGCCACACTAATAGACCACTTTCTGTGAAAAACTATCAAAAGTTAAAGGAGAAATTGATAAAAAATGTTTCCTAACCATTTATAACTTATGATTTAAAAATGCACAGCGGGGTGTTTGTCTGTATGTAAGTATATATGCCAGTTTGCTCAAATTGAAATGATACTCTATAGGTATTATGGTTATTTGAATTGTTCAAGTTCTCCTGTTGTAGACGTCATCTGTCTTACCAGTTGATGGCTTTTCTTAACACACAGACACATCACTGTCAGTCAGAGGTCCTACCGTGGGTGTGCACCATTGACACTGTCATTCAGTATAGAATAACTGCCAACATAATAGCCTGGTAGTCTGTGCCAGTGACTTCCCTGGCACTCCAAGCAGTAAATTGTGCAGAAGGCACAACAGCAGCTTTCTGCAGGGTGCTCGAGTCGCTCATCTGAGGGTGCTACTAAAGGAAGTCAAGAAGGGGAGGGGTCTTGAAGTGTCCCCTTGATGTGGAGTGCTGCTAAATTGAGCTTGGAGCTCTCTGTAAGATGTCCCACTGGATAATGGACCTACCCTTTTTATAGACGAGCAGTGGCTATACCCTGTACCCTTTCACTGTATCAGGCCGTATACTGTTCCTTATAAAGTGTCACTATGACACTTGTCAGATGGTGAGTTTCATTAAAAATGTAAATGTGGGATCCATGAAAGGAAATGATGAGTTTAGGTTTGCAATTAATAAAAAAATGACAGTGGACACATTTGAAATAAACCATAAGAGTACAAAAGGTTTAATCTGCACAGTTTCCTCCACTGTATTGCAAAGCAGGCAGGCCAGAGTACCTCGGACTCCAGGTTGGCCAGGAATTGTAATTTAGAATTTAGATACTTACACAACAAAAACCAAGGGGGGGGTGTGTGTGTGTGTGTTTTATTTATTTTTAATAAATCTTAGTAGCCTTTCTCTTCATGCTGATAATAAGATATTAAGTCCTGCCGCTTTCTTGCTTTTCCTGTGAGCAATTAGCGTTACAGCAGAACATCAGATTGTACTGAAGTACTCCTGCCAAGCCAGGTCTAACAACATGCTTCTAGTGAAAACTAGTCAGTTTCACAGAAACTCCTGAAAAAGAGAAACCAAGGACCAACTTTAATATCCATGCACAATAGGGTTCTGGGTGAATGACTTCATGTCACCACACAAAGTCTTTCGAGCACGATTATTGGCAGTAGGACCTGCACATATGCGTTGTTCATCCCAGAGTGTTGGGAGTCCTTTGTTATGTAGTTAAAAATAAAGTTAAGCACAACAAATGCGTAATGAATAGCTTAAACAAGAACATGTATCTCAAAATTGAATACAGTATGTCTTTAAATAGTTGAAGTAAAAAAAATAAATAAAAAAAATCTAATAAATTAAAATAACTAAGTAAAAATATAAATTGTTGTAATATACAACAAATTTGAAAGTGTTAAAAGAAGTACTAAATGTCGTAAAAACAAAGGCATAATTGCACAACAAGCTTTTCTTGACCATAAAAGGTCCTGAGAGTTGCTTCAATAACAGTTAAGTCCTGCCTGCAAGAGGTTAAAAAAAGAAGGATGGCACCACAGATGCTCCTTTCAGCGTTAGTTTTTTGATGTTGTCTCTCTCAGCGGTTTGCTGCAAGTGCTGCCTTGAAGGGTTATCCAACGAACCCCCGCGTGCTTTAAAATGAAGTCCTTTCTCTATTTATTTATGTTTCTTACAAAAGCCCGGCAAGGCCTGAACCCACGTTCTCTCTTTGGCTTTTTTGTCATGGCAACACACCGGCCTCCTTTCTTCAATGCACGTCATGGGTGCATTTTTGGCTTTTCCCATCTTGTATGCAGCACTTGTACAGAGTATGGTTTGATTCCTCCATATTATCTCAGGATTAGGCTGACACACGCAGTATTGTTGTCTCTGTCCTGATCTGCTCCATATTTATCTCTGCTGGCTCGGAATGGTTTAGTAATTTAATCTCACAACTGTACTTTTAAACAGCCCTCCATGGTGCGGTAATTTATAAATATGGAAAGGAGAGATATGCACATTGTGCTGCTTAGGTTGTTTGTCCAAGGAATTCATTGGCAGCTGCTCTTCTTTGAAAGTTTGTCTTAAAAAAAGCAAGTCAACAATGAAAGCAATGCTTATATTGAGCATTTTTGATGACTCTGTTTAGGATGATAAAACCTGATGACATGTTCATGAGCTGTATCAATATCTTACTGTGGTTGAGTAAGGAGATGGGTTTAATTTTGCTGTTGCATAAACTGCCACTTGAAGTGGCAAATGCAGGCATATAACACAGGCATCTTGTGATTTAGAGCAAATTAGATGTCAAGCCGTCTGTTATGACTGATGGGTTAAAATAGGTTTGCACTGGCTTTAAAAACCATTATAGCACTGTGCATTTCAACAATATGTACATGTGCCGGTGTATAAATTACTATGAATAGCTTTATTTACTGTAGTATAATTGGAATGTTTCTGTCAAATGGTGAGAAATCACAGAAAAATTGATAGGGTTTTTTAAAAAAAATTGTATAACACACTCTTTGCCTTTGCAGTATGTGGAAAAGATGCATACTGCAAAGGCAGGTCTATTCTGAGCCAGGAAAAACCCCTGGTCACCACCACAGAAATATGAAAGGAGCATAGATGATTGTCAAACTCGTTCGTTGTGTCTGATTATTTTAAAATTGCAGCAGGGTTTTCTTGGAGAACTGCACTCTCTTCGACATTTCACTGAGAGTTCTTGCTGAGCCACATCCCACAAAACCTAATGGGTTAACAGAGCTGTTTTCAGAAGCTAGCCACATAATGTACATTAACGACCAGTCAAATGGAGCATCCTGCATCCATTGATTAGTTCTTGAGATGTATGTGTGTACATATATTTGTTTTTCCTTCCCAGAAGTGTCATGTTCTCTTACGGAGAACCTTTTTTAATCTTAAAGAGAAGCGAGAACTCAGCCCTGACGGGATGAATCATATGTTTAATGACGTATGGCGGCTCAGCCTTCAGTGAGTTATGACTTTGTCTCCAAGGTCAATCTAGGATTTCATTTACTTCAAGGATTAATTGGAGAACAGAATTCATTGTTTTAGCTAAAATGTTTTTGGTTTTTTACCACCTTTATTTTTATGCTTCAGCACACCTTTATTTTACCTGCCTATCCAATAACTTCAGACTTCACAAGGCCTTCTTTTCTCCTCTCCTCACACTGGCCAAACAGGTTTAATTGGCTACGTGTCTGCTTCAGAGTGAGTCACTCCATCTCTGAAAGCACGCTACAGCACCTATATGTTGCTCGGGGGCTGATTGAATTGTATAAACAGGATTAAGCTCAGCCGGAGTATGCCATCTCCCTTACATCAGCATTATAACCAAAGGTGCATGAATAGGCCTTTAGATTCTATGATGTGCTAGACGAGGATGTCATGGTACTTGTCTCATTCCTCCTTTTCTTTCCCTCGGGTGTGGGTTCTTTTAGCGCCATTAAGATTGGAGATGATAAAATGATTTCAGTAATTAAGTTTGTTGTTTGAAATTACACTCTGTAGCCCTGCATTTCTGCATGATGCAAAACAGAAACCAATGAATTTAACCTGTTCCACTTTGTATATCTGAATGACTGTCGTAAAGCAGAACAGAGCTTTCGGATCAAAGGGGAAATGGTACCATTGCTTTCCTCTTTGCATAGTTCCTGAATGGTGACGTAGATTAAAATGAGAGAGCACATGGGTATCATCTTATTTGAAGATGCTGTAATAAATCTGAGGCCTTTCATATGAAAATGTCCAGTTTTAGATTACCAACTTTGGGAATGTTTTTTCTTTCTAACTGATCTTGTACTTCCAACTAATAATTAAAAAAATAAATAAATAACAGAACATACCTGAACTTAACTGTTAGCCTGTTAAGAAATAACCAGCAATTATTCATTATACTTGGCTATAATTACTCTAAATCCATTTGAAGACTAACTTAAGGTTCATGTACTATATACTGTATATAGAACAGTGCAACTTGTACTTTGCACTTTGTTGTAGATTTAATGCACTATAAACCAACTCTAGAATAGTGCTATACCCCACACTATACCTTGCCATGGACCGTGAATGTAACTACAGCTCAATTGTGATGGTCTCTGCGGTACTACTATACAGTGTAAATGGTCTGTTGATTGGCACATGGCTGATATCTCTACCCGATTTCCTGTGATTCAATGAAGGTAACTGTTAGTTGAGCTTTATCAGCTCTTAAGTCCAGCATGAGTTCATTTTCAGTTTTGATGCCAGACAATGCAGACAACTAAAATGCAAACTGGCTGCACTTTGGTAGTACATGCATAGCAGCATTATCTAGTATAATTTAATAGGCCTGGGTCAAAGATGAGCCTAGCACTGGTGCAACATCCTATTTTCTTACAAATAGAAAATTTAAAAAATGACTTACGAGTTTATTAAACTCTTATATCCACTAATTTAAGCCCATTCTTGGGGCTCCTATTCTAGCATACTTTTGATTCAGGCTGTTAGTATGGCACCTGTCAACCACAGAAAATTACAGCTATTAAGGGATTACCTTTGTTGGGCTCCTGGTGGGAGCCTGTGAAGGAAGGCTGGTGACGCACTGAAGAGGGAGGTCGCAGCCACCAGTGCATTCACCTTAAGGGGCTTGTTTCCATTCTTGGACAAAGACTTTGAAGAGATAATAAGTGTGGGGGATGACTGAGGGGAGAGGATTTAGATGAAAGTATGGGGGACAGTTTTCAGATGAGCAGCAGAAAGCTGTAAAGATGGCCGCCAAGTACATGCACATTTTGCAGCTGTGAGCGAGGAAATGAAAAGCACTAATCTATATTAGGTGGTTTATTTTTGCAATACAGATTAAAATGTCAGATTAATAAAAGGAGACTAGCAGTTGTCTGTGCTTTGCATGTCTGTTATCACTCGTGTTGTTTTGCATGTGGAAGAAAAACTTGATTGGCTACTTCAATTTGAAGTACAGTCTATTGGACAGCTGACTTTACTTCCTGGCTTCCTCTAGTTGAGGAATGCAGGAACACTCAGTCAGCTGTCTGTAAGGACCACTTATCTTTATTTCCAATCCTGCAAAGCAATAGACTCCTTTATGAATCTCTGGAGGATACGCAGAGCAAAATGGCCACAGCAAGGACTGTGATTGGAAGTGACAAATTACAGCTGGTCCTCCTTATAGGGGAAAAATATGGGAGCAGCGTCTATTTGCTTTCTGTCTGTGCTGATTAGTATTATTGCGTGCATATACAAAACTGTGACACTCCGAGGTTTTCTGCCTTCCCCAAAAGTAAGATCACAAGATTTTGATAGAAATGTTTATCCTTTTTCTGATCTTATTTTTATTTTCATTTTTTTTAAAGCAGGGTTTAATTTACTTTTACTTAATATCTTTTAATAGGGTCAAAACAGTAAAATATGTAAATTTCAATAACTTTAGGTAAAACAGACCAATCAGTAGTTGCAAGCAGTTGTTGTTGTTGTTGTTGTTGTTGTTGTTTTTGTTTTTTTTGTTTTTAAATAATTTGATAGTAAAGTAGTTTGTGCAGCCAGAGGTTAGCTTATCTCACGTTTTATGGATGAGTAAAGAAGGGCTGACTGCTGTTAAAGGTATTCACTTTTTGGGTGCTGCAGCTACGTCTCTCAGGAGAGAACAAACCCAAACAAAAGTTAAGACTGAGTCACTTACAGAGGTGCAGCTAAGCTGTTGTTACTTCGAGTAAAGCTTGTTGAGGAATTAATTCCTAATTGTCTTCTCTCCTCCCCCGCTGGTCTGTTTTCTAAATGTCAACACTAGCTCCTGTGTGTGCTTTTGTGCCTTGGGTCATGACTCGACAGTGTTTCTCCAGTTTGAGGCTCTGTAGCTGTGTAAAAGCATGTGTCATCAATGCTTTATATCAGACATCATTCAGACTAGTTAAGGCAAATGTTCTATTTAATGTTTACCTTAATAAGAAATTGTTAAAGTTAAGTAAATTAAAGTTAATTTTGACTGGTAACATTATTTGTACAATTTTTTTTTTTATAGATGTTGCACTACTGATGTGAATTCTTCGAGTCCTTTTTTTAGTGGTGGCTATGGCAAAGGAGGTCAGTGGTTCAATCAGTGGATCGAGTGTACCTATCCATTTACCATTTGCCTCAGTATGTGTAGTGGACACTTTGTTTCATATCAGCCTTAATGCATGCATTAGCTACCTTATTGATTATAGCTCAGTTTGTTAAAAATAAAGAAACTGCACATGCTTTGGTCTATTAGGGAGTAAATTGTTTCCTGGAATAACAAAACAACAATTTGTGGTATTACCCATTCTGTATAACCTAAACTAAATGAAGGATATTTATGTTGAGATGCATTTACCTATACAAGCAGTATGTCGTTGAAATGAACAGGATATGATATATGTGGTTTTGATTTTTTTTTTTTTTTTTTTAATTATTTGTTATGTTTATGTTTTTTGATCAGTTTTGCCAGTGCAGCTCCTGCGTAGGGACCACACAGTGCTTTGTGTTGACACAGAGGGGCACATAATTCTCCCATGATGATGGCATCAAACTAATAAACCTGTTGTACTAATGATGAGAGTTGCAGCCTTGGTTGTTGTTGATCTCTTTAAATCAAAGTCCATTTGCAGCTTCAGGGACTCGGTGGGGCATTAAACCCTACGACATCATCATACACAAACGCTCATTCACACGGTCAGTAAGCTCAGGGAGGCCTCTGCAGGCACTCTGTAGCTCTGGTGCTGTAAACGGCCCAAATTTGGACAAGGATTCCAGCCAGATAGCGGTTTGCCCTGAACGTGAGGACGCCGTGTGTTCATGTGTCTGTTTCCCCTGTCCACACGTTTGTTGCCATAGCAACTACAGGAGATGGCCTGACTGTGTTCAAATATGAGTTTGAGGTTTTGGTTTTGTTTTTGTTTTTTTATTTCTTTAATATATTGCGCAAGTGGTAATTGTGGATTTCAAGTGTTTATTTCAAGTATTTACTACAATCATTTAACAGTTGAGCATTTTGTTAGGAAAGCTACAGCTACTTTTTTTTTTTTTTTAACTTTTTTGCACTCCAACTTCATGACTTTATTTATGACCCCTGCTTTACATGTCACCTCATGTTTGATGTGAGACATTATTTAACCTCAGGCCCTTTGTGTGCACTGAATGAAAAGTGCACTGTATGCTCTTTTCTTCTGCTTTTATTAACTTCCTGATTTGGATTTCGACAGCTTCTTTTTCCTCTCTCAGCCTTTTGATAAATGAGTTGTACACAATTTATAATATTTAGGTTATGGCCTAAAAAATCTATATTATTTTGGTACTTAAACATGCCGAGAGAGCAAAAAAGGAAAAACAACTCCTTGTAGAGCTTGGGCCATACTTAAATGAGTTTGAAAAGGGGAAACTTGAATGAATATACACAGCGACAGTAATAATTCACTTAATAATATGTGTGTGTAACTGATGTTACTGTAAATGGGCAATAAGGAGGCAATAGTTTGAAATTTTCAGTTCCAGCTCTTAAGGATCTCAGATGTAAGGAAGAGATGCAAAATGAAGGAAGCAAGGAAGATGCATTAGCATAATGAAAATTACATGTGGTTGTGGATTTAAACACTCATGCTTCTAGCATGCACCCCTGGAAGGGCAGTGAACAAATGAGAGTTCTGAAATTCACAAGAAAACAAAATGAGCAGTATTTTACTGCTTAGAAAACTTGTGAAAGCTATCATGGATACAGAATAAAATTGGCAGGCCTTAAACAGTGGTTTCCCTTCTAATGAAAAGGAAATTCGGCTTTCAGAAATGTAAATTTCCTTTTCTACATAATATGAATACTTGACTAACAAATAGAAAATGCAAATTTGTTCCTATCATGGTGCAAGTTTGCCTTCATAATCTAAGCAAAGTCACTACACCTCCCACTTTATGAGTCAGAGGATCTTAAATTAAGCTCATCTGTGTTACTTTCATTTTAATTGTGTCATTTGAGTAGTTTGGTTTGGTGGGGCCTTCCAGAGAGAGGTTCAATATTACCACTGCTGTAGAAGCATCATACTGGTCTATGATGAACACTAACTGCAAAGCTGCTCATATAAATTCTAAAGCAGTCTTTGTGCTCCTGATCTTGTTTAGTGACACTCTGTAATATGTTCTTTGTCCTCCTATTTTAGTGGGTGGTCTCCTTGTGTGCTGCACAGTAATATGCTTCATTTGGAGTGTTTGTGGTCTTTTGATGTTCAGAGTCAAACTATATTTAGGATGGGTTTGTGCACAGTCTCCCTCTGGTATCTTCACCCAGCCTAGAAAGTCTGTTCTAAGCTCGGCCTCTGAGCGGAACAGAGTTCTTTTAATGTGAAATCCTTCTGGTTTTACTTGTTGGGTTCTCCAATTTCCCCTCACCCCAACTTGCATACCTGTTAAGGACATCCTCCCTCCTGTCTGTAAACAAGAAACAGGCATCCTGTCTGTCACCAGCACTAAAGAATGGCAAAATCCTAATGATTGGATTGAGTGCTGGCAATTAGAGGCATTAAATTTTCTTTCAACACAGATGTTGATTTGAAGAATTCATCATCTTCTTAGTATGAAGAGAATATACTTTGTGTTTGTGCATGTGTAGTTTTTGTGGTTTCAATTACCGAGACTTACTGATTTATCACAATACTAAACTTTCTAACTTTAGACTCTGCAAAAACAGGGCTTTCAAAAAATTAAATGAATGCCTTTTTATTTATTTTTTTCTCGAGACCCTGTTTATTTGTCATAAAAACAAGACTGTGACATGAAGGTGGTGATAGCACTGTAAGTGGGAGGAGGTGGGAATATGTGGGCACTGCAGTTTGTCAAGTTGAGGTTTAGAGCAACAAAGTACAGCTGGTGTGTCTGTATTATTACTGCAAATAATGATAATTAAATAGTTTATGCATTCAAAATCCAATTATTTTTTTTTGACAGCTCTGTACTTGAAGATGTATAGCACAGCTTCCTTTTTTTTTTCTTTTTTTTTTTTTTTTTTTTTCTTCTTCTTCTCTTCAGGTTTTGCGTTTCTACACTATATAACTCTCAGGATAAAGTAGCAGCAAATATATGCACAGCACCCCAGTGCCTCTGTCAGCAGTACTATGCTATGTGGTATTTCTAGCACCCCTGCTATGTGCGAGCATTTTGAGAATGCTTCAGCTGCCAAAATCTCCCAGCAATGCACATGGCAACCAATCGGGGGTGTAATGCCCTTTCCATGAGAGATGCAACTATAGCACAGGCCATCCCACTGACATAAGCACTCAAGCATGTGTGCATGTACCCAAGTGCACTTGGTTCAACACAGTCAAGAAATTGTGGCCTTACTCGTTTTCTCCCCTGTCTCAGGCATGCATAGATGACAATGTCGACATGGTGACTTTCCTGGTGGAGCATGGAGCCTGCATCAACCAGCCTGATAACGAGGGCTGGATCCCACTCCACGCTGCAGCTTCCTGTGGATACCTAGACATAGCAGAGTGAGTATCAAGAGGCCCTTTTGGCGCTAGTATCTATTTCATCAGGTTTGATTTCTGCAGACTCATCCTCACTTCCTGTTTTGTTTTGTGCTGCAGATATTTTGTAACTGCTAAACTCCTCCCTGAACCTTTTGTGCAAAGTTTTCGTTAACATTTCTGGACTGTGAGGCACAAAGTGACTTTAGGGCTGGCCTAGCAGTTTTCTTATCATGCATCGTCTCTGTACAGCTGGATACAGCATGAGATGATAATATAAGTGATATCTGATTACGTTAACACCAGGAGCAAAAAAATTCCCTGACAGTGTTTAGAGCAGTCTGAAACCAGAGCTTTTAGTTTGCATGATATACTTGTGCACATCCTCATCTCGTTACTGGAAACTGTGACAAGGTTTAATATGAGCATCAAATATTGTACCAGAGTGTACATGTGACAGACGTTAAGGAAACTCAAAATGGGTTCACTTAACATTGCATGTGTGCCTTTCTGTTGTTATATCTGACACTGTGTTGACTAATATTTGGCAGTCCTTTAAGCTGATGGAGAGTTTTCTTTATCTGAGCTGCACCTGCAGACAAAGGGTATCATTTGCTGTACAGATTCAGGGGTTTTCCTCACTCAGGGGTTGAATACACCCATAAGCACATTGCATGTCAGTTGTGTTTGACTGAGACCTCTAAAGTGAACCAAAAATAAAATCATCTTTATTACAATGATTGTAATTTATTTATATATATTTTTTATTATTATTATTTTTTTAGCTCTGGTTAAAATCTCCTTGAGGGGGTTCATGAAAAAAACCTAAGCTGGGGGGTTGTTGACCCATGATGCCATTTCATAAGGTGTGCCAGAATCAAAATGCCAAGAACCAATCATAGCCTGTACAACAGTTCCCATCACATTTGGACAGCAGCGGCAGCCCATCTGATAACTTGCACATTGTTATGTGTGTACATCTGTGATGTAATCAAATATGGAGAGATCAGGGTCACCTGCTGTATCTGGAATCAAGCTCTGAAGTTTCACTCAAGTACTTTCTTGCTCATAGTGTTGTTGTTTTTTTTTTTTTGTTTTTTTTCTTCAACTGAGAAGACTGCTCATAGGGCAGAGATGTTATCATAGGATATTTAAACTAGCTAAAGGGGGCTGATGGAGTTCAGTCGTGCTCATTGTTCAGCTTATTGAGAGAGTGCTATGACCTGCTTTATTTGTGTTGCATTACAGGAACCTGGCTAAGAATGTATTCCTCACTGCTGGTGTTTTCCCAAAGTTTACAAACAGCCATCAGAGGAAAAACATCTTACATTAGCCATTTAACTGAACTGCCCAAATGGTCTTCTCAGAGCAGCAAAATCTGCATTCAGCTGGCCTGAACTTGACATCAGCACAGAAAACAAGAAGCTTTCTGTTGTCGCATTTTGAAGCAAAAGGTCAAGTGCCGATCCTCATACTGGTGACTAATGGAGACATCATGTCACGGAGAGAAACTCGACAACCTGATGTGGGCGGTGAGCTCTCAGTAGACCCATTTTAATCCCAGGATCTTCATTGACAACAGCGGGAACTGCAAAGCAGGGCTGGATCTGTCCCTAGAAGTGACCACAGCCTTCTAATTGTAGGCTTGGTTCAAAAGCTCCAGACCGCAAAGCCAGGAAAACTAGTAAAGCCAACCTAAAATAGGCAGAATAGAAAGTGCAATCAAAAAGAGATAAAAACCTTGAAATGTAACTGTGTAGTAAGTCAGTAGTTGCTATTTCAGGGGGGTGGGGAATTGGATTGTGCGTGTTTAAAGTCTAATGAGAAGGCCTTGAATTGTGCCACAGTTTTAATTTGAGGCAGCTGAACTCAAGATGTAGACTGGTTAACATATTTTGAGTGACTATTGAGAGTAGTATTTAAAATATAACAAAGTAGACATGAATGCAGTGTTAAATTGTGTTCTTTATAGAAGATTTCATGGCCCAAACCTTGATCTTCCTGGAGAAACATATCTGCTTGAAGCATGTTCTTTGAGATGATACTAGAGCTCAGAGATGCTGCTTATGTTGGGAGAAAGAAGAGGGAGGTGTACAGCCCAAAGAACACAGTCCCATCAGTGAAAAATGATGGTGGCAGTATTATACTGTGGGGATGCTTCAGTGCATCTCCAACTGGGAATCTTGTCGAGGTGTCTTCCAGCAGATCCGTTGCTCCTGGTGAAAAACTGCCTTCTCAGAATGGAAATGCTTCGTCATCATTGACCAGTTATTTTGCAGATTTAATTGTTACTACACATGGACCGGGGTTTTGCCACTCCTCGCCATCACTACTTTCTTAGCTTCTTAGGTGTGGTATGTTCAGTGTTTACATAGCCGGAAGAGGACCCAATACAGTTTAAACACACCATGATGTGAAGGTCATGACTGTCTAAACTGGAGACACGGGTTGTGGTGTAGCAATTGGCTAATGTTGGCACAGAACCAAGAAAAACATTGCATATATCTCATTTTGAACCGTTTACTCATTTGTTCAAGGAGGGCACTTTTGCCTTTAGCCTATTTTCAAACCCTTGAGATCTAAAGTTGACTGCAACCTTTAATACAGCTGATACTTGCAGTTTAAAGATTGCTCTGAAAAATATTCTGTTGCCACTAGTTTAACTCTTTTTGTGGTGTTTTTTGTTTGTTTTTGTGATGTTTTGTTTTGTAGGTATCTCATCAGCCAGGGTGCCAGTGTAGGAGTTGTAAACAGTGAGGGAGAGACGCCTTTGGACATTGCCGAAGAGGAGGCAATGGAGGAGCTCCTGCAGAATGAGATCAACCGGCAAGGTACAGTATTACAGTAATGTTGAACTTTGCTCTCCTAGTTTGTAGTAATATTATTTATGCAGAAGTTAACCCCTTTTATATAGGTTTACAATAAGTCCTTTTGTTTTCGGTCTACAGTAGCTCTAATCTTACTATCCCACACCCCACGTAAATAAAACAAAAGCAAACAACCAAAACTGGATAATCTGCTTTTAGTCTCTTGGTAAATATTAATTATCTGGCACAGAGCTATAGAGATTAATTTAGCCCTTAGCAGGCCACTTGTTAAGGCCTGAACAACTCTGTAGTCAATCTTTTGGGTTAGAGGACAAGGCTTTGCACCTCCTTTCACCACTGTTTTTAAGCAAAGTCAACATATGGTTTGTTAATAATAATGTCCATCAAAATTTGTGGCAGACTTTACACAGATGAGTTTTGTCTCCAGGTAAAAACTCCACCAGAATACCTGCACCTCCAGTCTCCAGCCATGACAAATAAATCAGCCAACAGTTTGTAGTGTTTCCGCGATTGTAGTGATTGATGGTGCAGCGCAGGACCCAAATGTGAAAGAAAGAAAGGAATGGAGACAGATGGATTTTGAGCTTTTGGTTGCTGTAGTTTAGTGTCTGCACACTGTAAGTGCCTCATATTTGAGCACTGTTGTTTGTTCCAACTTAATCATGTGACATGCTGAAGGTAACATAGCAGCCAGGGGCCCCATTTGTATTCATGCATGTATGAGTATGTTTTCAAATAGGATCTGAATTCTCACTGGGTGTCAGTCGCCCGCTGTTTTCCACTTGCCTGTTTGACTGAAAAACTTACATAATATAGAATTGTGATCCACTTATGTTATGAGCACTCGTGATGATTCAAAAGCAAAACGTCAGGTGTTACTATTTTTGGTCAGGGCGCTCTTGATGAAAGGCCCTTCCCTGTGGTGAGGGGCCATGCACAGATGTGCTAACTGGCCTGAGGCCAGTGGGGGTGCTCCTCAGCTTCACTAATAAAGCCTGGCTAGCTTGCTGTTCTCTTAGGTACACATCGTGGTTAAGGTGCATGAATATTATGTATTTTTATATTTTACTAAAGGTGGTGCTTGATCCAACTTAGAAAGGACTAACCTTTAAAGTTATTAAAGGAAGGTTTAGCATACATGTTAATAATACTGGTGGCGTATTCTCAAGAAAATGTCTCCAAATAAATCTGCCTATATACACCCTTCTTGATCCAGGGACTCAACTCATGCATGCTGTGGAGTAAATTTTTAGTCTTGGAGGACGTATGTAGTCTTGGACCACTTTAGTTAATAGTTTGCACTGAGGTTCAAAGTTGAAACCTTACACAGGTAGTCAGATTCTGCAAGTGTGTAGAATTGCACAAATTTCAGGTGTTAAGTTGCCCCTATAACAGTCTGTTGATAAAAGGCTTTCTGAGCTGTCAATCTCTGTTCTCTTTAATTCAGGATTCAAATATTTGAGAGCTTGTGGCATCCAGTGATAATTGAACCTAGAGCACTGTTTGCGCCATATTATGTAATGTCAGGGGAGTTTGCACCCACCCAGTCCTCAGGTGTCTTGGCCAGTGGCTGCTGTCAGTTTCAATTTGCCCGATAGATGCATTGCCTGGTTCATCCTCGCACTGCTTCCCTCACAATCATTGCACATTTCAGTCTTTTTTTTTCTTTTTTTTTTTTAAACCAGATTACTGAATACATTTTCAATATGTGGATATTATGAATTTAATTACGAACACGGTCTTGCATAAAGTGCTTGCAAGATTAAAACTCAGCTGCAAAGTGAATTTGCGAAGCTGAAGGCAGCTGCAGACAATCCACAGCTCAGCCCTTTATGCTAGAGGTAGGGCGGGCAGCATTATGCAACCAGCTGTTGTGTAACGCTTCTGTATGTTTGTAATGTGATTTTTTTTTTCTCCTCGCAAAGAGATGCCAGTCATGAGGTTAAAGTTGTTAGCGATTGACCGTAGTTTCGCCTTTACAGGGACAACCCTTCCATGCTCTCCTTGACCCTGATTGGGCCAATGATTTACGTGCGCTGCCATCTTCCTTGTGTTCTCCATCAGCCACAGCAAGCAAGCTGCTGCCTGTCCTTGTAATGGACTGAAAGTGGACAGCCTCACAATTGATTGAAGGTCCTGTTAGCATAAGAAGAGAGGAATGTGGATTTAGCTGGCAGCAGCTTTTCTTCAGATGAAAATGTAGCCTGATTTCTTTTGACTTGTCTTTACATTTACTTGTTGGGTTTTTGGTTGCTTCGGTGTGGGCTTCTGTACAGTTTTTTTTTTTTTTTTTGGGTTCACCACACAAACTCTTGGTCAAGTGGTAACGGGGCAAAGTGGGACACGATGCCTTTTTTGGTGTAGTGGACTTTCTCTTTATCTTCTTTTTGCTCAGGTAGAAGATGTGCTGTTCCCTTGTAAAAACTCAAAGTTGAACTGCTGCCAACTCTTCCACTCGCCTCTTGTTCTGTAGTCCTACTTGGCCATTTTACTCCCTGCTTTTTATAGACACAGTGCCGGCTCCTTCCCTGGAGATTATGGGTGGTTGCTCCGCCTGACCTGTCCCAATTCCCAAGATTAACACAGTGGTTTTTGGACCTTTTTTTTTTTTTTTCTTTTCAGAAGGAATAAAAGTTTTTTTTTTTAATCACTAATTAATAACTCCTGTTTTCTTCGTTTTCCATAAATAAGTCATACTTAATCAACTTGATTGAACTTCCCTGGTAGGCCACAGGACCACCAGCAGTTCCCAAGCCTCAGTTGGTTCACCTCTTCATTGACCAAACCAACCTAGTGAGGTTTAGATTTGTTCCAAACACTGGAAAAAGCAAAGTCTGATTAATGTTGCCTTCTTGGTTCAGGACACTTCCAGGTAGATGTTAAACACACTCATAAAATTGCCTGGAAAGTTATGCACTGTTGTAGTGCGTTTTTCTTTTGACAATCAATGTTAAAGGGCTGATATTTATTTAAAGAGTAAAAACCGTGACAGCATTTTATTAGAACTGTCAGGTCAGAGAAGGACACAACGACAGTGAGTCAACAGGCCCAGTCTTTGTCCCAAAGCTGCTCTCTTTGACATAAAACTTTGAAATCCACTTTCTTCCTGTTTGGTTTCACTTTCTTAGAATTTAGCTTACTAATCCTCTCAATGTGCAACATAATTATCTGTGCCATGGTGGTTTTCTGTGGTACATTTAAGATTACTGAAAAAGATACGGACAGATTTGCATGCACATTTTAGGTCATCTACAAGGTAAGCAATCCACAATGACTTTGTGGCCAAAGATCATAGAAAGTTACTGACATTAAGTTAGGCCAGAAAGAAAAACACTGACAATGTAGAGTGAGCAGATCCCGTGATAAACTTTGCGGCGAGAGATTGAAGGGACTATCAATGAGAGTGCACGATACTGGTGATTGACACACCACAGATTAGAAAACACATTAGAGTGTAACCTAGACAACCGGGGCCTTAAATGTCCACCAGCGACCAGCCATCGTTTTCAAAGCGATGCAGGATGAGCAACTTGCTCAATGTGTCCTTAACCACTTGGATTTTTGGAATAATTCTTTCCCAGGTGCAAGATTTATTGGGCATTTTGTCTTATACCTTTACAAAATCTTAGGAAATTAAAATGCAAAAAAATGTTGCTCTTAATAATCCAGATGTGGGAGGGTTGTTAGAACTAAAATTCTGCAGAATGTGATTTACATTAAGTCTTTGTCAGTATGGTAAAATTTGTCAACACATTTGGCACGAGGAGATGTTTGTGCATATATGTAGTCTGAGCCTCTGATGTCGACATAAATGAGTCAGTTGCCTTTCCAAAGTGTGTGTTTGCAACAAATATTATAATCCAAAGACCCCATATGTTGTAATTATTGAAAATATGAAATTTATACTAAAAATAGTTTTTATTGTTCTCAATGTTCCTGTTTTAGTTTCATTTTTATTAGCGTGAAACGAGCAGTTGTACTCAGGGAAACTACATTAAACCACTAACAATGAGCTTTAAATATCTCGGAGATTCACATGTCCTGCATTGTGTGAAGTAAATATTCAGCCTTAGGCTTGGAAACACGCAGTCTTGGACCGCTCTTGTTTCAGCTTGTGTTGAGTGTGGGTTAATTTCTTTTCTTTCTTTTTTTTTCCTATGATATTTAATACTCATTGACCCATTATCAGAAACCTGAAAGAGTGGAAACCAATTCACTGTGTCTGTGTCTGGCGAACTTTGTTTAGGAAACAAATGTCCTTCTCATGCTCCTCTCCAGCTAGCTGAAGCTAAACCTCTGGGTAAACGTAGACTTTTCCTCTGACTGCCCTTTCCTCATTGCAGATTTGCAGACACAGATGTCCTTTCATTGCGTTAAAAAGCTTGAGGTCTTAAATCATTCTACGCTGTCAGGAAATGAGTGGTGATGTTTCCCTGAGTGCAGAACAAAATCCTAGAAGACCAGCTGAAGTTTTGGCTTCTGCCCCAGACCCTTTTTTGGATCATTGTTTATACAGTTCATTGTACTTATCTCTCTCAGATCGTGCAGCAGAGCATTTCAGACAGTCTTGCGCTCCAACCAGGTGTCATCAAGACAGTACAGGCGTGTCAATACAGGCTGCTCTGCATGCAGCATATAGCTTCAACATATTGAGCCACTTACCGGCTGGAGTGTTCGCAGCCGCCGTTGTATTGTTACATTGACAGATTATTGGCACAAAGCTGTTCCCTAGAGCAGATGAAATGGCTGACACCAGAGCATGGCAGAACCATGTTGTGTCTAGTTCCCTCCATAGAAAGTTTCTAACAATGAAATGCAACAGTGCCTGGCTTGATAAAAGTGCAGTTTGAAAATGCCTAAAAATTCATCTCATTCATCAGAGCTGAAATATTTTGTTTTGTCTTGGCTGTAATCTAGAGCAGTGCTGGCAAACTTGGTGAAAAGTTCATTCAGGCCAAGCCATTCAGATATTACATTAGGTCCTCAAAAGGACAAACCAATACAAGAGATTTAAGTGTCTGCATAGGTACATTTGTTTCTATATTGTTCTAAAATGTTTTCGATATAAAAGCAACCGGGCGGACTTCATACCTTAACTTTTTCAGCTGATATCTGTCGCTTATGTTCATCAGTTAGAGTAGGCTAATCTGAGAAATGTGAAAGCTGCACCTTTGCTACACAGCTGTGGTCCCTTTGACGCACAGTATTTGCTATTGTGAATTACACTGGCTACATTATCCCTATTAAGGGGCGCGGAATTGAACAAATATTCAACATTTGCATTCTGCGCAGCTTGTGAGAGAGACAGCTGCTATTACTAATGGTCCCGTCCCCCCCAACAGAATATGAATAGGTCACTAATGCAACCTGTTCCAAACATTTGCATACCTTACTCTGGATGTAAACAAGTAGAAGTCATAAATATCTTGATCTAATTGGGTCTTGTTCTCTCTTTAGGTTCATTGCTGCAGAGGGCAGCTTGTTCCTAAGTAGCAGGTAATCCCTGAGTGTCTGTCTGTACACTATCATGCTTGTCCATTTCTCCAGGGGTTGATATCGAGGCAGCCCGGAAAGAGGAGGAGCGCATCATGCTGAGGGATGCCCGGCAATGGCTCAACAGCGGCCAGATCCAAGACGTGCGGCATACGAAATCAGGAGGAACGGCGCTCCATGTAGCCGCCGCGAAGGGATACGTCGAGGTTTTAAAGTAAGCAGTAGCCCTCGGAGACGGTAAAACAGTTGGAGCACACTTTGGTACATAAAGTGTCTCCTGTATGTTACTTTATTTGAACACTATTTATAGTAAAGACGGTGGTGATGCCTAGCCTCATCGGTAATACCAGACATATCTCGGTCTCTGCATCTTGTCATCTTGCCTCGTTCTGACATCGTCACTGTGGGTTGTTAATACAGTTGCACTGCTCAAGGATAGAAACCGCAACGGCCTGTCCATCTGGTCTGGGAAGCCAGCCAGCACACTCTGCTGCCATAGATAGCTCTAAGATCTCTGATGTTTAGCACAACTACCGTACACGGGACAGAGATCCAAATGTTTCCCCCATCATGGCAGATTTATTGGCTGAAATATTTGCTAGCCTCACCGAGCTTTGCTAAGGGATGACTTAAGATTTTCAGATTACGTCTCTGTTTTTTCGGGGAATCTGTATCTCATAAAAGTGACCTGGGGTTACAATACTGACGCACAACAGAGCTCGAAGCCTAGCAACACTTTGAAAAATCAGTTTACAGAATGAAATCAGTCATTCACTCCGCACATTCACCCTCCCTGTGTCTTCCTTGTAGGCTTTTAATCCAAGCAGGGTATGATGTAAATATTAAGGACTATGATGGCTGGACTCCTCTACATGCAGCAGCACACTGGGGCAAAGAGGAGGCCTGTAGGATACTGGTTGAGAATCTATGTGACATGGACATCATGAATAAAATGGTGAGGAACTAGAACTAGAAGCAGTCATTAGGTTAAGTGCAGTCTTTAACTCTTACGTGTTTCCCTTCAGGGTCAGACTGCTTTTGATGTAGCAGATGAAGATGTTCTGGGATACTTAGAAGAACTACAGAAGAAACAAAATCTGGTGAGTCACTTTGGCATCTGAACAAAATTCTTGAAAGATTTCAAGAAACCTTCTCATGACGGGAAAACATGTCTTAATTTTTATAGTATAATTTCATTTCCTGTGCTGGACTCATGAGTGTCTTGTTATCTTAATTCCAGCTGAGAAGTGAGAAGAAAGATGTTAAGAAATCTCCTCTGATTGAAACAACCACCACTGGGGACAACAATCAATCACTGAAGCCAATCAAGAGGTAACTTTCTAGTGAGAAGTAATGAATGGAAATGGTTAACTGAATCAAAAAAGCTAAGGTATGATGATATCTTTAGGAGAACAATCTCACTTTGTCAAGTGTTCTCTCTAAAGTTTTTTTTTCTTCTTCTTGCTTTCATGTATGAGAGTAGCATCTTATTCTTCCTGCAATTGGCCAAAAAGTCAAACTGTCTAAAGCAAGGGGTGAAGGAAAATGTCTTCAGTTTACCAAACTCAGAACTCTAAAAATCTAGTTCACGTTGCTCATCTGTAAGCCCTACTCTCTACTGATGCTGCAGTACTATACTAACAGTGTTAAATTTGTGTTTTTTAGCAAAGAAACGCTGCTTCTGGAGCCCGAGAAGAGCGCTCCTCGCATCGAGACCTTAGAGCCAGAGAAAGTGGACGAAGAAGAGGAGGGTAAGAAGGATGAATCAAGCTGCTCCAGTGAAGAAGAGGAGGAAGAAGATTCAGAATCAGAGACTGAAGCAGGTACTGTATGATTTTTATGTTAGACTTGTGGTGTTTTGACTCAAGTCTTGAGCTTTTGGCTCAAGTCTTGAGCCAAAACTTTAATTATGAAGCACCAATTTTATTCTGTAATTTCTGGGCCTTTTATACTTATTCTGCATGTTGGTCAAGAAACCATATTGTGACCATTCTCACCTGCTTTTTTTTTTTTTTTTTTTTTTTTTTTTTGTGGGGAACCTCAGCAGAAAAGAGCAAGCCCTCAGCAGCCGTGAGCAACAGCACAACACCAACCAGCGTCACGGTGTCTTCTCCAACTAGCCCAACTAACCAGGTGACGAGCCCCACTTCACCAGTTAAAAAGGTACGACCAGGGAACTCTTTGCCGTCCTGCCCTGTCTGGAGAAAGGGGATGGGGATTACTTGTTCTCCCTTTGCAACAAAAACCTGATTTTGCAGTCAGGTGTTTACATATACAGTTCTATAGTTTAAATTAATGAGTAATATAAATTATAAAATAGCTCTGTCTGGCTTGAATGAGAACATAAATGTAAGTAGCTTTTAACAAACATGGCAACAGGATAGGGACGGTTGGAAAATTCTGCAGTATAGTTTAAGGTTGTTCTAAAGGTTGGAGGAAAGTGTACAGACTAATGCATTTGGGTGGTAAAAGTAAAACTAGGCCTTGAATTACAGTCATGTTCCACTTTTGAAACTGCTGCCCTCTGCTGGCAGAATAATGCCAAGCATTTTTTCTAAAGTGAACCCTCTGAGTTTCCCCAAGGGCAGGTTTTCCTCTTTGATTTAATGGGGAAATATTGAACGCATTTAAAATATTGTGAATTATAATATTTGGTGTTTACAAAAATATGTAATGTAATCATAAACTTTGTTTTTTTTTGTCATTAGTGCTTCACAGAAGCATGTTCTTTGTTCTAGGTTAAAAAAATTAGAACAAAAGCAGAAGTTGTAAAAACACAAGCAAGCAAACGATAAGGAAGCAAGATCGAAGTGTGAAACAAACATGTTGCACATGTAGGGGACGTTCTTAAAATTTAAATTTGAGGCACCCAAGTCTGTGATTATGTGATGCCACCTCCAAACCTGACTTTAGCCCTTGAATGAACCTGGAAAAAAAAGGTTGTCTCACCACCAGACACCCATCTAGAGCCTTTTGGGTTTCTTTTTTCTGCTTCTTCTCTTGAGATAAACTTCTTGTTCCTGTCCTTATTTGAAGCCTGATTCTCACTCAAAGCACAATGTCCTCTGTCTAATAAGTTAGCAAAGTCCAAATTCCAGTGTTTGCATCTGTCACTTATTTTGAGAACATTAATGTCAGTGAGCATTGTGTGGTGTGACTAGGCTTTAAAATGCCTGTCTTTGCTCATAAAGTGTGTTTCTTTTGCTGCTGCTTCTCTTATTCTGTCTCAACCTCCCTGTTCCTCCATGCCCTCCCTCCCTCTGTCATTCTCTCTCTGCATCATTCTCACCCTGGGCTCTTGTCTTGGTTGGCTTTAGTTTGATTGTATTACTCCCCTCATGCCTGTGGCGGAGCCAGGCTGTCCTGCATTGTGGCGTCAAGGTTTGCGCAAAACTGGCATTTCTCTAGTGCCCAAAAAACTTATGGTGAGGCCTTGGTGTGCACCAGAGTTGTTCTGTAATCCTACATGCACCTGTGCACTGATAAAGCACTAAACACTCCTAACCACTCTGACCTGATCCAGGCGATATAGGGTTTTTCCACTAGTTTAACGGTATAAACTGAACATTTCATTCTTCACATTAAAAAAAATTTCCACTGGTGATTGAACAGGATGCTTTTATTGTGAAGAAAAGAATGTAGGAAATGCATTTAAACCACAGAACAGAGGTTAACTAGCAGGTAAATTAGCAATTTACCTGCTATCTGCACTAAGGATTTATCCTCATATTTTGATTACATAATTAGTATCACAATAAGTACAAAGAGGCAGTTATTGTGATTTCTTGTTAAGAAGTTGTTTAAAATTTTCCAAAGTTAACAAAGTTGCCGACATAATGTGGTGAAATAACAGCTGTGGTTTAGTTTCCAAACATCGTTATATTATCAGCTGAAGATCGAGTAGGGCTCGTCCGTGCAGTAAGCTATCCAGGTGACAGTGCTGCAGTGTATGAGCCCCTGCCCCTCATACACAGGCTGATAAAATGTGCAGCAATAAAAAAACATGAATAGTTTCGGTACCTGTCCCCTCCTCTGTGGTGCAATGGGGGGAAAACAGTTACCTAACCGTGGATGTTCATGGCACGACAAACCACGCGCAGTGGAAAAACTAAAATCGCGATTGATTGCTGCCAATAGCTGCTTTTCACCTATCACCCTAGCATGGTGTTTCCACTTGTAATCACCAAATGCACTGTCTTGATCATGCTTTCATTTCACGTCTGTGCGACTTCTGCTGCTTGTAAACTTTGTTTTCAGACAAAACCTCCACAGGCTGTAAGAGTTATTGAAGTCATCATATTTTGAAAATGGCATATAACCAGGAGTATATTTTACAGAGTATTGAAGTCAGGAAGAGGCATTCTGGTCATGTGTCACATCTGACATGTTTTTAAAAATAATAAAGTTTCCACCTGAAATAAAAAAAATCTAAAATTTGCAGCCCTTATGGATTAATCAGACTTGTTTTTAACCTGTTTGACTTTTGCGTTACTTACCACGATAACTAAAAACCTCTAAACATCTTTGTCCTTCTAAATGGTCAACGGTGTCTTAATTAGACTGCTGTCCTTTCCTCACTCAGGTCACTCAGCCTGCTGGAAAGGTCTCAGCTAAAGTGGAGGACGAGAGGAAGGATGAGTCTCCAGCGTCCTGGCGTTTGGGTTTGAGGAAGACTGGCAGCTATGGAGCGCTGGCCGAGATCACTGCCACCAAGGAGGCACAGAGGGAGAAGGATACCACTGGGGTTATGCGTTCGGCCTCGAGCCCTCGCCTTTCCACATCTCTGGACAACAAAGACAAGGAGAAGGTCAGAAGGGATTGAAGCAGTTTTGGTTTGGTTTTTTTAGCAGGCAGGGTTGCGTAGATGATTCTTAATTAAAAGGTTTTGTGTTTTTTATTGTGGTAACAGAGCTTTCTTGTAGCGATACTACACAGCTCCTTTACAGCTATGTCCTGCTTGTTGTGCTGCCTGCAGGAAAAGGATAAAGGAACCCGGCTTGCCTATGTGGCTCCAACCATTCCCAGGAGACTGGCCAGTACTTCGGACATTGACGAGAAGGAAAACAGGTGAATCCCTGGAGACGCGTGGCCCTGTGCAAACATGCATTGGATTGTGTGGCTCCTGTTGCTCACTGCTGGGTCCCCCAATGCTGTGCATGGTGTGGCCTTAAGCAGCTGCTTTTTTTTTTTTTTTTTTTTTTTTAAATGTACAGTGATAGATTTAGTAATCAAGAAACACATTAAGGACAATTTTTAAAAACGGGACACCTATTCCTTTAGTATACATGTTACTGTGGAAACGTGGGGTACGATTCTAGCTTGTGGTTTCCCAGGGACTCCACTGCTCTGATACGTAGCGGCTCCTACACCCGGCGACGCTGGGATGACGACCTGAAGAACAGTGAAGGAAGTGCCTCCACCATCCGAACCCCCAGCTACCAGCGCAGGTTAGCCTCGGCTGTAGTACAAACCTCTGCCACAACTTTCCACCCCAATCTCGTCGTGTCCATCATACGGGTGCCTTTCATAGCTTTGAAACCAAATTAACTGTGTAGATCATCAATAGTGAATTTATCAGTCACCTTAAGGGAAATTTGCTTTTAGTGATGTCATCAGAGATGTGTATGTACATGCTTGCATTTGCAGCAGCTGCTCTGAAAGCCATGCAAATGAGCCCAGCGCCTCTGTCACTGCCAAAGAGTCTTTTGCATGACTCTACTTGTCCTGTCAGGTTGCTGTGCCACTGAGATATTTTACAAGCCTCAAACAATCTAATAAATCAATTAAATAAGAAATTCTCAGGGTTGTTTGTGGCACAGAACTTGGACATGGACTTGTGCTGCATTTGTATCGTATGGGAGAAATGCTGGCTGTGAGCCACCAATGAACTCACTCAAGTTTCAAGTTGTAAAAGCTGCTTTGGAACTTGTTGTTTCTTGCGTTTCTGAGTTTCGATGTTTCCAACCAAGACATCCTTAAATCTAATTCTGAAAAGGGGGGAAATGGTGAAGATCTCCCAACAATTGGATGATTTTAGATGTATCTCATCCTTCTTTAACTCTTTAAATACAGCAAAGTATCATCCTTCTCCCAAATGAGATGAATGCACAAACAGTGTGTCAAAGCTTTAGAGTCTTAAATATGTATGTTTCTTTGTTCTCTGCGTATATATGTCTGTATGTGTGCGCCTTCACCGCTAACATGCCTCTCTCGCCCACTTGCCTGCCAACACGCTAGCACTTCCCATACGCTAGCGCTAGGGCGGAGCGGCAGCACGCGGGACGTGCCAGCCAAGTCTTCGTCAACCTCCAACTTGGACCCTAACACCTGTAATACTAAACCCTGGCAGCCACCCACCTCCCACTACCCGTCTTACAGCATTTACCGCAGGTACACCAGCCTCACCGAGGCACCACCATCTCTACAAACACCTGTCCTCTCTCACTTTCTGCATCTCTGCTCGGCTGGAGTGACCACCTTGTGTTTTGTGTTCCCTGTTATATTAAATGTCTTAATTGATGTTGGAAGGCTTTTTATTTATCTGCTGGTTACAACTTTCAGTAAAGTTAGAATTGTGGTTTAAAACATGATTAATGGTAATCGACTACATTTACCGCCCTATAGTTGTGCATTACTCCAGTACAAGGAGAAGAATGTATTAGCATCTTCTTTAAGTGAGTAACTGTTTGTTGTTGGGATCAGTGTAGGCATCCCGCGTGTATGTAAATGGTCACTGTGAAGTTTCTCCAGACATTCATATGAAGTGTGAATGTCCCAGGAACTGTTTAAAAACACTCGTGTAAGAGGGGATTTTATTTATTTATTTATTTATTTATTTATTTATTTAAATAGAAACATAGAAGTCATATAAAACAAAAATTTGTTTGGATGTAGCGCCATCACTGCAACTAAAAATGCCATGGTGAGACATCATCATCTGTCCCTTCTTAACAACAATCACTGCTCCCACCTAATGTGCCTTCACCATCAATGCAGTGTAGTAAACTAGTTGGACACTAGTTGTTATACAGTGCAATGAAAAAGGAAAAAAACAAAATTGATAAACTCGTGTCTTCCATCCTAATTATTAAAGTAAAAGTCGAAACCACGATTGGCCACAATCAAACAGCTCTACTTGCATCTCATTCCATCTTGCCGGTGATTCTTTATTCCACAGCGGCTCATTCGGCAGACGACACGAGGACTTGGGCTCCTCGACCACTTCCTCCGCCACGACCACCTCCACCTCCTCATCTGTTACCTCGCCCACGGGCCATCGTGGCCTGTACTCAAGCCTGGGCTCCTCCTCCACTCGCACTGGCTCCACCAGTCTCACCAGCAGGTACAATTTATTTCTTTTCAGGTTCAGAAATTCAGCTGCAGCTGAATGAATGAATGAATCTATACAGTTATCATTTGAGGTCATGCACTCTTTCTTTAAACAAGCTTGAAGGCAGCGGTAATACTGGTCAGTTTCACCACATATTCATGTATTATATTTGTATAATAGTTTGTCTTCTAATTTAGTTGATAGCCATGTCCATGATGATAAATTTACTAACTTCCAGAAGTTTCTCAAAGCTTGAACAGTTTGCCTTTTTTTTTTTTTTTCTCTTTATTCTCTTTATTTTCTGTATTATTACTGTAGTGGAAATTTAAACACTTTATCATGTTACTAGGTTTTGTTTATTTTGTTAATATTCAGCAGCATAAGTGGTGGATACCAAAAGCCAGAGAGTAGCAAAGTGCTAAAAAAAGATGGTGAGCTAACTCTCGAAGTGGTTTTATAACAAACGGTCTGACACGATCATCTGGCAGGCAAGAAAATGTATAGTAATTGGCCCTGAATTGTATATACAGGCTTAGGATTGTTGCATTTGTATTACAGCAGCTGAAAGGGAATCTGTTTAAAATGTGTGTATAAACAGGTACTGGTCAGAGGAGAGTGCAGAGAGGGAGAAGGAGAAGGAGTCGGCTGCTGTCGTCCCCACTATAAACACTGGCTCTACTACGACCACCACGTCTACCACTACCACCACTACCACTGGCACTGGCACCGAAAGACGCAGGTAAACCAAACACCTACTCAAACATCGATTTCATTGGTTTTTATTAGCTCTTTAAACTTTGTGAATTTTTTTTATCGCAATCAAATCGTCCACCAAATTTATGGTGCTGTTTAAATGTAAGGAGACTTTCAGCATTTCCATATTCTTATTTCATGAAGAAAAGCTACAATCATTTCCATTTCTGTAGGTTTGTGTTCACTCTTAGACATTCTGGGGAGGGAGTGAGAGAGCAGAGAGCTTGTGCTTGCACGTGTATGTTAGAGTGGGGTCCAGTGCATGTCCTCCTGTAGCAACGCTGAAATAAGCCACCTGTCACGGTGGGAGTGGGGCTGCTTCAGAGCCTGAACTGCTCCAGCGACTTCTCCTTATAAGGAACGTGGGCAGAAGAAGCACATTTTCCTCAAGGCCAAGACCCCATTCTGGGCTGAATGAGTTCATACTTTTGTGTGGCCAATAGAAGCGTGTTTCAGCCTGAGACGAGCGATTACTGTTTTATTTCCCAAATTGTGTTGCCTTTTGGTCATGAAGCTCACGTACCGGAACGTTTAAACCTAGAGGTTTATATCTCATTTTACAACTATAACACACGAGGAAGACATGATTTTAAAAATCCTGGCTTGGAGGGAAAATGACCAAGATTTTTTTTTTTTTTTTTTTTTCCCCCCTCTCTTTCTCATATCTGTTCTTTGTTGCTATATTACAAATATATATCTAGCAGACAGCAGTGATTTTTACAATAGCTGTTTTTAATTTCCCCTGTGAAAGTGAAGCATGGATGTCCTTTACTCCAGCCAAGCTACACTGCAGCTGACTGCTTCCTCAGTTAATATTAACATTTTTAATAAACTACCAGAGAAAAGAAATGTACCATTAGGTAAAAACACAAGCACAGCAATATTGTGGAGGTAAACAGATGTGTAAGGAGGATTAATGGGTTCCATTCTTGACACTGAACAAGCCCATAGAAAAGAGAACCTGCTACTTTAAGTTGATACAAAGTATTAAATTACCTCCAGTCTTACCTCAGTCTTTATATTTAGATTTTGTGATGTGACTGTGTCTTTGAAGGTTAGCAGGATCACATTAACAGGTTAACCTGTGTCACATGCATGATGATTTAGTCCAGTGTAGTCTAAAAAGGGGGTGAAAACACATGAGATGAAAGCAACGCCTGGCTCTTTACATGTAGTTTAACCGCATTTCCATTACAAGCCTGTTTTAAGGTGGAAATAAAACACTATTAAAGTCTTGTTTACACCTGTAAATGCCCCATGTATTTGTGTGAGCAGGTGTGTTAATACTTTATCAGCAAATCTGTACATTTGGATGCAATTTCTGCTGATTAGAGAGCCTGTTTGGTAACCCCTGTTTCTTTAACGAATGGTAAAGCTCAATATCACGAGGGCAAGTACGAAGCATATTTAAGTAGATTAACTTACCCATTCAGGAGGGGCTTTTTTTTTTTTTTTTTTTTTTCCTTTCTTTTTATTTATTTATTTTTTTTTACTTCCTCTAAATATTTAACCTCTGTGTGTCTGTGTTTGTGTATTTTGCTTGTGTCTCTTTCAGGTCATACTTGACTCCAAAACGAGATGAGGAATCGGAGTCTCAGAGGAAAGCTCGCTCCAGACAGGCTCGACAGTCAAGGAGGTCCACCCAGGTTAGTTAAACCACATCACCTTAAATATGCTGAGTCCTCATCTCTTATGTTTGCAAAGGTGTATGTTCCTTTTAATGACCCTTAACCCTGTGAGCCAAAATGTCAGGCTCAACTCTGTTTTTACTACTCCTTGGCTCTGTATGATGTCAGTAAGAGCAGATATCCTAATATGGCCATCTCAAAAAGCTCTGTTTGTGAACTCAACCCACCTGCTGTTCTAGCCTTGTGCTTACAAGGGCTAGCCAACCAGAAGAAAGTTGGTTTACCAGCAGGGGGAAGGGAGCAAAAATGCAGTGATATAACTGCACTAAGACCCAGTAAATGAGTGTAACATGCTGTCTTTAAATCATTCTTTTATAATGTTATCTGTAGGAAGGGTAAATAGAATGGGAATTTGGTATTCATAGGAACATGTTTAATTTAACCTACAACTAGAGCCTCAACCAAACCACAAAAACATAACTTATGTCTCTAATCTGACTTTTTTTTGTTTTTATCCCCATCAGTTTTTGTTCTTAAATGTTGATCTGAGTCTTCAGTTGTAGGAAACCTGCTTTAACCTGATCAGAATAGTCACTACTGCTCAAACTGCTAATAAGCCAAATAAAGGTGGATTCCCACATCAAAACAAACTGTTAACAAATGATGACCTCTGCATGTTCCTGGTTTGTATTGTATTTCTATGGCCACAGACTGTTCAAATAAGACCTGTTATTCTTGTTGAGACAGCCCAGACTTTTATTTTTTGTTTGTGTACACAGGCAGCTCCTGTACCAAGAGCTCATTTCACAGAATTTGAGCTTTGTCCCTGGTTTAAAAATAAAACTTTGCTTGGATCAGTCGACCAGTTTTTGAACTAATTAATTACCAATTCTGCAGCATGTATAGAATCTGCAAATATAAGACTAATTTTTAAAAATCATCCAAAAAAGAAATTAAAAAAAGACTTTCCTTCTTCCAGGGTGTGACTCTGACTGATTTACAAGAGGCTGAGAAAACAATCGGCAGGAGTCGTACCACAAAGACTCGGGAGGAGGAGAAGGAGGAGAAAGAGAAGCAGGACAAGGAAAAGCAAGAGGAGAAGAAGGAGACTGAGACGAAGGACGATGATTACCGATACAAGTACCGCACCTACGATGAGGTACATATTTTAAATGTTTATATTGTTATAATGTATTACTGAAACGACACAATATTTTATAATAATAATTTAAATATTACAGCAAGCCTGACATCTTCATCTTACCCTCCTCTCTCCCAGCGGTCAAGGCCTTCATCTTCTTCCACCTCCACCATTTCCTCAGTCAGCACTGCCTCCACCCCTTCCTACTCTAGCACCACGTCCTCCAGTTCTAGCTCCCTCAACAGGCCTAACAGTCTGACGGGGATAACCTCCTCCTATAGCCGTTCCTCCAGAGATACAGAAAAGGGTGAGTGTTTTTCATACCCGATACAGGTATTGAAGTTTTTTAAGTTGTGGTTGTGTTTGATGAGGAAAAGTCTTCAAATTTAAACTGAATGCACATGAAAGCATGGCTGTATGTGTGTGGCAGCACTACAGATGTCTTCAGATCTTAAACAGTCATTGCACTCTGTCAGATTTGAATCGCTCTGTAGTAAACTGGGCAAATGGATGTTTATTAATGTTGCCTCAAGGGGATTGCTAATCCCTCTTGTTTAAAACTGTGCCATCTTTGGTGAGGTGTGCTCTCACATAAAGCCATATAGGCACAGCCCGTACGTGCCTGCCGCTGTAACTGTCTCCACTGTTTTCACATGGGCCATATGCCAAATGTTGATTTAGACCATTGACACAGAAGGGGTTTGGGTTGTCTTTTAAATTAAGTACCTCTTCAATTAAACAAACCAATGCATGAAGTGTCCTTGGAAAATTGAAAGCAGCTGAAGGAAACTGTGACAGACTTGTGACCAAGCTTTTCCCCAAAATAGCAGGATGCCTTGTCAACAGAAAGGCCAGCGCTAGCTGATTAAGGACTGAGCTTTCAAAATAAGAGAAGACTGCAAACTTGCAGGGTGGCAGGGTAACAGTTTCACCTCACAGCATTAAAGTCCTTGTTTTGTATGCAGGCTAGGGCATGTTTTCACACACAGATGCACACAGTTCAAAAACATGCATCCGGTTAGGGCAACTAAGGATTCTGAATTCGAACATAGGTGTGAGTGGCTGTCTGTGCATATGTGCTGAGAGTATTTTATTTTTATTTATTTATTTTTTTAATATGTTTGCAAGAGAAGAGATGAAATCCTCCATGGATGTAATTCTCTAGGTTTCTTTATGTGACACAATCATAAGCTGTCCGATAATCGTTGACTTTCTTCTCAATGAAAGCAGAAGCAGACAAGAAGGAGGAGGAAAAGGAGGGAGAGGACAAGTCTCAGCCCCGCTCCATACGGGATCGCAGGCGGCCCCGCGAAAAGAGACGTTCCACTGGGGTCTCCTTCTGGAGTCAGGATGTAAGAGATTTGCACACTGTGCAAAGCTTTCTCTTTAGAGCACAGTTTTTGAAGTGGTCATCGCACTCTTTGTGAAGTGCACAGTTCATAACTCGTGCACAGCTTCGGGTGTTTCTTTGATCATTTGGATGGCCCAAAGCAGCACCTAACCCTCATGTCTTTTTAAATTCCAGGGTGATGAAAATGACCCCGATCAACAGTCGGACTCGGAGGAGGGCAACGCCAAGGGAGAGCCACAGGTAACTCGGGTCATAGGAGAGAAAGTAGATTAAACTGACTAAAGGAGAAGCCCTCCAGCCTCCATCCCTCTTCTCCTTGTATCCCGTGACGTCTATTTCATCTTTTGCTCTTTTGCATTTATTTACTATTCTGGTCCTTCCTCGCCTCATCTCATGTAGTTAAGGCCAAGGAAGTGGACTAGTCTTTGATATTCATTACTCTGTGCTGTACAGCTATGATTTCCTCTCCTACCGCTTATCTTTTCGTTTTCTTTTTTTGGACTCCTGCCTTTGAATTTCTTATTGTCCTCCCCCTTTCCACCTTCCGGTGATTGTCTGGTGTATGAGGGTGACCTTGCAAACCAAAGGCTCACTCGGCAACAGATCAGTGGGCTTTTAAAACATGTAGAAGCACAAAAGGAAGGAAATGCAGGTCTTTTATAGGCAGAACACACACTTAAATGACATGCTGAGGTTTCCTAAGTTGAAATTTGAGCCCCTTTTTTTTCCCCCCCCTCCACAAATGAAGTCAGAATTTCAGTTTAAAACGAACAAGAAATAACATGTAAGAATTTTCCTAAAGGCTTCTGGTGACATAAGCATAAAAAAGCAGTGGAATCCAGTGCATTCATACTGTCTTTAGAAGCCACAGAGAGGGCAGCTTTGTGAAAATATTGTTGGCTGGGTGCACTTCCTGTTTGGATGGGAGTGTCTTTTGAAGCATAATGGAGAACACACAGTTTTCCTTTGAGTACAGAGATCCTGGGGATGAGAGAGAGACAACAGCTATTTACCATCATTTCCTGTAGGACAGTAAAAAGGGTGGACCAAATCGGAAAGGAGCCCTTATCCAGAAATGTACAGGAAAAACTCTTTCATTCCAGCTAGTCTCTCTTAATTACAGGAATAAAAATGTATTTTTGAGTTGAGTTTGCAAATATTTTTTAAGTTTAAGCTCATCTAAGGTCATCCTGATAAATGTTGGTACTGAAACAAAATGCTTGGTTGATTCCTAATTAGTAGATAAGACGCTAAAGACATCATTTAAAAACAAAAAACAGCCAATTTGATTCCAGAGTCTGTCTTCAAAGTCTTTCTCCAGTTGCTCCTTGAATAATGTTGAGCTAGCTCTACAGCTTTTATCTCACACCCCCCACCCCCCCCACCACCACCACCACCACCACCACCACCAGAAGCACTCTCAGGAAAACCCAGAGTGTAGCATTGTTGTGTCACCACACTCTCTCTGCCTCCAGAAGGAGACTGCAATTTTTAAAATAGCTGGAAGACCAACCCCTCAACCTGACCTTCCTATCTGATGTCTGGCTCCATTCTCATGGCTGTGGCACTACACAAGCACAGCAGACCTAGAGGCACAGTGCAGGCACCTCAAGGCTGTAGCTGGCCTGTCAGCTGTTAGTTGTTACTGTGTCTGTATGTGCATGCAGAGCAGCTGGGAGTGAAGGTCGGGTGCTGTAGTCTGAATAACTGGTTCCATCCTACTGTTTAGTGTTTTCGTTTTTCTTTTTCTTCTTTTATTTTGAAACCCTCTATCAGAGTTGAATCATCTAGTATTTTATCATTTTTTTCCAAGTGTAGAGACTGAAAACATCTTATGGCAGAATAAACTGCTTTCTAACTTTTTGTTTTGTTTTTTTCTTACAGAGTGACCGATTGTTCAGGTAGGTTTTCCCCTCCAACATGTTATGTTCCTTTTTTGTGTTTGTGTGTTTCTGTTTTAAATAAATTCCTGTCATTACTGTTGCAGGAATGAGAGCACTTCATCCCTAGATCGTAATGACACTCTTTTTACCCGTAGCTACGGTGAAAGTCGAAGGCCGTATTCTAGCCGACTGGATAAAGATGACGCCACTGACTACAAGAAGGTATTTATTTTCAAAAGAACTCAAACTCGTAAACAAAGTATTGTACAAAAGTCTTGAGACATCCTTCATTTCTTTACATTTTGCTTCCAAGGAGTGAGGCCTAATAGTAATAATAATAATAATCTTAAGACTTTAGCACAGTACTGCTAAATAAATAATAAAAAATATCTATAGCACCTTTCTAGACGGAGTCACAAAGTGCTGCACATAAGATGACAAATACTAAAAAGGTAAAACAGACAATATAAAACAGGCAAGAAATTAACCAAAAACAGTTTTAAAAAGGTGAGTTTTGAGTTGTTTTTTAAAAACAACTACAGAGTCCAGGGTTCTTAATTTATGAGGGAGAGCGTTCCAGAGTCTCGGGGCCACAGTGGCAAAAGCTCTTTCACCCTTAGTTCTCAGTCTGTTTTATAGCAAGTAAGCCCTGATCAGATAACCTCAGGGACCTGCTAGGGGCATAGGGCTGTAGCAGATCAGAGATGTAGGATGGTGCCGGTCTATGCAAGGCTTTGGATGTCAAGACCAGGATCTTAAAATGTACTCTAAATTCAACAGGAAGCCAGTGTACTGAATACTTGGCGCATTTTGTCAACAGCCTAGCTGCAGCATTTTTGCACAACCTGCAGATGATCCAGAGAACCTTTGCTTAGACACATAAACAACGAGTTACAATAGTCCAAACATGAGGAAATAAATGCATGTATAGCAATCTCCAGTTCACAGCGAGATAAAATGGGGCTTAACTTAGCCACATTTCTTAAATTATAAAAACAAGACAGAACCAGAGATTTCACATGCCCATCCAATGTAAGACTTGAGTCAAAAGTGATACCTAAATTCCTGATAGAGGATTTAAGATACACTGAGAGAGGACCAAGGCTTTCACTATCTGGGATAGAAATATGTCCGGAGTGCATATGCGGACTTCAGTTTTCCCAATGTTCCAACATTTGATGGAATCTAAGCAGTCATTCAGAAGCTAAAGCTTAGATAAATCCTGGGGTTTAAAAGAGATGTACAACGGAATATCATCAGCATAACGGTGATAAGGAATGTCCTCAAAAGAGCCCATTATATGCTGGGAAGAAGATGTATTAAGAACAATAAAGGCCCCAAAACCGAACCCTGAGGGACACCACAAGTGAGGGAGGTTGAGGATGACCTAAAATCGGAGACCACCACAGAAAAAGATCGGTGATGTAGATATGAGGAGAACCACTCTAAGGCAGTTCCAGATACACCAACCCAGTGTTTAAGCCTTTCAAGGAGGATGTGGTGGTCAACAGTGTCAGAAACCGATGTTAGGTCCAACATAAGTAGGACCGAGCATTGTTGTCTTGTGCAAGTATTGTAAAGTATCAATGGCACTGCACATGCACCAATTAACAAAACATAGGCTTCTTTTTTAATTTGTAATTGCCTAAACAGGCAGATGGTAGAGTAATAAAACCTTGCCTCAAGCCCAAATTTATTCTAATTAAAAGTAAAATGAATTATGTAAAAATGCATTTTAGTTAACTGACTAAACAAGAATAAAAATAAATGTAACACAGGTTTTTGCTTTGGAAACACAAAGGAATATTTTTAACACAGTGAGCTTCAGCAGGGTCTTTGTGCATATTTGAGGCTGGGATGTCTGCGCGTCTCTGAGGTTTGGTTTTGTAAACCAAAACTTTTTTTAAAAGCTTAAAACTAAACAGAAAAACAAGCTAAAAATGCAAACCAAAGCTTATGTATGTGCCCCATTTCTCAGCGGGTAGGCCAGTCTAAACAAATCTTTGATTATAAATAGTTTGACTGCTGCACTTTCTGACTGTTGGATCTGATTGGTCCTCTCTTCAGCTCTACGAGCAAACATTAGCTGACAACGAGAAGTTGAAGGCTCAGTTACGTGACACAGACCTGGAGCTGGCAGACTTGAAGTTACAACTAGAGAAGGCCACACAGGTATGGAGAAGCACTTCATGGGATGGCTAAACATCCTGATGGGATTGTAAAGGTTTCTGACACAGTTTTGTTTCCCATTGCAGAGGCAGGAACGCTACGCTGACCGATCACAGCTTGAGATGGAGAAAAGGGTAATGAGCTAGTGTAATAACCCACTTCTGTTGCAAATGTCCCTTCTTTTTTTTTTTTAAATTTTAAATTAACACATTTACTAAAAACATGTATAACTTGTGTGTGTCTCAGACTAAATATAGTTTATTTCAGTTACTTTGGTTAAACATTCCAGTAACACTGCCCCAATGGGTTTATGTCTGAAGGTAACAAGCAGGCCCCAATATCATCTGGGTGGTGGTATGATCTTACCCTGAGTTTTTGTGTTAGTCTCCTCTTTGCTGCTGGCTGTCGTCTCTCACGTAGCTGAGGGTCAAAGGGAAGCCCGCCCTCCTTCCACGCCACCCAGAACACTGCCACCTTCTTTATTCACCTGTTTATTGAACCTCAGAGGCAGCGTGTGGTCACCACTTCTCAAGACTGCTTATTTTTGTTTTTCCAGTGTGTGAAAGTGTGTGAAATTACCTCAGTTTCTGTAGAAAGTTGAATAATTGCAGGCTGTTAAATTGCTGTTATATAAAAACGTGTGCATGTGTGTTTTCACCCTTTCTGTAATGGCTTTGGCATCTTCAGCTGCAGCTCCTGTAGCCACATCATCATAACCCACAGATTCGTAAACATCATCCATTATTTTTAAGCCCATGCTTTAATCTAAGCAACATTTTGTCATCATACAAGTCATCCTTTCCTTGCCGCCTTTTACATTATAGGATTGTCTTTTGGGTTTAAAGACATTTGACATCCTTGCCCATGAATCATTTCATTAGCTATAACCATCAAACACAACCTCTAAACATCTTCATCCCTGTTTCTCGACTCATTCCAGTCTTTAGACGGCTTTAAATGAATTGAATGTATAAGTTTGAACTGGCTGCCGCTTGCAGATGCCTCACTAGATAAGCTTGTGTTCAAGCGTGCCCTGTCACCACTACACCCCGACCATCTCCTACACCTCTCCTTCCATGCCTGCACTGGAGTGTTTATTTTGTGTTGTGGTTCAGATTTAATCTGCTTTCCTCCACCCAACAGGAAAGAAGAGCTCTAGAAAGGAAGATTTCTGAGATGGAGGAGGAACTTAAGGTACCCAGCACACACATACTGAATTAAAAAATTGTAAATGGCATATTATATACCTAATCAGATAATTTTGACAGACAGTAACACTGCTACACTTGCCGCTCAGAGTATTTGGGACCAGGTACCCCTCACACAGGGGAGGTAATCTTACTCTTTTAACTAGTTTAGACTTAGCATCACTTGACAAGTAGCTAAACATTACCAAATGTGTCAGAGGACTCTTTGGTGAAGCCTTTGAGAACCACTGTAAGCTAATAGAAGTCATGAATCAAAATTGACAATTCTTTCTTGAATATATGGCAGTTAATTAAAAAAAATAAAAAAATAAAAAGTAACTTGGAGTCACCAGCTTTGTTTATCATATATAGGGATGTACTGGATACAAAAATGTGTGAACAGCTGACAGACTTTGAAATAGGATACTTATTTTTTATTTCTATTTTTTATTTTTGCATAAGTTTTTTTTTTTTTTTTTTTTTTTTTTTTTTTTTTTGGTATCCCTGGAAATAAAACGGGGAAAATACCAAAGTCAAACTAGACTGTTAGCTGTTACTTTAAACATTAGTCGCAGTGCATCACTCTTTGTGTAGCTTCTTAGTCTCGCTCATACTAAAACACCTCACTCTTGGCATATTAAATGAATAATTAAAAATATATATTAATCTTAGGCACAGTTGTGTTTAGATTTTTATATTTGGACTGGCACAGTTAACCACCTCCGTCTCCATTTGTACACCTGCTAATCTCACCTTCTGCTCTTCAGGGCACATCTGAGGTCAGCTGCTGTAATATTTGTCCACTGTTAACATTTAAGGATGATTAAGTATTTCTTTTTGGGAAAATGTTTTTCAGCTAAGAAAAGAGGGGGAAGAAATCTATTAAACCGTAGCAAGCATGTGTTCTCCCATCACTGTGATAACAAAGTGTTTATTTTTAGGGCTTAGCCAGCTGGCCGATCTTATCAGTGTCACTTTTCCATTCTGTCGACAAGCATCAAGCTGAACCTCTTAATCATTCCTTCAATTTCCAAAATCTGTCCCCATTTTCTAACAATCTTCCTTTTCTGTTTTCCCCCTTTGTCCTTCTCTCGGCCCCTCTTCTCTATTAATTTATATTGTCCTGTCTTTCATTAATCCTTTCTCTCTTGATTTTTGTCTCCTCAAACATGTTTCCTCTCCTGCCACTCTCGCCCTGTCCCTCCTCCTCTTTCTTTGTTCTTTCTGTGTTGTGTTTGGTTTTTTCTTTTCTTTTTTCCCTCCTGCAGAACCTCCCCCAGGTAAAGCAGGTTCAGGCCCTACGCCAGGTTAAGGAGCGGCTGCAGGCTGAGAACCGGGCCCTGGCCCGCGTGGTGGCAAAGCTCTCGCAGTCGGCCTGCAGCCAGCTGCCCACCGTCGACCTCTAAGCCACGTCCGTCTGTCCACCACCATCTCCTGCTTCTTCTTCTTCTCTCTTTTTCCTCTTCTGCTTCTTCTTCTCCTCCTTGTCCCCTCCCCCCTTGCAACCCCATTCTTCTCATGCTCCATTCGTGCTCTGCCCCGCACCCATAGACAGGCAGGTGTCCAGCCGTCCAGCAATCACTGGTTTTGAAAAACAACCCTTTCTGCCCCCCTCTGCCTCCCCAGAGCTTTTTGTTTTCAGATTGGGGAGGGTGTCTTTCTTTGGTTTTCACAGCAGGACACTGTCCTTTTGCAGTACACGCCTGTCAGGTGGTTTCCACACCTCCAAAACGCATTAAAACATTATCCTAAATATTTCAAATAACATCTGAATGATAACGGAATAAAGCAAAGCTCAGGTAAGTGTTTGCAGGTTGACAGGTCTGACTGTACTGTGAAGGAAAGTGTCCTCTTTGAAGTTTCTACTTGTGGTAATTACTTCAGGGGGAGCTCAGTAGTTCTGTTTGGCTTGTTTTGGCTTCTTTGCATGAAGTGGCTTCCTATGGCATCAACTCTTTGGACCCAAACCTTCAGAGACCAAACCCACCTTATCCTTCCCTCCTTTTCTGTTGAGTTTACCAAATGACATCAACAAATATTTAAGACGAATGCATGCACGTATGGTTTTATCTTGGACTTGTACACAATATAGTGTGTTCAGTGTCATAAGTTAAACAAGCAGTCAGTCCTCATATGAAATCAAGCAGGACTTGGGTCTCTGGGGTAGTCTCCTCTAAACACTGTAGAACATGTCTTACACCCTTGTACGAATATTTTTAAGTCATTTATTTAATCAGCTAATCATATTGAAAACATGCTGCTGTCCAAATAGGAGCTTTTCAAGTCTTTATTGTGCTTTTATGGGAGATATTTAAACTTTACAACTGACAGCCAGTTCCAGGATTTATAAATTATGGGGCAAGAGAAAGTCTGGCTTACTTACTACAGCTCATTCAGCTCTGTGTTGCTGCCTGTAATGCATTAATATGCACATGTTTAAAAGAATGTGTTCTGAAGTTCAGTAGATGTCATAAAGAAGAGGAAACTGATGCATAATCTGTCTTTAATTAAATTAAACTCTCAAATTTGAGTTGTGATCACAAAGTTTTGCATCTCTGCCCGTTGCAAATTTAAAACTTTACCTGATTTAAATTTGGCACATCTCCCCTTCAGGGTCATCTCGTTGTGCAGCCCTGCACCGCTTGTGGAGCAGCTGCTTTTTAGATCGCTCTCTAAAAATCCCATTCTGACCACTTGCGTGTGTGTGTTCGTGGCAATGTGGAAGTTGCATTGCATTTTGAAGAAGAGTTAAAAAAAGAGCCATGCCCCCAAGCTGAGTGAGCGGTGTTGGAAGATTAGCACGCGATGACACGTTCCACAGTTCAGGCTGTTTGCCAGCATGCTACAGTAAGAACCCATATTAAAAGTTAGACAGTGTCACAAAGAAGTAGCATCTTCAGTCGATGCAAGAAGCCCCAGCAGCTTTAACTGCCAGTGATGATCCTCGCTGTGAAAGTTTGAAACAGAAATCAGTGTTTTCTGTCTGCACAACTTTGGGGTAAAAATCTCAATAAAATCTGAGGCGTAAGTTGTCAGAACAGGATCTTCATGAAGCGGTCTTAAACTGGCTGCTGTGCTGGAGATGAGGCAGAGGTGCACAAGTAGACAGCTTTGAAGGCAAGATCAGCTGGAATCCGTGCGTTTAAAGTGTTTTTCTGCTCGCGTGCTCTTAATGCAGCCATTCACACAGGCTGCAATTTTTAAACAGATCTGACCAATCAGATCACTGCATTTGGCAACAAGTCTGCATGATTCTGAGCTAGGGAATAATTTTCTGCAGATGATGAGCATGTGTATAATGGCCTTAAGTCAGGAACATTAACGTTAAACATTTTAACAGATTTGCACTTGATCAGATGTGACTTTTTTCCCCTCTGCTGTGTGTATTTTTGAGGCTGCCTGCAGCAGCCGCTTAGATTCTGCATGGCTTTCCCAGAATCTTTGGCCTGTTGTGTGCCCGCTTTTACTTTTGACTTGGAACAAAGATGTTGGGTTTTGTTTTTTCCTCTTTAATCAAAGTCAGACAGCCAAAAGTGAGATGCTGTGTGTGACTCCTGAGATTGCTTTACACAGACTGCAATTAACAGTTTGTTTATAAAAAAAAAAAAAAAAAAAAAAAAGCGGCGTGGCTGGTTTTTAACCTGTTTACGTGGCGAGACTTGTCTAAGCCTTGTCTCTCTCTCTCGCTCTCTCTCTCGCTCTCTCTCTCTCACTCTCTCGCTCCTGTTTCCCTTTATCCCCTTTCAGATGCTCCCAGACTTGAAAGCAGACAACCAGAGACTAAAGGACGAGAACGGAGCGCTCATTCGAGTCATTAGCAAGCTTTCCAAGTAGAACAGACCCCACCCGCCCCATCTTCTGCACCCCCCCCTAGTCCCCCATGGCAGTGACTAATGGAATTGCACATTTAGATATTAATTGCAACAGACATCGGAGGCAAGACTCCCGTTTTCTTTCTTTCTTTTTTTTCTTCTTTTTTTTTCCTCTCCCATTGTTTTTCTCCCGACTCTTAATCGCCCTTTTGCTCCTTCACCACTGCAGCATCCACCCATCATGTTCATCCATCCCTCCCCTCCCCATGCACCTCCTCGAATTGAACCCACTAGATTGTGTGGCTGCTGTCCTGATAGAACCACTGAGTTTACAGAGCAAAAGGAAGAAGGGTGTGTGTGTGTGTGTGTGTGCGCGCGTGTGTTTTGTGTGTGAGAGATCAGCATGTAAAAGCATTGTGGGCAGGGAAGCCTGAAAACTATTTAACCAGTAAGCCTTAGTTGTACATAAAGAGAAAAAGAAACACACTTGCATCGGTCTCTTCTGTCTCGCTCCTCCTCCCACTCCGGGCTATCTCTGAAGAACAGATATTATCCACCACCTGATTTTATTTGTGCCACAATCTCTTATTTGATGTAACATTTCTTCCCGTGTACGTGTTGTGTGCTGTGCATTCCCTCCACTTCCCCTCGAAACCCTCAAAGTGCCACTTCTGCCTAATATCAGCTCCTTGTGGCCCCATCATTTTTTTTTTTTCTTTATTTACCACCCCCCTTCTCCCCTTTCCACCCACAGATCACTAATGCACACACAGTTCTCCCGCCCCCTCCAAATTTGTTTTGTTTTTTTGTTTTTTTTTTTTTGTACCTCTGCGTGTCTTCCTCCAAGAGGGAAAATTTTGGATTCTCGCTTTAGCGACATGAGGCGGACCTGGTGGAATTTAAGCTTTCACTGTATGTGCAATATGCATTTTTTTTTTTCTTTTTCATTTTTTAAATGCTTTAATGATGACGAGTCCATCACAAGTAGGATTTTTCACTCTTCCACCACTCCCATCGCTCACCTTCTCCCCCTCCCCTTTTTTTTTTTTTTTTTTTTTTTTTTTTTTTAGGTTTGTAGTGTAGTCAGTTTATACTCTGTATTTCTCACTTTGTTTTAGCAGGTACTGAGTGATGCTGTATATACCTGTATGTATTTGTTTGAGACCAGCACATGGCATGCATTTATGGTTCCCGTCTGTTACTATTAAAAATTCCAGAGGACAAACAGGTGTGTTTTAATTATTATTATTATTATTATTATTATTATTATTATTATAATATTTTTTTTTCCTTTATAGACTAAAGACATTGGATACAATACAGTAGAGCCTCTCTTGTTCACGGGACGGCTGGCAGTGTTCAGTGCTTTTGTTTTCCGATTTTAAAATAAGTGTTCGCACAATTGTAAAAGTTGAAAAAAGAAAAAAAAAGAAAAATAATCGCTTCACTACATTTCACTTTCTTTGTATTCAGTTTCTTGGAAGAGTGCTGTTAATTTTGTTTCCATTTTTTTTAAGCTCTAGTATTATAGCCAAGGTGTTGTCACTTAAAAAAGGAAAAAAAAGTATCTTAGGTATTGCTAACCCAGTCCTTTCTACAATGTCTACATGCACTGTCAATGCCATGTGAGGAGTCTTGATGTCAGGTTGAAGCAAAATTGCCACCATCAAATATTCCATTCATCTGAGAACATTTTATGCATTTCAGTGGCCTTTTAAGGATATTTTAGTCAAAGAATTTAAGACAAAGTCACTGCAGATGGACTGACCATCAACTTTTTTTTGTTTTTGTTTTTTGTTTTGGGGTTTTTTGTTTTTTGATTTTTTTTTTTTTCTCCCATCATCTTGTAAAATAGGTGTGTGGCTTAATACATGCAAGTTGTGCTGTGACTACCAACCACTGAAGAGTTCATTAAAAATAAACTTGTACATTGTAAAGTTCCCACGTCTCTTTATTTTCCCGTGTTGTTTTTTTTTTTTCTTTTTTTTTTTTTTTCTTCTTCATTTTAAAGGTGTTTCAGCAGATGGGACACCCTTTTATTTACAGTGTTTCTGTTCATAAGCTACAGAGGTTGTAGCTTATAAATTTGCTCATTTGTAATTCTGTCTGTTTTTGTCACTCTTAACAAAATGAGTACTTTATGGTTTCAATTGCCTGGTTTTTAGCCAACGGTGGGATTGGCAAACTGTGCCGAATTGAAATGTACGCCTCATATTTGGTTCAATTTACTGCATTCTTAAGCCAGTGGTCTCAGAATACAGATATGCAAAAGTGCATACAAAACATTGTCGTCAGAAGTCTGCTGAGGCCAGGCTATTGGCATGCTTGATCCGATTGTTCCTGGTGGAAATCGGACTGGACAGAGGTACCAAGATGAGCTGCTCCGACCTCCAGGACAGTAGCTGTTCATGCACTGCCTGAGTACTGAAGGCCTTTCTGGACCAGGAGTCTGTACAAATACTTCCTTAGCCAGCATTTAGTCTTGATAGGTTTCCATATCAACGCAGCTGGGTTGACATGTTCATCAAAGGCACAGTGACCATTGCACAGCTGCAGGCCCATGCACCATGTCACTGCAGACATCACACTCAGAGGTCATTCCTCATATTAAAGTAAATGTATTATAGCATGTTCCAAAAATTATGCCCCTTTTTGCAGTTTCTATACTTCACAGCACCATGCAGTAAACCAGCTCAAACCCTTTTGCAGGCCAGTTTTAGCACAAAAGAAAAAATACTAATTTTACTACGGTAATGTAAACAAAATTTGCCCAAGACAGAAATTGTCCATGTTATTTGCTGATGTTTGTGTGGCAGGACACATCTTTATCTACAAAACTCATGGTTTATTTAAAGTAAAATAAATAAATAAGAACATTGAATTTGATTCATGCGTTCATACTTTAATCTGAGAGCCAAAATCATTGCAGTCTTTAAATCCTGCCATTTAGTATGCATACATTATTTAATAGCTTATTTTTTTATATACCCCTTATTCCTCCTGCCTTTCCAGGCTAGATTGAACCTCTTGAGGTTCTGTTACTACCAGTAGATGGTGCTCAAGTTTGCAGACTATCATGTGAACTATGTACCATTTAATTATTCCAAGGCAGTCTGAGCCACTCAGTTCCAGTTCTGATCAGAGTCTTTCTTTATATTTTGCTTCAAAGATGTAAACATACACACCTCACACACTCGTGACATGTAGCTCGTATTGTGCTCAGTTTCCTTCCTGAGCTTAAAATCCCTGCAGTAGTATTCACACTCCTCAGCCTGCACTGCTTCGCTGCTTTTAATGGAAACCCAGAGGATGATACTGGGTTCTGAATAAAGTGAAGAATCAGAAAACACGCATACACATTAAGTGACTGACTTTCCACTACATACCACTGACATTTTTTTGTAAAGACCATGTGAGGAAACACCTTTGCAGCAAGCCTTTGTTTGTCCCTGTTTGGTCAGTAGCTGTCTGGGTCTGTGATGATTTCCAATCCTTAGATAAAGCTTTGCGATTAAGCTGTGGTATATGTTGTAATTGCCTAAAGTCATGCAAAAGTGTCTTGCTGTTCTATTTTCCATTGCCTCAGCATGTGGTTAAGAAGTGTGGTCTGCATCTTGACAGTGATATGGACATGCTTCCTCGAGCATCTCGAGCAAAATGTCTTCATGAGGATTTTGACAGATGATTGGAAAAGAAGATTCCTGGCCTTGAGTGTGACTCCATGTAGTTATAGAAACAAATGGTTTGAATTAATGCTCCCTGTCTTTGATGTTTGTTTCAAACTAGAAGAAAACACCAGGACTCAGTGTATACAGGCAAGAGTTTAACCTGGAGTTATAGGAAATTTTAGACTTTGTGTGTGTTGGTGGGATGCTTTAGGAACCATGATTATTATCACTAAAACTGGGTAATTTGTAAGATGGTTTAATTGAATTCAAAAATACTTTAACCAATGTACTTCAGATTTTTTAGCCTAATTAGAGTTCATCATCTGGTGACTAAATGTAGAAAATTAAATAATCTGTCCAATAATTACTGAGATGTTTTGGGCCAATCATCAGGGTCAATAATGGGACCATGCAAAGTGGCAATCTTCCAGGCTGGAGTACCAAAACTTGCAGTTCCTCCACTGGCCACTTGGGGCGTGCTCCCCCAAAAGTCTCCTATAAAGTCATTGACTCTAGCTCTTTTTAGAGAACCGGCTCTTTCGGTTCGCCTCACTAAAAAGAGCCGGCTCTTTCAGCTCCGAACCGGCTCTTCAGGTTGTTTTGTTGCTTTAATTAATTTATTATTAACAATAATATAAAATTATGCACAAAAGGAATTACTAATGTAAAAAAAAGTGGTTTTATTTATATATGTTTATACATAAATATATGCAGTGGCCCCTCACGTACAAACTCCAAAACACATTTCTAGTATGAACTGAACTTCCAAAACAGAGCTACCTAGATCACCTAAATTACACAATTGAAAGCATGAAAGCATATGTGTATTGTTTGTGTATTTATACACAAGCATTAATATATAGTCAAATAATTTTTAAAAAAAAAAAAAGTTTATTTACCTGTTATTACCACACACCAAATCCAGTCGTTGGTACTTGCTGGCTTGTGTAGCCACTAGGTAACAAAAGTTCAACACTGCGCCTAGCATCCTGGAGCACTTCTGTTGTCTTTTGTACGTGTTTTGGAGTTTTTACGTGTTTTTACGTGTTTTGGAGTTTGTACGTGCTTCAGAGTTCGTACGTGATTTGAAGTTTGTATGTGCTTTGTCTGTAGGGGCCACCGTAAATATACTTTTATTTACTCCACATAAAATGTAATAAATAAATCATATAATACAAAAATCAACTATTCACATTTCAACTTTTAACTATTTAAATTTTCAGCTTTTTCCTTTCACAAATTTAAAGTGAAACAACACAAAACACTACAAACCACAACACAATTAAATATAAATTATAATATGAAAACAAAAAGAACATGCATATTCTCTGTCATATGGGCCTGCATGAATAAACTTTCTGAATCCTTTATCATCTGCAACTGAAAATAGTTGTGGATGATTACTATACCTTTCTAATGTGACGTTGTCGTCCCTGGCTCTTTCTCTGTCTCTCCCTCCTGCTCTGTTCCTGTGCTACTGAGTGTAACTACCGCCCCTCCCCCCCTCTTCCCAGCATAAAGCACAAGGCTCGCATGCGGAGTGAAGCGGAAAAAAAGTGCGAGAGAGAGGGTGAGAGAAAGAGGGGAAAAAAAAAAACGGCTTGCAATAAGGAGCCGGCTCGCGTCGTTCACGTCAAAGAACCGGCTCTAAGAGCCATTTCGTTCGCGACCGACCCATCACTAATTGACTCAAGGTTGAGTCAGTAAGTTTTTAAGGTTATTTAATAGAAATACCCACCAATTAGTGTCTACTTACATCTTTCAACAGCTTGATGAATTCTGCTATCATCTATCACAGCGGTCCCCAACCCCTGGGCCTCGGACCAGTACCGGTCCGTGAGTCGTTTGGTACCGGGCCGCGAGAGTTGAGGCTCAGGTGTGAAATGTATGGTTTTCAGGGTTATTTTGTTATCATTTTTATCGTTAACTCTGTTTTCCTGGGTCTTTTTATGTGTGTTATGAATAAATCTTCTTTTTTTCGGTACCGGTACTAGTTTTATTTTGTTGTATTTATCCGCGACACCTTAAAGGCCGGTCCGTGAAAATATTTTCGGGCATAAACCGGTCCGTGGCGCAAAAAAGGTTGGGGACCGCTGATCTATCATCTAAAAAAGGTCCCCTCTACCAAGTAAGCAAAAATGTGACAGAAGAAAGACAGAAAGAAACAACAAACAACATCTGGATAAAACGTCATCGTCTTCCTACTCACCTCAAGTCTGAACTGAAGTCAGGGTTCTGAGCTATGAAAATGTGTATAAAAGTACTTTTTAAAATTCATCATACTGTCGTTTTATTCTCTTTAAAAAAAGTTTAAAGAACTTAGGCTAGCAGCAGCTAATATTTAGCAGCTAGCTAGTTCAGGATATTCTCAACCACTCATTTTCTATTGGACAGAAACAAACATTGACTCATCAACCCGTATCAGAGAGCGGAGTGACTTATTACATATGAACGCCAGGTACCGTTGTTTGTCATACAGTGGCTACTGTATCTAGAATTATAAGAAAACAGAATTCCGTTTTCAGCTACTGACATCTAGTGGTGAGATTTTACAAGCTGTAACTGCTACAAATTATGTTATTTTGTTTTTAATTTTCCTCTTTATGATAACCATGTAGGAGTAAATGCCTATGTAACTCAACTGTTTTATATTTTATTAAGACTTAAAGTCAAAAATGTATGTTTCTGAAAAAGATGCTTTTTCAAGTCACTGAACTGGACTTCTCAATTGTGTTTGTGTTGGTGACTAATGTTAAAACTCCATAAAGCGTAAGAAACGTGAAGAGAAATAAATCTCAGCAGACCTAAATGGTCATGTCATGTCATCTCCACCATGACGTGACTTGCTCTGCTTTTCAAGGTTAGGAACCATCCACAACGATGGTTAAGTGAGATGCTCTCACTCATTTTTGTTACTATGATGGTCTAATCTCCCTGTATTTTCCCAACTCCATCGTTACAGTGCCTCAAACAAACCTCCTCCCAGTTTTAATTTTAAACTCCAGCATAATCTTAGGTTCTGAGAGATGAGCAAAACCCTCGGCTCACTCTGTGGACAAACAGCAGCTGGGTTTTGCTAGATGACAAATGATGACTAATCGAGGTGCACGGGTGACGTGACAGCTCGAGTCTGCCACACAAACAAAGATGAACACGATCAGTTAAGAAAAATTGGATTCAAGGCGGGTTGGATTGCGATGGATGAATCTAGAAAAGAGGAGAAAAAGATGTCGGCTGGATTTACAGGAAACTAAACATCCTGCTCTGTCAAGGGAACACTGAAGAACCTATAGATGAGTGTAGTTTTGACTAGATTAATCAGGAAAAAATTGGCTTTGGTAAGTCACAGATGAAGATGAGACTGATTCTAGCTTCATTACACTTTTGTTACAGTTTGAGGATATCAGCATGGGTTCATTTTCACACAGACTAAACAATTGTCTAGTCTAGTCAGTGGAAATTTTAAGAAAAAATATTAAACTAGAGCGTGGATAGCTAAGTTATTAGCTAAAGCTAGCAAGCTTGGTTATCAAGCTGGTAGCATTAGCTAATAATCAGCTTATTTGGTTAGCAAGCTGTTAGCATTACCTAATAACAAGCTTATTTGTTATATATCATCAACCTACAGTTACCGTAAAATATACTACAGAGTCCAAATATTTTTTCCGTACCAGGCTGTAAATCTGTTATTTTCATGGCGATGATTAGCATCATCGAGTGGCCATTCCAGAAGCTGCAGGTTTATTAGGATATCTTACTATTACTGGGTTGAACCACCATTTATCTCTATTACCTCCTTAATATTTTGAGTTATAGATTTAACAAGGCGCTGGAGACATTCCCCAGAAATTCTGGAGTTGCTGTAGATTTGTCAGATGCACCTCTATCTGGTCTGTTGTGGTGAAGAGAGAGTGAAAACAAAGCGGTCGATTTACCGGTTGATCTACATTCCTACCCTCACCTGTGGCCACGAGCTCTGGGTAGTGACCAAAAGAATGATATCACAAATACAATGGGTGGAAAAAAATAATACTCTTAAAAGAGGGACTTATCATTTGGTCTTGAATAACCTGCTGTTTCTTGTTTTAAACTTCCTACTTGCTATAATTTGTGCCTTGCATTCAAACTGTTTCATTAGAGGGCCAAAATGAATGGATCAGCAAATAGATCACTGCTGCATTTCTCCGGTATCTTACAGGAAGTGTGTCACCTACTACCATCTGCTTTCCGTCCGGTTAACTTCCTTCCTGCTGTTGTAGCTCAGTGCTGAGCTCTGCTGACTCACAGTCCTGAACATGATGGAGGATTAAACTACAACAGGACTGTAACAGGAAGCTCAGCAGCATAAATCCAGGATCAACTTTGGGGGGAAAAGGGAGGTCAAAGTGAGCAAAAAGAAAAAAGAAGTATTCTTTCCGGGTTTTACAAAAAGCTCTCCACCAAGAAACTTGAATCTATACGTGCTCACATTCTTGGCCTCATTTACCAGGCTCACATAGCCTGTATTTTATACTCCGTGATTCAGTAGTTTTATTAATATATGCCCTCCTGTATTCGTTTATGTGATATTGAAGTTTGGTTTAGCTTTTGAGACATTGCAATAATCAAGCTTCAGACTCTTAGATTAGCCAAGCCTCTATTATCATCATTGCGAGGTAATGCAGTGCTGACCTTTGAGAACAGCGTTAACATTTTAAAATAATTTATCTTGAAAAACCTTTCAGCAAACAAAAATGAGATATATCCAGTTTGATAAGAGTTCCATCAATTGTCTTTTTAAATACATTTCTAGAGAAAGCAGTGTCAGTTTCTGAATAACACTTCCTAATGTTTGATCATGATAAGATTGGCACACCCTTTATGTCTACATAAAAGGACGCTGTTGCTTCTGCATAGGTTGACCTCAAACATCCCTTTCCCTGGGCAGCCAAAGAGCTTTGTGCAAATAGACACCAATACAGCATATTTCAAGCTATATGACAACAAGTGACTGATCATGAAACAAGCTCTTCTTGAACTCTTGAAGCTACAGAATGAGCTGATGCCCATATTAAAATACCCAACTTGACAGAGTAGAAGAGTGTGTTTACAGTCTGGCTTCTCCAGCTAATTTCCCCCCTATTTTTAAAAACATACATACTGTGCTGAGTGATTGGTGGGTGCTCTTTAGTCTGATTTAACAATTGTTTGTCCTAAAAGATACTCAATGTTAGCCCTGTTAGCATCTCTGTTAATAACAAGTCACAGATGAGCCTCGCTAATCAAGTGTGCTCGCCCGTGCTAGCATGAACTTAACTCCAGAGCGCTAGCCTACTATTCAAATATGGCAATACTCAACTTAAACACACAAACAGTATTAATTTATGTATTAATGCTACACTTTTTTGCCTTCATACATGCTTTAATTCTTCTTCTGTTAGTTTGTTGGGAGTAGCCATGAGAAGATGAGTACACTGTGGGCATAAAGGAATGGACATGGTCATGTAGGCTGTAGTGTTTCAGTTACTGAGGGGCCCAAAAGTGTGTCAAGAAAATCCCTCACGCCACTACAACAACACCGCCAGCCCAAACCGCTAATACCGGGCATGCTTTCATGTTATTTATTCCAAATTCTGACCCTTTGATCCAAATGACATAGTAGAAATCGAGACTCGCGAGACCAGACAGCGTTTTTTCAATCTTCTATTGTCCAATTTAGGTGAGCCTGTGTAATTTGTAGCCTCGTAATCCTGTTCTTAGCTGACAGGTGACCACACCTGGTGTGGTCTTTAGCTGCTGTCTGCTTCAATGTGTTGTCCTCTTCAGATTGTAACAAGCAGTTATTTGAGTTATTGCTGCCTTCCTATAATCTTGTAGCAATCTTGCCATTCTCCTCTAACCCTTGACATCAACAAAGTATTTTTACCCAGAGCTGCTCAGTTGATTTTTCTGTCAGACCATTCTCTGTAAAACTTAGAGTTGGCTGTGTGGGGAAAATCCCAGTAGATCAGCAGTTTCTGAAATACTCCAGCCTGGCTGGTAACATCAACCTGCATTCAAAGCCCCTAAAATTACCTTTCGTCCCCATTCTGGTGCTCAGTTTGAACTTCACCAGATCTTTTTGACTGCGTCTTTATACCATGTCATGATCTGATGAACAGGTGTGCCAAATAAGGAAGTGGATTCTTCACAGGAACACCTGATTTGTGACTCTTTTCTTCTATGAAACAACACATCACAATCATCAGATTCTCATTTAAAAATCAAAAAAATATTTCCAAGGCTTTCTCTTGTGAAAATCCCCTGTTCTGTGGACTCCTGGCCCACTCGACATCTGTGTGCAAACATCTGGTAGGCTTGGGAGAAACACTTCTTGAATACTTCCTTAGATTGGACAAACAATTTCATGGGGGAGCGAGCTCGGCTTGAGTCTGCTCGCTACAGAATTACCCACCTAATAGCTCCTGACTGCAGCATTACTGTCAAATAAATGAAAATGTGTGAATGCAAGAGTGGCTATTACACACTGTTATGTATAATATATTTTTACGTGCACTGCTCATTTTACAGCCTAGCGAGCGCTGCATTTTATTCCTCTTTACCATAAATGTGTTATGGGTTACAAAATGCATGATAGGGCCACTTATTAAAGCTCTCAGAGTCTTCTTGGGTACTTTGAATACAAATTTAGTGTTCATTATATACAGAGCCTGAGCTTGGCTATTTCAGTAATGCATTACTGGAATGCTATTGGGCATTTAAGTTGCACAGCAGCGTTTGTGTTGGCATGAAAGGAAACACTTAGCAGCAGCCTTTAAGCACCCCCGTTCCTCATTCTTTTTTTTCTCCCCCTCCTCAAAAGCAGACAGAAATATGCTAAATATGCAGCAGAGTGACCCGAGTCCATAGATCAAGGTTTATTTTTAGGAGAGGCACCTCACTCCCATGCTCCACCCAGGTTTTCTCATTATCTGAACCAGGGTTAGCACATGCAGAGATAATGGCTGAATGCCTGGCCTCCCACTCACTCCTGAGACACGTGGATAGGTCACATTTTTTGCTCTTTATGGCAGAAAAACACCAAACTAATAACATGTAAGCCAATCTATTTCAGATATGTACATTTGAGTATCCATGGTAAACTTCCCTTAAAGTCAGTGCACCCTTGTGAGCAAGCTGGCCGCACACAAATCAAACACCAATAGGCTCATATCCTTCAGCACAGGTGAGTTATGGGGCTATTAACATAGCATGAAATTAGGTTCCTGACAGTAAGCACCTATAGCAGCTTTAAATCACTGCACGCAGAAAAACCTGTGCTTGTACAGTTGGGTAATGGCATGAACGTGGCTGGAATATCACTGGAATGCAATGCAGAGTAATGAAAACGGAGCTTTGCAACAGTATGCTGCAAGGACTCGCAGGATGTTGTATTAATTATACTTCCTCTAACTTCGGCTCATTATGCAGGAGAACTCCAGAACAGGTTTGAAATGATAATGTCTTTGGGACTTGTTTTTAGAAACAAAGTTATACATAGACTCGACTGAAAGCTGCAAAACCTGCTGTATTTTAATGAGCTGGTAGCTGTTGTGCGGCTTCCCATCATATTAACTCCTTGTTTTGAGTTTGTGCTTGAGCTTGAAAACAGTTTTATCATTTGCTGACTCCCTCATAAAACTGTCACTGCGCTTCTCGTCCTCGAAGAGAGCTTCTCTGGCATTTTCTTTGTGCACTAATAGTAGAAGTAAACTGGATTTGTGAAGCACCTTTCTTGAAAGCAATGATCAGACCTCAGGATGTTTCATAAAGAAGTCCCAAGGCCTGTTTCTGTGAAGTCAGGCAGCCGTGGCTCAGGAGACAGCGTAGGTCATCCACTAATGGGAAGATCGGTGGCTTTGATTCCCAGCTCCTTCAGTATGTGTCCTAAAGTGTCATCGGGCAAGACAGTGAACACCAACAATATGTGAATATGTTGCCTCACAGCAAGAAGGTCCTGAGTTCAATTCCAACATCAGGCCGGGGTCTTTCTGTGTGGAGTTTGCATGTTCTCCCCTTGTTTGCGTGGGTTCTCCCCGGTTACTCTGGCTTCCTCCCACTGTCCAAAGACTTGCAGTTTGTGGGGATAGGTTAATTGGAAACACTAGATTGTCCATAAGTGTGAATGGGGGAGTGAATGTGAGCACGAATGGTTGTCTTTGTCTATGTGTTAGCCCTGCGACAGACTGGCAACCTGTCCAGGGAGTACCCCACCTCTCACCCAAAGACAGCTGGGATAGGCTCCAGCCCCCCCCCCCCCCCCCCCGACCCTGAAAAGGATAAGCGGAAGCGAATGGATGGATTTTAATTGCTTTTTCACGTAAACACAGAGATAAAGTCATCATAGCAACACAGACTGATGTGTCACAGCTCATTGCGGCAATTTAAGTAACTGTAATTATGTTATTTCCAGTGAATAATGGACTGGTGCTTATATAGTGCCTTTCTACTCTATTTGAGCTCTCATAGCACTTTCTTACTGCAAGCCTTATTCACCCATTTGTGTTGTTTTGTTTGTTTTTCTACTACATTCATACATGCACAAATGCATTTGGGACAACATGCAGACCAGAGGAGCTGGGGATCAAACCACTGACCTTCTGATTAGGAAGCAACCTGCTCCACAGCCACAGCCACAATACAGACCCAGTTCAGCTTACTCACCTGAAACCAATCTTTACTCTTTGGGACTCATCTTGTTTTTTGTTTGAAACGGCTGTAATCGCATAAAAATATCCGCATCATTTACAAAAAGCTACAAACACAAATGAAGATTGCTTGTGGCTTATCTTTTCTCTCAGGTTACAAACATCTGCATTGTGCTATCTTAGAAATATTGTCCACGTATCAGGAAATTATCAGAGGGAATGGAAAACCAGCGAGCTGTCAGTAATATCATCCGCAGGATTTTTTTATGCTGTGACTGTGGATTATTTATTGGTCAAGCAACTACAAGATGAATATTGTCTTATTGATTTTACCCTGCCTCTAAGGGGTGTATAATCACAAACCTGTCACCTCACAAACCCAGTTCTCGGGAGAAATGGGAAAGCAAGATGCGTCACTGCTCTCACTTGGAATGTAAGTTCAGAAGAAAATTTGAGACTCTGAGACATACTCACTTTAGTATTTAGATGAAAATCTGCTGAAGCCACATATGCAGTGTGTAACTGAAATCTTGCTCTCTTTTTTTTGTAAACTAAGCTGAAATTGAATTTCTTGAGTTAGTTTTTGATGTTTAAGAAATTGCAAACAATCCTGAGACTTATTTGGGCCCAGAAATCATCAACGCAGTTTTTATGATCATAAAAAGTTTAGTTAATTTGGACACTGCATCAAAACAACTCCCTAAATACACTCACCGGCCACTTTATTAGGTGCATGTTGCCGTTACCTTTTTTTTTTTTTTTTGCCTTAATTCGTTATGGAATCGATTCAACAAAACTGAGGAAGCATTCCTCAGAGATTGTTGATGGGAAAATCCTAGGAAAACAGCTGCTTCTGAAGTACTCAGACCAACAACAACGTGTTGCATTCAAAGTCAGCGAAATCATCTTTCTTCCCCACTCTGATGCTCGGTTTGAATTTCAGCATGTCATCGTGACCATGTGCACAGGTCTAAATGCATAGAGCTGCAGTTATGTGATTGGCTGAGTAGATATTTCTGTTAGCAAGCAGTTGAACAGTTTGTACCTAACAAAGTGGCCGTGTAAGTGCCTGAAGGCTTTTCGCTATGCTGAGGTGCAAGAATTCCTTCTAGAAGGACTGTTCCTGTCTAAGAAACACACTGAAAGTGTTCACACTAACATTTTGTTATGCCTTGTTCTCCCAAGACAAATCCCCTTAAGGCACTGTCAAATGAAACAGAACATCTTTTCACCAAATCTAAACAGAAAGGACATGATATCCCTGTTTAAAGGCTCTTTCTGAGATCTCAGATTGAAATTTTTTGCTCTTTTTTAATGTAATGGAGGTTTATTATTGTTATCAAACATGTGTTCTGTCTGTTGAACGCATAATTCAGTACTTTGAGGACTCGGATATTTCAGAGCAACAACTGAGTACAGATATAATTGCGTGTCGATTTTTAAAGTGAAGTTTCCCGCTGTCAACGAAGTTTCAACTTTGAGTAGCGCACATTTTTTGTAAACTTTCAAGTCATAACAAAAATAAGATGAAATGAACTGCTCAGTCATCGAAAGTTGCCCTCACCCTACCCAGGGATCAAGTTTCCCTGAAAGCAGGTTTTTCATCTGATCAGAGCTGGTTGGGTGAGTTATCGGGTGCCTAAGGGACTCTGTGGGACCTGCGTGAGAGAAGTTGTTGAGAAATGCCCTTGTGCCGAAGTGTTGCACTGTGACTGTGCAAATATCAAAGGGCCACTGAAGACGTGAAATCAGCGACACCGTTGCTGTTGACACAAGTCAGAGCCGCAGAGGTGTACAGGGACTTTAACAATCACATTTTCAAAGTCTCAAACTTCCACTCAACTCTCAAAGCAAAATACAAAGTTTTCAGTGAATTACAGAAAGCTCTTAAAGCAAGGAGTGGATGGATTTTCAAGGACAGGTCTGGACCCACCAGAGGGTCCAATTTGACCAACTGATGGCTAAAAAAGTATGAAAACAGCAATGAAATTGTAAAAAATGAATTTCGATTGCTGAGTGGTGATGCAAAGCCAGCATAACTACACAGGGGTGAACAGAATTCTAGACCTAGAGACAGTGTTCGGATTATAAAGAAGTAAAATACGAATGTTTATTACAAAAGAAACTGTACATGTGAAGAGTTGTTGCTTTTGCACTGTTAAATATGCATGCACATGTTATGACAGCAGACCTTGCCCTTATTCTTGCGAAGCAGTTAATCATGCTTTTGTAACTGGGTGGCTCATCAAAGGGGAAAATGCTTCTTCTTTACACTTTTTCTTCTTACGGCAAGGTAATAAAAAGGCCCCAAAGCTAATCTAAAGAGCATAAATGCAGATCTTATACAAATGAAAATGTTTATCAAATTTCTAATCGACAATGGAACCAATCCTTTCCTTTCTTTACACTTATTAAAGAAAGGTAAGGAGGGCTTTGCAGTCATTTTACTGGTCTTGGCTAGTTTTTTGTAACATAGATAAATACTTTTCAAAATTATAGAAAATTATTGTCATATTCACAGTGAAGAAATATGTTCCCCTGTGCAATGACAACAAATGGCAAACAGAAAATATATATGTATCCACATACAAAATTAGATAAATTGGATAAATAAACCAGCTGATGATTTAAAAACAACAGAAACAATTGTAAAATAAATAAATAAATAAAAAATAAAATAATAATAATAATAATAATAATAATATGATAATTAAAACTGAAAAAGATATAAATATATACAAGCAGAATAAAAGAATCTGAGCTGCTTGAAACTTTGTACATATACACTTTACACAACTTACATATAAGGAAGCATGAAAATACAGAAATGTTATGATAAAAATAATTAACTATATTAACCTTTATCTTTATGGAAATATCGCCGATAAGTATTGTAAAAGCTTTAACAAATGACCTTAAACCCGAAGGCACCTGTGGGAACAGTAAAGAGTTATTACACAGCGCCCTCCTCTGCTTCGGCTTTAGTCGGAAGTGTTCGCGCACTTTCGGGATTCAAGCCGGTGTTTTCAGAGGGGCAGAGCGAGCGCGGCGGGTCCCAGCTCCGCAGACTACAGCAGTTCACGTGAGAGCAGGTCGGGCACACCTGGTTGGACCGTGAAGAGCAGTTCAGCGACCGAGACAGCTCCACTCAGGTGGGTTTCTACCTGAATTTATACCTTTGTTGTTCTCTCGTCAACTTCTCCACACTCTGACTTTCTTCTTTCGGGCGGAAAGTTACCTTAGAGATAAACGGACTTTGTAAACTTTCTTTTTAAACAAAACCCGTCCTGCACGCTGAGTATCGCGAGGTGGAGGTGAAAACACCTCCATAATGAACAGCTAAGTTTACTTGTCCTGACTTTTTATTTTCATTCTACCTTTCAGCAGCTCCCGAGTTAATCACTTGAGGAATGTGGTGCAATTAGGACAGCGACCGAGAGCTGAAAATTCATATCAACTTCAACTTTTAAGTTACTTTTTTCCTCCCTTCGACTTTGAACTTATCAGAAAAAAGGGATCATGGCCACAGGCGGATTCAAGTCAAGCGCCGCGACGGACTTTTTGGAGGAGTGGAAGGCAAAACGGGAGAAAATGAGAGCCAAAATGCTGGGGGACATTGCCGCAGCCACTGGTACTCCCTTGGGTGCCAGCAATACAAACAGCAGCCGCAACGCCGTTCCTCCTCCATCTCCTCCTCCTCTTCCTTCGGCCACCGAGTTCACCAACAACGGCAACCCGGACCGAAGCTCCTCCGCTGGGAACTGCCACCCCTCCTCCTACGCGGTTGCTCGGTCCTCCTCTGGCACTTCTCTAAAGAGGCCCGAGGAGGAAATGCACCACCCCGTGACACCCTCAGCCACGCCGGGAAGCAACCTGAAGAAGGCCCTGCCTCAGCCGGAGACGACTCAGGACTCTACTCCCATGGCTTGCAACGACAGTGACAAGGAAAGCCCGTCACCCAGCAGCAAGGGCAAGGAGAAGAAGAGCACCGGGCCCAGCGCCAGGAAGGGGAAAGGACAGATCGAGAAGAGGAAGTTAAGGGAAAAGAGGAGATCCACAGGTGTCGTGAACATACCATCCAATGAGGTGAGTCGGGGGGAAAAGAGGGCAGCGATTCACCTTAGCATCAGAATGGGTATAATTTGGAGGCCCATTTTGGGATTGGTCATGTTTTTTCTGTATTGGGAATAAAAGTATTCCCAAAAAAGTATTAGTGAAAGTTAGCCTCTTGTATGTGGAAATAGGTGGATGCTTGATGCTTGTGCATTTTTATTTTTTGTAAGGAAATAGTGGCTTCTGTGTGTTGCACTTGAACACCACTTGCCTTCCTACACTCCAAATTCCTCCCATACATGTGTCTGGTTTAATCGAGCCTCTGCTGGAGAGAAATGAAAGCAGTTCTCAGATGGTGGGAGAGGGTGGAGGTGTACAGTATGTGTGCTGCACATTCATTGTTATTGGATTTAAATCATCTCGCACTCCTGGCCGATTCCTGTGGTTCAGACACATGCAGGAACTCTGATATGAAGCTTGGCCAACACTGAAAAAAACACTCAAATTACACAGAAATTCTCAGAATAGATGCCCACCCTTTTGTTTTTTGTTGGTTTCTTTTTTGGTAAGGGGATGGTATTCTGACCACCTTTCATTCTCCTATTTGATAGCCACCCAGAACAATATGCCCCTGGGGCAGCACAACTTGGAGTTTGACCAGCCTGTCAGTTGGAGCCTCACATCCTGTTATTAGGTGCTCAGCAGTGCCGAGCAAAGCCGTTTGAAAACTGGTCACAAGCCAGGCTGTAATGCTGGGCTTCAGCACTCTGGGTTGCGCCAGATATGCTAGATCGAGCCCATAGGCAGCTCATTATGTAGTAAAGTGGGCGAACCGTCTATTATTGGGGGAGGTAGGAGGTGATCTGATGAGGTGGTGAGCTGATTTGTGTGAGTGGGGAAGAGGGAGAAAGAAGTGGAAGTGCTGTGGTCTGAGAAAGTTTGTAGAACTTCCTGAGGCAGGTTCTTATCCCTAAAAGTATAGTGAGTATGAGTATAAAAGATGGACGTACCTGCTGGTTTTGAATTCAGCTTTAAGTGTCCTATGAAAGAAACTGCAGGTTTTCTGTGCACTAGACTTGGGTGCTATGGTGATGCTGATGTGCTTGCAGTCCAACACTGTGCCCAGTGTGCTTGTAAACTATTTACATACCCTAATTCCTGTTAATGTTCTCTTTTAATTGTTATTTAAAAGTTAATTATGAACAGCTGAAAGGCAGATCACTACATTTGTTAAATAAAATGACAAATACTATGCAGGTTTAAAAAAAGGTTCATTGCTGAAAGCATTTGTATTCATCTGACTCCACAACTCTGATTGGTAGGTTCTGATCATCATACTTTGTCAAGCGTCGTCACCTGGAGTTGGATAACAGTGATTAAACTGGTCCGCTTATCTTCCGTTAGCGGCGATCAAATGGAGACCTAAAGCCCAGGTGACTGCAGGCAGCCAAAGATCAATCTTTGACTTTTGCCTTCAGCTGCTGAAGTACCTCTGCTGCTAAATATAATGTGACAGATTTCCTGAATGGGAAGCCAAACTTTTCCTCAAGTCGGGCAATCAGAAACCTGCGTAACATGAGATTAATGCACGTGTTTCGCGTTATAGTTAGGCCGGTGATTTCGAAGGAGCATCCCGGGGGACATTTTGACACGTGTCTGATGCTTTCGCACACCCGTGCCAGTTATTCAGAAGGTCAGCAGGGTCAGACGGTTACCAGCTTAGACGATCGTATCTGTTTGGCAGCTATGTCAGAGTTATGTAAATGCATTTGTTGCATTTGTTGCAGTTAAAGAAAAGCGCTCGTGCACAGATCAGAGGACGCCATGATTCTTTGTACTTTGAGGCTTTTTTGTTTATTTCTGGGTACAGTGCTCTCATCTGCCTTCATGTATTTATCACATTTCAGTCATACTGCACGGAGCAGCTCGTCTTAAGGAAGTGCAATCAAACCAGATGATTACCGCGCCTGAGTTCAGTGAACCATTCCCAATCTCATCTGTTTTAGTGGGCTGAACCGAGCACGATGAAGCATAAACGCTCATTACTGAACTGGACTTTGGTTTGAACACACTTGCCTGGTTTGAGTTCACCATTAAAGGGTGTACTCCTATAATCAACCTCCAGCATCTTAAATTTGTCTTGAGTATTTTCAGACTTCCTAAAGTTGCAGTTTGAAGTCATTTCCTGCACTGCCTCTGGTGCAGTAACCCCTTCAGGAAAAAGTAAAGATTTTCAATTACTGTATACCTCATTAACTCAAATATAACACTCAGATTCTACAAAAAATATAAAATTAAAGTTTTTTGATGTTGTATTGTTCTGTTTATTGATGAATTAGTGACGCTGGCTCCTACTTTTTATCTGTATTGAAAAACAAAAAGTAGTGCTTTTGTTGTTTTAGTTTAATATTCTTCTTAATATTCTAAGTTTTTTGGCATTGTGTCACCATTTAAAAGTAATGTTTACCCAACTGTAAGTTTTATAATCCAGCTTTAATTATGGAAGCTTTATCTCATGGTTTGAGATCCTGTGAGCTTTGCACACAGATGGAAACACAAAAATCCAGAAACCGGTTGCCCGGCAGATGGACTCCTTTTGTGAAAAGTTTTCTCTTTTCTCCTCCTGTTGGATTGGGGGGGGCACCAAACTATGCAAATGAAGACTTGCTCACACAAGCTGCCTTTGTGATGTGAATATTAGTGGACAGGTGTGAATAGAGATGCCTGGGATTATCTCCCCGCTCGTTCTGTGCAGCATAATAGCTGCTGAGCGGGATTTCATAGCATCCTGGGAACCCAATCTTCTGCCTGTTGAGGCCATAATGGCCCGATAAAAGCTCCCAGCTCTGCATTGCATCAGTCAGTACCTCGTCCAGCGAGCCGGGAGGGTGTCTCCTTTCTCTCACCCTGCTCACTCCTGCGGGTCCGAGGGCATTGTTGCCGATGCTGACCTTTTGACCTGCACAGCACATTGTATGTGTTTGAGGAATGCGAAAACAAGAGTTTAGATTCAGTGAGTTCTCTCATCTTAAAATGTTTTGGGTTGTGATGTAAGCACGTTTCCCATCAGGTCACGCTGCCTGCAGTCTCGTAGTGATGAGTCATGTCGCTCATTGTGCCGTTGCTTTTAAAAAAAAAAAAAAAGTATGACCTCTGAGAGTTATGAGGTTGTGGTCTGCCGCTCCAGCCAGTGAACTTTGTGTTTCATGTACATGACTGAGTCTGCTCCACAAACACTGCTGGGGAGCGTGGAGCTATCCGGCCCCTCGCAGCTATTTGTCTGCAGCGTCATTGAAAAGGAGGTCAACAGGTTTAAGGTGCAATGCTGGACCGAGTGCTCACGCAGTTAACACTCTGGCGATGGGATGATACAGGAGACAAGAGGGCTCCCTGTTTAACTTAGTTATTTGTGACACCACAGAGTTGTTAATACACTTTAGGCTTCGTACAAACTCATGTTAACCTGTTAACACATGAACCAGACATGACTAATTAAAATTAAACTAAACTAGGTTTTAGGAAAAATGTGATTTCAACTGAAAATGGCTCAAAAGAACCAATTACAATTATATTATGCACTTGCAACTAGTCTTTCGATTTAATCCTAGTCAGTTTGGCCAAATTCACCTGTGCAACAATGATGAAATGATAAGGGAAGCATCTGCTTATTAAGATTGAGATTTCTTAACTCTTCCTTCACTGAAGCTAATAAATGCTAAACTAAAGATTTCTAAAGAAAGCAACTCTTCCAAACAAGCCATACTTGTTCCATCTTTTTCTTGGCTGTCACGAAGATTAATGTTTTACATGCTGAGGCACGTAGAGTCTGCTATGATGATGATGATTATTATTATTATTATTATTATTTTCTCCAGGTATTGCACACTCTGGGTGTGACCTAAGTGTGAATTTGTGGGGACGCCCACTCCTGGGAAAATTGTGACATCATGTTCATTCACACCTGAATGTTCCAGCTCTACAAACTGCCAAAATTTTTGCTTTTTATAGAGGTGCTCACGCTTCCAGGTGATCGGTTAATTCAGGACAATTGACTAGTAGCACCTGGTTGCTACTTAATATCTTGATTTCTATGGCAGCAGTAAGGGTGTACTTAGGTTTCCTGCACTACCAGTCAGGAGCAACTTGTGAAATGGCACCTGCAGCAAATGCAGGTTTAGCAACAGACCTGTTGTGAATATGTGGAAAAACACAGATATTTTGTGTTTGCATCACATGACACATTACTGAGAACTAAAAATGGTGCAGACAAAAGGACACACCTCAAACTGAGCTAATCAGCACATCAGTCACAGGCATCCAGAGCTGCACAGAGTTCACGGAGAGCGAGCTGCAGTCTATTCAAACACTTCATCTGAATTCCTTCCACATGGAAATTTCACCAAAAATCCATGTGCGTGTCAGGATACACAATAAAACTGTTTCAGGATAAAGTGTATATAACTGTATATGAAGTGCAGTGTGGTGCAACTCAAATTGGGCTCGTGCACAGTTGAGTTTTGGCATTGGTTCTTTCATCTGCTCTCACAGATACAGTCTGCACTGACATTAATCAGCAAATACCTTAAATTCAAACACCCCTGCCTTGTTTGTTCCCAAATTAGTTTCTGCTCCATTTTGTTCTTTGGTGAAGTTCATTGAAGGGTGAAAGTTTGGAGAAGGGCCATGCTGAGGGCAGACGTTTGGTTCCTTCCAACCCAAATCCAGATGCAGAGAAAATGTTTAAAATTGGTTTCACAGAATGGATGAAGATCAGCAGATTTTTTTTTTTTTTTCTTTTAACATATTTGTGGAAAAACTGAAAATAGAGGATGTGACCTTATAATACATTACAAGGAAAATAGGCAGTTTTTGCTCAGCACAACATCGCCATCATCATCATCACCATGGTGATCAAGCCATAATTTTTATGCTAGAAAATGACATTTAACAGATTTAAAATTTCATAAAAATCAGTTAACGGATCAAGATGAGAATTGTGACAAAATATCTATAAAGTTTCTTTCCTCTGTAGAATCAATGCATATAAAACTTGAGTGCACGCTTCACTGTTGGACAATTTCCTTGCTTTTATTTTGAAAGTTAAAGTGACTTGGCTAGCTTTGGTCCTTATGTTTCCTTCCTTACAGGGTGGGCAGTTTACTAATGTGCCAGTCTTAAGTATTATTTAGCTGCCTCTCCAGTGAGTTGGGCAAACTCCAGGTCCATGTTCTTGTCCTTGATCTGTTTTTAAAAGCAATTAAGAAAATAGGTTTATAATTGCTATGCAAGTTATCTGGTCATTGCCGGCTGCAGTCCAAGACCGTTGAGTTAACTTTCATCTGCATAACAAATGGAGTCACAGTTGGGAAAGTTGCTGATATTTCTCTTTGACTAAAGTTTTGGTTGTTTTGTGGAAATGAATGCAAACGGCCACAAACAGAATTTAAAACTTTAAATTTAAAAGAATCTTTGACTTTTGGCTCTTCAAGCTCGTTATAGTTGAAGTGACCTAAAATGTGCAGTTCAGTAAATGCAAGGCACAAAAAAGTTGGCTAAAGTTTAAAGCTGCAATAAACTGACAGTAGAAATTAAAGTCTGCAGTAGTTTGCTTATTAAAGGCTCTCAGTTCACAGCTGGACAAAAGCATGCAAGAATGTAAATTTGCATGGGGTGGAGTGTGCTTCACTTGGTGTTTAAAACCTTCTCCAAACAAGGTCACATCATCACAGTAAATACCACAGGGATTTTATCATAGGCTTAGGTAAGCATTGGGCTATTTGGGCCGGGTGTTTTGTTTTCTCCTTTTCATTTGTTGGTTGAACAGCAGGAATGCTAACCTGTTTAATTAAAGCACGTGTTCGTAAAAGTGAAGTTCCTCCAAGCGAGAAGCACCAGTTTCCAAGGAGAGCATTTTGAATTGTTTACAAAAGCCCTTGTCTGTGGCCTCAGCAAAGGAAGGAAGGAGCTGATCTGCTTCCACGATGAAGTCTTTACCAACCCACCAGGCACCTATCAGCACCACATAAAGCACACAGCACCCTTGTAATGGGCTGTGACACATGGGTTAGCTCAGTTTGTAAGACTGTTACATAAATGCTTGCTCCCATTAAAGTGACCTCTGACCAGGTGAGCAGCCATTATGCTGTCAGAAGGCATCAGATCAGTGTTAAACAGGCTGTGAGATGGATTAGTGTGTGTGTGTGTATACATTTTATAACTTGGTCTTTGGTCAGAGAATTTATGACTGTTTGTACAGTTAAAATCATTGATAAATCATTAAAAGAAACCAAAAGGATTTTAAACAGAATGTTTAAAGTCCTGAAAGTAGAATGAGTGTATAAATTTGTGTACTTTCAAACAGACGGCAGTAACACTTTGCTACTGATTCATATCTGCTTACATTTAGGAGATGGGTGTAAAGAAACCACATGTGCTTTCTCGTACAACTGGGGCATCAACAAATCTTCCAAATAGATTTTTTGTTTTTGTCCCCCCCGCCTTAGTTTGCTTAGAGCGGCGGTGTCAAACATAAGGCCCGGGGGCCATTCTGGCCCACTGGCTCAACCTGGATTTGAAAAACGTGAAAGAGGACATTCATTTTACACTTTAAACTGCGTTTTCTTAAGTTTTATAGCCTTTTCTACCGATAAAGATAAACACTTTTAAAATGGATAAACCATTAAATAACAAGATTCCTGTTTTCCCACTGTCTGCTATAGAAATGTTTGATTTTTAACAGCAGGTTCACAAAAAACAGAGCTAAAAATGATGTCTTTGCAATTAGTAAAAAAAACTATAGATTTTTAATTTCAGAACGGTGAGCTCAATGAGCTAACAGAAGTATTCTGTAAATTTACATACGTCTTAAAATTTAGGGCCAAAGCAGCGTTTCTTTATCATGTGGAAAAACTGAGATGTTTTAAATTGCACTTCTTTTAATATACATATATTAAAATATCTCAGATTTATTCCATGAGATATTTTCACTGGTCCACCCCACTTGGGATCAAAGTGGGCTGTATGTGGCCAACGATGTAAAATGAGTTTGGCGCCCCTGGTTTGGAGGGTGTAACACTCTTGTCTACCACAGGTCTGATTGCTTTATCTTGATTAGATCATTAACAAAAAGTAAACTCTGTTATTTGGTACGTTCAGCTCAGCCGTTAACTGAATGTAAACTCTTACCAGAGAGTACATTGTGGACATTTGTTATGAGACTTTGGGCTTGTTTTTAAAAATGGGATAAAACTTCAAACTCTCTTGGCGGAATTACTTGTTGTGAGAACAAATAAAACAAAAACAAACAAATTGGGGGGAAAAAAAAGGTCACAAAGCAAGTAAAATTACAACCTTATATGAAACCATCCATCTGTCATTACTGGTAGGAGAGCCATCTTGGATTATCAAGCACTGTACGACTGTAAATTCTGCCATATATAATTACATAAATGACCATACATGACAGTTTCACTCTGCTTGAGAGGGACAAAAACACAAGAATTGTGACTGACTTAAAACTGCAAGATGTCACTAAAAATTGGACCATCCCGTTAGTAGTCTGTTCATTTCAGACATTAAAAGATCACTTGCCTTTTCAGTTTGACATTTACTTTTGGAGTTTTGCTGCAATCTGCACACAAAGTTCAAACTATCTTTTATCTAGGTCACTGCTCTTTAGTTATGTGGGTTCAGGGACTTTGTAGATTATTACTGAAGAACGACATACCCCCTGCGCAGCGTGCACAGGAATGCACGGTCATGCAGAATCAGTCTAAATCTTGTGAGGTGAAAGCCACCCTGCATGTTTGCCTGGAGGTCGGCTCAGCTATAAGTCGAGACCTCACTGAACTTTCTCACAAATGTGATCAGATGTAGGTGATACAATCAGCCTCAGCACTGATGTCCATTGATGCAGATTTGTTTTTACACACAGTGAAACGTGTTGATTCTGCTTGAGTCTTCTGCCATCTTTCTGGCTAATCTTTAACTCTTGAGTGTGCGCATATCCAGGATGGTGAAGTTTGCGATCAATTGATGTATTGTTGTATTAGTGTCAGCCTGGAATTTCAAAACAAGCTGCTGAATAGAGCAGAAAATGATCAATGGTGTGGCTTTTGTACTGGTCAAATGTGGTAAAGGCTGTTTAACTGAGTACCCACCATCCATAAGTGTTTAACAGAATCCATCCTGACTGTTTTCTCTGCAGGCGCAAAACGATGTCAGAGTGAATAGCCTCGTCCTCATCTGACCTTCGGTTCGGGACATTGTTTTGGCTTTAAAGTTCACGTCTCTCTCTTTACTCAGTAATTTTGCACCTTTTTGTTTGACATTTATATCAGCGTATTGCAGAGCCTCTGTCATAATTCATTTCCTTTATTTTTGTCTTCATTACCAGCATTTAAGCTGAGAAAACAAACAAGATCTGGTGTGTGTTACAGTAACTGGCATGCAGTGTATAAAAATGCACTTTGTTTTTGTGTGCGTGGAGGCACGCACAGATAAACGATAATCGGTTTCATGCTTCCGCTTCTTAGAAACAAGCCTCCCTCCGTTGTGTAGTTGTTGGGGATCACTCTGTACTTTGCTGCAGGGGATCTAGCTGGTTTGACCACATGCAGACACACACACAGCGCTAACCTAGCAGGGGGTGTTAAGAAACAAAATTGGGGACCAAACGAGGAGGCGAATGTTGTGACTTGGTGCGTCTGCAGTGTGTAACCTACTTGTCGGACATTCCTGTGTGTTTGCTGACGACTGTGGGGAATTTGTGAGTCAGCCCTAATCAGGCCGCTCTGTGTAGGCATTTGGGAGCTCGTCTGTTTGTATTCATTAAAGTAGAATTACTTGGAGACCCCAGCCTCCCTTTCCCACTCTCTTCTATTTTAGAGTCTGGGTCACATTTTGTAGCTTCTGAATCCTTTGGTCTGTGCTCTACATTGACAAGATATTTCAGACTACCTTTTTCCTGTATGTATTGCACAGTTTAATGTTGCCTTAAAGTTAGGAGAGATGCAGTGTCTCTTTTTAAATGGACAGATTTTACATTTCCTCAGTTCAGTTGTGCAGCGTTGTTTGGTCTTTTTGATATTAGGTTAAAGTAGCTAGCATGATGTTTAATCACGCCATACAAACTGATGCAAGCTCCAACTCAAGTAGCAATGGAAAAATGTAAACAGGCATGTGCTATAATACTGATTGCATAATTATTTGTGCTGTTTCTTATGTACCTTAGAGAATTCAGAAAAGGCTCAGTCACAGTACAGCAAAAATGGGTCAACAGCCTCCACGTGACTAGTAAAAAATGGTGGTTGCTTGGTAATTGCATTGAATTTTTTTTTTTCTGTCAAGGACAACTTGCAGCATTTGTAGTGATCAGTCGGTTGTTTTTGTCTGCTTCCACTTGTCTTTGCACTAGGATGATGTCGGCGTAAATGTGCAGTCATATTCGTTTTGTTCCCACTAGTGCTGTCAGCGTTAATCTCGTTGAAATGACGTTAACGCCACAACACGGCAAATCTCCGTTAACGAGCTACCGCGGATCGCCCCGTGCCTGGGGCTAGACGGCCAACACGTTAACGAGCTAACTGCGCTAACACACTAGTTCCCACCATGTAATTGACGATTGCGTGGCACATCCGACATACTGTTTTACTTTAGTCCATGACTCACTTACCTTCAGGGTCATACTTCACATGAAAACCAAAATAGTTCCAAACGCCACATCTGAATGAGGGTGGGGGAGGTTCAATTTGCCATGTTGCAAGGAGAGCTTAACTTCTGTCTCGCTAGCTTGCCCTGCGCTCAGTGAATCTGCGTTCGACTACTCTGCCTAGGCTGCACTGTCGAGCGCAGATCCACTGAGCGCTCAACACAGACAGCATCGTCAGAAGGAAAGTTGATAAAATAAATTAAAAATTTTGTATTGTTCGATACATATGCGTACCAAACCGAAAGCACTGTATCGAACGGTTCAATATCGATACGAGTATCGGTGCACCCCTACTTATTAGTGTAGCTAGGTATTTACAAAAAATGCCTAAACAGCACAGACACCGACATAAAAGCAGAGAGGAAATACTGCACATAGTTTCTAAAAGTTCAGCTCAATCTTCAACAAACTTTCCGGTTTTTTATAGTTTGAGAAAAGTCCAATCATCAAGTTCATGTTTTGCAAAACTTCCCAGAACAGTTCTTGGATGTTAAAAGCACTCCCAGGATTGTTAGCAGCTTTGCTGTGAATGTGGAAGTAAGGAAGCAGTGGATCTCAAAGTTAAAGATTTAACTGCAAGTGTAAAGTTGCACCTCTGTTAGTTTTCAGATGCCAAAGACTCAACTAGTAATGTATCCTTTCAGCAGGTTTTGTTATCATCTCATCACTTAAGTCTCAAAAGTATTTAAAATTTAAAATATCAAAGTACACTTTGGCCGAAATGAGCCCAGCCTCATTCACGATTCGACCAGAGACAGCCATAGCTCTGCTCACGCTGTGGTTTTATTGCATTGGGGACAATAAGCCTCAGTTATATTTGCATGAGTGAATGCACACTAACAGGCTGATTTTTGTCTGCAGTCTAACAGGTTTCACGCACTGCCTCTGGGTTATGTCACCACGGGACTCACTCAAACTGCTCTGTGAACATCGCTGCTATCAGAGGAGCTGGTTTAACACGTGTGACCGAACCTCCACTCGACAAATGATGGACAAACATGATTACGGTTTGCAGAGCTTAAGAGGGAAAGTTGAGGAGTTAGACGGGGAAATGCTGCTGAGCAGGATGATGTTTTCAAGTCTTACCAGTGCTTTGTTTGGCAGGTTTTCTCGTCTTTTCTCACCGCAAAGAGGACAAACTTAATTTTCATAAACAGAACTGCAAAAATGCATATTTTAATATGAAACTTCAGTGGTGCTCTTGGCACACGGGTTGCCCTTGAATGAAAACAAATAATATTTATTAGAACAAGTTGTGTGAGGATTTATGTGGTAATTTTGGCTGCAGTAGAAATACCAATGGATTGAATTAATTTTCAACTTTCTACTGAAAGTCAGATAGCTGCGAAGGATATTCTCCCGACGCATGGCTGTTTGAAAAGATGCACACGGGCCACATAAAGTCACACTTCAAAAGGACACAGTATTGAAAACACGGCTCAGTGAAAGGGCAAGGATTGCACGCAGTTGAACCCTTGAAATTGAATAAATATGTGGCTCTAAACTGCCAAACGCATGAAGCCTTGATCTTTAAGCTTTCCTCCACAAGAGAGAAGCCAGAAACTGGCTTCAGTTGAAAGAAGGCCTTACCTGCTCTCATGCATCTGCCTTGAAGCTCAAGTGTGTTTGTGTTTCAACATCCTCTTGAACGTGTGTGTACAGTTGTGTTTACCAAGGCAGTGTGCCACTTTGGGACACAATGCTACTTACAAAAGGCTCTCCTCTGGTTGACTTGGAAAATATACATTTGAGACTTTATTTTGAGGGTCTGTTGTGTAGTGCAGACATGGAGTGTGCATTCTTTTTCTTCATTTTGAGCCCTCAGAGTTAAAGTATGCGGTGCAGTTTGTAAGACCAGCCAGTTAATAGCTGGATGCATTGCTTTAGTGAGTAATGAGCAAATATTTTCAAGATTTTCACCACAGTGAACTTGAGCACAGCTCGGCCACCAAAGTGTTCTGCTACCATCGTAAAAAACTAATAAACTTTTATGAACTGAAGGGGACTATTGTGCGTTTGTTTTTACACAGTAGAATGCCTCATATTTAACAGCCTAAGCTGCAGTATAGGCATTTATCCAGTTAACAAAATTATCATAAAATGAGAAGCATAATCGGGAAGACTGGAGAGTTTCCAGATGGAGGAAACACTCTGCCACACAATTTATAAAATGCATATTTTGTTAGAGCAATAAATACATTAGTTTAAAGGTAGTAAAAGTAAAGAAGGGGTTATGACTATTCCAATTATATATTGATTAACTTCCATACAGTGGAGTGACATGCAAACAAACATTTGCATTTTCAACTACAGTTTCTGGAATAAAGCATCATGACTTCTTAGCAATACTTTGACAAATGCATCTAGACTGGCCGACATGAATGCAGGTCCACTAACCGAAAAGAAAGACGGATCAGAGGTCGGTCTTTGCCTAACAGAAGAGAGAAATCCTCTCGATCCTTTTCAGTTTACATACAGCACTCTTTAATTGATTGTGAAGTCGTTTGACCAACAAGCAGAGGATTCATGTGTTTTATGAGATGACTTGGCCATAATTGGCTTAATGACATTTTCCTACTGCCGACGTGTCATCTTTTGTTGCCAATGTTCTGACCCAGCCTGCCTCACCCACCATCACCAGAAGAGGTTGAAGCATCTTGCTACTGTTTCTAGATGAGTAATGATTCAGCAGGTGTTCTGGTGTGACTTTTTTCAGCTGTCTTTGGTTTTAGGTGGATAAACGCTTGGTGGAAACTTGTGCTGTACTTTCGGTAATGTAGCAAGATGTAGAACCCAAGTGTCCACTCTGAGACATGCAGAATAACTCAGAGGACTATCAGCAGCACACAGCAGAGACTCTCACAGTTACACCATGGACAGGCTAACAGTCAAACTGATGCTAAAGCTAATTTAGAACTGCCAGTTAACCTAACATGTCTTTGGACTGTGGGAAGAAGCTGGATTACTTATAGAGACTCCATGCAGCATGATTTGAACCCAGGATCTTCTCGCTGTGAGACAGCTGTGCTGGCCTCGTCACCTTTGGTTTATTGGTAGAGTGCAGAGGGCCGATTCTGTGGCGTTGGCAATATTTGGTGGGAAAAACAGATTTTTGTCATATCCATTCTCCTTGTGTTTTGAACTTTGGACTTGGGATGAGACTCGTTCTTTTTTTTTTTTTTTTTTTTTTTTTTTTTTAGTAGAACCAACACGTTGTCAGACGCGCTCAACAACTGTTTAAAAAGGAGGAAAAAGATTTGCGTCACTTCTTGGCCTTTCTGCTCTCTTTAAACATAATGTCAGCATGAATCATCAGAGGTATGTCGGATTCATATCGACCTTTGCTGTGTTTTTCTTTGACGTTGCTCAAGCTGTTTTGTCCGAGGTGCTTTTAACCCTGCCTCGATAACTACGTCATCTGTGCTTATTGGGCAAGATTCTCCTTGATGTTGATTTTGTAACCTGTTTTCAAGTCAGAAAAAATATTTATGATCAGTCTGTTTGTCTGTTTCCCCGCTTTCTATGACAAACAGGCTCCATATTGCAGCTGAAACATCTGTTTGCCACTGTTAAATTGTGTCTGTGTTATACAAACGTACTCTCTGAATTCGCACATAAAGCATGTCGGGTAAATTCATTTAAGATGCCTGTCATTATCGGAAGGTCACGGCACAGAGTGGGATGTAGACGCCGTGATTTGTTCTCTGATCTTCACAGACCGGGACCAATCATCTTTCTCTTTTCTCGTCTAATCAGGCTGGTGAGTTGTCACGATGCTTTAAAGCAAAAAGTGAATATTTAAAAATATGAAAACAAAATTTAAAACCTTTTTAAGGTGATACTTTCAAAAAAGTATCAACAAATCGGGGCTTTTCATTCTATTCCCAGTAACTGAGGATGGCTGACAAACATGATTTGCAATGCACTAGAAGACAACCACTTGTTATGAGACACTCAGTAAAGTGCAGACAGACCATGTAATTTCCTCCATGTTATTTTCCTCAGGGGTCTGTGCGCTCACCCCTTTAATTTTGCATCGGTGATGTAAACTATGCGCCAAGCCGATCCCAGCAGTGGAATAATTGAGACCGCTATGTTTGTTCTTTAAAAGCTATATCTTTATTGATTTAAAAAGTATAGCTTTATTTGGTGGTTTCTACTTGTTGGCGTCTGGTCGTAACACCTCTGAGTGCGTTTCAGTCGTTCTTTTAGTTGAAGCCTGTCAGAGTGGCAGATTTTAGCATCGAGGTGTCTTTGAGGCTTCTCTCCTTCTCTGGGTATTAACCTTTGCCTGTGGCGCTGATGGAGTCCTAAAAGATTCATAGCCAATGAAACTTCTCATCAGTGTGACAGATTGGATTTTCATCACAAGCCATCCGGGTTGATTGTATGCTTTTGCTTTTTACAGCCAATCCCGCTTTTCCACCAGCAGCTCCTTGTTTTGCTTTCTGTCTGGTCCTTTTCTTTTCTGCATTTCATTTTTCTTCTGGTATTTGGTCTCTGTACCCTTTAGGTTTATTTTCCTATTTCTGTTTGCTCTCTCTTCTTCTCCAGTTCTAATAAAAACCCCACTGTCCTCGGCTATCTCCTCAAACAGCTCATTAGCAAATCAGTCCTCGAGCCTGCATGGATGCACCGCCATTTGTTTGCGTCTAACGACTTCAGGCTTCAAGCTCATAAGTAAACATGAGGTATAACTGTGTGTGTGGCCCGTGTGCCCTCTCTTTCTCCTCATCTTTATTTTTTCGCTCTTCCCTCCCCGTTTTTTACCGCTGGTCCAGTAGCTAAATGTGGAGCTGTCCGGGACACGATGAATGGGTCTGTGTCACCAGCGCTCTCTGTCCACAGGGCTGGATTTATCTTCCTCATGTCAGCCTCAAAGGTCACCCAATCAAGTGCAAACAGTTGCCTCAATATTATCCAGAGAGAGAGCCTGGCATGTTCTCCTGGAAATTATTTGAGAAATTCCTGAATGTAAACTCAGCGTTTTGTGTAGGAGCTTCATGATTCTCACAATAGGCATGATGTTTGCATCCAAGTGCACCTGCTTTATCACAAAATTTAGCTGTAGGCAGGAACGTCACATTTTTTTAGGCGAATGCAGATTGGAGCTGTAAGGTATCCTGGAGTATTTTAGTGACCTTTGTGGTTCAAAGTAACAGAATTAAAGCAGCTTTTACCAAACAAAAAAAATGGAAAGAAAATACTGGGTCCACTTTGATAAAATAAAAAAAGTTTGTAGGTGTTTTTGGTGGTGCTTTGTTAGCTACAAAGTTGAGCATAGTTATATATCCAAAAGGCTGTAAATATAACGTAAGTGCCTCTAACAATGCAGAAGTGAAGACGTCAAAACTTTATGTGCACTCTCACTTAATAGATCTATATTTCTTGCATTAAAAGACACAGACACATGTGATTCCCATAGTGACGCAAGTCTTGGGCCTGTTTAACTTGCTACACGTGTTTCCTGTTTTTGTTTTGTTTTTTGTTTTTAAGTCTTAGGTTAGGTATGCTTAACACTAGCTAAGAAACATACATTTACAGTAATATAGTGAGTTCAAATTCTCTAGTTCAGCACTGAATTATATTGAGTGAGCTCAGTGTTGGTCCTCCCTTTTAACTTTCCCCCAATAAAGATTACATTTGATGACCTCCCCTCCACCGATCATGATGAATTTTGTCACCTCACTATATTTCAATAAATTTACCTGTTTTTCCAAGGGTAGATGCATAAGTAGAGACCACACTCACTAACCTCTCATGCAAACCCAGTAATTTTGTTCTGGGAGCAAGTCCGAAAAATGACACAAGCCCCTCTTTTTAGAAAAGAGCTTCAAGGGTTACCAGTAGTGGGCCTTTAAGGGGTAAAGAGTTAAAGTGAGGTTTCTGAGAATCTGAGAAGAATTGTTCCCCACCCCTGCTCCAAAAGAACAGGAGGTGATATTAATGTAAAAAACACCTAACCTTAAAATTCAATCATGTCTGCGGGCTTGAAGTGGGAACCCATCTCATGTCGCTGATGTAGCTAGCTTGACATGTGAAATTGAATTTCTTTTTCTTTTTTTCTTTTTTAGTCTTAGAGGTTTTTTTGTTTTGTTTTCCTCTTCACAGTGGCATGATCTCATCGCGGACCACTTTTCAACAAACTGCAGTCTATTGTCCTAACAGCCAGTTTTTAATTTCCAGGCTCATGTACTTCTTCTGTCTTGGTAGTCAGGTGTAAAGGTGAACCAAGCTTGAATTTTGAGCTGATTTAAAGTCTGTGTGGTGAACGAGCCATAACCTTTCCCAGCCTGCGCTTTTAGCTGCTGGTGGGGAGTTCAGACTTTGCTTAGCATGACTCACGGTCTGGTGTGGTGTCTGCCAGCAGACAAACACAATGGCCCCTGTACACAATGGTCCTGCCTCGCTTCTGCTGGAATGCAAAACATGCCTTAACGGTTTCCAATACTGTATATCTGAGGATTATGTTACCCGGCAAGCAAGCAAGGTGCACTCAACAATATGCCCCCGGCCTAGAAATGCACTTAATTATCATGACTTTGCTGCTGTTTGTGATCCAAAGGGAAAAACCCTGTATATGCTGTCTGTCTGTTTTGGAAATGTATGACTCTGAAAAAGAAAGGATGATTAGCGTGCACAGTTATCGGCTACAATTTTCTATTTTTTTTATTTATATTTTTCCTACAAAGTAAAATCTTTCTTAAAACTACTTTTGAATAGGAAGGAAATGTTCTTTTAAACAGGAAGTTTTGACGTGAGAAAATATGGCTTCTGATGTCAGTGCTTGGAAGTTGAGCTCCACTGGGACCTGTGGCAAATCCAAGAACATTAGTGTGATGATTGTGGCGACGTAGCCTCGAGAAATTCACCATTTCAGCCGTTCACATACCGGCTGTCAGGCTTACGCTTGTGTATTCCAAACTATTTATTTTTGTTTAGCTTTCTTTCTTTCTTTCTTTTTTTTACTCACTGGGAAAAGGGGGGGGGTGGTGGTAACTGGAACTGCCGCTGTTTCTGAGACTTGAGATCCAAATTACACAACAAGTAACAAACTTGCCTCTCGTTTTACCAGCCAGCTTTATCGGTCATTCGCTCTCCTTCCACTGTTGAGATGTTAACTGTCCGCTTTGAGGCGCTCTGTTTAAGTAGGGGTCTGCCATGTGTGTGCATGCGTGCAGAAAGGAGGAGGTTAAACTGTGGTCATGCAGCTGCATGTGTCTTTCTTGTGTATCCGTCTCTGAACGCCTACCATGAAAATCCTGGTGAGTCTCGAGCGCCTTCAGAGGAAAGTGATTTATAATGGTGATTGATGTCCCTCTGGAGATCCCTTACATAATATTACATCGCTTGTGCTGTTATGCAACCTTGCACAGAAGCCATCGTGACACCTCCGGCAGTGTTTGATCAGAAAGACGATTTTGGATGTGTGGAAAAGGCTAATTTGCAAGGCTCTGGCTGTCCAATTTTATGTTTGATTTATAACTTCCAGCAGGACTCAGACATTAATGGGCAAGTCTCGAGAGTTAGTTCGGGACTCGCCGTGTGCTGTCTGGACTGACGTGCTTTCCATTAATCTGGCTGTGTTTTCTAGCCGCTTTCTTCATTTGCATGCAAAGCCCTGCCACTCTCATTCTCTTTAAGCATTAGAACTGCCCTTCTCTCCTCAAGTGACACTTCAAAGAGCAGATAAGGAGCTCTAGCCTTGAAAAATTAAGAGGTTTCAATCAGTTGTCTGTGCTTGTGTTTTTATGTGGCAGGCGCTGAAACTGAATACCTAAGCTGTATAAAGTACTGGATTCGCCTTTTAAAAACTTGGATGAATGTTTTGTGCGACAGGGTTAAAATATGTAATCATGCTGACATTAAATGCAGATAAACAAGTAATTATTTTAAATCTGTTTGTGTAGTTACATTTAGCCTCTCTGAGCTTGGGTTTGGCTTCAGGGCATGCCTGAATGCACTTACCCCGCTCCCCCCTCCCCAAACCGATGAGCAGTTGGGTTTATTCCAAGGATATCTATTATTGAAAATACTGAACTAATTCACCCGCTCGCTGTCCTTCGCCCTTCTCGTCCTCTTCCTCCTCGTGCACGCACCAAATCCAGCCCTCTTTTCTCTTTACTCTGCTGAGCAAGATAAGCCTCATCAGGGTGCGGGGTCGTGGAAGAACTGCCGACGGACATCGCCCGTTTCTGTCATGCGCCGGAGAGGACCAGTTCATTTGTCCGAGCCCACAGTATAATTTTCCCAGAGCCTCACGAGCAGAGCCAGCATTCTCATGAATAACAAACAGGGCTCGGCTCAGGGGAGTGAGTTCACACCAGGCTCTCGCTCCCTCTCTTTCTCAACTCAGACCTCCAGGGTGCTGCTGAAAGCCCCGCAGACTTTATTGCAAATTTCTTGGGTGATCCTCTCCACGGGCAAAGGCTTGAGCTGAAAAAGAAGCAGGGTGAGGATGTAGTAAATCTACCTGCTACCATGGAGGAAGAACAGGACACAAGATCAGGTCTCGTTGCCTGAGGGCCAGTGTAGTATAGAGCCCTAATTAATGCTTCTCAGCAGAGGAAGTTGACAAGCCAGCGTGGAATGCACAAACCGTTATTTAAAAGACTGTTATCCCCCTTCTGTCAACACACGCCTGTGTATTCTCTAAGGCACTGTTGCTAGCTGATATCTGCAGTCTTCAGTCACGTTTGTTATTCATATCCCCCTTTGTGTTGCCTTATCCAGGTTAAGGGAGGTTCCACAGCTCTAATAGCCCTCGGCGAATTGAGTGGCTTTTCTAATCTGACATCCCTGCAGGTTTTTAAGGAAAAGAGGGGGAAAGAAAACTGGCAAGTAACCACAAACACACAGGCACACGGAGGGGAGGGCAGCGATAACTATCAACATCCTCTCTCTTATTTGTATGTAAATATGGGGATGCGGTGACGCATTGAATCAGCCTCGTAGAGACAGCTAGCAGGGATCGGAGAAGAGAAATTTTACTGTCGCCCAGAACTCGCCAACGTGCTGCGCCTCTGCCATCGCATTGCACCGGGTGGGGTGGAGTAGTGAGGAATGTGGTAATCATGCTCTTGCCCTGCCCTGCTCTGCCTTTTTGTCTGCACTTTGAAACTGAAACAAAAACTACAAAGGCTTCAGCTATTTGTCTTTCTCTGAACGGCACGCTGTGACATAAAGATCTCAAATAGTGGAAAGTGTTTGTCTTGTTCTTCCAGAACAAGCTCAGCCCCCCCAAATCTTCTCTCTTATTCCTGCTATGACGGGAATGTGGTGACACAATTGGTAATCTGGGTTGAATCGTACCACACAGAACAATAAGCTGTGTTCAGTGTCTTCTCTCAGCCTTCACACGTCACAGATGTCTTCAGATTTCAGGACTCTTCATAATATTTTGGCTCGGGTTTGTTGTATGGCTTTCCTTTTGCAGTACGTACACAGTTTGTTTCGTAAGTCCTTGGTGTTTACATAAAAAAAAAAAAAGAAAAAAAAGAAGAAAAAAAAAAGAAAAAGTATTTACGAGACAAAATCCAACTAAGCGCAGCCAAAAACTGTCTGCATGCTTTGCATAGCAAGATTTATTCTGAGCTGAAGCATAAAACTTATTGTTTCTTGGAGCACGTTGTGCTCCACTTCCCTGTTGTAAAACTATACCACTGCTCTGGTCTTGTGATGTAATGTTGTAACTGGTCACATTTGTACAAAAATAAATGTCAGGCTCCGCACGCTTTGACGTTTGGCCTCCAGCACCAGTGCATTTTTTCATTAAGCTTACCTTTATTTGCCTTCAGTGAATTTTTCCGATTATTTTCTATTTTGGGAATGAACGATTGGCAGCAGCAAGGAGACGGCAGAGCGTTTGAAGCACCTGAAATTTCAGAATTTCTTGCTTAAGGCATTGTCATCAAATTGAATTATTACTTTTTTTTTTGTATTAAGTTAATTATATTTGGTTTGTTTTGCATATTTATTTTTTCCTGACAAAGTGACTCATCCGCTGATGGATTTTACTTCATTCTTATCAGTTGAAATATTATTATTGCATATGCATTTGCCTTCCCTTCTGATTTTCCTGCGAGTTTGCAGCACATGAAAAGTTTAATATGATTAAACATTAAAGGCGCAATTTGTCCTCAATCTGCTATCCGAAGTGCTGCCTTCGCTAAGATTTGGAAACCTGCTGTCACTCAAAGTTTGACTGACTGCTGAAAATGAAGTTGCAGATGATATACTGACTAACACGGAGCGGAAAACGAAATTTCACATTCAAGATTTTTTTTTTTTCCATGCCTTTAAATTATTGTTGACACCACATTGTGTGATAACACATGAATATAATTGGACATTGTTTCCCATTTAGAGACGGCAAGTGGTTTTCTCACTCATCAGCACCTGATTATGGCTGATCCGGCTGCTTGTTTCTAATTTTGTTATTGTGCAAAAAGTTCTACAAAAGGGGGGAAAAAGTGAGGAAGTACAAATATAATCCTACTGCTGTTGTATTAGGATCTTGAAATGTTTTGCACCATTTCAGTTCCACGATGCTTTAATATTAACCCTAATCCATATTTGAGTTGGTAACTGTTAATCTTTTAAATCTGTGGCTTTTTTACGTTGACCCTGTGACAGACTGGTGACCTGTCCAGGGTGTACCCTGCCTCTCGCCCTAAGACTACTGGGATAGCCCCCCACGCAACCCTGAAAAGGATAAGCCGAAGCGAATGGATCAGTGCTTATTTTGTATGTGACACAGTCGTCTTGGGTTCTCAGTCCTTGGGTCAGATCCGTGTTGTCCTTGCATCTCCATGGTTATGTCTAGGAACTTCATGGTTGTGTCTTCCTGTGTGAATCCTGCAATAGACTAGTGACCTGTTATGCTTGTACCCCTGCAATCATTGAAGGGGCTGAATTGGATAAGGATGGGTGGATGCTGGCATTAAAAATCAGTGCCATTTTTGCACAAAAACTTGTGACAATTTCAGGATAATATTTTAAAAAGGCTGTGCTTTTCTCACATGTAGCGCAAGGGGAAGCAAGCCGCCTATAGAGAGAGCAGATTGTCCGACTATTACAGGTACTTTTCACACATTGCTACAATCTGAAATCACACATGCTTTACATCAGGGAGCTGGCAGGTTAGAGACCATTAATATCCCACAGCACTGGAGCATTTTTGTTCCCAGATATCGGGAATATCTAAGAAAGTTCAGAGCTGCAGTGAGTGTATAAAAACAGCCTGATAAACTCCTCCTCCTGTCATGGCTTGTATCTAAAGTAACCCTTGCCTCTGAAACCACTCAGTGTGTTAAATGGATAAGGAGATGTCAAGGTTGGCGGTGCCAACAGTCAAAACATAAAAGCTGTGGGATTGTTTTAAATGTCAAAGCAAACTGACGGCCTCTGAGCTGCGCGTACGATGATCAAAGCTCCGTCTGTCACATGCTGCACCGGGTCCAGTTCACTCTTCTCCTTTGAACAGATTGTTATCAAGACGTATTAGATTACCGCTGGAACAGTGTCGGGTAACTGAGAATTCACTCCAGCCTGGACCCAGATTGAAGACGCTGAGGGGATTAAAAATTCTGCTGCTCTTAGAAATACATTTCTGAAGTGAAACTGCAAAACGAATGCACCAAAAGGTTTGATTTTCTAAAAAAAGGAGACTGTTTCACTTTGACTGTTCTCTTTTTCGCTGACCAACAACAAAACGAGCAGTAGTCATCCACAGACCGGTTGTACCACATAATTTGGTCACTGTCCCCATCTGGCAACACATCCTCTCGGCAGGTAGACGGGCAGCTAAACATGCCTCCCTACGGTATGCCGATGCTCCTAATGATGGTGCCACTGCCATTACGTCTGTACCACCACCTCCACAACTGCGTCTGAAACAAAGGCCTCCATTCGCTCAAGTTAAATTGAATGGCGGGCTCATATAACTCCTGATTATCCAGAGATGAATTTAATTATTTGTCGTTTTAGAGTTCAGAGAACATTTAAACTGGCTGCGGCTTGCTATCACTTTCAAATTACGTATCGCAGGGTTTTAACCAGCACCTTGGTTTCAGGCTTCAAATCAAAGCACTTCTCTTAATTTTGGGTTAATGCGAGTTAATTGGTTTGTGCTGCTGGAGCACAACATGCAGGAAGACTATAATGATGGTGTCAAATTCAGAGAGATCTCCCTCCGAACATTTGCAGTGGTTGATGACCAACCAGTGTCATGTACAGAGGCACAAACAAGTTTCACTTCTTTTAACTTTGAGTAAAAAGGGTGAGAGTGATGGTCCTCGCTCACAAATCTGCTAGGTGTGTCGAAATATTCTCACTCTGTTGGACCACCCGATTCACGATAAAGGAAACCGGTTTCTTTTTACCACAGTATGCATGTTGGTGGATGAATCCACAGGTGGATCATGCTGTTGAGTAATCGAATGGCAGCTTTAGCTAAATAACGTGAGCAGAACAGGGCTTTTCAGTCGCCATCGAGCACAGGTAGAAGTCGGATCATAAAATCTGCAACTTTTGTAAGTATTGTGATCTCAGCATGGACCAGAATAATTGTGGTAATGGTCAAGTGGTGCTAATGCAGCCTGCACAGATTCATGAGTATGAAATTTTTGAATGGAGCCAATCTGATTAACTGGAATGTAGTTCCTGGAAAAGCATCTTAATCAACTTTTTCCCCTCACAGTATCACATTGATGACAAAGATTTATTCATGTGGAACTTTTCCAAAACAAAGTGCTTTCAGATAAGCCTTAAAACACAAAATATGCAAGAGCAATGAAGATAAATGCAGCACAAGTTCATGACCAAAACCAGACTTCTTTTTCACACAGTGCCCAAAATTTCTTTTGGTATTTAAGAGTTGAAGTGGCAGAAGAGACACAAGAAAAGACGGTGAATAGGGGGGCGGCTCCACTCCCAGAGACGAGGAAGGCCAGTACGATTGTTTGTCTTTCTGCTTTGCTGAGAGCTCGCGATCGCCTCCTGTTACAAGGGCAAATTAATTTATTTTTTTACAGCCTCTATAAATACATGTGGCTAAACACAGCATGTCATTATGTAATCCAAAACACAACCGCATTAAACACATGAAAGCAGGATACACTGCCCTAACCAAAACTTGCCCTAGCTATTGCAGTGCCACATGTTTTTATTTCCTGAATGTGCACACGCGCCACAGAAACACAAAAAACCTGGTCAGAGAACAATGCAGCAGAGTTTAAGGTATTTATTTATCTTGAAAGTCTCTCTCAGATCTGTTGGAGATCTGTGAGAGTGAAACAGTGTAAGAATCGTGCATTGACTGAGTATTAGCTGCTAAAAGCTCATAAATGTCAAGGCCAGTTTCCTATTTATGAGTACCTATATGCACTTGATGACGTCAGCATGATTCTGGGAAAGTGCTGATTGTTTGCTTTCATTACATGCTTTGCTACATGTAAGCACCCGTCAGAGCACTTTGTTTGTAACCCGTTTAGTTGGAAGTACTCATTAGTAAGTAATTCTTTTGAAACTATTGTAATTTGTGCGACTGAATCAACTTTTCCCCCTGTTTATAGATTAATTTGCTGCTTGTTTTAGCACCAAGAGTAGAGGTGGGTGTAGTCAGTTATAATGCTTGTTTCAGTTTGCCGGTCCAAATTCCAGATTGTCCACAGGGAAATCCATTTAACCACTGTTTTATGGTGGAAATTGCAGCGTTGATTGCTCCGGAGAGTTGAGGAGAGCAGATGGCAGTATATAGTTTACTCTGTGTGTTTTGGCACTTGAGGGTTAGAGAAGGGAGGGCATCTGTGAAGCTGGCCTGCTTGGAAGAAAACTGAGCCGTGCCCCCAAAAAGATAAGGGTCCCGTCTTGACCCCATTAGTGGTGGAAAGGATGTAATCGCTAAGAAAAGGGCTGCTGGTGTACAACTGTAAGAGGCAAGCAATTGTAACCTCCAGTGAGCTACGTAACCTAATAATCAGTCTGCTGCATAATTCTTCTTCTTTTCCTGCCTTTATCAAATCCCCCCCACTCTCTGTGGAAGAGCTTCCAGTAATTCTGTGCCATGTGTTTATTTTGGGTATAAAGCTTTTGCAGTGCCCTATTTTCAGACTGGAGACCAAAATTTAGGCACCGTTTGGGTCCACAAACGTAAATTAACTAAATGTTTATTTTTTGGAGAATAAAATAAAATTATAGTTATATTCAAAAAGCCGTGCCTTGAAACAACAGGCTATCCTGCATTTATCCTGCATCATTTTGATTATTAAACTGAAAATCCTTTAGTGACTGTGTTTGCAGAACCTTCGATATAGACTGTACATAAAAGATGAATGCATACACTGAGCCTTGTTTTGGAAATGAACGATGAACGAGATCATTACCTCATCAGGAAAACACTTCCTGATGTAAATAAAATCTTTAGGGTCTTTTACTTATAGATGTTTGTGCAATCAGATTTCAGTCTATGATCAACAGAGACTCCCCCTGGTGGCCATTATGAAGACTGCATGTTAAATATGGCTTTGTCTGCATCCATTTTTTTTTTTTTTTTTTTTTTGCCCTACTTACATTTACTTTTTAAAAAAAAAAAAAAGTTTTTCTTTATTCTTTTTTTGCCCAGATAAAAAGATGAGATCTTTTTATATTTTTATGTATCACTTTTTTCATTATTTTAATGTTAAATTTAATACAGAACTAATGTGTCGGTGCAAACAAAATTGAAATTTTGGAAATTTCTTTAATGTGGTGCGCTCCTTTTGTTTTAAAAGTAGGAAACACTCAGGAGGCTGACATCTGCCCTGAAAATAGTGATGAATCATATGAAGTTTTTCTTTTAAGTAAATTTAAAATAAATAACAGCAGGAAATTAACTTTTTTTTTGGATTTACACAGCAACGCTATTGGCTAAATAAAATAAAAATATTGAAGAAGAGAGACCGCTGGTATGAGCTGGACTACAAAAGCACAGATGCCTGGAAAGAAGGCAGACTACACAAATCCACAAGAGGCCCACAGAGAGAATGGATGAGAGCAGCTAAGAGAGGATAAGAGAGATGTTATCAACTTAATGCAAAAAATAAATAAATATGAAGCCAAAGCTTTCTGGAATCCAGTCTTGAAAAACAAGTCAGTTTTTAGTGTGTAGTTTGGAATTTAGACACCTTTTTAACCCATCTGCACCACCTACCACAGAGCATCAAAACACAGCGTGCAGACAAGAGAAGAAGAGGAGGTAGCATCTTTGTTGTGTGCTTATATCTGAAGTTGGTTAAATGCCAATCTTTGCAAAAAACATCCTTTTGTTTGTCCTCTGCCTGAGGGTATAGCATGCAGAGGAAGCCCACCGATGCACAAGCTGAGTAACTCACTTTCATCTTCTCTGCTGTATCTTTGTTGTCTCGTGTTTTGATATGTGTCTGTAGAAGTCAGATAAGACCGTACCTGCCAGTGAAATGAGACAGTCTGTTTATTGTTTAGCCTCAGATAATATCTGCTCACTTATTGAACACTGGTTCTGTTCAGGCAGCCTGTCTTGTCATATTAATCTCACATCGTGCGTTCTTCTCAGTGGAGAGTCAACAATATCTCCAAAGTTTGGATCTATGCTTCGGCCTGGAAGGATCACTTTTCTATTTTTTCCTCCATTCACACGGACCTCTGCAATGAGATGGCGGGTCTGGTTCGACCAAAGTGGTCAGTGACCACACAGGTTTAATCATTCCGCCAGATGTAATTTTCATGTTCGGCAGCTGCAGAAGGGGGGGGAGAAATCCCTTTTTTATAAGTGTCTGCTTCTCTTCTCTGCTGGTGAGAAGAGTCGAATCTGGAGAGAGTGTGGTGTAACCTGCCAAAGCAAACCCGCAGAAACCCGATGAGTGTCCCACTGCCGTCGCTCTGGGGATCAACTCGCAGTTCATTGAAATTCCTCTGATACACCTGGCTCGCCGCTCACTGTTAAGTCTGATTACTCTTTGGTCCAAAATGAGAGACTCTCAGGCCTGAGCGCTAAACCCTGACAGACTAAACTGACGTCACCTGCAAGTGATTGAGTGCAAGAGTGTTTAACGTCACGATGTAAGGTAATTCCCTCGGGCAAAGTCTGGAGAAATGCAGACTTACGGAGAGTGGGCAGAAAGGGCTCAGAATGTCTGTGAAGGAGCCCTTGCGCGATTGACGATTTGACAGCGGGACAGCTGTAAGCCCCTGTGGTCTTAGCAGAACAGAACTATAAAGTCTGCGAGTGTGAAGTCTGGGATTGGGCAGCACACTCATTGCTACTGTGGTGCTTAATTTTCATACTGAAAAACTAAACTTCTGCTTTTTTCTTTTTTTTTTTTTTTGTTGAACTCTTATTTCTTTATTGTAGCTTTTCCTCTACAGACAATTATTCCCAGCTGACAGAATCCTGTCACAGTCCTGTTGCTCTTAGTGTTGGTTATTGAACTGTCAGGGTTTATTCAGCTGCTTCACTTAGACATGATGGGGGGGGGGGTCCTTATCAGATAAGGGGGGTAGACACATGCAAAATGTGATTTCTTACCCTGTTGGAGCATAACTGGGCCTGTAACAAAGTTTTTATGAGAGCTCATAAACATGAAAAAGGTGACGAGGGAAATTGCAGTGAAGTAAGTATCCAGAAAGCTGCATCTGAATGATTTATTAAAGCAGAAGTGAGATGTATTGCAAGAAAAATGTGGTAGTGATGCGTCTCAGGTATTAAAGGCATGTGTAATGAGAATTTGACCTTATGAGTATGTGTCTAAAAATGACTATAAAACTGAGAGATGGTATCGCTGTGGTTGCAATATAGGGTATTTGATAAGGAAATGTAACACAGCGCATGTTAAAGGAAACAAAAGTAAAGATTTGTATAATGCATGCATTTAAAGTAATATAAGCAAGTGTGTACAGTTGAGGGTAGTGGGGAAGTTATGTTGTTTACTTGACCGCAGTGATAGTCAAATAATGGTTGTCAGACTGATGGGAGCTTGTTAGAAAAGCTTAGTCTTGTTGGAGCAGTACACTACATCATTTGCTTATGTTTTTATTTAAAGAATCAGAATCAGAAAGGGTTTTATTGCCAAACGTTGAGCAGGTTTACAACATTAGGAAATTGCTGTGGTGCTTCAGTGCAAACATACTGTCATAAATTACGCTTAAATAGACATGAAAAAATAAAAATAAGAATAAGAATTAAAGTGCTACGTAGAAAGATATATACATGAGTGCAGGTGGTGATCAGTGCCAAACATGGAATGATGCAGTGAACACAGCGTAGGGTTATGTGTTAGTGGTGGGAACAGTCATACGGTTATTGTTCATGTGTCCAACAGCAGAGGGGAAGAAACTGTTCTTATGGCGAGAGGTTCTGGTGCGAATGGACCGGAGCCTCCTGCCTGAGGGGAGCAGGTCAAACAGACTGTGTCCAGGGTGAGAAGGGTCAGCTGAGATCCGAGCTGCACGCCCCAGTGTCCTGGAGGTGTACAGGTCCTGCAGAGATGGGAGTCTGCAGCCAATCACCTTCTTGGCAGAGCGCACAACACGCTGCAGTCTCTGTTAGTGGCTCCAGCGTACCACACGGTGATGGAGGAGGTGAGGATGGACTCGATGATTGCAGTGTAGAATTGCATCATCGTCCGTGTTGGCAGGTTGAATTTCTTCAGCTGCCTCAGGAAGTACATCCTCTGCTGGGCTTTCTTAATGATGGAGGTGATGGTGGGCTCCCACTTCAGGTCCTGGGTGATGGTGGTACCCAGGAAGCGGAATGAGTCCACAGAGGTGATGGGGGTGTCAGTCAGGATGATGGGGGGGAGTGGAGCTGTGTGCTTCCTGAAGTCCACAATAATCTCCACTGTCTTCTGGGCATTCAGCACCAGGTTGTTGTGGCTGCACCAAGACACCAGACGTTCAACCTCCCTCCTGTAGGCAGACTCATCCCCGTCCAAGATGAGTCCAATAACGGTGGTGTCATCTGCAAACTTGATTAGCTTGACAGACTGGTGGGTGGAGGTGCAGCAGTTGGTGTACAGGGAGAAGAGCAGAGGAGAAAGAACACAGCCCTGAGGGGAGCCGGTGCTGATGGTCCGGGAGTCCGAGACATTCTTTCCCAGCCTCACATGCTGCTTCCTGTCTGTCAGGAAGTCAGTGATCCACCGGCAGATGGGATCAGGCACATTCATCTGGGAAAGCTTGCCTTGGAGATGGTCTGGAAGGATGGTGTTGAAGGCAGAGCTGAAGTCCACAAACAGGATCCTGGCGTAGGTTCCTGGGGAGTCCAGATGCTGCAGGATGAAGTGTAGAGCCATGTTGATGGCGTCATCTACAGACCTGTTGGCTCTGTATGCAAACTGCAGGGGGTCCAGGAGGGGGGCCGTGAGGGTCTTGAGATAGGAGAGAACCAGGCGCTCAAATGACTTCATGACCACAGATGTCAGAGCCACGGGTCTGTAGTCATTTAGTCCAGTGATCCTAGGTTTCTTGGGGACAGGGATTATGGTAGAGGACTCGAAGCAGGCAGGCACATGACATGCCTGCAGTGAGGAGTTGAAAATGCCTGAAAACACTGGGGCCAGCTCGTTTGCACAGTGTCTGAGGGTGGCAGGAGACACACCGTCTGGGCCGGGAGCTTTTTGAGCATTCAGACTCTTAAACTGCTTCCTCACATCTGCTTCATGAATATGAAGAGTTGTGGTGGGAGGAGGTGGTGTGAAATCCTCTTTTGTGTGGGGTGAGGAGGGGGGTGTTGTAGGTGAAGTGTTTGAAGGTGGTGATGGCTCTATGGAGGGGGGAGAGGTGGGGGAATGAGTGTCCAAAGTGCCTCTATTGTTGGGGCCGTTGGAGGTGTGAAGGCTGCCTGATGGCTCGTCAAAATGGCAGTAAAAGTCGTTAAGGGTGTTGGCCAAGAGCAAGTCATCAGTGGAGTGGGGGGTTTTAGGCTTGTAGTTGGTGATATTCCTAAAACCTTTCCACACAGAGGCCGAGTCATTGTCTGAGATCTGCTGCTGCATCTTCTCAGAGTGCTGATGTTTAGCAATGTCCACTTCTTTAGTGAATCTGTACTTGGCCTCTCTGTAGCAGTCCCTGTCTCCGCTTCTGAACGCCTTTCTCTTTTCCAGCCACAGCTTTTTGAGTTTAGGAGTAAACCAGGGTTTGTCATTGTTATAACTCACCCTGGTGCGTGATGGCACAATGCTGTCCTCACAGAAGTGGATATAGGAGGTGACAGTGTCCGTAAACTCGTCCAAGCTGTTAGAAGCAGCCTTCATTGTGTCCCAGTCTGTAGACTCCAAACACGTGCGAAGCTCCTCCACAGCCTCGTTGCTCCACAGTTTTTTGGTCCTCACGACAGGTTTGGAGAGCTTCAGCCTCTGTCTGTACGCGGGGATTAGGTGGATCATGACGTGGTCAGAAAGTCCGAGTGAAGCGCGGGGCACCGCACGATAGGCCCCGCTGATCGTGCTGTAACAGTGGTCTAATGTCCTCTCCTCTCTGGTCGGGCATTTAATATACTGCTTGTATTTGGGAAGCTCATGGCTCAGATTGGCTTTGTTAAAGTCCCCAAGAGCAATGATGAGAGAGTCCGGGAACGTCCACTCCATGTGCAGTATCTGCTCCGCGAGTGCGCACTGAGCTGCCTGCACATCTGCATCTGGTGGGATGTAAACAGCGGCCAGGATGAATGAAGCAAACTCCCGCGGAGAATAAAACGGTTTGCAGTGAATAAAAAGGTATTCCAGAGAGGAAGAGCAGTGCTGAGCAATCACTGTTACATCTGTGCACCAGCCACTCTTAATGTAGAAGCAGACACCTCCACCTTTGGTCTTACCAGAGAGAGAGAGGCCTGCCGGTCCGCGCGCAGCAGATGAAAGCCCTCCAGCTTGAGCGCGCAGTCCGGGATGTCCTCGCAGAGCCACGACTCCGTAAAACATAAGACACAGGAGGAGGCAAAGACTTTGTTCATGCTTCTCATCAGGGCCAGCTCGTCTATCTTATTCCTGAGTGAGCGTACATTGGAAAGGAAGATCCCAGGAAGAGCAGTTCGCAGTCCGCGTCTCCTCAGACGCACGAGTGCGCCGGCTCGCTTACCTCTCTTTCGGCGTCTCACTTTCCTGATCAGAGTCTGCAGTAAATCTGCCGCAGATGCGACAAATATTGGAAGTAAATCCACAGGTGTTGTAGTCCTGTAGTTAAGAAGCTCTTCTCTGGTGTAAGAATATCCAGAGGAGTGCCCAGACACAGAAGTTATGCACAAAAACAAAACAGAAGTAACGCACTGAAGCACCAGGGCATCCATACGCGGTGCCATCTTGACAACTTTGCTCTATAAAAAGATCAGCAACATCCCATCCAATTGTTGCACATCTGTTGAATTAAGCCCATTATTCTTCCAAATTCCCAAATGGCTCGTGTCACACGTCACCTGCCTCTAGCTCATGCTTACACCTCTTTTACAAGCAGAGTAAATTAGTCAAATCTTTGTTAACAGCCTGTAATTGTCTTGGTTTACAAAGAGAGGAGAGAAACTCACAAAGGCATACAGAAAACACACGTTCGTCTTAAATGGCACCAAATGGTTTAGGCGTTTGTTTCTGAAGTGACGTCATTACCTGTCGTGCCTCACAACAAGACATCTTGGTTCATTTTTTTAAAACATTGATGCCGACAGACGCATCCCTCTAAAGCCTCTTATTTCGCCACTCCATTATTTTCACCGTTCGTGAACGTGAACTCTGAGGGTATCGCCTCACTTTTTATTTTGATTATAAATAATTTTTTTGGTGTATCCGCCAGCCAGCTTCCCATCTCTTTCACCTGGAATGGTCCATCTCTCAACAGGAGTCATCATGAATAGAAATGAAAATGGGGAATGGTATTGCATGGAGAATAGGTTGGCAGATGTAGGCTTTAAATAGAAGTGTTTTCTCTGTGTTCCACTCATTGTTTTTCTTCCTAAGCCATGTCAGTCACAGCTACCAGAGACCCAGAGGCCCCTGTCCTGCTGTGCTGCGCGGTAGGTAGGTAGATGGTACTCAGTTTGCTGTTTGTTGGGGGAAAAGCTGCTCCTATAGGCTGTAACTTGTGAATTCCACCCATGAATTCAACCACGGAGGTTGGCAAGCAATGAGTCACGAATGACAGCTGAAGACCGATTAATAACAGGCACTTCATTAGTCTTTCACTGAACGCTTTTCATTGCCATTTATTATAGATTTGATGTGTTTTGAGGGGTTATTGCACTCCCAAATCAACCTGTGTCATTCTAGCGATGAGCTAAAGCTGACAAAAAACATGAAACATGACTCAGCAGAAGCCTGAAGGTAGGGCCAGTAATGCTCTGCACTACTTTAGAACCTAAACAGGATATTTCTATTGTTAGCCTACCTGTTGTCATAACAAAATATCAAGTTACAGTCTACCTGAGTATTGCTGCTGACCCATAATCCTTTTACGGTCCAGCAGGCTAACATCACGAAGCAGTAATCCTCTCAAACTGGTTTCTTGAACGTGTCAATGAGTTCACTTAAATGGCCTCCATAGTCACCAGATCTCAATCAAACACCTTGGCATGCGGTGGAACCGGAGCATGCAACTGAGAAGTTTGCAGCAGCTGTGTGATGCTTTGTGTCCATATGGGCTAAAATCTTTGAGGAATGATTTCAGCACATTGTTCAATCTGTGCTATGAGGATTTAAGGCAAGTCTGAAGGTAAAACTAGCAAACTTAAAAAAAAAAATGGTCTGAGTGTATATACAGTCTGACAACATGTAGGGTTCTCATGACGTAGACAGGCCCAATTCTTCCATCTTGGACTATAGCTGGTGAAGATGTTCCCATAAGCCTCTACAGCCTGAACGAGCTTCTGCATAGCCGTGTCAGCTTTCCCCCTGCTTCTGGTTCTTGTTAGCATGGCTCCTCAGCTTGCAGTAGACCTCCAGAGCAAGAACATCCAGAATCTTGGACTGATGCAGTCCATGATTTTAAAGCTGGAAGGCCCAGAGCCTGAGCTGAACTTTTAAAAATAATAGTGCTAGGATTTTTCAGTAGTAAATTAGTCATGTTGTGGATTGTATGGATGGAAAAATGCAAGTACATTTCATAAATATACTTGGGCAGGCATCAATATAACAAGATCCCCTGCCTGTCCAAGTAAGCCGTATATCTGGGAAACTGTAACTATTCAGCGTAAATCATCTGTGCTTTTGCATTTCATCAACAAACATTGAAGAATGTGAAATTGCTCAATATGGATGGAATTACGTTCGGTATTGATATAGCTACACGCACAGCCAATAATCCATAGAAATGCCATCTCTGTGAATGCTTAAATTTTGTCTTGTGATAATTTCCCAACACAATAAAGGGCTCTAATAACAACAAACAAAACGAGGGGAACAAAATGAGTTGAAACAGATGGATACAGTTGTATGGTACACTGGGACCTCACAATGGGTCCCAGGGTTGTTTACCAGATGGTAGCCTTGTGTAGACTACTGTGCATGTGAGTGTGAGATATTGTGTGAGTCTGGTGGTGTTTCAGCAAAAATGATTCCATGAAGAAAAATATGAGCCTTTTTATTTTTTTTATTTATTTTGAAAAGCAGCCAGACGTGGTGAAAAATGCAGAATGATCCGGAGCTAACAAGACAAAGAAGGCAATTTATTTTCTGTAAAGCAGCCTAATCCCACTGCTAAATTTGATTTTTAAGAGACAGCAAGATGCTCTGTCTAAAATAATTGAATTGTGACCTGCTCTGAAGCTGCAGGGTGCGCTGGTTGCCAGAGGTACTTGTTATTTTTTTTTTTCTACGAGACATTATCTCCTTAATTAGGCTGTGATTTAGACTCAGAAATTCCTCTTCGACGAGCCAAACCTTTTAAAATGCCAAAAAGCGGACATTCTCAGGAGGAAATCTTTGCCTTCCAGACCATTCTTCACTAATGACAAGATCAAGACTCTAAGCAAATACCCCAGCCTCTCTGGCATCTTTTGGGGGGGACCACAGTTTTTGTGTGGTGCTTGATTGAATGCTAATTTATTCCTCTGTTTTGTAAGTGAAAGAATTTCCCTGTGGCGCAAGTATGAACTTTTTTTCACTAAAGAATTTTAAATTTTCTCTTTATCTGAAAGTGAAATGAGCATGGAAGGTGCTAATCGTACTTTTTAATCTAATAAATGTAGTTTTGGATTATTTTGGGGATAATTTTGGGTTTGGTTTTTGCATGATAACAGCACTCTAGGGCAGATGGATGCTGCCAAGAGACATTGTGGCAGCAAATGTACTTTTCAGCTGATCTTCTAGTGCATTCTTTTGAGAAGAAGTGCATATAAACGTTAGTTTCGGTGCTTTCTATCACAAGAAACCCAGGAAATACCTACAAAGTGTCTACTGAGGTTGTTTTTCTAATTTCCCAATCGTCAAAATCAATCAAACCAAAAATAGACTGGGGGGCAACAGAACTCACCCAGATACTCGGAGATAAATTTAGCTCAACATAATGCCTGCAAAATAACACCTGCACACACCTACTGACTGTTCAGCTACGCCAGACTTTTTCAGGACTGTGTTTTGGTCTTTCGCCTCTGTGACTCCATGACAGCAACAGCTGTGTTTGCCCGGAGATGTGACACAACCACAAACCTTTCTATAGCCAGGTGTGTTGTTCAGGTGTCGGTCGGGAAACCGGATGGTTAAGGACTGCCATCAGGTGCCCTCAGGCTGCTACTGCTCTCCAGCTGCCCAGCAGACACTCGGCAAACTGAGGGCTCAGCTGACTTGCTGCTTCTTCTCTTACTCTTCATAATCACTTGGCAAGCGCAGGCCATCTCAGGTGCAGTCTTCTGCACTGTGCAAGAACAGTTTCACAAAATATATTTACTACCTTACAGTACTTCTCCCTGAATATTGTTCCCACGCTGACTTTTTACTTGTTTCTCTGAAGTTTCAATAAAAACAGAGGGCGGCAGAAAGCAGGGCAGGTGAGCACTGTGCTGTGAAGTTAAAACATCCATGTCAAACTGGTTTGCATGATACACTTTCTGTGTAAGAGTACTTGAGCAGTCTTTGCACACTAAAGACTGTATATGAAAGATGGTTGTTGGCATTTGGTTTTGAAGTCTCAAATTCACCAATTATGCTGTCACCATCTTGGTTTTCTTGGAGGTAGAAGTGTACAAGATTGTGAAGAGCTAAAGTAAAATTCATTTGTGCATGCATGTTTAGCCCAGAGCAGGTGACTGCATACTATATACTTTTCTGTCTGTTGTTGTTGAAGAAGTTGAAGTTGAAACCACAAGATTAGGAAATGCATTCAGCATATTTGTTATGATAAGCTAGGGTAATGGTAATTCAGTGTGATCTTAGGTATAGCCTGCTCCCTGTTTATGCTAGATCAATCCCCACCTTTCTCATTATCGGATTAAATCAGAATAGATGCCAAATTTGAATGAAAAGTAATTTGAAATAAAGCCAAAGAAACAAGAACGTGTACTGCAGTAATCTGCAGCAGGATATGAAACCACCTTACTCTGGAATGCAAATACAGAAAATCAGGAAGCAATTATTCAGCCTGTTGTAATTTTACCCTGTTAAGACATTAATGTGCAAAAGTGCAATCCAAATTTAGCCGTGTGGAATTACTCTAATTTTGTTTTGCTATGCTTGTAAAGATGAGTCACGTGGTTAATAAGGAAATTCATTTTATACAAATCTGTTTGAGTCTCAAAACAAAGGCAAACGTTTGAAATTGTACATATAATTGCTTGTTAAGCCTTCTGAAACACGCTGCATAATTAGAGCTTTTTTTGGCTCATATAAAATAGACTTAGAAGTTGTTGTTGTTATTATAATGTTGAACTCTGAAAATGACTGTATTGTATATATGCTTGTGAAAAATGACTTTCTGCTATAGTGTCATCAGTGTGTGTGTGTGTGTGTGTGTGTGTGTGTGTGTGTGTGTGTGTGTGTGTGTAAAGCTGTATGCTCTTCAGTTGCTGCTAGCACTTCTGCAGCTTCCTGGATGTAGTGGATCTGGCTTAACTCCTGCACAGAATATCTGTGGTTCTTTTTGATAGGTCTATGAAACCTGGATAGTCCCAGAGTCGTTAGAGCTCTGAATAAGCCTGAGCCCTGAGCCAAGAAAACACCGCAGCGGTGGCCAAGAAACACGATGGCCGAGCAGAAAGGCAGCAAGGACTGAATGGCACTTGGCTCTCTGACTGCTTCGGTCATTACATAAACCCTGTGAACAGAGAGGCAGGACAGATTTCTGCTCTTCAAGTGTCAGTGCTCCACACCGGCACAGGGCATCCCTTTTCTTTGTGAGAAGTCCATCGCGAGAAGGGTCTGCTGACACAAAACCGCTCTGTCTGAAAGCGCCACTTGTTCATCTTCTGCCAAATGGATGAGCTCAATCTACGGCAGGTTGCAAAACATACCAATGTCTAGCTACTCGGGAGGCTTTATTGGTAAAACAGAAGAATGGCCAGGGATAGCAGATGTTAAACAAACCATTTGGCATTGTGTTACCTGCAATAGTAGAGAATGCTGTACATGTGAGGAGATAGCAGACATTCCACGGAGCACGTTGGTGGAGAATAAGAGGCTTTCAACTGCAGCTTGGGGTCAGGGGGTCACATTGTAGTCTTCTGATATAATGTCCACAAGATAAGCGGCTGTAAACTCTTAGCTCTATACAAGATATCCTTCCTATCTATCTATATCACAGGCAGAATGGCATATACACAGTATATTCTCACCACGGAAAGCTAGCTGTGTTTTCCGTATTTCTTAAAAGAGGTAAAATGGACTTTTATGCTTTCATATATACTCTTGCACATTTTTTTTTCTATTTATACTATCAAATAATGAGCTTAGTGTATGTGCAAGAAATGCCTGAGGGCTAGCAGGTGGGCTAAGCCCCGCCCACCTGCTGGTAGAATCTTTTGTTTGCAAAGTTCAGTTCGATTTTATTTATGCAGCTCCTAATCAAAACAACAGAAGCCTTAATGTGATTTATATTGTAAAGAGTCCACAGGATGAACTGAGGGTCTGCACCATCGCCAAGTATGAACTAAATGAGGATAATGCTGAACTGCCAATCATGCAAAGCTACTCTACTAGATCCAAGAAGAAAAGCATAGAGCTTGCAGTCACTGTAATGGGTCCCCTTAAAATCAGCATGCAACAGAGTCCCCGGCTGTAACTAATCCAGAGAAGTCGCAGCCTCTGGTGAGCACGTTATCCTGTTCTGTTGTAATATTTAAAGAGAAACTAAAAATCAACAGTCTGTGGAAGAACAAAATCCAGCTTGTTGGGTAAAAGGCTTAACTGCGCAATCAGAAAGCTGCAGGATGTTTGATGCCGTCTCAGTGCCCTCTTGTCCTCTGGCTCCTCTCTTCTTCCTTTGTATGTTTTTCAGCAGCTTATGTGGTTTTCCAGATCCCGCTTGTATTTGGACAACGGGACGTAAGATGGAAAACAACAGGGTAACGCTGAGGTTTTGCTCAACTATAAACGGTGAACGTGTTGGAACACCATTATCATGATTCAGCTTGGTACAAGTTTGCTGCGAAATTTCAAAAAAAAAAAAAAAAATTCAGGACAGGAAGGAAGGCCCACGGATGCCAGCACTGGGGCGAAAACAAGATTAGGGGTTAGACAAAACACAGGATCACTTCCCCCCGCAGTTTCGGCACTTCGAGCAGAAGGTACCCCATTATTACTGCTGGCCTGCAGGAACGGGATTCATTACTGGGAAACGGGACTCAGGAGAGGCTGCTGGGATAAACGCTGTAGCAGCCCTCACCACCAGCCTGCCCCCGCCATCTCGATCTGGCTTTTGTAACAAGCATCTCAGTCTGCGGTTGGGACATGCAGATGTTTAAACTATCTTACTGCACTTCAAGAAAAGCAGTTATTACTCAAAATCATGTATTGGGAGGATGAGTGTCTGTATGGGCTTGTCAGGATGGCTGAGTATTTGTTAGTCTGCGGGTTCTAAATAAAAGTGCTTATATTTCATTAAACATTGTAGACTTAAAGCTTTAGATGAACTGGCTCTTAAGACCAGTTTGACAGTTGCATCACTGCTGTACACTACAATAGATTCATTTGAGACACTTAAAATTTGTTTGAGCTGCGTCATTCACTACACTACGTTATGTGTTTTCATTTTTCTCTTGCCGGCTTGGTAATGCAGTTTAACTGCAGATCACTGTAAAAAGTCCCTACTCTGACAAAGTGAATGTAGGCTACAAGTTCACTGTGATGGATTACATAATTAAAGATTCAGCTTTCGGTGACTAGATGAAATAAAAACCACTTGACGGCTAAACTACAGAGCAAGTCAGCACAATTTTGCTAACATATGAGACCTGCTATGACGCATGTTTAATGTGGAGATATTTGCAAAGGATGGAAAAGAGCCGCCTCGTTATTCAAGAAGACAACAGCGAAAATGAATGATGAATACCTAATTTATGTACCGCTATTTTATTTTGGCGTACTGCGAGAATCCAGTCTTTATACTTTTCCTCTAATGTGGTGCTGGTCCTGAGAAAGGTCTGCTTTTGAAAACCAGCTGACATTTAATCAGGTTTGAGTACTGACCATTACTTAACATTAATAGCAGACGTTTGGGAAACATTGTGGAAGAAAGTCATGATGGATGAAAGCTGAGGGCTCCATCTTCTAATCACTGGTGAAATCTTTGCGGTTCCGACTTCGACCTAGCAATTTTGTGATGTTCTTTGTGTAGTTAGGATAACTAGTCATTGGCACCACATTGATGGAAAGGGGGAAACAATCTCTGCATATGCTGGCCTAAATAACTGCAAAGAGAACCAGTTGAACACACACATACTGCTGACCTGGCTCCTGAGCAGAGGTTTTGATTATAGTCTGGATACCACGCAGTGTTTGTCCTTCATATCAGCATTTTCAAGCACAGTCTGTCTGCCTGAAGGCCACGTGCATAACTGTGGGGCGTTCGAGTGTATTGGAAGATGCACAGACATCCGCATGTTTGTGTGTTCACCTTTGACTAAATGAAGTGGAAAGTATAGCATTCAGCCTGCTACAGGTTTTTCATCAGGGTTGGTGTTTCCACTGTACACCATCCACTCCCACAGAGCAGTTAACCTAGCAGAAAGACTGTAACCTTGATTGAAGCTCAAAAAGTGCACTTCTTTCAGCGCCTTCCTTTAGGGGTCACCACAGCAGATCATCCACCTCAATCAGCCTTTCGTCAGCATCGTCCTTCAACTTCATTTAGCGCCCTTTGACTGGACGTGATGAATGAGATGGTTTGGGCATGTGCAGAAGAGGGCAGAGTTTATATATAGCATGTTTTAAACGACCTCTGTTGACCAAAGTAATTTTGGACAAAAAAAATAATTTTTATTTAAAACTTCTGAGCCGAGATGTGGATCATCAATATGTTTGATACTAGAGAAAACCAAAAGAGCTGATTTGCTGAAGGTGCTCTTTAAGACGCATCTCCTTCCCTCTGATCCGGGTCAGGGTTGTTAATGAGGCAGAGGGCCTGTCTGAGCTTTAGTTTCCTGAGATAACAATGTTTATGCCTGGGAAGAAACAAAGAACAGGTATTGGTTAGGTTTCAGAATAAAAAAATAAAAAAAAAAAAAGCCCAAAAATAATAAATGCATGTAGCATGGACGCATGAAGCGGATTAGGTGCTTTAGAATATGATTGATACAGGAGTGAGAATTTTTAATTTTCTCTAATTGAGCAAATGTAACCAAAATTCAACTTTGGATAAATGGATCCAAAGAACAACTGTAATTACACAATTTCATGGCATTTGACAAGACTGGTTAATGTCAGCCATTAGCAACACCAAATAGTTTTGCACAGCCTGTCATACAATTTGTATTCCATTGACACAGAATGTCACTTGCTACATATAACTCCTAATTTCACCTTGATGTCATGCTTAGAATGAGCAGTTTAGAACTCATCCACAGCTGGATCTGAATTGATAATAACTGTTTTGTGCCAGAGTTTGACAGGTGAAACACGTCTGTTTTTCTCATTGATGCAGTGAGTCAGCTGGACTGATATTCAGCTGAGGAGGCTCATGTTGATAAAATCCTGCTAATCTGCTGTGCTGCTACTGTTAAAGCCTTCTGAGTTTTGCATGCAGAGGGGTTACTGTCGCAAACATTTTATGGTCAGCTGAGGGTCAGAGATGCAGCGTGAGAGTCGAGTAAGCCTGCTTAAACCAGGGGAAAACAAGTTATCTGTAGTCTTCCCTTGACCTCCCATGTGCTTCTCTCAATCCATGTTGAAGAGCTGCCTTTGAAGGCATTGTGCATTACGATAGGTTGTTACTTATGTAATGTAATGGGGAAAAATGTCTTACTAAAACATGTGGCACTGTGCGTAACATGCACACACACTATATCAACTTTACAGACTGGGGCTGAAATGATCAGCGTTAGCACCAGCAGCCTTCTTTTCCATCAGAAAGCAGTTAGACATCGTTCCAGCCGAGTGATTATAAGCCTTAAACTTTTTACTTTGTGCACCAGAGTACTGCAGAACTGAGCTTGTTAGTGCAGCTGTCGTGACGGGGCTACAGTGCTGTCGTAACAGCCTAGAACCAGCAGTTAACTGGCGCTATCTATTGTTTCAAATGGTAATAAGTAGTGTAACCAACTAGTATTTTGAGGTGTCAAATAGCAAATGAGATCATGTTTAATTGTCTGATGGACTAGTCATGAACATCACTAAGGAAAAAGTGTGAATCCAAATAGATTTGGACCAGGAATCTGTTTTTTTTCCAAGAGATTGGAAATTCAGATGCAAACTTATTGTCATGATGGGATTAAGCTTCACTTTTTTTCTTTATTTAATAGAGTGCGAGGTTTTAGGAAAGTAAAAAAATTGTACTGCTTCCTCGTTAATTTTGCTGTAAATTACCAGTAATTGCTTACTTTGGTAAAAGCAGTTCTCTCTTTGGCTGCTGTTACTGTTAGTGGCCGAGCACATGATTAGACTAACACTCTTTTACGTGCCTCCAGTCTAGTCCGGTGGGGTCCACTGTAACTCGCTCTGTAACAGCAGTTGCACAGCAGTAGTCTTCTGTTTGATAAACTCCAATTATTTGTTCACTCAGTTGTACAGTTCCATGGTTTTGTGTTGCCCACCAAGGATGGAAAATAAATACAATTCCTTTGGGGAACTGATGTGAACAGGTGAACTCTATATATGAAAACTTTTAACTCCCCATAATAAACCTGGTTTTAGTCTAACTGATGCTATTTTTAGGGCCAATAATAATATCAGGGTTTAAGATTAATGAAAATTAGAACCAGACTCTGCAATACAATTCTTTGGGACTAACATTTTAAATATTTATGCAAATGTATCCAATTTGACTGTGTGGCTTCTCTCTGCATGTCTACCACATGCATGGAGACACGGACATCTCTGCAATCGTGTTGTCTCTGGTTTCAGACTTCTCACTGAGTACCACATCACTGAGCCGCGGGCTGAGCAGGGGCCATGTGGTTGTTGGTGGAGGTCTGCGGTGTTGGAGTTTAACGTGCCATTTAAACAGTGACCCTCCTCCCCAAAACTGTAAATATTCCTCTATCCTCTCAACCCTGCCAGCGCATACTTAAAACGGACACGCGGCCAGTCTGTTTACAAGCCCGGTCAAAGTCGGTGCTCTGTTCCAACCTACTGTGGAGGTTATAGACAGGAGAACAACAAGTTTGGCCAACTTAAAAGCATGAATAGAGTTGTTTCCCACACATGTATTAAAGCTTTTGCAGATGGTCAGAGATCTTTGCCCAGACCTGCTGAGCCCAACTGGCCTGCCCTCAGGCCTTCATCTCAGGCTAACTCATCCCGAGGAAGCTGATGCTGCTCTCTCTCTCTCAGTAACAACAGCCGTGCCCCTGTTTGTTTGCAGAAAGTATTTTTTCTCTCTTTCTTTCATCTTCCTCTCCAGAACCCCCCGTGTAGAGGGAACTCATTTTGAGGTCTGGCGAAGTGCTGATTAAAATATTATATTCTCACTTGGAGTGAAAATGAGGGTCAAGACTCAGAATTCAAAGCTGAAGAGTGAAAGATTTTGCTCGATAAACAGACTGTTTTAAAGAAAGCAGCCCGGGGCTTTGAGGCCAATGAAAGCTTTTGATTCTTGGGAAAGTCATGTACGCTGTTTGACTCGACTCTGTCCCTAAACAACCCTATCTTAAAAAAAAAGGCCCCTCTTGTACAGTTTTTGAGACTTAGACCAAATCCAAAGGCATCTGATTTTGGAAAGGATAGATATAGCGGGACTGGGTTTGTGAACTGTGATGAATCATAAATGAAGTGGTGGTAGACCTTTTTTTTTAAAATGTACAGCTTTAGTGTTTTGAGAAGTGGTGCTTTTATGTGCCTTTTTATGTTCTTTCCTCTGTATAAATGTTGGTTATGTGTCGGCATGTGGAAATGTAACAAACCACAGAAGCAGAGCACCCAAATGCAATCCACCAAAAGAAACCAGGAGAGCAGCAAAAATCTGAAAAATAAACAAGACTTAATACACAAGAAAATACAAGGAAAAAATAAAATCAAGGAACATAGGGGATGGATGGAAAGGTAAGATTCTGGAAGAGCAAAGGTGATCTGGCCACTTGTGGTGGTACACTGGAAGCTGATTGGCTACTTGGACACGAGTGAGACAATTGGTATGGGCAGAAAGTAGTAAACACAATAGACGTAAGAAACAAGAAAAGGATATCAGATCATAACCCTAATAACAACTCAGCAAATACTTAAGAAACCAAAATCATGATTCATTTGATCTTGGACATATTCAAGCTTCAGTTGCTTGAGTTCTGGACGCACACATTCACCCTGTTTTCACACTAAAACCCCCACATTGGATATCTAGTGTCTTCTGCTTCTCAGCCTTTTTTCAGACATACCAGTAGCTGATTAAAGAAAACATTTGTTTGTTTTTTTTTGGTTGGAGGCCACAGGCAGCAACAGAAAATATTTTCTTTGGAGAATTAAATGTAATATTTTTCCTGGCGATGATACAGTCGTATTTTGGGGGGGATGTCAAATGATGTCTCACTCTTGCTCAGAGTTGGCATACCTCTGCCGCACCTAATGGCGACCTTGGCAAGTCGGTGGTGTCACATTAATCAGCCTGCAGCTCCGGGGCGGATGTCCTCTCTTTGATCTCTGCCATACCTGAGCGCAGTGCTGTGCCTGTCTGTGCCCGTTACCTGTGCTTGACTGGCAGTCTTGATTAAAAGACAGTGGGCATCGGTGTGCCAGTTTACCTCTTCCCTAATAGATCATCTTAATGAAGTCACTGTGCTGTGGCGAGTGGCAGGTGATTAATACACAGAAGTCATTAAGTCTGCTGTATACGAGCGTGCCTTTGCTGGAGCTGCCCTTTGCTTGTTTGGAGATAAATCTGAGGACTAAGTGGTCGAGCTGTTGGCAGTTTGACAGAATGTATGTTTAGACTGGATCTGCACAGAGTATGAGAAAGTGGAAGTAAAAGGGACAAGCTATCTCGTGCCAAAACAAAACGGTTAAAAGGTGAACATGCAGTGAAGCCAAAACGTGTAAAGGGGCCATCCTGTGATCCTGGGACCCTCCTATCCAGGCCCTCCTGCAGCTCAGACATGTTGTGGTGCAGTCTCCAAAAGTTGATTCTGTTCACCCGGACGTAGCGTTTTGTGCTACGTCTGGATGAACAGTTTGTTTCAGATCAAACTAATTTAAATATTAGACAAAGATAAGTAAAAACACAAAGTGAAGTTTCTTATTGAAGGTGTTTATTACTAAGGGGGGGAAAAAATCCAAACCAACATCGCCCTTTGTGGAATAGTGATTGAACCCAAACCTGATAACTGGTTGGTCCACCCTTTAGCAGCAACAACTCCAATCAAGTGTTTGTGATAACTCGCAAAAAGTCTCATTACAGCACTGTGGAGAAATTGTGGTTCACTCATCTTTGTAGACTTGTTGTAATTCAGCCACATTGGAAGGTTTTCGAGCACGAACCACCCTTTTTAAGGTCATGCCACAGCATCTCAATTGGATTCAGGTCAAGAATTTGACTAATCCACATATCTTTTCTTCCTCAATCAATGAAATCATCATTTAAAAACTGCTTCTTCTTTTTTTTTTTTTTTTTAAGATTTTCTTGGGTTATCTTTGTCTCAAGGTGTTTTTTATTGTAAAATAAAGACCCTACAATGCTACAGAGAACCCCCAACAATCAAACAACCCCCTTTAATTATGAACTTTGCGACAGTGGGAAGGAAGAACTCCCTTTTAACAGGAAGAAACCTCCAGCAGAACCAGGCTCAGGGAAGAACAGCCATGGGGGGCTAAGGGGAGGAAGACAGGACGAGTGACACACTGTACACATTTCTCCCTTGAATACAGATTGTGAGTTTGTACAGATTAAAGCACTGTATACGTTAGCATTGCCTCAGCAATGGTTGCCATGGAAGTCACTGCAGCTGTAGCTACCTCTGCTGAGCTGTTGCTGAGCAGCTTTTTGTGGACACTTGGTTTGAAACTTGAATCGTGTGTTCAACCAACTAAAATGATCTCAGTTTGAGGCTTTATGTTTTGTGCATTTTAAAATAAGACATTTATCTTAATATGTCTTAAGTAGATTAAGCAGGCTTCTGCTACTTCTGTTAGATTAAGCTCTCTCTTACTCTCAAGATCATGATGTGTTCACCCTATTTGGCATGTGAAAATTCAGTGTATAATAATGATTATAGACTTTAGCATACTATAGTTAAAATGGTTTTTTTGTTTTTTTTGTTTTTTTTATTGTTGTCTTTCATGTGGATGATTTGAAAGTAGCCACTTTAGTTTGGGAACCCATCACCTCTCCCATCACACAGCATCCCTTTGACCAACATTTAAAAGCTAAAGAGCAGGGAAGTAAAGCACACAGCCTGCTGTGCTGCAGACAAAGACTGTAGCCTTTGCATTGTTGCTGCCAGAGATGGAGCTTCAAAATACATAAGTGATCATTTTCCTCCCTGCGGAGAAACTTTCCAACCACAACACACATTCCAGTAGACCGTGAAGCTCTGCTCCAGATGTAGCTTCTTTTATTCTTCATGTGGAGAGTGACGGTCAGAGGCCTGGAGGCTGAAGCGGAGCAGGATATGTGCTTTTCTTAAGTAAACACGCCCTGACACTTGGTCCTGTTGTAAACAGGAAGCAGAGAGGATTCTGGAGAGATGTCCTCTAACACTCAAGTTTGTAATGATCTTTTTAATATCATCAGTGCACAAACTGATACCTCTGTTTACTGTATGTGCTTTGACTTTTGGTACATTTAAATTTTGGCTCAACATTTAATGATCTTAGAACATTCAGTGTATTTTTAATTAATCTTAATTAGGGTTTAGTATTGTGTAAAAAGTGCTTCTCCCGCAGATAATCGGTCCCAGCTGGGCAGCATTCACTCGACTCTCCAAAACTGTTTGGGGGAGGACACGTGTCTTTGCTCTTCACTTCTTAATTTCTTAACTTATTTAGATTATGTTATAAATGAACTTTAGCCTCAGTGAAGTGTGCACAAAATTGTCTGCAAAATGGTAAATGCACGCCAGATTATATCATTTGTATACAGAGAAATATAAAGTGTTTTTAAAATATGCAAAGAATAGGCCAACAGTGGCTGCTATAAGTGTGTCCTTGTATGTACAAACTTGTGGAGAGTGATGTGTTTCAGAGGGGGACTCTCGAGGCCCCTACAGTGGTGCTACAGAACATTGCATTACTTCTGTGACACTATTTGGGCTGAAGAAATTATGTGTAATGTTGAAATGCAAATACATTGCTCAAGGCATTCAGTCAATGCCCTGGACGCTCATCCTTCAGCACTTTCAGTGCTTTGCCCAGCTGGCCCAAGGTAAGAAACTGGCCAGAAAAATAAACACACTCTGATGATGTCAGGAGCAGAAACACCCCTTATATGGACTCACACAGATACCCTTTTCCTTTAGCTGAAATAAAAAGAAGCACAGCAATTTGGAATACTAGAGAGCAAAGTGGGCTCCATCTCTTTCCAAAACAAACTTTGAGATTCCCAACTCCACATTTTAGGAAAGTTTGTGCATAGCAGAGTGGTTAGTCATTGCGCAATCCACTCTGCGTTGACACAGACAGAACTCTGTTTTATGGCATTTTCCATATATCATTGCTCTTAATCTCCTAATTATGCCCCATCGTGGGATACCTCCATAGGTGTCTGTGTGGGAGATGATGAGAGCACCGGTGAGGTGGAGGAGAGTGCTAGCATTAAGCTCTGAGTGAGACTCAAAAGGAACTGGCATTTCCCCCAAGGACAACTGATAAACCGTTTGGCAGGAAAAGCCTTGCAAATGACTGCATTCCTCTTTAACCTTGTAAGGCTATTTTTACCGATGAAGGGTCTGCTGGGCAGCCATCTTTTGTTCACCCTGCGGTGTAAAACGGGAAAGCCTGGTTTGCATTGTCCCCTCTGGGAGTTTGGCCCCCGTTCTGTCTTGTGTCACGATCCGGCCGTCAGTGTTGAGATGTGTTTGTCCAATGTATCTCCGCCGCTCCTGACAGATGAACCCAGTAACTCTGTCGTACTACATCAAGTTTGGGCTGTGCAGATATTTTAAGATAAAAATAAAAAATTAAGATTATCAGAAGTAAAGTTGGTTTTCCGAGACTATTCGAAAGCTCTCTGCTTTGATTATGAAAGCTGCTAGCCTCTGTCAAAGGGATGTTTGCACTCCGTATGTTTATATTGTGTCTTTTATTGTGTTTTCAAGGGACATTCCACTGGTCAAAAATCCCCCCTGACTTGTCCTCAAGAGGTGAAAGGCCGAGTGCAGACTGTTTTCCTGTTGCCGTACTAGAGTCCATCTGGCATTAGGGTAGTGTTTGAGCTGTAGCTCCTGGGGGATTCCTGGAAGTGAATGTGACCATGTCTGAAGAGGATTAAGAGGAGACCCTGGTTGTGTTGAGCCAGAGGTCAATATTGCTGTTACTGTGGGAATGACCTTGCTTGTCACCACGCATCTGTCAGTGCACTCAAATGCTATAAAATGAGGAAGTTACTGTTGGATTTGTCTGGGGGACTGACTCTAGCAACCCGTTAAGCACTGGAGGGTGGGGTTGGTTTGATTGTACACTTATCTTGAAGAGTAAACAAAGTTTCAGATGAGAATAAAGAATTCATAGAAGCAGATTGTATAAAAAAGTAACAAGCTGAGCATATTTTTATACAAAATAATAAAAAGTCAGACAGAATCTGTCCCAAAGCCTTTTTCACAGAGGAATTCTTGACATTATTGTGATAATTAGGTCAGTGCATTGTCTGAACTTTTCAGTTTGCACATGCTGCACACAGCTGGAAATGGTTCACTTCAAACTACTGGATTAATGTGAGGGAGCTTCTGTTGTGCAACAAGCAGAGGCAGGACAAAAGACGCCCACCTGCTACTAGTGAATGCACCAGTTGTGAAGTTCTGGTCTGATACCTACACCTGTGGCTAACAGTTGATGCTGACACCAATAATTGACTCTCTGCTTATGTTTGTCCCCAATTTTGCTTCAGAAAAAACAAGTAAACCTGTAAATGCCATTTTATTTGCTGACACACAGCAAATAATGTGAGTCGACAAGGCCAACATCAGGAGGCTGTCCTGCGGTGTGTCACTCAGCATTTTGTTTTTGGACAAGTTAAGGCCTGATTTGGCTTTATAGGAGATTTGTTCTCACATGCATCTCTCTTGGGTGAATATTTAGTGTGGTGAACACTTGAAGCTGTTGTTTTTGTCTCTCACTGTTAAGATGCTTAGATAAAACAATATATTTATCTTCTGTATACAGTAAAAAAAAAAAAACATACCTTGGCTTAGAGAAGAGGTTTGGCTGCTGACAAGCTGCCTGTTGAAAACACAAATGCACAAATGATTCCTCAACCCTCATGTGATATACGGTTATGCAACCAACAAGGAAGTTGTTTATATGATGCAAATTTGGTAAAATGGGACCAATGTTAGATCTGTGCGCATGAAGTTTCCTTTATTTACCAACCTTGACACAGATGGCGCATGTAAACATAGTTTGTGTCCACTTCACTTCCTAATTTCGTCTGTCATCACCTTATCACAGAGCCTGGATGAGCTGGATGATGATGATGGCGGAGAGAAGGACAGGAGGGAGGAGGAGGAGCTGGTTCAGGCCAACACGTTTCAGAATGAGTCGATGACAGCTGACCCTGCCACTGGCTACTTACTGGTAAGAAGTGACATGACATAAAAAGGAGTGTTGTTTTTTTTATTTTGCAAATCAGCCTCAGCACAGGATGTCCACAGAGTACAGCCAGCATTTTTTCTGCTTGTTATGTCTTTGAGCAGAGTATCTTACATATTGTAACATCAGTGCGGCCAAACGGAGACACTCAGAGCTCAGGGAGGCACGGGGAATGCTTAGTTTGTGCAAAAAAGCTGCAAAACACAAAGGTGTCTTGGTGTTTCATCATCAATGGAAAAAGAGGTTAAAGGCAAAATGTAACAAACAAAGCAGCTGGTGCAACAGTTCCTCATAAGTCTGGGTTTTTTAGTGGTCTAATTAGCTTCTTTTTTTCTTTTTCTTTTCTTTTTTTTTTAAACACTGAGATGCAAGGTGTAATCAGAAAGTTCTTTTTTTTTTTTTTTTGGAAATCAGTCCCCTCTTTATTGTGCTCCTGCTGTTTTCTCTGTGGAAGTCCTGTTCAGACCAGTTGCACTTGGACTTTAGAGAGACAAACATCTTCTGTGTCAAACCAGCCTGACTTTCAGGTCAGGGAGCACTGTAATGAGAACTGGGCCTCCCAGAAAATCAATGAATTTTCAGCAGAAGAGCTCACAGTCCTGCTGTTAACACCCTGCAACACTAGAGGAAGGAAGAACTGTCACAAACAGTTTAGACCACAGTCTTTGCTTAAAACTTGCTCTTCCCAGTAGCTGTGCCTCCCTGACGGTTTGTTTTCCTCTGAAATAAGTTAGAGGCGTTGGATTGAAACACCGGAGCAGATCCAGCACACATCACTGAAGTTCAAGTGGTTAAAAGTGTACCACCCAGGAAGTGGTACAGCGCTGACCAAGACGATGACTTACATGGCCAAGTTAAATCTGTGAGATTTTTGGTTAGTATGGCTGGAATCCTTCCTAATCGTGCACCTTTTTACTTTTCCATTTGCGCAAAATTAAATATCTTTGAGTGTCCAGGGAAAAAATAGCAGTGTATAGACTTTATCTTGGCCTGTGAATACTTGTAGAGCGCTATTTTATAGACTAAACAAAAATAAAAGATAACTGATAATGATTAGCTTTTGTCCTGAACGTGAGTGGAAACGCAACAGGATCATCACATCCCGCCACCGCTTAGCGTTAGCATAGTGGAGCTCGGGCCAACAAAGTGAAGGGCCACATTCATCAAATTTCAGAATCTGGTTTGTGTAGAAGACGTCTGGTTCTTGAGAGTGTGAACCTGACACTGTTGATGTCTACAAACTGAATCTTTTAATCTTGGCAAGTGAATCTGTGTTTATTTAATAGAAGTGAGCTCTTGCAGAGGCTGTCTGGTCTTTGTCTAAGTCCAGCAGGTGTTCTGTACAACGAGGATGTAAATGAACGAGTAAAAACAGAGCCTTAATAAATAATGGCACATTGGTAATTTGAGTTCTCTTTCACCAGAACAGTAGTTCATATTCCAGTGTATGTAATTTCAAACTCTCTTCTAATGGACATGCATTGATTTTCAATATAACCTCGAGTGCAGAGAGGATATGAGAGCATCCAGCTGTGTACCGACGACTCAGACATCCTGTACGAAAATCATCTGACTGACATGATAATCGGCTTTTGAACGAAATAAAAAATAAATAGGAATATCTAATGGCTCTGCCGCTGTGTGACAGCTCGTGTGGATGTAGCGAGGAGACGCATTCCAGATGGATTGGCTGTTATGCATCAGCAGGCTTATTTTGTTTTGGGCTGGAACTGTCTGAGGCTATTTACGCGAAGCAAAGGCTTGTGCATGAAATATGTACACAAACAACCACACTAACAGGAAGACTGTGACAGCACCTGCTGAGATGTGGCCTCAATAAAAAAAAAATAAAAAGGATTCGACTGTTTACATAAAGTGTTCTACATGTAAACAAACAGCAGGGAGTTCAGTAGAATCAGCTCTTTGCCACGCATCCAGTTTTGTAGAGGGGAGGACCCTCGGTTTATAATTTGGAGCAGAATATGCCCGATCATGCATGGGCTGAATCTAATCTCACCATCTCCGTATTAGCTCTAACTCAGAGCAGATGTGGCTATGCAGGAACTAACCATTAGATGTCTCACTGTCACTCATCTAAAATTGATATTTCTATTCTCATGGGGCTCCGGTGCCAGCTTGTTCAGAAGAAGTCAGACTTGGAGGAAAAACAACAGGAGGGATACAATTCGATCAGCAGATTTACAGCAGAGCTGTCAGTTAGACATCTGCAAAGATGGAGCATGTTTTAAAAAAAAAAAATAGTGCCGTTCCCCTTGGGCGCCATTTATCAAATTCTGTGTCAGCTCCATGATGATATACAACATCAGGCCAGGCCTCTTAGCTTGTTTCAAGATATGTGGACAAAAAGTTTTGAAAAGAAGCTCCGTTCACCTTCTGTTCAGAGCTGTTTTGCTGCTAACTGCCTTCCCAGGTCTCAGAGCATTTTCCAACCAAAACAAGCTGTATTTCTTTGCTGCTCGAGATGCTCAGATGTTTCAAATTCAGAAATGCCTCTGTTTATAAAAGGGACCCATGATGCATTTAAATTAGTCTGAGATGTGTTCACTGTGTGTGCATTAGAGCTCAGACCCACACGGTTCTTCTCCTGCACATGTATCTGATAAGTATGATAATCAGAGAGACCCAGTGCAGGCAAGTGCTCCTTGTTATCAGGGCTTACCTCCCTCTGGTATGCAGGTCCTACAAGGAAACCTGTTCTAGTGATCTAGCAGCCCAGAACCACGTGGAACATTCCTCTGGATCCTCTGCTTTTATTAAGGAGCCAGGTCCACGGCAGACAAGTTCAGCTTTCTCTCACTTTTACCTGGAGAAAGCATATCCCCGGCAATCTCCATCCAGCACTCTTTAAGGAGCCACATTTGCATTTTTCATTATCACCTTTCAACACCAAGAAGCAGTGCTGATGCAGAGCATCATGTCTGAGCAGCAGGGAAGTGTTCACAACCTGTCACATGGCGTTTCCAGCAGGAGCTGTGTTAGCAGCAAAGTGCAATTCACTGTAGAGCCTAAAATAGTATTTGATAACATTCACACCTTTGTTTGTTCAAGATTATGGCTATATGGGCCAACCACCAGTGCTTATCTCTGACAGGCAAGCTCCCAGCAACAACTATGGGGGAGTTAAATTTGAAAGATCCTTAAATTTAACTTCTAATTCAGGCACTTTAGGGGGTAAGAAAAGGTCTTTTAGGAATCTGAAAGGGAGGACAAGAGGTTAACATGACTTTCTGCTACTGTTTACAGCGCTGCTTATAGGTTAGCCTTGTTTTCATCTCCAGCCTTCGATTTATGTTCCAGGTTGGCATTTTGACATCTATTTCTTCAGCTGGCATCAAAGACCCAGACAGCCAGGTGTGGTTAGCATCTTAATAAAATGTGTGAGAGGACTGCAAAACAGCTTGAGTATAACAATAGAGCGGTAAGATTAAAAAATGTTAGCTTGTAATTGCAGCCAGAACCTGCAAATATCTCAACACATTGAGTACTTGCTGCTGTTTACTCAGGATCCCTTAAAATGCCAATCATGCATCTTATTTGAGCATCTCTCTCCCTCTCTCTCTCTGTCTGTCAGATTTATTGAATGCCCCAAGTAAAATTGTGATTTTTATCAGCTTTGTGCAGAGAAACCGACTGAGCCCTGCGCTGTTTGGCGACTGGCTGGAATGCCAGAGATCAGCTTTTCATGGGCAGAGATGCTGATCCTTGAGAAATGTTCTCATTTTCTTTTTTTTCTTTTTTCTTTTCAATTTAATGAGCTGCCAAAACATAAATCTGTGACCACAGCAGCTCATAAATGTCCAAACCAAGACTTTTGAATGCGTTTCATCACAAATTCCAACTGGTGTTGAGTGTTGTGGAGAAGGAGCAGGTTACAAAAGCACAGAAATAAGTAGAGTGCTCGATTTTAGTGATAAAATGCTCATTTCTACTGTAGATGTTTTGTCTCTGTGTATTCTTGGTAAGCGCTGCGATGTGGGTTGTAGGAGCTGACGCTGGTGCTTGAACATTCTAAACAAAGTTACACAGGCTTGTGTTGTGCGCAGTGAAGTAGTTGTACATCTACACTGTCTTGCAGACTCGTATCCCAAGCAGGTGGTTCACAATGCTCGGTGTGGTTGCGGTAAAGTCAAAGACAATTGCAAAAGTGCAAAGAAAAGCTGTGATATAACTCTAAACTGCTGACCATTAACTGTTAGAAATGCCTGAATTCAACTGAACAGACAGGCCGGTTGTCATCGATACAGTCCAGCTTTCTGCATCAAGATTACACCAATATTAGTTTCAAATACTGCATCAGTGCAGAAATACTATACATGATTAAAGTTTAATTTTAAAAGCAACCCTTTATTCCAACATCACAGAGTAAAACTTACCAACAGTATTAAAGGTCCTGGAGTCGTGTTATTGTAATGTACTGTTATTTTAATCTGATCATCTCCCGCACTGCTGTGATTACTCATTAAATATTCATATTCTTGTAGATAATTAATGGTGACATTTAAATTGAATATGTTTACCAAACTTGTTGATCATCCACCAAAAAGACGGAAGATATTTATTTATTTTCAACTATAGCAAGCATAAAGAAGAATATTGGTAGAAATAAATAACTTGTTCCCTCTGTGTTACTGACTAAAGCTGTCTGGAGCACTTAGACTGTGGTGCAGGATCGCGAAGCAGTGCAAGGTTCTGACAAAAGAGCAAATGATTTAAAAAAAAAAGCAACAAGCAAAACAGTTTAATATATTTATAACCTATAGCTCTCTGCAAAAAAATGAAATTCAAACCTCATACTCATACTGATAAGGCTCGCAGGGTCTCGCTAAAAGTGTCGTCATCCCGTTCATCTTCTCGTACACGCCTAAGCTTGTGAATGGGATAACTTGAGAAGGAGGCCACGTAGGAACCTTAAATTGATACCATAGACGTATCTACTAAAAAACATTTGGACGAGTTCGACTCTCACTGACCTTAACCTTGAGGTCAGAGGTCACATTTCCTGAAGTTTTGTGAGTGCGATAACTCGATAACAAGGTGACGTAGGATTTTGAAACTGATGCCATAGGTGTGTCTGAGGAGTCTGAGCGATACCATTGGCAGCTGCCACAATTTCTTTTATTTTTTCTTTACTCTGGCCATTCAGTAAGGTGTTGCTTTGGCATGCTTTGCATTAATCACTACAAAGTTACAGAGGGTGTCACCTGCATAGAGTTTTGAAAAGCCACACCTGAGACTGCATTACCCTGTGTGTTTGCTGCTCTTCAACAAACTGCAGGAGTGATGTCACATGGTCTCGCTTTTTCTCTAACCCAGATGTGCCCTGGTACAGTGTAGAGTTTATTTGTACGCCAGCGGACCTGATGTATGAAACTTGTGGCGCATCGCCGGATTGGATGAGCTGAATTTCTAGGAAAATGGAAAAGCAAATGTTCTTTACTAAAATCAACATTCGTTGGACACCATCAAACTGTTTCTAGGAGGGTTGCATATTGTGGACATCTGGAGTTTGGAAGTCAGAGCGTAAACTCACATTTACATTTAGACAGGTGTGTGTGTGTGTGTGTGTGTGTGTGTGTGTGTGTCTGACAGAAAAATAAATGGTTTTTCCAGAGTTAAAATGAAGAATAATGGCGATTATAGCTCCATAAACAGCGATGGATAATTTGTCTTCTGACCATATTCAGATCAAACAGATGTATAAAATATGAAGTTAAACTTTCTATAACACTGTTTTCTGAGGCTTGTGTATTATAGTTAGAAGGTACAGCAGTAGAATAGCATCTGTCTGCCTTAGAGTCAACTATTAATGAAGAAGGAAGAAGATCAAACAGCTACTGTAGACTTGGCCTTTTAGGAGCAGCTGTGGCTGCTGTTGGCTTACACACAATCCTACAAAAAAAAAAAAACAACCTCCTATTTTAATTTGCTCTTAATTCCAGGTACCACTTCAACCAGGCCTCATGCTAAGATGCGCTGTTATTTAGTTAAAGGCCGATCGTTGCTACATTTTGCCCTCTTACTCTTTTCTATCTTTGTAAATCGATCCAGGGAAGAGATAAGGGGAGGGATTTCATCCACAGGTAATGGATGATTTGTCAGTGAGGCACAGAGGCTGCTGTATGCTGAGAGTCAGACAAAAGCCAAGCTCTGACTGATAGATTGCAGCAAAGCCAAGGCTCCTCAATCAAATACGAGACCCTTCACTGCACAGGACCTTAGGAAAGAGGAGATGTGTATTCATCTCACACACACTTCATTTTTTCCAGGGAATCGCTTCTTTACCAAAAGCGTTTTTTATGGGGAGCATCACTGCTGCAAAGATCTAAACAACCTTTAGATCACACAATAATGGAAGCAATAAGATAAATATACAACTACATGTTCCAAAAATGAGATTGCCTTCCACCTCTTGGGGCTATGGGGCTCCTCCTGAACTATTAAATGCAACAAAGCCTATCTATATATCAGCTCTGCAGTTGCAATTCACAAAGGTTCACAGACAACCTAAAGGCTTTCTATAAATGCCGCCCCTGATAAATTTCTCTCATCCTGTAGATGCCTTTTTTTCTTTTGGTGAACCAATACAACCCAAAGGCAGATGAACAAAGCATAATGATGACACCAAAATCACCTAGATGTCTTGCAGTTTCTCTCTGAAATCATTATTACTGTAGAAAAGTCAACTTCTGTTCTTAAAGCAACTCTTGAGTTATAGTTTTTGGACTAGCAGCATTTATCTTTCCTTTGTTTGTTTGTTTCAGGAGACTCCAAGATCTGGAAGCGGCCGCTACAAGAGGTGAGGCTCATATTTTCTAACCCCGACTGAGAGTGGAGTTTATCTGCCATAACATCACTAGTAATATGTCAAGGGAAGCACCAAAGGCCAGGATGAGAAAGAGCAGTTTGAGTAATTAATTACGAGAGCAGATTTCCTCCGAAATAGTCCGAGGGCCTTTTTCCTCATGTGTCACTGTTGTTGTTGTTTGTTTTTTTTTCCTGCTCTCCAGTGCTGCTACTGTCTTGCTATTATGGTTCAAGAAAGATGATGCGTTTGAACTCTGGTTGACAGGACACCATCTGGACCCTGGACACTTTGTCCGGGCCATCACTTCCCTGCTGTGGCTGGCAGGGAGTGCTCAGAGTAAATGATTTGCTTTGAAAGGTTTTGGTTCTAAAATGAGAGGTGCTGTTTGGTCAAGTTTGCTTTGGCATTTGATAAATGGCTTTCAACCTTTCCTTCTCAAACAGCCTAAAAAAAACTCTTTCAGTTTCAGTTTGGACTGAAACCTCCTGGGAATAGCTCTACTTTGAGTTTTCATTCAGCTTACTGGTTTTTGCTGTTCTTTCTAAACAGGTCATCAAAATTTGTATTCTTTTAAGGGATGGGCTCTTGAAACGATGCATTTTCCCTTCATTTTCTATGATAATGAAGTACATCACAGAAAATTGTATCATTTAGAGTTGACGTCCCTCAGCGTGAGTCCGCCATGCATTTATTTTTCATTATTTGCAACTAAAGTGAGCGGTTGTGGCCAACCCTGACAGTCAGCTTCACCAGCTGACATTCAATCTGGCCATGTAATTATGGCTGCTGCTCTCATCAGCTGGGTTAGCCTCACTTGGACACTCAGCTGTTCCGCTACGGATAACCCATCAGGTGGGCTGGGCAACACAAGATGGCCGAATGAACAATTTAAAAACACATGTGGCGCTCTGATTTACTTCCCTTTCAGACCATTTGGTTTTTTCTTTTTAAAAACTCATAGTAACATGACACTAAATTTAAATCTGATTTGCAATCCAATCAGCTGCATCTCATTTATCATATTAATTTGCCTACTAAGATAAACAATATAACAAAAAATGCACGTCAGAGCATTCTAACCTACCATGCATCTACATTTTAAATGTAATGATTTTACCTTTTACTGTCTAAAATCCAAAAACCAGCATTATCTTTCCTCATCAGTGTTTTTGGAGCTTCCAGATGCTCCGAATTTGAATCAGAGCCCTTTTGCAGCTGACACACATCTATGAAAATAATGTGAGAAACAGCCACCAGGTCAAGGCTGTGTTTGCTAAAATTAACTTGTGCAGTGACACAAATGCCTCCCTCTGGTATGCACCCACCTGCTGAGAAGTCGGAGAGAAACACAGAGCAGTCTGAATGCACCAGGGGTTTTATTTTATTTGGGTGCAACTAAAAGAAAAATGGAAATGTGTTTACATTTAAGCATAAAAGAGAAAAACTAAGTAACTTTTTTTGAGTTTCAAAACTAAAAACACTATCAGTCACTAAAAAAATCTCCACAGAAGACGATGATTCAGGTCAGTTGGGACCATGCTTTTGACTTGTGTTTCATAAACTGACAAAAATCCTGTCTGGCAGGGCAGGTCTGCTCCAGGTGCTGTGTGTTATGAATGAGGGGCAGTACTCTGGTGGTGACAAATTTTCACTGTCTAAAGTGCCGTCTTTCCAAAGGGGGGAAAAGAATGAAACTACATAAGCAGGGGACCTGAAAGATTGAAGATTTCGAAACCAAAGCACAGCCAAGCTGCCTCTGCCTGCCTGTAAACCCAGCAGCCACTGAGATGACTGAGGAGTGACTGCATCTGTAAACTAGCAGCTCAAAGCAGCTCTGCATGGAAGCTGGCTTTATACTGTCTTGCTTTAAAGTAATGAGAGCATTAAACAGACGACTGAATCCAGTGTGCTGTTGCCTCCAGTGAAGTTTTGACTCATTCCACACATTGACACTTTTGTTTGTGGGGAGATGTTATTATACCTGTGACTGTTGCTGTTATTGGTGCTCTTGTCTGTGCTTTCTCCTTCCCACCTGCTGAGGCTCACAAGAATGTGCGATTGGCTTAGCCTCTCTCTCTAACTCCCCCAGACCTCAGCCTGTGGGGTGCTAAAGTGCCAAGGTGTGATATTTAGTGACGAGGCTTTGGATGTTTAGGCTTGGATTCAACACCCACTGTGCATCTTGGGGAGTCCGTGTATTTGCGATGTTTGTGTGTGACTCTCGTGGATCTTTTTTTCGGGACATCATAGCAAAGGCACGAATTGCACAAGATACGCGCCTGTGTGCTCGTGTGCACTCACGCTGATAAAGTTGCCTTGAAGAGCCACAATGAGAGAGACAAATGAAGTCTCCTTTATCTTGCAGACGAGCGTCAACAAGAGCATTTCAAGGACTCCTCTTGATCAAAAGCGCTGGCCGCTGCAATGTTGGCTCTGGGAGAATGAAGGAAAATAAGATGCTTGTTCTGTAAATGTCAAGGTACACAAAAATACTGCCTGTGCGTGTGTATGAGAAATGGCACTGCTGCTTCAATAGAGGAAAGAAGAATTTATATGTATGAGCAGGATTTTAAGCCATTTATGTCATGAGACCTGTTTTTGTTGTACCTTTATTCAGTTCCAGTTCATGCCAAAATAATCTTTGCTCTATCTAGAGGAAGTAAAACCCTCAAGGACTTCTTTGTGAACTGGGAGAGGATTATGTAGGGTAGACTTTGGTTTATTTGGTCCATATCTCTTTTGCTTACACCGTGGCTACTGTGGAGATCTCCCGAGGAAATCAGTTCAACTGCTCCCTGGACATCACTTCACGCCAGTCTGCAAAATGCAGCCTGGTAGCAAGGGAGGCAGGTCAGCAGTTGCCCTTGCAAGAAAGGCTTTGCAGTCAGAAACATCTGCTACCCTTGTAGCAGATGTTGTGTCACCCTCTTTTTATTTTTTTCATTTAGATGGAACTATATCAACTGCCGGCCCCAGCACAAGAACTATTTAAAGAAAATGCTAAAAAGCCTCATATCCTGAGAAATAAATCTCCCAATATCATCCAGCAATATCATGTTGCTGGATGCACTGGTACCTATGAAACAATTGGACCAAACATAGTGGAATTATTCTGATATGTTTAGACTCAAAAACAAGAACATTGTAGGAAAAGTTGGGAGGACATCCTTATACAGAAAACTCAAGACTGCTGTTTTTAGACCCGCCAGCCAGTCAGCACTGAGACTACAGCCTTATTACTTTCAGATATGTACTAAACATGCCAAAAGGAAAAACAAAAACAAGAAAGCCGATCTTGTCTGGTTACTATTATTTTTTTTTTTAAATATTGGCATTCCATGAAACTGAGCACTGGAGAAAAATAAACAAATTTAACAGTTTATACTCAGAGTTTCCACTGCTGCTTCTACGATTTCAGAGTTAAAAGTACTTGTTAAAGTTGTCTAATCATGCGGACTTCATATCTGGCGGGTCTTAAAGAGTACAGATGGTACAAAGGAGGTATTTGTCCTGTGTCTTGCCAGCAGCTTTCCTGTCTGTTTCAGCTGTAGAAATCTGCCAACCAGCCCCTTCAGACAACACACTGAATCCTACAATCTAAGTAATTTTTATTTCCAGGGAGATTATATAAACCTGTCATAGTCTCTTGCTACTGGGGAGTGGGAGTAGTTGTAGTTATGAGGTATAGAGCCAGCATTTCATTCCCAGTTTCCACTTCAATAATTATTGGATTAAGGTCAGTAAGGAAATTGACTGCACATGAATATTCTATTCCCAGCCGCCCCAGACTCTGTCTCTAAGCACTGAAAAAATGAAAACGAGATAAGTTTAATGTTCTGTTTGAGCTGCATACAAAACTTCAACCCACCCACCCACCAGCTTAACAGCAGGGACGCACAAGTTGCCACTGCCATTCCTGAGCCTATTTGAAGTTGTAATATATAAATTGTTTCTTAATCAGAATCCTTTTTATACCAAAGTTGCACATCCTTGATGGCCTTCTCCATTAAAGGAATAAAAAGGGAGAGGGGCTTTAATAATGCATGCCTAATTGAAAGAGCAAACACGCAGAAGATATTCCCCACCTGCTCTTTTGATGATGGCTGTGTCATCCCTATTGAAGTTTTACAATGTGGGTATGATTCATACCTTCAAACGGCCTCAGTGTGAATACACTACTGGACACTTTGAAAAGTAGAAATCAAGCTCAAATGGTACTCTTTTTCTAACTTTCCTTTTCTTTTGAAGTGTGGCCGTGTATAATGTGAAGTATAAAATATTTCAATGCATTCAACTTACAGGCTCAGCAATATTGTGTTTGTTACTAACAGCTTTCCACAAATGGGGTTGGAGGAGGACACAGGCGGGAACAGCCGACAGCGACACAACCGCCACGGCCGAGATGGAGGAGCTTCAGCACCTGGAAGTCTGGAGAAAAGGATAGAAGACCTGGAGAGGGTAAATACACTGACCTTTTAACAAGTCATATTACTAGTCGAACCTCGTCCACATAAACATAACCCAAATAATATTATCATTTAATTAAATGTTGCATTTCTTGATTTATTGGAGTTGACTTTGAAGAAAAAAAAAAAAGAGTTAACATTTGCTTTAAAACTTAGATGTTTTTATTTCTTAAAGACACAAAGGTGAGTAAATGTAAGCGTCTGCTCTGATTCAGATGAGTCAGAATACATGTGTTGGCAGATTTTATAGCTTCCCTGCAGTGATAAGGTCAACACCTGTTGTTCTTGGCAGTCCTTACCTGTCAAATGAGCTTAATATTTACTGACAATCTGCTGATTTTTTTTTGCTGTGGATTACTAGAGTTGATCTAATTCTTGAGTATTTAAAAAAACTTTTTTTAAAATTAGTTTTAGTTAGTTTTTTCAGCCCTTCATTTTATTTCTTGTTATTGTAGATTTACTTCCTGTCTCCATATTATAGAACATATAGAAGTCAATATCATCTCCTCAGAGATTTGTAGATTTAATTTTAATGAAGTTTAACTGTCAGATATGTGAGCAGAGGGTGGTGGTGAGTGGAGATTGGGTTAGCATTGGCAAGTTGCCATCCTCAGATATTCAATTTCAATTCAATTTTATTTATATAGCGCCAAATCACAACAAAAGTCGCCTCAAGGCGCTTCATAGATACAGAGAAAAACCCAACAATCATATGACCCCCTATGAGCAAGCACTTTGGCAACAATGGGAAGGAAAAACTCCCTTTTAACAGGAAGAAACCTCCGGCAGAACCAGCCTCAGGGAGGGGCGGCCATCTTCTGCGACCGGTTGGGGTGAGAGAAGGAAGACAGGATAAAGACATGCTGTGGAAGAGAGACAGAGGTTAATAACAGATATGATTCAATGCAGAGAGGTTTATTAACACATAGTGAGTGAGAAAGGTGACTGGAAAGGAAAAACTCAATGCATCATGGGAATCCCCCAGCAGCCTACGTCTATTGCAGCATAACTAAGGGAGGATTCAGGGTCACCTGGTCCAGCCCTAACTATATGCTTTAGCAAAAAGGAAAGTTTTAAGTCTAATCTTAAAAGTAGAGATGGTGTCTGTCTCCTGAATCCATATCCCAGGATATTGTTGACTATCTGATCTCATAGTTCAAATTCACTTTTCCCAACCTTTGGGGGGGGGGGGAAGTAAACTTGCTTGTGGTCATGGTTGGTTGCCAGGTGGTTATTGACCAATCTTTAGGCTTACATGGCTAGGGCTTTACCAGATGGTTGCCAAGTAGTTTCAAAGCCTGAAGATGGCATATCTGCCACAAGGCCAGGAAGCCTAAGTGCGATGTCCAAATTATATTTGGAAATGCAGCTGTTTAAAGCTGGATTGGTCTAACACAAAAATTGATGCACAGGTTAGATGCATTACAACAGGACTTGTAATTGTTTGTTTAAAAAAAAAAAAAAAAGAAAAGATCAAAGATCAGCGATTGAGAGTAAAGCTGAGCTTCTAGACTTTTCTGGGTGTTACTAAAACTACGTTCATCCCCACAGAACACCATGGAGATCTAAAATTGCTGAGGTAATATCAGTTATTGACATCTATCAAAATTCTATAGCGTCTCAGTGAACCGTGAGTCAAGGCTGTATCTTTTGGCCAACTTGAAAGCCTCTATCAGTAGCACTTTGTTAAGATGAAATTCCACTTTGAGTCCTTTGTGCAGCTGCCCAGGTTCTACATTTTCTGGCTGGAAACTGTGGCTCTGCACTTACAGAAATTCTCCTCAGTGTTGTTGAATAGATGACCTTTCTCAGTACAGATGTCTTTTCTTCCTGCACAGCTCCTATCAGCCACTCAGCCTCTCTCTGCTCCCACTGTAGAAACTCAACTTGGAATCAAATGTCACTTGGGTGGCCTTATGAAAAGTCATACCTTCTGTGACTTCAGCATGAAGTGGTTTTGTCAAATGTCCAGAAATCATATTTCACACATATTTTTGTCATTGTTGTTTATTTCACTTTTCATTCCAGATGCAGGTCTGCTCATATAAGACAGCTGCACCTAAATCTCAGACTTCACTGAGACTTCAAGCTCTCAGTGGGTAGCTGCGGGTGAACTGTGGGGCTGTGTGGGCAGGGCCCACACACTGTGTGGCCCCACAAAGGGCCTACAGCTGTTTTGCCCTTTAGGGCCCAAAATGAGTATTCAGTGAACCATTCCACAGTGGGTTTACTCACAGAAATCCCATGCGGGCACTATTTAGGCTTGTTATTGTGGAGCCCATAGCAATTTTGCCTTTTTGGCTCCCAAGAGGGAATTCAGTGTGGGTAACCCACTGTAGGTAGCCCACTGAAAACCCATGTGGGGCCCATTTGGGGTCACCATAAAAATTTTCTTTGGGCAACTAGTGTGTGTACCTGCTGTGGTAGCTTTTTGGTCTAAGTAGCTCTTTTTTGTTTTGTTTTTGTTGATTTTTTTGAAGAACATTCTGGTCAACGCTTCCTACCAGTTGGTGGCAGTAATGTACCATGGGGCACATGTGGGCCCTGGATGGGGCACCACTAGGGCAGCCAAAGCCTAGAGTGCTGATATACAGTGGGCCTAAAGTAGGTGCCTCCTTTTAGGGCCCCTCTCTGCTTAGTCTGGACAGCCCACAGTCAGCTCACACTATGGACTGCCCCACAGTCCGGGGCCCAGATGTGCCACATTTTACTCTGGTGCAAGGCCCACTGTAGGCCATGTGGGTCTGCCCACAGTGGCTGCAAACAGGCCCTAAAGGGGTTGGTCATTAGATCGCAGGTTCTTGCTTAAAAATAAGAGATGTTTGTTAAAGACTGTATATATCTTTCACAGAAAAAGCTGAAAGTATGTACATGTCTCCTTTAAAAACAATGAAAAGGTATTGAATGCTAAGTCATGGGAGTCATTCCAGATTTTGGAAGTCCTTTTTCCCATCATTCTACTCACAACCCGAGCTGACGAAGATGATTGTATTAATCAGCTGCGGTTGAAGATGCTTAGGGTTCGGGTTAGAACTTTGATGATTAAGGACAACCACTCTCACTGACGTCTTTCAGAGCATTTTAGGATTATTTATATATGCTGCCCTAGAAAATAGAAAAAACATTGTCCACTTTAAATAATTCACTGAATGATTCTTACATAAAAATGAGCAACTTAGAAAGCAGAACCACCATCATCCTTTTTGGTCCCCATAATGCTTTGAGCAGATGTAATATTAGCAAGCAAGAAACATCCTGGGGAAGTGAAAATACAATGAAAATTCCATATTCAACCCATATTTACAGATTTGTTGATACCCATACTTTACAATGTTCTGGGGCACAGTGTATTTTGTGCAGTATGTTTTTTAATGTTTGCACAATGGACAGTATTCCCAAACGCTGTTATTGTCAGATGACAGACATTCAGAATAAAAGAAAAGGAATTTCAGCTGGTATTGTTGTATTTTATGAAAGAAATAAGACAAATGTTTGTTCAGGTGTCTTTGAGAGGAGATACAGTGCTGCACTTATCTATGGTAGCTTTAAAAGTCATATTATGCCAGCTTTGATTATTGCCATCTACTGTAGCTGCATAATACATTTTTTTTATTTAAGCAATTTCATGATTATCTGGAAGAGCCAGAAAGTGAAACTACAAAGTCCTGGTTTAATCTTCATTTCCATGATAAAATAGCAGCAGTTTGAAAATGTGTGCACATTAACTTTCGGTATATGATGTGCATACAATCGTTGTCTCTCTCAGGAAGGCACAATATCCATTATTTCACTGTGGCTGTTAGAGGAGGCGGACAAGAACACACTGGCTTTTAAGTACAATTTGAAAATAACACAAAAGTACTATATAAAAGAAACTATTAATGCATTGTTCACTGACAGTCTGCGTGGATTTATTATTGTGGGTTTTTGAAGAGTCTGTGGAAGTGGGAAATAGAAAATTACATACATTATTGGAAAAATGTCATCTTACAAAAAGTCAATGCAGTTGACTGTTCTTGACGCCTTTTTAATACCAAATGTTTCTGCTAGTAAAAATATGGTTTGAATAAAGTAATCTCTTTCAGTAGACCAGTGCAGAGGCTCGTTTCGTTTCCTTTTTTTATAACTGGTAAATGTAGCTGCTTCACTTTTACTTTTACTCTACACTTTTGCCTTTGTAAGATCCAAATAAAAAGCAGTTGCATGTTTTTCAGAAACTGATTTTAAAAATACCATTTAAAGGAAAAAAAAAAAAAAGCTGAGAGTTGTGCAACATCTGGCAACAAATAAAGTTCATTATTAATGTGATTAGGTATAAAAGGAGCATCCCTGGGAGTTTTTCATGAGTGGAAGGAATTCACAGTTTTATGAGTGGCTCTGATGAAATAGTTCAGCAACTTTAAAAAAATCCACCCCTCTGTTTTATTCTTTGCCCGTGCAGTTCAGGATTGCAGGTGTGCTGGAGCCCGATCCAAGCTGTATGACAGGGCAAGAGGCATGGTGCAATCTGGCTGGTAGCCAGAGCTGACAGAGAGACAATCATTCGTACTCTGATTCGCTCCCGACACCCAATTTAGAATCACTCATTAACCTAACAAGTATACCTTTGGAGTGTGAGGGTAAGCTTGAATACCCAGAGAGAACTCACCCAGGCGCAGGGAGAACATGCAAAGGGTGCTAAGAGAGTTTCATAATATCATTAAAGTCTGAGTCTAAGAATCCAGAGTAATCTCTGTATGCATTGGCCATAAACTGTGAGTCCGCAGGTGCTGCTGCTTTAAAAATAGCCATGCAAAATCGCTGCATGGGCTCAGAATCACCTATGAAAACCTATGTTAGTGAACCTAGGTCCCCACTGCACCAAAAGAAAGCAGTTTCATTTTAGCAACCCTTATTTTTCCAGCCTTTTGTTGCCCCTGTCCTAACTTTTTTTTTTTTTTTTTTTTTTTTAAAGATCATTTTCATCATCAAAATGAACTAATATATTTCTGGAAACACTAAAATGTCTCGTTTTTAATCACTTGATATATTTTCTATGTTCTACTGTGAATAAATATGAGTTTAGAGATTTGCATCATTGCAATCTTTCCCAATTTACTGGATTCGGGTTGTATTTATCTTGATTAACTTCATTTTGTTTTCCCCTTCAGACAGCAATGCTCCAGGGCAACTGTTTCGATGTATGAAATTCCAACTCTTGTGTAGCTAAACTAATTACAGGGCAGATTCCTTGGTACACCTTAATGCAGATTCCACGCACTGTTTCTTTGTGAAAATATTTGCCTTTCATGTAACTATGTGTGCAATCTGTGTGCATTTTCAGGAGCTGGCCAGAGAGCGTCAGGAGAACGCCAGGTTGCTGAAAGCCTACCAGGACAAAGATGATCTCATTGGGAAGCTGAAGGAGGAAATCGACTTGCTGAACCAAGTGAGCACAGCCTACATAATTTTCTGCTCTGATGTCTGATATTTTGAGTGTTCCTTTGTGTTTGCATGCGTGGGCATCTTGTGGGGGCTGTAATCATCATCTGGCATTTTACTGGCCTTGTGTGTAATAGCTATGTGTTTTTCTACACTGATTATTCTTGCAGTCTATCAGAAGCTGGACATAAACATACTTTTTTAGTTTTGAATTTATATAACTTGAAACACAATGGGGGGAACTTACTGTAATTTGCAATTTAAACACTCTGAAACACAAGTAGTTGAAAGTATTAAAGTTTGTTGCTCCGTGTGGCAGGTAGGTTCATATGTAACTGATTCGTCAATCATGGTGTCACCACTGAGCTGTTTTTTTGTCAGCCTAAATTTGAGTCGTCTTGGATGAACAGTGAAGGATAAGCAGTCCTCTTTGGCTTCTTTCATTTGGTTTATGCAAGTAGTTTTTGTTGAATACAGCAAAAAAGAAAGAAATGATGAAGTCCACTGAAAATTACTTTTAACAGCTGTGTTCACGCTCTTTATCTGCATCATGGGTTTTTTGGACCTTTCTGGAGAACGAGTCTGAACTGGGCCTTTCAATTCAAAGGGGTTTGAACTGCAAACTTCCAAAGTGAATTTTTTTACTGTGTCATTTAACAGTCAAATCAAAACAGTAAAATGCAGCCATGGGCCAAACTAGATGAACAGTAAATTACAACCTAGCCAATTTCACCCAATCACTGTGGTATTACAATCAGCAACCATTTATTATAAAGTGACTTTCACAGTTGGGCTCCACATTCAAAAATGAAATTGAAGTTCACCTTACACCTCTGGGTTAACTTTGTTGATTACAGATTTATCTTAATTATTGAGTTGCTTTTCATGTTGCTTGATAACCAGTCTACTACATAGACACCACACAGGAATGTATAAGGCTTAATTATGTTTGGATAACAGTCCATTGGTTGATAATATAATTAATATTATGGCATGCTGTTTAGTTGTTTGGAACAATCTTTCCAAATACACTTCTAGTATTTTATTTCACTCTTACTTTGACCTTATTAGTAGATGTATGTCTGTGTATTGCATCTAGGCAGTTTACAAAGGTAGCTTGCTAACTAAGCTCACTAACTTTAGTAACCTTAGGCAATCCACAGCTTCTCATCTCATTAAGGTAACATCTGGCTCTAAAAAATAAACAGCATAGCAGTGACTGTCTATTAACTTTGAGAGTTCATAAGAATAAGATCCAGTGGGTGATCTTACTATATCCGATGTACACTCTGGAATCACACTTCTTTAGCTGCAACACTGTGTGACGAGCAAAGCAGAAGAAATAATAATGACTACTACTTTCACTCCCAACTTTTCAGATTTGGAAGCTTGGTCTTCCTTCATGGAGCATTTTGATGTCACATGTTAACAAACTCTGAAATGGTCTTATGTTTTGTCAGAATATTTACTTACAGACTAATATTGCTGTAGCGTACATGTGTGTGTCATGGTGTCATTGCCAAGATGCATTATGGTTACATCAGAAATCCCAGTAGCATTGACAAAGTGGTAGTATTTGAATGACTATGAATGAGAATGGGTTTAGTTAAAAGAATTTCATTGTAACTTCATAAACTAAGGCCCATTTCGAAATAACAATGAAGAGATGCATGCTGTTTTTGGTAAAATCTTCATGGCAAAAATAATCAAAGTCAATAAAATATGAACTCTTATATAGGCTGAACGGTTATTAAGAGGAGACTCAAATCGGGTTAAAACACATTTGTAGATGAGGTGATAATATTGAGTGTTTACAAAGACAAAAAACACCCATTTCTCACTGAAAAAAGGAACTAAACAGTTCTCCCTCAGGAAGATCAGTTAAGACATGAGAATGGCAAGACGAGCGATAATAAGTGCTGCTGCTGCAATTATCGTGAGAAGAGCTTTTGACAGATCTCGTAACTATCACAGTCTGATCATTTCACACTAAAGTGAACCCAATAGCAGGGGTCAGGTGTGCTTTCACATTTGGCTTGATGGGTTGGAGTGTGTTTTTTGTTTTTTTTCTCTCCCCCTTCTTTCACCTCACGCTGCACGCAGGGTGAGAAACATGTTGGCTGATGGCTTTATATCCGTAGTGAAACCTCTCCAAACCTTCTGTACTTGTAGCTTTTTACTGTGTTTTCTGGATCACGAGTCTGGTGGGTGGAAAATGGTGTACATTTTTCTTGCTTGCTTATTATCTAAATGCTTTTGTCATTATCAAACACACTGCAAAACTCACTGCAAACCCCAAAAAGAGCACAATATACAGGAAGCATCATACTGATAGCATCACATATAGGAGAGGTTGGCCATAAGAGAAGTGATTTATCCAAGGATGGTTAATGCAGGGAGCGAGCCATCAGAAACGTCCCTGAGAGAGGCTCCTGCAGGGCCTGATGTTATAGCAGGAGATAAGAGTTGATCCAGTCGGCGTCTCTGCAGAGTAAAATTGAACCCTCAGTCACTGTAGAAGTTTATTTGGGAGAGAAAGAAAAGATAAAGCTCAACTGCTGGACGTCTTTCTCCCCACTGATATGCTTTGAAAAGAGTCTTGCAGAGTGTTCAGTGAAAGCTTACACAGTAAATACTGATGAGCTCATCTAATGAGAAAGAAAAAGAGCTTTTATATTTCCTAAAGGTTAAATCTGCAATAATTGTCCTTTTTTTCTTTTTCTAAGTTGATACAATATTCTTAGCAAACAGCTTTTTACTTGCTTATCACTATTACTCAGTATAGAGTTGTTACTTAATGCAGCACTAGATTCTTTAGGTGATTGTAGTGTCTACATTAAACGTTTGAAGATTTTTCTCTGGAAGCAGCTACATGTTACCGGCATCTGTCAGACAGGTGACAGCTATCATGTTTTTGAGTCTTTAAAGTCTTCAAATGTCTTAAATTTGCTAATAAAATTGAAATCAACTGTATCTATGTGATGCCAATTCACAACAACAGTCACCCCTCCCACCCTGTTTGTGAGCGGCAGATCAAGTTATCTGCATCTTGGTGCAAAAGAAGGGAACCAAACACCACCTCTCTCTTGTTAGTGTCTCACCTTACATTAGGCTTTACGTCCCTTTTTGACGCAGAGACAGCAAGCTGTGTTGTAAACCTGTGACCTGCTTAATTTGACTTTTTAAGTCCCTCCAAGTGTTGTTCAGCTCATTCCCAACAGTCATGCAATCATGGCCGGTGATGGAAGAAACCGAAAATGAGGAGTGTCACTTTGATGAGACAGCGCTGTGGCAACTTAGAGCTTCTCTCATTTGCAACTAATTGAAGCTGTTAATGTCTAATTTGTTGCTATCAAGGCAGCCCAAATGGAAGGGGAGCGGAGGGGGGGGGAACCTGGCAGCAAGCAATGCTCATTTTAACTCTCAGACGAACACTCCACAACCTGATCAGGCCTCTCAGCGGTATAGAGGCAGGGTCTTGAATATTTATGTGGTTAAATGGGTCCTGATGGAACTAAACAGAGAGATATGTGTGTGTTGTGCCCTTTTCACAGGACCTGGATGACATCGAAGATGAGAACGAGCAACTCAAACAAGAAAACAAGACTCTGCTGAAAGTGGTAGGCCAGCTGACGAGGTAGAACCAGATCCGACACAACAACCCAGCAACTCTGTCGTCTCCCCTCTCCAAACCAGCCTCCTGCTCTGGGTCAAGTCCAGCAGGGTCACCTTTTATGTGTTTGAATCTGTGTTTTTTGTCTGTTAGAGTAAGACTGTAAATCAGCTGTCATCTGAGGCGCACAGCCTTAAAATGCATCCCTCTAATCTGAGGAGGATTATTCCAATTGTTGTGAAAGCTGAACTGAGTGGTGGGGATTTTCGGTTATTCTATACATATTATATGTAAATGTATTGTATATAGGCCATTTAGATTGTTAATTTCTTTTTTTTCTTTTTTTTTTCTTTTTGATTTCTGATAAGGTCTTTAAAACAAAAAAAAAAAAAGATGCTAAAATACATTGAATGTATGTGCTACAAAAACAAGCGCACACAAAGACTTTTCAGACATCTCCACAAACTACACCCAACACTCACACAGGTAAACTGAAAAAGATTTCCATTGTTGCAATGTTTGAATTGTGTCTGAAGCCAGTGCAGTGCTGCTGTTTAGGACCAAGTCCAATATAATTATTGCTACAGTATCAGCAGCCAAAGTGGGCATAGTGCCTTGCAATGCATGTGAGATTTTTTTTTTTTTTTTTTTTTAAATGGTTAAAGCCTGGTGCTTTATTAATGGACACTGGTGCCAGATTTACTTTCTTCCAATAACTTTTTGGTACATCTTAATCCCACAAGGGCTAATCTGCAAAAAATTTGCATTTTGAATATATCCCATTTAAACAATCAGTTTAAAAATAATATCAATAAAATGCGTTACTCATTTCAATGTCGACATCTTGAGTATTATAGCTGACACTTATGAAACGTCTTTGGGTAAAATCCTTGTCTATCATATATGTGGATTCATTTTCTTAAAAAATATTTTGCTCTTGTTTACAAGTTCAGCCTTTGTGATATTTAATAGATGTTTAGTACAGAGTGTTCTGGGCCTTTAATATGCGGTTTAAACAGAATTAATTGGCAGTTTTGAAAATTGTGAGAGCAAAACTGAAGACACTGTGATCAAAATGTTTTCTTGCAAGAAAAACATCTTTGTAAATCCAACGTTTTTGGAAATCTAAAAGTTGTTTATGAATTCAAAAGTTTTGCTTATTCAAAAGTTTCATAGCAAAGATGCTACATCTGACCTGTTCCATGTAGACTGCTGTTTTATAATGAGCTGTATGAATTGGCAGCAATTGATATTGAATGCTAAGATTGAAGTACTGAAGTTGGGACGATACAAATGTTCACTGATTTTCTATTTTTTGGAAAACAGAGTATCAGTGCTCTTTACCAGGGATGTTCCCGGCATCTAATTTTACTCGTCACTTAAATATGAGGGGGGAAAAATCAGAATAATAAAGTATTTGAAGATGCATTTGAAAATCTTTATATTCTCCAGCAATCTGACTATATTTTAAAAATGTGCTAAATGTAACACTTTCTGGCTTGACTTCAACATATTAGATCAGTTAGCTGAGTGTGGCTAAAGCTAGCACCAGCAATCGTTTCTCCTTTAAAGTCCACAAACCTGTCTAAATGAATATAGCCATGTAATGTTCTGGCTATGTGTCACTTTCATCTGATAGAGTGGATGTAAAACCATTAATTTTCTAGGTCCAAGTACTGCGTGATTAATGCAGTGAGATCGAGATCTTATTTTCCACCTTACTCTTCACAACTTCCTGTCATAGAGACGAAGAGGGTTGCTGCTATATGTGAATGCTGACCGGGTGTGTAACCTTTTTAGACGCAACGATTGGCTGGCACTGTACATTAATAAAATGTGGGGAAAAAAATAGGCTCTCATATATTTTGGTTGCCACTTAGTAGGGCAGCATTATTTAGGCCCCAGTCACACAGGCCTAGAGACCAGACGATGAACGGCTAGTAACTAGAGAAAAATTGGTATTTCCTGACTGGTTGGCAAGTGGTTGTGGGAGGTTGCCTGTTAGGTCTCGTGAAATTTGTCACAAGGAATTATGTTGCTGCACTAAAAAAAAAAACCTTGCAATTGCTTCGGTCACTAGCAGAATTCTGTAGTTCCCTGTAGTTTGCTTGGAAGAGGAGTTATCTGCAAATATTTGCTAGCTACTCGCAGAGCGGTTGTGAAACAAACTGGAAATGGAGACAGTTTGCCTTAAAATAAAAGTTAAGCCTTTTGAAACATGTCGATTTTGGCAATAAGGCACAACTTTTACTTTGAAAGTGTCTTACATATTTCTTTGTAGCTCAGACCCGTGAGATTCAGGTCAACGGTAAGCAAAGCTTCTGCTTTTGTAAACAGTACATTTGGAATAATATTTTAAATGATAAATTTTACTTGCACCTAAACTATTTTAGGTCTAATATTTACAGTTTCTTTATTGTAAACCTGCTGTTTAATAACACAGAAGTAACTCCATATTTTACTTCTGTTTTTCTGCCTTCTAGAATGCATGGAGTGAGTTATAGTGCTTCTATTTTTTTTTTTTTTTTTTTTTTCTTCTTCTTTCTTTCTTTTTTTTTTTTTTTGTATGATAACCAAATGAACTGAAGGAGCATACTGTTTGAAATGCATCTCTTTTGTTTACTCAAGGGAACAGGCTTTGATGGTAGCAGAATTTTACTTTCTTATTTTATTTAGCCGCTCCTCTCCCAGCAAGGAGGTGCACGGTGATCTCATGCGCCGTGGCAAATGATCTTTAGGCTCACTGCTTCCACATACATTCACATGTTTTGGGGGTAAAGATCATCCCCACGTAGACAGACACCACAGACCCATCTCTCTTTCCTCTGCATTATGCATGTACAGAAGATTAAGTCATTTAATAAAAGTTTGATTATCTCTCTCCTCAGTCGACTCGCTTGTGTTCATTAAGACTAATTTGATGTGATGATACCGTGCCACTGAGTCGGTAATGCAATGTGACGGTGGCGGGGAGTTCAGTTCCTCTGCTTAGCTTTTAGTACACACACACACACACACACACACACACACACACACACACACACACACGGCTGATGATGATTCAACATGCCAATCATCAACCTGGATGTGGCTGGAACACGAAAACCGCCATCAACCACACACAACTTATTATACTGTTGAAACGCTGTTACCGTGTAAATTCCCTCACCTACTGACAGTTTAAGAGGGGGAAAAAAAATCTATACAGGAACCATATTAGGACTAATGTCAACTAAATTTCCAGATAATAGCCTCTTTCAGCTGACGGAAAGTACTGGAGGCTCTCTTTATAATCCATATTAGCATTTTTATGGAAACTTTTAGGGTTTGTCATTTGGAATAGTCACAGAGGGCACAGACAATTCATAACTGCCTTTGGTTTGTCACAATAAGCTTTTAGTCTGCTCTCAGCAGTACTGTCAGACCTCCACTAGAGTTCAGACAGCATCAGAATCCTTTCTGTCTTATTGTCACTCAGTAAATTACACTGTGTGGGGGAAAATGGCTTGTCAGCAGGTCTTTGTATAGATCTTGTTTTTTGTTTTGGAGTTTTGCAAGGAAATGTTGTTACGTCAGCAACATTTGGAGAAAGGCAATGTGGCTATCTTGTAGAATGGCTAAAAATGAATAAATGCCTGGGATGTTGCCATTATACAAACCTACTGTAGTAACCAGGTAACTCTAGGTGTTAAATTGTGGCCATATTGCTTTCCTGGCATTAAAGAAGGTAAATAACAGTATATTCAAAACAACATTTAAAGACTTATAAAAATGCGCTCCAGCTTTTGCCTTCATCACTTAATAGTGCCTGAGGTATGAGAAAATCGGTGATGTTAGAGCAACAGCTCACTTCAGCCTACTGAAAAAATACAGTGCACATTTTAAGGGAAACACTGCTTTTTAATTGCATTGAATCCTACCCAGGTGTCTCCTTTTCTATAACACGGGGAATAAGTTGAGCATAGCAAAAACTCTGTAGTACACTTCTGCAACCTGCTGAACTGAGTCTTTTAAGAACAAAGGTGGATACAGACAATAATGCATGAGCTAGTATAGCATCTGCAGGATGCTATTACTGCACTTTTGGTCACCATTTAAAAAAAAAAAAAGGTCTAGCCTATAACTGATATTTGAATATGGAAGTTAGCTAAAACAGACACCAAAAAATATAGTGTTTATATTGGCTATATGTCAGCGCTGTATTGTTTTAAATGCCTTACCTCACTACAGTAGCTTGCTAACGCATAGCTAACAATCAAGCTAGCTAAACATGGCGTTCTCTGACATAGAAGCCATGCTCAAAACGAATAGCGTTAGTGTTTCAGCCCTCAGTTTTCTCCTCTGGTTGGTGCAGTTTTTAAAAGTATGATGGCCTGCGCTACTTCTTTATGTGATTCCACATAAGTTCTTGTTCTGTGGCCAGGGTGTAACATTTCATACAACCTACAAGCATGACAAGGAAAGATGAAGAAGATATAAAGAGTTTATATCATTCAAATAGAGAAACGCATTATCAGTTTTGACTCTAATGTCCAGAAATGACCATTGCCAGCTTTCTAAATCCACCCATGGTCATAGAAACTATGGGAACCCCAGCTCTATTGGTTATGGAACATGTTCTTCATTCCAGTGCAGTATATACTGCCATTTGGTCAGATGCTGCATGACTCACACTGTTAAGCAAAATGTATCTGCTGCAACACTGGCCAAGTCTTTTTCAGGCCGTTGGAATGGTAGCACTGACATAAGTTACAGGTTAATCAACCAAAAGACAATGATTCACATTGATTCACATTGTTGAAATGACAGCTGGCTTGAATTGTGTATGTTTTTAGATTCACAACTTTAGATGCAACTTTCCATGTATCATGTTAATAATCATACGTTCATGTGCTTGTATTGTATGTACGGCTTTAAATAGGCACATCCTCTTCCACGGATCGCATTAGATCTTGAGAGGCTGATAGCGGGGACAGAGATGAGAAGCAGGCCTTATCTTGTTCTTGAAGAAACCCAGCCATATTGCATTATCAGTTGGTTTCATGCTCTGGGTTCTCTGGCCAATCTTCTCAATCTCCAGGGTCCACAGTGTAAGGAAGCACTCATCCGCACAGAGGATGGCAGGGGTCAGGATGCCAGAAAAAAGTGAGAACGGACGGATAAAATGATACAGGGACATATTTTTGCAATTTCCTCTTGCTATTCCTCCTAGTCCGCTTTATCACAGCAGCCCATTTTCTCAACCAGCAGCCTGAAAGTGACTTGTGCCTACCCATGCACCTTTTACACCTCATTATCTCCAAACTAAGTGATGTCTGATGTGACACCTTAAAGCCAGTATTCAAATTGAAGTGTCCTTGTTGAAATTATTGCATCCAGACTGTCCGTCCAAATCTAACGTCAGTCTGCACTTCCAGCTGAAGGCACAGTCTCTCACTGCCCCTTTCAAGCCGGTTTCACCATCACGCCTCTGTGAAAGCGCGTCTTTGAAGTCACGCGGCACGGCAAATAGCAGGAAAACTGCAAGAACTAAAATTCAGACGCCTCGCATGCACGTCTCCTAATACCTGGAGTGCATGTGGAGATGCCCTTTGTTGAAATGCCCTGTAAAAAGTCAATGAGATACAAACACAGTTCACAAATGCAAAGAAATCAACTAATGACAGTCCAAAGGCATGACATTTACCAAATGGCATAATTTAGCTCATCAGGCCTTGAAAAATTACATTACTTTGGATGTTTTATTTTAGTCTTTAATTATCTGAGGAAATGTTGTCCTAGTAGAGGACAAATTAGATTTTTTTTTCTGTCGATGAGTCACCATAATAGATTTTTATCAACCAATAGAGTGGGCCCAGCTGAATAATGTGGGGCAATTAGAGTAATCAGAAATTAAGAAAATGATTATGTTATTAGCGTGAAATAATTCTATAACACTATTATGATAATGCAATATATTATCAGCTATATTACTATTGAATAGCTATATTCTATATTCAGGTCGTTGTATTACATTTTGACAAATTATTTTTACTTTTTCCGGCACCAATTACATTATCAGCTGCTATAAAGCCAATCCGTGCGGCCTATTTTATCACTGTAGCCGTCATCTAAATCAGTCTCTTACCAAAATGACTTCTGTCTACCCCTCGAAGCCCATTATCCTAAAAACAGATGTCTTTTTGAGATGGCACTACAAACCCATATTCTGCCCTGTCCTTTGCTCTCTCAGCTTACATTTCAGTTGGTTTGCCTTCTATAATTTTGTCTCATCTTCTGTCCTACACTTCTCTCCTTATACATCAGAGCAGCGCTGTTCAGTTGGCTTTAACGTTGGTATTTCTTCCTGAACTACTGTCTTTACGGAACAAAGTAATCTGAATATAGTTAACTACAACTTACTTGTTATCGAATATCTGATATCAGTTGACCTGCCACGATGATTGGTGTATGTATCATCCATCTTTCTTTTAGTCCACAGCTACTAACCATGGATACATTAGCAAAGCCCCAAGCGATTAAATGTAAGTTCTGATTAACAGAGTAGTAATTTATATGTATATTTCTTATAGTACATACTTCTGGTCACTGATGTTGTGTGGATAGTCATGATACATAACTTATGTAAGATTTATTTTCGACTTTTTGACGTTATTTGGTAGTTGAGTGAAGCAGTGAAGGGTAGGAAGGAAAGAGGGGAAGACACACAGCAAACAACCACAGATCAGACTGGCATTTTGGCATATAGTTGCCTGGTCAACCAGTGAGATAAACTTGCACCCAGGCAGCCTGTTTTGTAGCGAATACTTTAAAGTAAGCATGGGTGAACCTCAGGAGAAATTTTCCCCATCCATATATGAGGCATTTCATTCATTGTCCATCTGTTAGTAGCAGACAGCTAGTTGCTCTGGTTGTGCAGCAACCGTCTTCTATGTTTCCTAGAGATAGAAAGGTAATTTAACAGGGGTTTACACATGTGAGGAGGATGGATAGTGGATATATTGATGTAGCGAAGGGGAACATGCAGATGATTAGTCTGACAGAAGAGGATGCTAGGTATAGGCTGAGATGGAGACAGAGGCTGAGATGAGACCTTAAGGTTGAAATTAGTTTAAAGTCCATTTGAAAGCAAGCCTCACTACTTGGCAGCTCTCTTGGTAATTTATCTGGGCACTTATTTTGAAGCCCATGTCCAAAGCAATGCTAATTAATTGGTGACTTAAAAACGTCATGTATGGAGTTATCTGCCAAGTCTTATGGAAAAATGCTAAAAAAGTTAACTGACTTTGCCCCAGAATCAGGTTTTTATAAAGCCGGGATATACTTCTACTACTAATTTGACTGTTGCTGAATTCTTTCATAGATGCCAGTTAAGAATTCCGTCAGTCCCATATCTTTGTCTCATAAAGTCTCTGGTTTAACTAAAGTCTGCTTTGTCAGCTCCTGTGACTATTGCAAGCTGCCACATTTCGTTGACACATGGTCTCCGGTTGTCACATTGAAAGTTTCTTTTTATGTGTGTCAGCATAATGAGAGTGATGTTATTGCGTTTTACATATTTGAACTTTCCAAATTATGTGACCTGCTGAACTAAAAGCTGTTGGTAATTGTACTGGCTTTTAAACGATGGAACATTTCCACAGGCTAAACAGTTTCCATCCATGTGTGCTGCAATCAGAAGTAAAAGAGTGAACAATTTACATAAAGAACACCAAATTCTTTTTTCCTTGGTCCGAGGGGAAATAAATCACATTATCACCTTGAGCCTTCAGCACATAGAGGCAGAGAAAAAAGAAAAAAAGAGAGAAAATTTAGTTTCCCAGATATCAAGCTGATTAGCACGGGCACCTTCCAGCAGATGCATAAACACTTACCAACACGTGAAGTGACGAGACCGCTCTGAGCAGAGGCTGAGAATGACTTGAGTGGCTTATTTCTCCTTTGGGAATTAAGTCATCGGCTTCAGGGATATCTTCCTGGCCACGGGGGTTGCCATAGCAACGGGATATGACATGTGTATTGCCTATTCAAGTTTTTTTTCTTTCTTTTCCGTTTCCTTTTTTTTTTGTGTTTGTCACAACCTTCTTAAAGAAATCCTGTGAAGATCTCTGTCTCTCTTTGACCCACAAGCACACCTCCTGGACCTGAAAACTAACATCCACATAGAAATAACATAAACCATCACACTGAGCACAAAACGCCAATGTAGTAACTTCCAGATAAATTACTATATAAAGTGCTGCTCTACATTTGCCACCCACACGCTCCTTAATGGTTCCTAGAACCATTATCAATGCTTTATTATTTGAATGCATCATTTATATGAACTACACAATAAAAAAAAAAAACAGCCTCCTGAAGCCAAAACCGGCATCCAGAAGATAGTCTTCCATCATGCCTCACTTCTTGTTCTCCTCCAGTGGGTGGCAGTGCTCCCAGCCAGTGTGTGATATAGGAAGGCAGCCTATCATGGCTGTCTTGTGTGCTTTTCTAAAGGCTTATGTGCTCAGTGATCCTTGGTGACTGGCCCTCCTGGTGGAACACCTTTTGAATATATTGGCTTGGAAGAGGTTAGTGTGGGAATCCTGCACCGAACCCTTAAAGTGGAAAAGTGTCATTTCAGTCTCCACCTTTGAGACTATGAATTCCTTCCTAATAAATAATAACAGAAATGTAATTGAAGTTACACAGCAGCCTGATAATGTATGTAAATACTGCTGGATAACTGGCAGAGCTTAACATCCTTTAATCTCAAATGTGCTACCATCTCATTTTTGACAGATCTTTGTTTTGGTAGACTTGTTTTTGGTCATCGGGTAGCACAACTTTAAACTGTCATTAGTTTAGTTGTTGCCATTTCCATCATTTTCCCCATTTGCTCATCCATTTTAATAAGCCCAAACCTCCAGAGAGACGGAGAGCATGTGAATTTGAATGTTGCTGATGACTCACAAAGTCCGTGCCAAGCAGAATAGGAGGCGGCTCTGGGGAGCATCAACAGCCTCTGAAGGTCACTCTACGCTGTTACCATGACAGCACTGGCCTCCCTCTGAGAAGTTCTGCTCGTGTTGGTTGCGTGATTTAAGGGGAGGGGGACCCGCCTTGGGATGCGTGCAAAAACAACAGTGCACGCACAAACATGCTCGTCCCCTCGTCTCCCCTCTCCCCCCTCATAATCAGCACTACCAAGTCAGCAGGGGAGAGGCAGAGGTGCATGTTCAGCCCTGAGCAGAGTCTCTTTCTGAGCTCTCCCCAGGGAAAGACACACAAACACGCACACGAGTGTCATTAACTGAGTTGTCTGAGAATCAAAAAGAATCTTTCCAATCACTGCGTAGAAGCCAAAGTAACCGGAGTTTCACCTCCGTGCCATCTTGCAATATGTAAACAGAGAATGAATTGACTCTGTGCAGATGGATTAGACAGACACATACACTAATCACCCATCTGTCATCTACACTTACTCTCAACCATTAAAATGTAGCCATCCTGTTTGTCCTTCCATTCACCCATAAGCTATCACTGCCCACAGCTTGATATATATATATATGGAATACGTGCAGAGACAGACAGCTCACAGGTGGTGTATCTCTGAGTAGGAGGAGTGCAAGGTTCATACAGTATGCATGACCATTCCCATGGCAGCTCACTAGGGAGGCGACTTCACAGGAAGCCTTAACAAGGCAATTATCTAAGTTAGGTTTCATTTGTCTCTAGCAAAAGGCACTCTGTGCTGGAGCGTTTAAACCTTCTGTGCCTACAAACATTCCCAGATGACTTGTTGCTCAAAGATTTGTCTTCATTTCGAACACGTTTCTTTTAGTCCAACTACCCCAAACCAAACATGACTGCTTTTCAATTTGAAGGATTTCTGTATCAGGACATTAAAAACCATAAAAGTCCTTTGATTGTTACTAGGTTCTAAATTTGTCTTGAATGCAGTCTATAACAGGACATATTACACTGTGCACCAATCTACATGGATAAATATACAGTAGCATTACAAAATGTACCGTATTTTTCAGACCATAAGGCGCACCACATTATAAGGCGCATTAGGAGAAACAAAACAGTCACATAAGTCAAACTTTACTCAACTCATTCTTCTTGCTTCCTCCACTTCTGTACCATTGATTCATTAATGTTGAATTCTTTTGCAGCTGCTCTATTCCTGTGTTGTTGCAGTATATTAATGACTAACCTCGTATTGTGGATGGATTATCTCAGTTGTTCTCCTGACCTAAGTATGATCCGTTTACAGCAACCTTGTCCCTAACCATCGCGAACCCTTCCATTAACTTTCATCGAGTGGTAAAAAGTTAGCGTTCATCCTCCACTGTGTTTATGTTATGCTAACCATAGCTGTGTCGCTAGCAATCACGTAGCACAACATCATATACCAGGTAGCCCAACTTCAGTAACCCTACAAAAGTCACTGCTGTTTAGCTTTCTGTCGTCATTTATGTTGGAAGTGACAGCAGAGCTGTATGTTTTAATTTTTTTTTAGAAATCTCTCAGTCAGAACAAGGCATATCATGTTTAGGTGGCAACTAGCGAGCTAACTTCCTGCTAACTTCTACCTCCGTTAAATTTAATAAATTCTGTAAACTTAATTGTTACACCTGGTAAAGCAGCAATGCTGATCATTTTATTAAAGATGAAAGAATTTAGATATTTTTAACCCTCATTGATGCCGCAGTGTTCGTTTGACTTTGGGACCTAAAGGGTAGTGATGTGCGGATTGATCCTGAAATATCGATTCCTCCGATACCAGTCATTTATGTTCTAGAATCGATTCTCACATTAAAATATCGATATTTTTAGTAATTTAGGGTTAATTTGTAGTTTATCATTAACAGCAACACAGTGGAAAGAAACTATAACATTCGGATTGTCTACAATCAAAGGATCTACTTCCTCTTCCGCCTTTCATAGTCATGTGCGAAATACGGCTGTATAAATGTCTCGCAGCCCCTTGGCGCGCGCACTCACAACAATGGCTGAGCGTAATTGTGCGGACGTATTTTACCTCCACAAACAGCTGAGACATGGTTTGCGATACATGTGGCAAAAAAGTGCTCCAACAGTGAGGTGTTGTGGCTATACTTTCCCAACCTTGAGACCTCAGAATTAGGGAGACATTCAAAAGGGCTGTTGGGGGGGGTGATAAATACATTTTACAGTGTTTATTTATCAGATAAAATACGTTAAATGTCACCGTTATTATTAGCCGGTCCGGAAACAGCGGGGGTGTCCAAATTCAGAGGCTGCTTCCACCTGAGGACCCGCCCTTTGCGGTCTAAAGAAAGCCGGGTAGTACGTCATGAGTTCCCTCGGTGGAGTGAAACTCAGCCGTCTGCTCCTTGCTATCTAAATTATAACCGGGCGCTGGCGTAAACTCTCGACCGTCTCACACTTTCTTTAATTAGTTTTCTGTTTGATGTTTATTCAGCTGTGTGAAAACCCCAGAGGAACCCACCCGAGGGATTAATAAAGTTAAATTTAATTTAATCTAATCTAATAACTTTAATCTCAGCCAAACCGATTTACTCACGAACAAATAAAACACTGAAAAAGCCAAACAATAGCATTTTTAAGTTATCAAAGTGACTTATATATCATGTTTAACCCGAGTAGCGAAAGGCCGCAGGGGTTTGAAAACGATGTGTCGATTGGCTCAGATATTTGAAGTTTACACAGCTACATTCTCACCTGAAAAAATGTTAAAAGTTGGGGGTTTTTTTGCGACCCAGAAAGAGAAATAAGAGTAATATTAAAACTAAGTAGCTGCCGCCATTGTTGGAAACTGGAATTGGCTCGGCCGCGCTATGAATTCTGCAATATGGTTTTTTAATTTTGTTGTCCAGGTGGAAATTCGGGAGAATGGTGGTTCCGGGATTCTCCCGGAAAAATCGGGAGGGTTGGCATGTATGGTTGTGGCAACATCACTAACCTTGTCAAACACCTCAGAGTAAATCATATCACAGAATATGAGGCGCGTATGTTGAGAGGAACTGAAGAGGAGGAGAAGGACAGGTGCTGATAGGGCGAGACAGACGTCTCTCATGGAGTCCTTTAGTGCTGCAGGCAGGCGAGGTGTTCAAATAACGCACAACTTCAGTTTTTTTTATTTCTATATGATGAACTCTGCATTATTAAGTGATAAGAACAAGTAATCTGATGTCCTGTAATCATTATGACGCTATAATTTGAGATACAATAAATAAAATACGTTTTTTTGTATAAAGTATCGGTATCGGATCAGTATCGTCGATACCATCCTGAAAATTACTTGGTATCGGATCGGAAAGGAAATCAGTGGTATCGCACATCACTACTAAAGAATACGGAGTTTTGGACCCAGATTACTCCCCGAGGCTCCTGACCAGTGTTGCCAACTTCTTAGTAAGGAAAGTCGCTATTGGCTGTCCTAAAAGTCGCTAGAAGTCGCCAAATGACGTCATCGCCTAATTTGCATAATTGGTCATGCTAATTTAATTGTAACCTACGTTGTTGGAGAGAGAAATAACATCGTGGAAGACACATCAAGTGAGTAAAAAACGTCCTAAATGCATTTAGAGTTTATTTAGAACTACAAATTAAATTTCTTTTAGCAATTATTGTTTTTTAATGTCACAATTCCAACACTGCTCCTTTATCCGGGCTTGGACCATCAAAAGTGACCCGAAATTGGCACTCTGGTGGAGTTACTTTGTGTGTGAGAGTGTTTGTTTATAAGCAGTTTTAAACCTTGTGATCCACAAAACTGCATAACAGTAAAAGAACTGACTGCATTACAGTCAGTGCGGGAGCAGCGGCTTCGCTCATGCGCGATTCATTTGCCGTTTGGACGCATAGGTGTGAACGTCTCCTGCCCTGATAGCAGCTGGGGGAGGACCATCCTCCGCCTGTGAGCGCTTTGGCACGGGTGAGGTGCCCACGGCAGCACCGCTGCTTGTTGAGAGTAAGAGCGATACGCGTTTTCACGTCAAAAAGTCGTCATAAATAAGTCTCCAATAATACCAGAAAAAGTCGCCAGATTTGTCGCTAGTCGCTTTTTAGAAAAAAAGTCGCTAAGGGGGTCTGAAAACTCGCTAAATATAGCGACAAAGTCGCTAAGTTGGCAACACTGCTCCCGACTACAGTAGCCGTAATGCTCTGACAATCCATCAGTGGTGCGGCTTCGTAGCTTACCAAAGTCGTACTAAAATGTTTTTTGAGAGATTTTTGAGCCCCGTGTACCACATAAGATCAGGTCAGTAAACACAACCAGAATTCATACATAAGGCACACTGTCGATTTTTGAGAAAATGGAAGGATTTTAAGTGCACCGTATAGTGCGGAAAATACAGTAATCAAATGTACATTTGATTTTGAGGTAAACTGTCCCTTGTATTTATGGAAATGTATATATAGAAATACAAAATTTGTTATTTTGATTCCACCCTCACATAACTGAGAAATGATGCTTCTTCCATGACTCAAAGTGATATTAATATAAGCTCAAAAATGCTCTATCATTTGATAAACAAACACTGTGCAGCTTGTTGATGTCATGTGTTACGGCTGCTGAAGATTTTCACAACTCTTGCTTCCATTCAGTGCTGCCAACTCTTTCCTTACACAGCTTCAATACCAACTGTTTAAATGCCTTCTTTAACCACCTGCCAACGTCCAACGAACAAAATATTCAAACGTGTATCTCAGACTGTGTGCGTGAGTGCATGAGTCTGATGTTTTATGATCCCTATTCCATTTTTCCTGCATTTTCTGAGCTCTAGTTGCTTCAACGGAGCATTACGACACTGACATTCAGGCATGCTATGCTGAGAGGGCCACCGAAAGCAGGTGACACATGGCTGAAAAGGTCATTCTCCACGTGGAGTTACCCATGACGGTACAATGGCAGGAATCATCCACTTGGAGCACGATGGTATAAATGCGGGAAAGGCTGTAACTGGCTGGTGGGAAGTGACCCTCAGGAAAGCCTGAAGTATTGACCTTTAATTCACAAAGAAACACGACAGTCCGCTCAGTAATTTTGCCAATGTTATCATCTCGCTGCTGCCTGTTTTATTGTGCGACGGTTTGGGCATTAACATTGGGGTTTTTTTTTTCAGATATTGGGGTGTCACCTTGACAGACTCTTGATGTTTTCTGAATAACCTGGAAATCTGGCTGTCACATCAGATGTTAATATCTCTGCCAGTCCACAAGAGATGACTGTAACGTTGGCATCCATCACCAGAAAAAAAGGTCATCTTGACTGTGGCAACTGTGACATATGGAAAGTAAGGCTCAGAGACGGCGCAAGAATGGACGGGAATAGCATATTTTGTGTTTTAATTTACATAATGGCCGGCAGTAAGGGAGATACTGTGGGACACATTGTGAAACAGCAGTGCTGATGGTTTTGAAACTCCTCTCCAAAGCCATTAGTGATTAGATAAAGAGTGTAGATGGACTTGTAATGATGCTCTCCCGCATGTTCTCTCTCTTTATATCTCGCCTCTGCCAGATAAAAGACAGCGAGAGCCCCACAAGGCCTTTGTTGTGGACATTATTTTGTTGTAACACGCACTACATCACCACTCAACCACTTCACCACCTGCATTGCACCTGTTGGCTTTGATCAGTGGTTATTGGTAAGAAATGTGAAGTTGAATAATACGTGCTGGGATGGTGTGAGGTCTGAGCTCAGTTCAGGGACTTGTAGCATTTCCAGATCTGACTGACCAGAAAATTGCTAATCAGAGCTTTAGACGTGCCTCTGGTCTCATATAATTAGTCAAAATCCAGTGCCGACCCTTTTAGATAAAATTAAAGTATAGGAGCAGATATAAGATTTAACAAGGCTTTCATCACAGAGATAATAATAATTTGAGAAAGAGAAAATGTCTCTGGCAAGCCGTAACAAACTTAAGCATGATTTCATTGTCTTTTATATCAGTTGTGTCAATTAAAGAACTTATTGCACTGTCAGTTGCAGTAATTGGAAAATATATATATATTTTTGTTGGTGGAGATCTGCCAAATAATTACCTACACCTGTTTTTTTCTTTTGTTAAAAATCACTGCAAATACCTTGTAAACACTTGGCTAGGAACGGATCCCGTTTTGCCTTAATTATTTGTGGCAGAGAGTCAGGCAACAAAACTTGGGTACTCTGTTGTCATAAAGGGATTGATGTGATCAGCAACCATACTCAGGAAGGCTCTGGTCTTTAAGCAATGCTCAGTTAATAATAAAGGCCCCAACTTTTTCAAGAAAATATCCACTACACCCTTTTGCCATCACTAGCTGCCTGAACTATTGATTCAAGACAGGATGAATTGATGGTTTCATGTTGTTTATAGCAAATTCAGAATATACCATCCATATGTTGCAAGAGAAATCAAGACTCAGCTGAATAGGAAAGATTTCAGTCTTCTGTTATCTTGTTTTGGTGTCCTGCGCTAACTGTAGTGTCTTAGTCTACAGAAGTGACATCTAGTGAGGTCTAGTCAGGTCTTCTGTTGAGGAAGTCGGTCTACTTCAAAAGTTGATACTTTGCGTGTTCAGAGATGCTGTTGTGGATATCTTGCTTGTAAGTGAGTGCTCTTTTTTGTTTGGGTTTTTGGAATTACTGTTACTTTCCTATCAGCTTAAAGATTCTCACCCATTCCCACCCAGAAAACTGCTGCTCATTGGACATTTTCTTTTCTTTCTTTCTTTTTTCTTTGTGAATTCTACAGAGGGTTGTGCAGGAAAATCCCAGCATATCAGCAGCAATAATCATGCAACTTAGTCACTTAAATAACCTCTCTTTCCCATTCTGGCACTACTCAGCCTACTAGGTATTATTAACTGTATGCGGTATTTAGCTAGCATGTTGCATATGAATGTTACTTTGACGTGGCTTCATGAAAAATAAGAATGTATTTGCTGGTTTTTTTTTTTGTTGCTGCTAAGGACTAGCTTAACCTAAGGACTAGCTAGTGGAGGTATGATTTTATTACTGAAAGTTTTCTGCTGCAGCTAAAATCAGAAACTAAGATAACAAAGCAATATGCTAATTACCTAACAAGCTAATAAGTTAGCTCGGAAATTCAGGCCCGGAGCTGGTAAAAGATTTGCTGCTTCTCCCCACCGAGGTAAGAATTTGCTGCTTTTGCTCATTCTATTAATTTGCATACGATGAGTTTATTTAAATCTGACATTCTGGGCTTGGTCGATATTTAAACGCTATGAGGTTACCTAACTTACCTAGCTGTTTTTATTGGTCATTAATTAAATACAGTAACATAACATTTTTTTTCTGGTTGATGCTTCTTTATGCTCCTTTGGTGAGTGATGAAATTCTAACTTATTGCACAGAGAACATCTCCAGCCTCCAAATGCAGACTTTGTTGCTCGCTGAAAAGGCTGTCTGTCTGCATTAACTAATGGTGTACAACACTGCAATATTTGCAATACAATGCCAAGTAAATACAGGACCAGTATTGCCAGTCTCGATACCAATACTTTTCATCAAAGAGTAGCGTGCCATAATTTATGAGATGAATCCTCATCAAGTTGCTAAATTCTGAGCACTTCTCAGAATCTTTTTATGTATTTTCAAACTGTTTTTTTTTTTTTTTTGGAGACCTTAAATATAAAATCAGCCCATGTTTTGACAGAACATGTTTAAGAACTGAATGTTTTTCTTGGTTTTAATATAAAATGAAAAATCTACAGGTTCAGCTGTAATTATCATATTTTACACCATAAGCCAACCCATAGCCACTAGCGTCAGTATTTTCAGCAGTGCCATAAAAATCAACAGAAAAAGATCAGTGCTGGTGCTAGCTTTTTGGTGGTAGCTTTTAGTCACTTTCAAACAGTGAACCAAAATTGGCATGTGTTGGTGACGGGGAAAAAAACCAAGAGGCAAAAGTGCTCCCAGTAAGCGCCTTTCCTGTTACACAATGCATTAGACCCACTACACATTCACAGGTACTCCTCTCATCCTCAGAGCAGCTGAAACATACATTTGTAATGCTATGAGTACATAGTTGATGCTGATGCCTACTCAGTTCTAGCTTTTCATATAGTATTCTGTGCGCCCCTACTCTACCCCAGGGGTTCTGTTTATTGTCACATCAGTGTTGCTCAGAGCTTGGTGTTTGCCTGGTGTCATTTCTGCATATACATCTACATATTCTCAAAGCATGAGTGAGCCTCGCTGAAGCCTCCTGGTAGGCTAAGGCTTTTCTGTAAATGTATGTGTGATTCTATGTTCTCCCTGTTCTTGCCTGGGTTTCCTCCCACAACATAAAGACATGCTTGTTTTTAAGGTTAAGTGGTGATTCTAAATTGACCATAGGTAGAAATGTGAGTACGTGTCTCTGTGTGTTAGCGCTGTGAGGAACTCCAGTCCTTCCACAACCTGAAATAGCCAGAAAAAGAATGGATTTTCTAGTTTTGCTTTAAATAATCCGTGTCTCTGTTGTTTGGCAGTCTATAACCTTCTGGGTGTGAATTGTAACAATCTAACTGTGCTTCGCTTTTTGCTTTCTTTCTTAACTTTCTTTCAATAGCTTTTAAAAAAAAAAAATAATGCACACAAACACAGATGACCTCATATCATCTGTGTGCTTTCGCTTTCTTTCCTTCTATTTTCTCTCTCAGTTTAGGTTTAACATTCCCCAAAGTACGTCTCACCAATTGCTTCTCACCAGACTCGCAAACACTGTCATTTTCAAAATCGCTGCTTCAGAAGTGCCTTTAAAATGATACAGACTCGCGTGGGAGGCAGTCTGCTTGAGCTGGTTTTTATTTAGCCAGCAAGGCAAGCAATGAAAAGAACTAGGAAACATTTGGAACTGACGTGCATCTGTGCCTTCTCAAAACAAATTTACTGTCCCCTAATTAAAACGCTCGTAATTGAGAGACATAATGTGATATTTGCTAGTAACATGGCGCTTTATTTGCATCTGGAGTAATTGATGTGTGGAAATTATATTCCAGCTCTTGGTTAACTGCTGGTTAAGAACTGGCGTGGGGGGTGGGGGTGTGTGAATGTGGAACAAAGCTTGTGAAATTTTAAACCCACGTCGGGTCTAACGACGCTTATCATCTTTAAAATGTAAATAGAATAGCGTTCTTTGAAAGCTTTTTCATGTTACTAATAAATGTCAGTTCTCTGAATTTATTCCCACCTTTACAGCTAGTCTAGTCACAAACAGGATATTCATTTAACTCAGTACTCAGAGAAAAAGTATTTACCTGGATAAAGGAGTAGAGCGCCTTTTTTTTACTGTAGATTTAATTGAGAGACTACTTTGAGCAGTCAGAGGATTGTAGAGGATGCTGAAAGATGCATCTGTAGTGTTCTCAGACATGAAATCTGTATGATAAGCTCATCTCCAGGATAGCAGGATAGCAGGATAGAAGGGGATGTGATGCGCCACAGTGGGTCCTCACAGATCACATTTGCCTCAGCTGCTTTTTAAATGAGAAGCCTCTCTTAGCTTCTCTCCCCACATCTGAATGGAGGATATAAACAGAGGGAGATGTGCTGAACAATCCACCTTTTCTCATCTATTCTACAACTTAACTGATCTCAAGGCTAAAACAACAGCCGTTTGATTTGCAGTCGAGTGAGGAAAATGTGGCAGCGGGGAAAGCCACTCGACCATTTGCTCTGTTCAGGCTGCGCTTCCAGCTGACAGGCTGATGAGCTGCAATCAGCCCTCCTACTCCGACTGGGCCATACTGTGGCAATGATTGGTGATTTATGTCGGAGGAATAGTCAGACTAGGCTACTTAAAGCTAAAACTGAGAATGTCAATTTTTCTCTTGGTTTTAAAACACTTGTTTGGATTTTGTTGGCAACTGTCTATGTGAATGTATTTAGGTGAAAAGCACAGAGAATTGTTGCACACTTGTTCCTGACATTTGATGTAAACCATTATAATAGTTTCAACCTCAAAGCTGTAAAAATGTCTTAATAGGAGTCAGTTAGAATTTGCTTGTTTACATAATGCGAGGATGCATGCAGTCATTATAATAAAAGTAAAACCACTTGCTTTATTTGAACTTAGAGGCACCTTAAAACCGTAATTCTGCAACTTTTATAATACATAAACTTTGAATGGCCAAAACCACCCGTTTTGTTATCATTTGACCAACAACTGAGGAAAAGAACCAGGAGTCTTAGACTTATTGGTTTCACAGTTCTTAGCCAAATAAACAGGAAATGAATCACACAACTACAAGAATCAGTCTCTAAAAACAACGTGTCATTTATTTATTAAGGATATAAACACAAATTCCCATGAATTTCTAATTGTTCTATCTTTAGAAATAAATAGGCACTAATTATTGCATTCAACTGATACATACAACACCTTGGCCACCAGGTGTGGTGCAGGGGAATAAGAATGGGGCGGGACTGTCAAAACTTCCCACATGCCACTGCTCCTACCTGTGTGGGAAAAAATGCTTATAGCTAGATATAAGTAAGAAAAATTGAAAAAATATGCATAAATTTAATAAAAAGCTTCAGTTTAAATGAAGTAAGGACACCAACATTAGCTGTTGCTGTTAGCAGTGTAAGACAGTGACACATAATGTCTTTCTCCTAGCCTCTCCTTTTAATGATTGTTCACCAACGGATTTAATAGTTTAATTTAAATCTAACGTAATGTTTAAGGGTGGCCCCCAGATGGTTTTGTCTTCTTTGTGCGAATAAGAATTAAACATGCTTGCTCGGCACCATTTGAAGGCTGTAATTTCCACCTTTTTAAATGGTTGTCTAAATAACACATCCTTGTTTCCTTAAGTAAAGACATTTCGTAACCTGAGAGCTTCAGAGTTCATTTTACAGCAATTTCCCATTCACCTTGTGGCTTTGCTAAACTCTAATTTCCTTTTTGTATGACTGTAATTTTTGAAAGTAATGGTTCAGGGTCTATCCATTGAAAATTGACTAAAATGCGATGTGTTTTATTTCAGTAGTAAATGAGTTGGAGAGCTGAGGCTGTTCTCCAAAAAGCCTAACACATATTGTCCGAAATGAAAAAGGTCTGGTAATGTCCCTTCCCATCTAAAGCATGAGGAGAAATTGTTTCCTAATAGAAAACTGAGTTTAATGGTGCATGTTGTTAATGTAGGCTTTTGCGTGTCATGGGTTTTAAGAATAGAGCACTATTCTAAGCACCACATTAGACTTATGTGTTGTAAAGAAGACAAAGTGACAAATGCATTTTACAACAGATTTTACACACAGCCCTAAAGACCTGTCAGTGACCCCCTGGCAGACTCAAGTCCTGGAATACACACTTTTCCCCAGTGACCGTCTATTGCCAGGAAGTCATTGGCTGATATTTAGGCCTGTTTCACTGACAGTGACAGCCACTTGTAACTGGTCAAGGAATAAAAATTTTCCTATACATTTTTTTCCCCGATGGTTGCCCAGCAGTCTCTAGGCCATAGTGGGTGTAAAACAAAACAAAACCAAACAAAAAACCCAAAACGTAAGTTGTATCTTGCCACTGGAGCAGACGGCAATCAAACCACCAACCTGTCGATTGGTAGGTGACCTGCTCTGCCTCCTGAGCCACAGCTACCCCTGCAAATGGTTTTGGTTTGTATAGTTAATTTCCCCCCTCAGAGCTATGTTATGGTGAAGTTTTATATAAGTCACCTGCTTAAACTGAATTAAGGCTTCAAGTTATGTAACAGTGTCGATGTTATTGACGGGCTTCGGGGGTCCAGGCAAACCCAACAAAGTCAGTGTGCCCCCTCAGCTGAATTCTACTGATATACTTCAGCTATAAGTTACACAAATTCATATAATTTGATGTAAACATCTACATTGTTTGTTGTTATTGGAGTGCAAGCTTAGTTTCTGTTCCCAGTAGTTTAGTTCTGCAGCAGGCGTGGTAACCAGCATAACTGGTCAAGAGTCAGTTTTGTGCAGCTATAGTTTTAAAGCAAGACCCTTATTGAAAATTGCAAAAGTAATGGAAATATGTTGAGCATATTCTGAGCTCACAGTCAACTATTCTGCTGTGTGGTGAGTTTATTGCTCCAGTTCTGGATTTGAGGATAATGTCTCTCCTGTTTGTCTCATGCTTTGCCTCTGCATTATAAGACGGGTATTTGTACACTTTTATAACAGCGGCTACAATTCTCGTGTACCACATATATACAGTTGTAAATATGCACATTGTAAATATCCATATATCACAGTGACATCGATATCTTATGCACTGTTTATGATGTTAAGTTGTTCACTGATGTATTTGTGTTTAGTGTAGCAGAAAATTATTCTAGTACCTGCACATCTGGCAAACTCTCGTGGACCCTTCGACTCGTCAGTTAATATACTAGAAAGAATGTGTCATTAAACTTGATGAACACATTCTGCTTCTACTAATACAGTATATAATTTTTTTCATTATGTTTCTCTGTTTATGTTTTTCACTCCTTCACAGTTTCTTTGCCACCGCCCTGGCAAGACGGTCCTATTTTGGTAATAACTTTAGTAAACGTGAGCACAAGAGAGAGGAAGAACCAATGATAGTTGAGACTTCCACTCAGTCAATTAATCAATTAAAACTGATTATTATGGATTTCAGTATGTCATTAGGTTTTAATATTTACCTATTTTTAGTGGCCCCCTTATGGCCATCCCTATGAAACCTTCTTGAGGCACCCCTGCTGCCAGGAGACATCAGAAATACCACAACACTACCAGAACTCCCAGAGCAATCTGACCAACTTCCCTTACACTAACCTCAGAGTCTTCAGACCTGCAGTTGAACCAGCCAGTCTGTCACAGCTAATTTTGTCATGATGGCAGCCTGCAATTTGTGCTGAAGTTTCTAATAAAATCAGGTACTGTAGCTTCTGTTGTGGTTGAATTAATGCCAATAATTGGGTAAGACTGCAGAAAACAGAGCTATAAAAATGACAAAAGGAGCGTGCAGCTGTCTGAAATTGGTGGGGTAGATATATCTGCCAAATATTTGCATCGATATCAGTCTTAAGTGTCTTATATCGGTGAGCATCCAGTCATAAGTGACCATATATAAAAGAAATAGGCCAAAAAAATACGTTACAAAAGACTTGTTTCACACCATGTTTGCTTGTTGAGTTAAATTCTTACAATTATGTTGTGTGAGAAAAATGCAAAGGCTGTGACTTTTATGAGTAAATCATATAAAACAAGCATTTGCTATATAATGTTTGTAATAAAGAAGTCAGTGCCAATCAGTATACCCTTGCAGTAGTTGACCACTCGTAGCTGTGCACCTTTTCCATTTACTGACATTTACTCTAGCTATGAAGGGGAGAACGGGCTTTTAAGAAATATTTGCATAAACATCTGAGTACATCGACTACAGCATTTATTGAAGTTTGATTTTCACAACACCAGACCTCCTATTTGTTTGCACCTGGCTGCTGTTGTTGTATTTTGCCAGAAAACTTTTTCTAAAAGTTTTTGATTACAGCCTTTCAGCTGGATGATGACTCTTTCTCTAAGCCTAGCCCGTGTTTGCGTGTTCACCTCTTTTCGTTTACTGCAGCTCTCTGAAATATTGAGCCAGACTATTTTCTCTGAGGTGTGGGAGTTAGGATGAGCGATCTGTGTTGACCAAGACTGATAACTGTTGACGATCAGAGAAGAAAATTACAGTGCAGAAGCACCAGCTGTATCAAGTGTGAATGCATGACAAACCTTCCTTTACTTCAGAAAGTGGCAGAAAATGTGGCTAAATGAGTACGTCTCAGTGATGATAGAAGTCTCTTTGTTATGTAATGAGCTAAATTATAGATAATACGGTTCTGGAAAATCACAGGGTGTCAGTCTCTCCTGTCATTTCTTCTTACCCATCCTGTGATTAATTGTTCTGGGCTTGAGATCAACTCTGACCCCTACTGGTGTGGATGGAGCTGCTTTGTAATAAAGCTCTCTAATCTTTATGTGAACTGTGACATTACATGTAGACTGATACTTCATAATAACATGACAACAAACAGCTACTCTTTTTTAAAGTTTCTCAGTAAAATGAAGTATACTCAGGATAATTGTTGATCAGGCCAAAGTATTTTGTTTCAGTGCACTTTTCACCTGCTACTCTACTATTGCATACATTTGGTGCTTAAATGGCAGTATGAATGAATGAATTATTCAACCACCTTCAAGTGATCTACAAGCTTACAGACTGTGCTAATTCATAATTTACAGAAGGGCTTATAGTTCTGAACCAGAAGGTTTCCTCTTACTTTTGAAGAATCTGTAATTACATTAACCTTTTTTTCTTTGCGGTTATTTCACAATGACTCTCAAGCAAGCGTGTGGGTTGTTCCACAATTAAAGTTACTGAGCACAGCGAGGTCTGTGGACTGTATGGCTGCATAATATTGTGACTGACTACTGTGGGTTTTCTTTTTTCAATATAATCTACAACATAACATAACATAAGCATACTGCCCATTCTTTGTGCCATAGATTCAACAAAATGCTGGAAACATTCTTCAGAGATTTTGGACGATATTTACACGATATCGTCACGTAGTTGCAGATGACTATAGCAGCCCTTTGAAATGATACCATGTTCAAGGGACCACTTTAAAATGATTTGAACTTTATCATTATCCTGCTGTTGGTGATCGGAACAGTGATCGGAAGATGAGAACACCTTGATCATAAAGCGATGTAATGGTTAGCAACAATACTCAGGAAGGCTGTGTTGTTTTAAATGATGCTCAAATGCTAAGAATATATCCCAATAACTCCAATAACACCAGCACGCTAAAGTGTTGTTTCAAGGCAGGCTGGATACATGCTTTCATGTTATTTTTGACAAATTCTGACACATAAGAGAGGGTACATTACATCTACTTGTTATTATGTATATGATATTTGCTTACAATAAGCACAAGGTTAAACTGTGTCTAATATTTTGGCATTCAGGTTATCTGGAAAATAAATAATATCAAATGTAAAACTCAGGCATTGTTGGAATGCATTTTAAAAAACTGTTTTTTTCCCCCCGCTGAAGTCATGACTATACAGCCTCTTTGTTTTTTCTTCAGAGCAACATTAAAGTTAACATTAATATTAAAACTTCTTGAGATCCACAGGATGGGATTCATTTGTTCCAAGCAGGGATCTGTGGATGCATAGCATGTTGTACCAGTAGCCTACAGCTGTGAGACTCCACTTGCACTCACATCATGTGACTGCCTTGCTAAAAATAACCCTCTCTCCACGCGTGATGTGGATGATACCCAGACTAAGAATAGGCCTACTGGAGAGAAACGACATGATAGTAAATCACCAGTGAAGCAATAGCTGCAGTGCAACAGAGAGGAGGATTTAATAACTTGGCCTTGAAACTACGCAATATCAGTGAAGCTCCTGACAGTATAATTTGCTCAGCACAGCCACTGCTTGGTATCTGTCAGGTATGCATGGCTCTGCATCCGCTCCTACTGGCAGACTTCTCTGCTAATTGACTTGGGAAAGGACAGATAGAAGACAAAAGCAGTAAACAGACTTTTAAGTCCTGCTTTCATTGGCTAAAACAAAAAAAAACAAAACGACTTAACCGACCATTTGACGAACATAAAAGATATCTGCATGAAAAAGTAATGACAGATTTATTTCTTTTTTAGCAGTTTAAGCAAGCAGGTGTTGGAAATGCAAATATTTATAATAACTGTTTTGAGAACTTAAAAACTGAAAAAAACAAAACAAAAAAAAAAAATTTCTACAAAATCTGATCCCGAAGCAGACTGCCTGTAGCTCACCTAATCAACTGGCTTTAGAAAGGATTGCTCGTAGATTTGAGGATTTAGAGGTGTAGGGGAGCCTGGTTCACTCTGCAGCTAGATGAACTCGAGTCGAGCAGAGTACATTTAAGATATTTTTTGATAGGGTAGCAGGAGGGAGACAGATGCTCGGATAAGAGCAGGACCTTGACCTGGAGGTAAAGAGCTGTTTGTCTCTTTGTAGAGTTGGATGCATGCAACCATGTTGTGAATTCACCAGGACAGTGTGGTGCACTGACCTGGAAGAATGAAGGGAGGTTCAAGAGTTGGTCACCTGAATATTGTATTATGTGGAGAAGCGACGGTGTAATGTGGCCTGAGGTTGAGCAAATAAACATGAAATCTCTGTAATAAGGGATCTGGGACTGGCACAGTGGTGCTTGTCTGTATTCTGTATTTTGCAGTATTTTTGCTTTCCCAGTCCTTTGCTTGGATAATATAGACGTTGGTAGTAAATTTGTGGGCACAGCTGGTGGGCAGTGTGTCTTCTGAAATTTGCAGAAATATGCACTGACCCTTTGCACTGATCCCAAATTTTGTTTTCTGCAAAAATATATTTTTTTGTTTTTTAAGTTGCGTATGCTTAGGAGTTAGTTATGCATTCTCAGTGGGGAAAAAATGGGAAAGAAAAGCTTGAATTTCATGGAAACTGACGATTAAGTGTAATCAGATAGAACTGGACAGAGGGCGGTATTTAATTCTAAGTTCATGAAGGTAATTTTAACCTTTTTGTTATTACAGTTCTAACAACACCCCTCAATTAACAATAAGTAAAGCAAAATAGATTATTACATAAAAATATGTTTTATTGTCTAGACTCTGCATCTGTTTTTACACTGAGCAATATCTAAGATTGATCTATCAACTTCCTTTCATGCTTTACCAAAGGATCATGTGCAGTGTAGATCTTGATCACCTTGTGTATCACAGATATACCACAAATTGCTGTAGTTTGAACAGTGTTAGCTATGCAACATGCGTAACATGCAGCTCTTGGGTGTGCAAAGATGCATGAAGAGTCACTTCACATGGGACTGAACCTTAGCACAGCACAACATTGCAGTGTAACAGTCATTTTATACATTACCTTTAGGCGCCATATGGCTGGCTGCCCTCTCACAAGGAGGTAGGCACGCAGCCATCTCGGCTGCTACAAGAAGACTCCGTGCTCTCAGGCAGGCATGTATCATTTATCAAACACCTTAAAATGACCGAGCTGACAGACTGCTTGATGTATGATCATGCAATCACAGGTGTTATCATATGTTGCCGTGGAGTTGTTGATGCATGACTGGCTTAAGCATCTTTAGGGCAAGTTGGGTGATAACACTGGTTGGAGGCCTGGGTGCACTGATAAAAGGAGGAAGCTCACCTAACTCCAGAGACGATCAAAGTTGCTGCAGTGAAGGATGAAATGAAGGACATTTCTCCAATAGCTGTATACAATTAACTGATTTCACCGATAAACATTTTTATATTTAAAACTTGGAAGACTATCTTTTAAAACTAGTTAGAATATGCTTGTGACAGAGCGTATGCACGGCTGTGCCATAGAATATAGTGTCTTGTAAGGATATTTGCTGCTCTGTGTTTACGTGACAGCCTAGATCCTATCACTGCTTTCCATTTAGTCACTGATGTGCTCATTGTATTTGGAGAATTGCCTCACCATGTCTCCGCTTCAAGCTTGTCGAACAGAACTCAATTTTACCACAACAATAGAAAGCGATAGGAGAGTCAGAGGTGGGAAACACTGTAGGATTGTTTGTTGATTATTGAGTAACAAAAGTGCTGTTGTAGTTGTAAGACAACAAAGGATATCTTCGTTACTCATATAGTGTATAGTACTATACATGTCTAGAACCACCCCTCGTTTCTTTATGTTTGATTTCCAAGGAGACAAGTGAACTCGACTAACAGCTCATTAAACTTTCTGAATGTCTTTTAAAGTCTTTTTTCTTTAGACATTAGTTGCTTTGGCAGTCATTGTAGTCAGTTTTCAGAGGAATGTTTTCTTAAGCCACTTAGCACTGACCCATGAATCATTCAAATATAAAACAGGCAGACCAGTGTTGTGTCTACACAGCTTGTTGCCGAAGGGAGTGGTGGCAAGCCTAAACAAATTCCTGACAGGCTTCTTGACAACCTGAGTGGTTGTCAAGAAGCCTGTCATAATGAATTGAGGTATGCCAAACAGCATAGCGTAAATAAAAGAGAACGGTTGTTGAGGAACAAATCAAAATTTGAAATTTTTGGTTCAAATTGTTATCAACATATGTGGGGAAGGTCAGGGTAGAGGCACAACAGTCAGTGTCTACAGCCATCTGTAAAACATGGTGGGGGCTTAGTCATGGTTTGCGTTTCAGCCAGTGGTGTTGGAGATCTTGTCAAAATGCAGAAAATTACCATCACATTTTGAGCCACCTTGCAGTTTCAGTGACAGTGATCCCAAACACACTGCACAGTGCAGTAAAAGCATGCCTGGATAGAAGAAAACACAATGGAAAACAATCACTCTGAGATTGGATTTACCAGAGCTTAGATCTCAACATTACTCACGCAGTGTGAGATCAGCTTAACAGAGAATCAAACAAAGGCAGCCAACATCCAAAGAAGAGCTTTGAATGTCCTTCAAGAAGCCATATTAAATATTGACTTTCAAACTCAGTAGAATTTTACAAACTCTATTTTACCTTATATTCTGTATTTCCATGTATTTTTGCAGATGTTTAAATAAATCACAGCATCTATTTCCCATTTTCCTCTTGAGAGCTTAAGATTTTTTCTCAGTAGCTATCAGAAGGACAAAAAGACCCTTGATCCACAACACTCACCAGAGACTTCCCTGATGAGATTATAGTCTCAGCAGCTACTTTGTAGTGTCACTGAATAAAACTTGATGTCAGTTTTGTAAACTTTTATTTCGGTCAGATTAAAAATGTGGATAAACCTGGTGTGCTCAATGTATTCTGTAATATTCTTTGGTTTCACAGTCAAATCCACATCACGCTCATTACATCTAGTGAATGCAAGTGTCTTTAATTATTGATAAAGTCTACTCAGCTAAGAAATACTTGATGTGAATCATGCCCCGGCGACAACTTCTACATGACTTTAACAGCACCTGTTGGTTTTATGTTTCCTCAAATAACAAATCAAACCTCCAGCATCCTTTCATGTGTGTCTCTGAAATGCAAAGCTCTGAAAGTAAACGTCAGTATAGCTGGTTCCACACCATGGAGAAAACTGTGGCAGTGATTGAGAATCATTGAAGGCGTGATTGAAAGCCTTACTTTGAAAATAATGGTGTTTTCCCGTATTGAACATGAGTCAATGGTCCTCTAATTGCCACAGTTTCTCTCAATATAAGGTTTGAGGTTTTAAGTGATGGAAGGGTAGATAAAAATATAAACAGGATTAGTTCAACCAACAGCATACAAAACATCACTTAAAGCTGTTTATTTGCTTTACAGATCTGAGAAATTGGCAGTCGTGTCTGAGAGTTTAATTTATTTGAATTTCAACAGGCTTATTACGCTGCCTGTCTTCTCCGAAAGTATATTAAGTCCAGTTAAGTCCAAATTATTCAATAGCAAGTAAAATTCTAATTAAATATTGAACATAACACTGTTAAGAAACATCTTAATTAGTTTGTTTATTCAAGTGTTCTCAGTGGTCTCTTTATTTTTTAGGCAAAGATTATCCTGCAATCATCTTGGTATTTAGTGGCTTATTATGCTTCAGCAATTGGTGAGTCGATGACCATTATTCGTCAGGGCTTGGATTTCAGATTTCACAGCCTACGATGTACTGCTACTAACTGAAATGAACTGTCATTCTCCCACAAATGCAAAATTGCTGTAATTTCTGCTCTTCTTCTTTTAGTGCCATTGCTTTCACTTCTTTTCCTTTCCACTTTGCTCTTTTCCTGACTGTTTTCACATCTAGATCAGGATTCTGTATTTTACAAACTGCACTGTACGTTTGAGCCCAACAATGCTGTATATTCTGAGCCTGTGTTTTGGACTATTGCTTTGCCAGTCTAGGGAGCTTTTGGCTATCAGGTTCCTCTCCTATGGGACCAGCTCCCAGATTGGATCAGCTGACCCTGAAACATCCCTAAGTTAAGCTGCAATAGAGTCAGGGTGCTGGGGATCCTCCCGTGATGCACTTTTCTTCTTCACTCACCTCTTTTTTTTTTTAAACTGTTAGTGTGTTTATACACCACTTTTGCATTTAATCGTTAGTAATTGTTAGTAATTGCTCCCATAGCTGTCCATCCCTGATCCTAGTTCCGCACGAGGCTTCTTCCTGTTACAAAGGAGTTCTTTCCTTCCCACTATTGCCACTGTTGCTTGCTCATAGTCGTTTGTCTGATTGTTGGGGGCTTTGTTTGAACTTTATGAAGCCTTGCAGAAAAGACGAAGAGAGAACATAGCAAGGGTTTTCTTTAGGTCGGATGATTTTGGAAATGCTTATGGCCCATCATTCTGGGCTGCTGAAACTTGGGATGAATATGATTAGATTGCTGTAATTGTGTGCAGGAATTTCCCACATCATGAGGCTAGATCTAAAGGAATCGGTTAAAATATGGACTAGGGCTGTGCGATATGACCAAAATTTCATATCCCGATATAAAACATCTATCATCCTGATAATGATACAAATCAAATACAAAAATTTAACATTTTCTGTAAATTCTGTGAATCTCGGGTAGCTGAAGTGTTTCTAGCTGGGCGTCGTGTACCTGGAGTCGAGTGTTTTAACAGATGCATGAAACTATACATTTTTAGACATAAGTTGTAACGGCCACCGATTTCTTTGTGAGTATTTATTACACGGCGTGCTGCGAGGAAAAGCCTGTTCTAACGTTTGAGTCTAAGGTTTATTTTTTAGCACCTGACGGCTCTTTTTTGCTTCTCATCCATAAATACTCTGCATACTTTTTCATGTGATTCAGTTTATTTTGAAAAGTCTCAACAGGATCTTGAACTTTATTGTGAAAGGTTTATGTGGAAAATAAACAAGCAGACAGGCAATGCTGTTACCGTCATTGTTGCTAACCACAACGCATAAAACAGGTGCTTGTCCGTCAGTAGTGTGGTTATATAAAATATAAGAGAAAGAGAGAACTCTAAGAAATGAATATAGCCACTACAGTGAACATCAAAACGATGAAAAAAATATTGCCGTAAACAGTTTATTTTGCGACACCACGAAACAAACGATAGCGTAAAATGAAACAATAGATGTTTTTATATCGTCATCCGATATATATCGTTATATCAAACAGCCCTAGTACCTGCAATGCCACACTTGAAAATCAGCTTTCTCGTCTCTGAATAGCAACTCAACTTTTCTTTTTTTCTTTCTTTTTTTTTTTTTTGCAAGGAGATTTTGAGATGTAATTTCTGGAGGAGCTTTCTCATTTCTATGCAGATTCATTGGGTGCCCTTGTGTCCTGTCACCTCTGCTTGTCACCCATTTCATCTGGCCTCTCTATTCCCAAGCATTGTCATTTGCAGTGGATCTATCCCTGTCATGTGGCTGTTAACAATCAGGCAACCTGACAGCCGCCCACTATTTACCCATCATGCCCCTCTCTGCATGGTTTGGTGGAAAAGGTGCAACTTTAATCTCGATCTGCATGCATTAACAAATGCACTCCTCTATCCTCGCCTCTGGTAGGCGAGTGTGAGTGGAGAGTGGGTGGAGAGTGCAGGGATGACACAGTGGCGCATGAGTGTCTCCTCATCCATCAGTCTGTCACAGGCTGTCGCTCGGCTTCTCCCAGAGATGCTGTCGATCTGTAAACAAGAGAAACACCAGGCTTCCTGGGGCGCCATGCTAGCATGCAGACAGACGGGGCAGGGCAAGCCTCTCCTATATGAATCACACACTGATAGAGAGCTGATTTGACCATAGCAGGGTTTTGATCAACACAGCCAGGTGTGGATGACTAATGCCTCTGAAGACTACTGCATATCAACAACCGGCCGTGTCGGGAGAATGAAAACAATCACTAGCGTTGTCACATTTTTTAAATAAGGGAATAAGATGGACTGGGAGAAACTGACAACAGGACCTTTTCTGCTTCAGTGTTTTTTGGCACTTAATAATAAGCATGGGTATCTCCAGACATTTTTTTCAGTATTTTACTGAGGAGCTCTGACACTTAAAAATGTTAATTAAATAACCCCTTTTGAAGTGTGTTAACAGTTTCTACAAGTTAGAAAGAAGATAAAGTAAGGCTAAGGATGTGTTTTGAGACACCTGTGTTGTAATTGTTGATAAATGTCAGATTTCTGTAAAGTAATTAGCTCCTAATGACCACATTACAAAATGCATCCTGTACCCCCTTCAACACTCACTGAGCCAAGCGTTAATGACTTATCTGTTGTATGTTGGGACATGGGGGAAAGGACTAACTCAGTCCTTTATAGCCCCTCTAATTATTTTCCGCATCACATGATTAATATTGTCACTTTGATTTTGCTCTGAGCCCATTAGATGAAACGCTTTGTGACAGAGGACACTGCTTGTAGAGCAAAGAGTCGGAAATGTTTGCTGCCCTCTTGTTTCCGGGCCTCAGAGACACCTCTGTCCTCTAGAATAGGAAGACTTTGAGCCACACTGCTGGAGCGGGGCCTGCCGCCTGTCTAGTGGGGGCTGTTGGCTGGTACAAGGCCAGGGCTACAACTGGGGCCAGGCTATTTCTGAACAGGACCAGGGAGGATGCAGCTGGTGTTCCTGCTGTTGACAATGTAAGTGTGCCAGTAGAGCCCCCTCAGAACCAACAAGCTCCTTCGTTTCTAGACAAACTGCCATTAAAACCAGTAATCACAGCACATCTCACGGCCAGAGCCTTGTCTAGGAAAATACAAGGACAGGAGACTTTACCGGTTGGGGTGGGGATGGCGGTGTAAGACTAAAGAACCACATATTCCTATCACTAAAAAGCTCTTAATTGCTCATAACATGAATTTGTTCCCCTGGAGAAATCATTCACCAGACAATTTTAGTAGTATTAGTAATAATAGATAAAGATACAAATAAAATAAAAAAATTTGACTCTAAACCCTCTGAACTTCAAAAAGCCGTATAAATGAGTTTTTAACAGAGATGTAAAAAACCCCCAAACAAAATAAAGAATCACACACAAACACAAAGGAAGCATGCCTGAGATTATTGAGTCTTTCCACAGCCGAGAACCCTAAAAGCAGCCAAGTGACAATAGTTATTGGGGTTTTTTTTTTTGGTTTTGTATAATTTAGATTCCAGAATCCAAACACAATACACCAAAAAATGTGAAATCTATTCAAGACCATGAATAAAGCTACGGGAGAATTTGTTCAGATTTTGCTCAAATGTTTACTGGGACTAAAAAATTAACTGATTACAAATTTGGTGACAAGGTCACTGGGATCTTACAAAACACCTTTTTCCCTCTTTTCTTTCCTCTTTTTTTTTTGAGGTCGTGACTCAACTTCTGAACACGATATCCAGGAACACATTCAGTGGATTTCTGGTGTGTTCATGTAGGAACGAACTGATTTCACATCGGTGGTCAAAGTTCAAGCTCATTGGAACAAAAAAGATTCCACCAAGTCTGACAAACTTTCACTAAAACATTTAGCAAGATAAAATGTTTGAGTGATAACACTGAATTATCAGTCTGTGAGCACTGTGAGATCATAGCGCCCTGCTAAAGAAACAAACAACCTTTTGGCCATAAGTTTGGAGCACAGAACAACTTTGTGATCATATTTCATTCAGACACAGAATTAATGCTGTTTGACTGATATATATCCAAAATTATTCATTTGATTGTCAAGCATGTCAAAGAAAAACATAAAATAACCACTGCCGCTGTCACCTTCTTATGAGCTTGAAGTAGTCATCTAACAAAGTGGTCGTGCTTTGCATTTGTCTTTTGCATAATTTTATGTCTTTGAGAACAGTTACATCAGATGAAAATCAATCGTAGATTTAGCGTTAATTTGCTATGTGTTAATATGATCATAATCATATATGACCGGACTGTCATAGCAGTTTCAAATACACAGATTAAGTAGTTAAACTAAGTGAACTCATGCTTTGTAATTTGTTTTTTTCCACTGCTGGACTGACATCTTGCTCATTTTAAATTCTATTTTTAGAAAATCATTTTCTCTTCCATCCATCCATGCATCCTTTATCTGTATTGACTTATCCTTTGTAGTCTATCTAAGCTGATATCAGGCGAGGGTGTGGAATAATCTGGGTCAGGTCACCTGCTATGTAAAGCCCTGTGAGGAGCTGACAATCTGTTTCAGTCATCGTTGCGTCTACGGTACGAGGACTTCAGATGAACTTGCGTTTAGTACTTGAAGAATCATGCAGCCACCTGAACAACTTAAACACTCACACATATAAAAACAATTTCCAGGAAATTGAACCTGTGTAATCAGAGTATATCACAAAGGTCCCAGCTGATGACAGCTTAATTCACGTCTGAGATGTTTTTACAATATGCTATGTACATAAGAGCACTTATAGCTCTACCTAAACACCACCTTTGGACTGGTTTTATATTTTTACTGGAAACCATAAGACAGAGAGCTCTATTCATTCTGCAGCATCAGTTTCTGTCTAACCTTTGAGTGCAGGTGGACACTGCTTTTATTCAAGGCTTGCATCTGATGGAAAACCTCATTTTCTGCCTGAGGCAGCCAAAAATGTTGTTATCAGCCCCTTTCCATAGTCATGATTTATTTTGCTAGTATGTCACGACACATGCATTTTCCCTTTTGAATTTGAAACTTTTATGAAGCGCTTAGTGTTGAATGACTGTTTATTTTAATATTAATAGTTGCAAGATTTCTAATTTAAATTTAGTAACACTTAAAAAAAACAAGTTATTGAAAAATGGTAAATTAATACTTAATTAAACATAGGTAAATAGTTATTTTTTGATTGACTGTTAAATTTCTGTTTGTCAATAGTCCATCTATTAAAAATTGCACACATTTAATGAATTTTATAAAATGTATTATGTAGATACATACTTACATGATATTTTGACTATACTGGTACACATAAAATTTGTAATTATGTATTTGTTAATAATCCACATAATGGATTGTGATTTTTGAAACTGATGTTCCATTATGGTTCAGTCACAGTAAAAGTAGGTCAGCAGCCTCTTTGTGACTAGTAAAAAATTGGTTGCTGGCTGGTGAATTTTTTTTTCTATGCGTGACTGATTGCAAGTAGGTTTAGTGATTATCTAGTCATCAAGAGGTTGAGCATGCAACACTCTGTGGTTGACCACTTTTCCATCACAAGACGATTGCAAAGTTTGCCTCATGGAAGGCAACCCCATCCAAACAATCGCAGTTCCCTTATAATAAGTAAGTATAAGAAGGTAATAAGTTATATCCTTTGTTCTGTCTTCCTTCTTTGACCTCCAGTTGCAATAAATGACTGCCTCTCACTCAGCCTGGTTCTTCTGGAGGTTGCTTGATGTTAAAAGGGAGTTTTCCCTTCCCACTGTTGCCAACTGCTTGCTCATAGGGGGTTGTTTGATTGTTGTGTTTTTTTCCTGTATTATCTTAACCTTACACTATAAAGCACCTTGAGGCAGCTGTTGTTGTGGTTTGGTGCTATATAAATACAACTGAGTTGAATTGAATAGTTAATGTGAATTTCTGCGTATGTAGAGTATATATGGAATTGATTTGTGAATCTGACAAATTTATCACGGTTAATCGCTATATTATCACAACAATATTGCATATAATTGCCAGTCAAAGGAGCTTGCAAAGAAAAGCGTCTGGACTTCTTTAAGTTACTTGAAGACGTTTCACCTCTCATCCGAGAAGCTTCTTCAGTTCTAAGGTCAAATGGTGGGGAGTCCCAGATATAAACCTAGTGGGAGTGTCCCCCCACAGAGGGACAAAAGGACCCCCTGATGATCCTCTAATCGCCTGAGCCAAGGTGTGAAACTGGGTGTGGGTCCCAATCAGCCAGAGTTTCGGGTGAGTTCATTGTGAAACCTGGCCCCACCTTATGCGAATTCCTGAGATCAGATGGCCCAGGATGTGAGTGGGCGTTAAGGCGTCTGGGAAGGGATCTCAAAACTGGATTATAGATGGCAGAGAGTTGGTGTCGTAAACCACCGCCTCTGTTCAAAGATGGTCGCTCACAGTGGACATAGATGGCTTCTTTCACTCCTCTTTCAAACCATCTGTCCTCTCTGTCCAAAATGTGAACATTGAATCCTCGAAAGAGTGACCTTTATCCTTAAGATGCAGATGGACAGCTGAGTCTTGTCCTGTGGAGGTGGCTCTTCTATGTTGTGCCATGCGCTTGTGAAGTGGCTGTTTGGTCTCTCCAATGTAGAGGTCTGGACATTCCTCGCTGCACTGTACAGCATACACCACATTGTTAAGTCTGTGTTTTGGCGTTTTGTCTTTCGGGTGAACCAGTTTTTGTCTGAGCGTGTTGCTGGGTCTGAAATGCACCGGGATGTCATGCTTGGAGAAAACCCTCCTGAGAATCACAAACCATTAGGACACTGATAGCAGACTGAATCCACCATACTGTCGTTTTGTTGTTGAATTGGCAGATCGAAGTCGCTTAGAAAACAGAAACCGACTGCAAGTGATCATTGTCTAACCTGCTTTATAATAGCCATCCAAATATTTGTTATAGATTAGCATTTATTTTTGAAGTTTAAAAAAAATCTGATGCACGTTTACATTTACAATTTTGAAAATAGACAATTTATACATCATATTAATAATATATTAAATTTATTATTGGTAAACAACACAAAGTTTAATTACCTGTAACAATGAGAAAAAATACATTATGATGTAACTTGTTGTCAGGTTAAAAGATCGGTCTAATCTTACCTCTTCATTGCTTTTGAGGTTGGATTGACAACATGTTCAATCACTCTAATGAAAGATTGTCCTTGCAGGTGTTTGTGTGGCTCTTCTCCTGAAAGGCTCAGCCTTCCTCTGGGGAAATCATCCTCCTTTCAAGTTCTTGTTGGATGTGTGTATTTGTGTGTGCGTTTGCTCATGTGCAAGGGCAGGTCATGACTTACTGTGTACTGACAAACACACGTATACACATAGACGGTCTCCCAACATTCCCAAGATCCCAGGGGAGTCTTTTTCTTTTCTTTTCTTTCTTTTTTTAAGTGACCTTGGAGGTGACATATGCCCCGAATGGTGAAAAACACAGACAAGACATGTTAATATGTGTTGAAAGGGTCAGCTAAGGTTACGCAGCATTGCCCACCATACTTGACGTCTCCCCAACACCCAACCAATCACAGCCAAGGACTCAGTGATGCAGTGTCCTTCTTACTGGAGGGATTCCTAGGAACCACCGTGTGATGATGCTGGCTTAAACAGCCCAGAGTCTCTCCTGTCTTCTCACACCTCCTCCCACCCTCCGCTCTCTGCCCCAGGCTTTTTCTCCAAGCCGTGAATTAAGTGCATCTGCCTGTTGTGTTTGAACAGAAGACATTCTAGCGCCATCCACACTGCTCCCACAAGACTGGCTATGTAGACGGCAGACGGAGTCATCATCCAGCCCTCTTTCTCTCCTCTCAGCTAGGCTCCACCTCTCACTTTCCCTCTCTCCTTCTTCCTCTCTTCCAGCATCACACTCACACAAACACACACACAGCACACACACTTTTTCTTCAAGACCTCCTACTCCTACTACAGATGAGCGCCTCCTCGACAGGGCGAGCAGATTTGGAGCTGAAGGTGTGTTGTTGTTGCCAGGTAAGACAGCACGTTTCTGCTTTGGGCTACCTCAGAAGTTGCAAAGAATCGGGGCGTCTCTTGTTTGTTTTGTAGTGTCTTCTCATAGTGGGGTGGATGTGTGTGATGTATCTGTTTCTAGGTGACATAATCAGGAAGGGTGGGTGTTTTAAGGGTGTCACAGGGGAAGTACACTTCACTCCCAAGCCTTCTTATTAACACCGTTTTTGGCGCGTCTTTCGTTGCCATGTGCACTGAAAGGCTTTTTGTGCTTGCTCGGAAACTGCTGTAGGTGCAGGGTGGAGTGCAGCTAGTGATAGCAACATATAGAACACGTCTTTTGTTGCGAGGGGAGACCACAGCGTGGATGTGTGGGCAGATGGAGAGGAGAGGAAAGGAGGGGAGGGGAGGGGAATGGAGACGGAAGACGAGCAGCTGCTTTCATCCCATGGAAGCTAATCCCTCCGTTTGTTCACCTCGCTCCATCAGATAAAATAGGCAGGCTGCAGCCCTGGTGCCCTATCATTAATTTTTTTTTACTTCACTATTCTCCATCTTTGAGTCATGATAGATTTATCTTGAGCAGAAATAAAGACAGGCAGGGTATTGATTCAGAAATGAGCTGTAATGCCATTTGAATATGGAACAAGACAAGCGCTTCAGCTTGACTTTTCGAATACTTTGATTTGGTCCTGACTACACTTCCTGCTGATAATTTATCCTATAAACTTGTGGCAATAAATAGCTGTTTAAAGTTGCAGTCTTTTTAGCTTAAGAGTCTATTTAGTGAGAAGATACAATTTGAAAATGTCGTTCCAGTTCCTCGTCGATATTGTCCTTATCTGGTATCATTATTAGTGGGAACCCCCGTTGCTGTAAAGAAGGCTTATCACCTCCCACGGGTTTACTGATAGAGTGCCGATTGGCTACCGCACAGTGCACATGTAATGGACGGCTGCTGTCGCTCAGCAAACATGTCAACCATATCCATGGTGATTGTTAGCGCGCCTTCGCTGACAAGTCATTAAAAAAAGAAGTGGCCTGTCACCTCTTGCCTGCTCCCAGATTACCTAATATCTCAGGGGGCATAATCAGCCCGAGGCATGGGAGAGGAAGTAGAGGGAGAGAGAAGAGGGGTTGCTCAGCTGTTGCTGTTTAGCTGTACTGGTTTAGGTAGCTCCCGTGTGTCAAACTGTTACCAGGTGACGGGAAAAGCGCGAGTGAAACAGCACTCTTTGCTTTTCTCACCTAAATCTAAATGACCCCTGATCTAATTCCCCAAGGAAGAGCCTATGTTTACATACTCTCAGGGAGCTTCTGCAGATGCTCCATTTCATAATTACTAACTGAATCAGACAGGCTGAAGCTATGCACTAATGGATGCTGTGTGGACTGATAGCTCAGGGTAGCTTTTTTACAAAACCTTGGCCTTTAAGAATCTGGAGCCAAAACTTTTTGGAAGCGCTGCCATATGAATTTAAGTCACAACCAGGGTATAGTCATGAATTCTTCTCCTTTTGGCTTTAAATACTTTGTCTGTCTTCCAATCACGTATACAGCAAGAAAGAGAGGGCAGGGGCGGATATTGACTCAGAATCGAATCAAGTGGCCAGTTATCTGTTGCCTGAGGCGTTGTCATGTTTTATCAGGCTTGTTAAGGGGCTATTAATGAGAAGTACAGACCCAAAGTCCCAAGCCTGATGTCCAAGCAGGTCTAACCTTTTGTCTTGGCTGAGTTATCTGGAGTGAACTTTTCAAAAGCCAGAAACTGTCAGGATGGAAGGGCATCTGCCAGCATTACTTTGCACGTGGACAGTGGCTCTCACTCATAAGGTTATTAGAAGTTGTATGGAAAGGAAGTAGAGCCACGAGGACAGTACGGTGAAGCTATTTGTTTGTTTATGTTTGGAACAACACAAAATGGAAAATATAAATAGAATATCACTTAGGATTTGACCTTGTGTGGCCGTTTGGTTTGGGTGCCTATGAACTGGGATGTGCACAGAACAGTAACAGTGTCACCACAGAGACTGAGTCATGCTGGTGGATGCCTCATAAGTAGTGTTCCCACTCTCCAAGGACATCCCTATAATCATCCTTTGATCACATTCATCACCATCACTGATACCAGATATCTTAGGGGAAAAAAGTCTGGTTATGTATTGCACTTTTTTTACATTCTTTGGAGCTGATTATTGATTGACTATTCATCGCAATCTAGTCCCATCTCCTTTACAGTGCCCCTGCTACAAAACTGATAAAACAGTTGTATATTGGTTCTTATTTAAGATGATGGATAATGACGTTCAACAGTTCTTAGCATATTCAGCCTGAGAGAAATCAGTCTACGAATTTTAACAAAGTTCATCCTACTTCTGCCATCAAGTATAAAACCCAACAAACACACAGTTTTCTGCAGCATTTGTTCTCTTCGTGAAACTAAAGTGCAAAGCACCACCTGTTAGTATCACAGTGTGGCATCACTGTTCAAAATTTTTTTTTTCTCTGTTGCTTTGCAAATTAACCATGTTTTCAGTTCATGCATATTAATGGTAACTTCCTGCTTCAAATTTATGTAAGCCTGTTTCTTCAACAGATTATCAGGCAGGTTGGTTGTTATTTGATTTTTGTGCTGTAGACAAGAGATAGGACTTTATAGTATAGAGCAGCGGTGAGCAGTTAAATTGAGAAACTGGGACTGTCGTGGATGGCCACAACAATAAGATGATAAACATTGAGCAGAACTGAATTCATCACACCTGCTAAGAGACTTCCTTTGTGCCATCATGCATATGTTACTCGAGTGTTTTCCACTATATTGGACGTGATGCAACCACTAATTGTGAGGGAAAAACATGTATTTCCTGAATAGTTGAAGAATGTTTCCTGGAGGTTTCTGAATTTGGTTGCAGAGAGGATGCTAGACCAAAACCTTCCTTCTTCCTTGTTTTGGTTGCTATAGCAGATTGGCGCAGTCGTCTGTAGTTTGAATGGAAGGTGCCGACTTATCTCAAAGTTAAAGTCAAAGATGTGCCACAGCATTGCAACCAACATGTTTTTAAGTGCAACTTTTACTTTGAAGGCAACAGGTCTTTGTGTCCATTTTGTTTCCTACTTTTCAGTTTCACTAGCAATAGGAATTTGCAGACGAATTGGTATGTTCGTTTCAAACTATGCAACAATCTGCTAGTGACCAAAGCTATCATGGATGTTTTTGCCAATCAGTGAAAACACATTTTTCTCTAGCGGCCTGTGGTTGCCAGGGGGTCACAGACCAGTCTCTAGACCTGTGTGACGGTGCAGTTGATCAACTTTACAGCGACTGCCATCAATCTGTTGTAACCACTATCCTGTGTGACTGTGGAGTGCTTGCTCATTTATTTGATCCTGGTTTGTCAGATATCCCAAATGGCGTAGAAGTTAAATCCACCTGGTTAGAGGTCAAGTGCCCACAAAACCACAGTGTATGAGCAGTGCAACATCACCCCCACAAGATGGACTGAGGCAGACTTAGACTGCTTTCGTCTCTTCAGCGACAAAGTGACTTTACAAAACGGTGTGTAGATTGAAGTATTGTGACCTTGCAACACTATACATAGGTGTTTGCTGCTATTTCATCACATTCTGCTGATAATTTTAGGTACCTGCTGGTGTAAAAGTCTGTTAAAAATGATAATTTATTGCACATTTAGCAGTTCATGACAAAGCAATGCTTTTCAATGGTTTTCTTTTTTGCTGCATTTTTCAGCACCAATATTTCCCTGCAGGCGTTCAAGCCAAAACAAGTCGGATTTAAATCAAAGCGGTAAAGCAGTGTTTTAGTTTGAGTGAACCTGATGGAGACAAATCAGGACGTCACATCTAAGTGTTAAATGCTTGAGTTATCCTGTAAGTTCATCAACATCAGCTCCCTGAGTTTGTCACTTTACAAGATGTTTTTCGAATACAACCCTGAATTGTGTTGTGTGTAAAGTAATGAGAGACGAAAGGTCATTGTCATAGTTTCTCTTGCTTGCCTAACTGGTATCAGCATCGCTGTAAAGACCTGACACTAATAGGCTAATTAGCTTGGTCTTAAGTCCTCATTTGAAGCTCTGTGTTTGACAGAGTGTAGAGGACTCAGGACTGCTTGATCTCTGTGGACCCACCGAGATAAGACTCAGATTACAGGATCAATCCACACACGGTCTCACAAACACACACATACTCATACACATTTTATTGACAGAGCTAAACAGACTCATATGTATGCTTAAAAACACAATCCGGTTACAATCCGTAGCATCAACATTGTGCTTAAAAAGCACACACAGACTTAACTACATGATGTTTCAAGCTGTACTATATGAGAATCTTTTGGATCTTTTGAGTTGTGCCAATTTTAGCCATCACAATTTTAAGCCCTGCGTCATCATGACCATCAGCCACCAGCTCTAATTTATGTGTCTGCTGTCCATGTGAACCCTCACAGCTAGGTGCTTCCTAATTACTGGAACTTTGTTTTGTGGTACAATGACACACTTAAACAAGAATCACAAGAGATCTTCTTCTCTCTGTCATAAAGTAGATTTTTTTATAACTTGTTGCTGATTTGATAGTGTATGTCACATGGTGTAAAGCTGCTAAATTACCTACCATAAATGAATACCTACTTTCCTCCCAAAAGAAAGCTAGTAAAGCTCTTCTCACTTGTGCGTAATCCAGAGCAATGCCTCCAATCTTCCAGCTGTATTTGGCATTTAAATTTATAATAATCAACTGCAACACAGTCAAGACAATTGGAACTGAATTGCAGTAAATCAGAAAGGATGAACACCACAGCCTGAATAGTGTCTAATGAAGCCAGTTTGAAAAAAAAAGGTCTGTTTTGGATATTGCTGCCTCAGTTTGCAGAATGCGCTTAATTAAATACACTAAGTGAATGACTTCGGGGAAGCTGAAATGCACTGTCACAATGACTTCATTCAGTTTTGTTTCACCAAGGAAAACCTTGGGTAAATACAATAAATTAAACTCATTTAAAAAAATTACAGGATCTCTGTCAGGTTTGTTTGCGCCAGAGTGTGACGAGGCTCACTGCACCAGGGTCTTTGACTATGATTTGGATTGTTTCACATTTCTGTTTTTATAACAGAGACTTTCACATATATTCACAGTTGTATTTGCTATAAAACAAAGGTTATAAACTGAGATACACTATAGGAAGCCTATTTAATTGACATTAAAGATGGTACCGCAAGAAGCAATTCCATATATAGTCTCAATAAGCCGTTACATTACCTTTGAAGATAATATAACAAATTCAAGGACACTTAAAATTTCTTTTTGCAATATTTCACTGAGCTCATGTTTTAAAACTACAGCTGCATAAGTTCATGAAAGACCGCTTTTCAGCTGTAAGTCAGTATATGGTTTGACTTGCGTGTCCATCCATTTAAGAAACATCAGGATAAATGCCAGTCTCTAAAAAATCAAGTTCTGAGCCAGATATCAAAAACGCTGGAGCAAAGTTTCACCAACTAGCAAGGTGAACATTGGGAGAAACAATAGAAGATCTGACAAATGTTACAAAGAAGACAACACTTTTTACACATAAGAACAAGGGCAGGGAACTGGGTAAAGGGGGATACACTGAGGCGACTAAAGGGATTTTAATATTATAGCTATTAATTAGAATTAAATCACAACCAGGAGGCTCTGGAAAATTAGCAAATTAAAACATATGGAATAAGCAAGCAGTCATCGTGGCTAACAGAGCACCTGAAAAATAAGCAAGAATAAAGCGTCTTTGGGTTGCTCTCTGATTCACAAGTGGTCACCACATTTGGCAAGTGCAACACATTTACACCAGATGTAACCTTTCCGGAGATTTGTGTGTCGTTTTCAGATTTTAAGGGAAAGTATTAACCACAACACAATGGCGTTACCTTCTGAAAATAAGCAAACATCCAAAAATGTAAAGCGAGCTTAGACTGAAACCCAAACGTAGAAATCCACTAGAATCTAAAATTCTACCATGGAGCGTAAAAAGTCACTTCTTGAACTTGTGTGTTACTGACTTTTATCTCAATCATTAGCAAAATTCATGACTTTATGTCAGTAACTCATCCGATGGGGCATGGTGACGTCACTGCCCATAATGCCGGGACTGCTCATGTACATCCGTCACAGCCAGTCGTGCCCTTGAATTAACAACCGTGCATTTATGAAGGCTGTATTTCATGGCTTTGTCATGACTGTCTGTTAGAAAGCTATTCATTGACAGACGTTATCTTTGGTGCACATGTGTGGCGATGGTGATGGAGGGGAGGGGCAAGAAAAAGAGAATGATTTGGTGGTAGGACTTACCTCCAGTCTCGGCGCTGTAATTTTAAAATCCCCTTTAGGAGGAAATTGCTTTTGCCCTCCTACAACTTTTTAATATCCTGATTCATACTTAGCGCTGGTGAAACGCATCATCTTCCTGTAGCATTTCTGCCACTGCCCGAAGGCGCTGTGTGGGGAAGTTATTAGAGATTAATACCATGTGGGTGTGTGGGACTGCTGAGGGACACGAGCCTTGCCCTGTGTGCTCCATGTCAGTCCTCCTGAGCCCCTGTACATAGTAGACGAAACATCCCCTGTGCCCGGTGAAAGCATATTTGAATTATTACTGAAGGGCACGCGGCATAAAAAGAGGCCCTGGAGCACATGTTGAATGTTGCATAAATGTAATAAGGCATTCTTTTAAAAACCAATCTGTCCTGTGCTTACATGAAATGCACATTCACACCAAACCCTAAAGAAGGAAGTGCTACCCCACCTCAAGGTTTATGTCAGTAATAACCAAACCAGCTGCTATTCATTGTGTAACTTTTTGGCTCTCATTGTTCCATTTTTTTGGCATAAAATGATCAGATTAGAGGTGTTCCAGTTATCTCTTGGGATGATTTAGCCACTCTCTATCAAGAGTTACCCATCAATGGGGAGACGAGCCTAGAATTCAAATTACCAGTGTCCATTCTTCAGTCCATCTTCCATTCATGAGTTTACAGCAGTAAAACAGCTGCTTTTTTCAGGGAGGGAAATTAAGTAACGTGAACTGAGTATTACAAAGGCAAATGCATCAATTTGAGCAAAATGACACATTTACAAATCAGGCATCAACACAAACTGAGTCTTGTATAAGGCAGAAAAGGTTAATTGGGTTTTTACAGCTTGTACAAGCTCGCAATTCTCCAGCCTCTGTCGGTGTCCTCGGAATATGTCAGATAGACGAGGGGAAGCAGATCAAATTATATCCCAGTAAGTTGCCTCCTGCCTCTGCTACAGTTAACTCGCTGCTTCTGGGCGCCCTTGGAGGATGCATTAGTCATAAAGCAATACGACACCCAACAGTGTGTGTAAAACACAGTGGCGTGATGGGATAAAGCAAGCAAGCAAGCAATTAAAATCAGTGTCACCCTGCACCGCCTTGCCTGTGACACAAATGACCTTGGTGGGTTTAAAATGTGTCACAATAATTTCAACATCTGTTGGGAAGTATGCGTAGTTGTCACTCATATTCAACTTATTACCTCTTCCATCGCTCTGTGAGCTGAGTGTATATTTGCACTCCAGAGCAGCCCGCTGGAGTGAGTCACATTGCTGTATTGTTTTGCTACCAATCAAGGTCATTGCATGCTCATTAAATTCACCGTGGATGGATTAAACCGAATAAATGCACAGGCACATAATCAACATTACAGCCTTAATTTTGTCAAGTGACCCAGCTGTGAAGATGATTTCATTCGTCTCTCTAACACAGCAATGCAGTGGATGTCATTAGCTGTTGAACCGGTGACTCCCTGGTTCTCCGTTAGAGAGGGACCCCCCTCCTGCAGTGTGGATGTGCATGTGTGTGTGGATCAGACCTGCTGTGGAAAAGAAATTGCGAGGGAACACCAAGTGATAAGGAAAAGGCAGTCCTCCCTTTCACCCCACCTTTTCTCATCCCTGGCCCCGATGATTCTCCATTACTGTTAGTCGAATGGTATGTGTGCCCTCCGCTGCTGACTGCTGAGATTTGCCTCTGATGCAAACATCCTTGTTTGTCACCATGGCAACCAAGTCTCCTGCCTGCTGTAGATTGTCATGCCAGCCGCCTCCCCCGTGCTCTTCCTCTTCGATTAGCACCGTACTGTAGCTGACATGTGCGAGAGTCGTACATTGTTCTGCGGTCCGTCTTATCGTCATAAGCTGCTCTCGGCTGCACCGCTGTCCCTGCTCCAGGGTGAAGTGGCCCCCTTTTTAGCAACTCTTCAAAAATCATATCGCATACAATTTAACCCTCAACTACAGGAATGGTTTTGCTTGAGTTTGCCACAAACAGGCACAGCTAGAGTCAGCTGGCAGAATAATAACACCACCAGCAAAAGACTAGTGCAAAAGATTGAGAGATATAACAGTAAATGGTTTCAATTTCAAACCCCCCCTTGTTTACCCTACCAGCTACCAATCCCCTCATCCTTGAAAAATGGAGCAGTCTAGCATGTTTGGAGATCCCATGAAGGATGAGGCACTGTAGAGGCCTATAGGTCCGTTCTGTGCAGAGTTCACTGTCGGAGCCAAGTGTCTCGGGGCGAGACGAAGGCCTTTCTTCCAAACATGTCCACCCAGTCAGACGAAAAAACACTCATTAACACAGCACCATGGGGCCAGTCCGGCCCACTTGGGGATAATAACTAGGCATCTAGTTAAATCTGATATAATGTTGTTGTACTGGGTAGTCTGGGGTCTGTGATAGTAGCTGAAAAGATTGTATTCTCTCTTAAGCTGTTTGACTCCCGTACTTTGCTGCTTAAATGGAGGCATTTAAAAATAGGGATGGCTGATTGGGTTAATATATCAGCTATCAGTGATTGGCAGAGTCCATTGCTGGTTGTTTATTTTGCTAATTTAATGGGCTGCCTACTTGGGAATTCATGAATATTTAACCAGCAAAGCATTCAACATGTGCACTTTGGTTGTAGTATATTATACGTTGTTGCTCAGTGTGTTTTCATTCAGTTTGTAAGTTTGCTTACTTACAAATAAATGAACAGTCTAACATTTTTAGGGTTCATTTTTGTGGAGAGAGACAAAATATCAACCAATAATCCAGAAAAAAACACATACATAAAAGTTATAAATAGATTTGCATATCATTGAGAGACATAAGGCTGTTTTTATGCTTACAGCGTCGCTTGTATCCTGGGTGTCTGATGACAGTTTTTAATTTTCAAGCCAGTCACCCTTGGTATTGAGCTCCAATTAAGATCTTGCCTAATGCAACGCGAATGATAATAAGAAAGGGGGCGAATTGAGCTCGCAGCACCCACAAGGGCCCCCTGCACATGTACATGTGTGTCTTGTGTTTGCTAGTGAACATCTAAAGGATTCAAAGAAGGCTTAGGAGAAAGTTCTGTGGTCAGATGAAACCAAACTCTACCTTTGACAATTTGACCCGCGGTGTTTGGAGGAAGAGAAATGCTGAATGCCACCGTCAAGCATGGAGGTGGACACATTGTGCTTTGGGGCGGTACAGTACAGGACAGGACTTGGCATCAAGTTGCCAAGCAGCAACTAAGAAACTTGAAGGATTTAAAGAGTTTCCATAGAGGAATGGGCCAAAATGGGCCTCAGAAGAAACGTGCAAAACCTGGTGACCAACTACAAGAAACATTTAACTGTCTTGCTTTTCTTGGGGATCAAATACCTACCTTTATGCTTTCGCTTGCAGTTTGTTAGATTAGGACGTCAAAGACTAATTGGTAACATTTAGCTTTCTGTATTGTTCATAACCCAATGTATTACAACACAACAATTGATAGGAATCAGCCTAAAAGCTGCTTTTGTCGTTGTTTGCCCTAATTCCTTAGTCGCATATGTTAACCTCACCTGTTTGCTCATGTAGAGGTTTAGAGCATAGATGTCCTAACAGCTACAGGTCTGTTGCTGTTAGAAACTAAATAAAAGTGAAGTCTTCAGTGATTGCATTCAATGAAAACAGCATCTGGGGAGCGGAGAGCATGGTGACAAGCCATTGTGAGATGCTACTTTGAAAGAAAACCTACTCCATTATTCAGATCAGTGTTAAATGGGATCTTCACAGTGAGTCCTCAGGGTAACTTCACCATATACTGTTAGGCTGATTATCCTTATTTACAGTTCCGTAGAGTACCTTGAGCAAAGACTATCATGATAATTAGTAACATTTTTTACCCTCTGTTTGATACGATGGACTTGAGGCCCAAGGAGCTATTTTGCTGCTGGTGATATTTCAGAGATTACATTTGCTGTTCCTTATCTCCTAAATTAACTCATTACCTTGACATCCTGCTTTCCCTCCCTAGGAACAGATTGGCCTTGAATTTATAATGAAACATGGCTGTCCCATCATGTTCCATATGCATAGTGAGAGATTCAGCGCAAACCTTTACCTTTCAGTTATATTCTTGCCACTGGTTTTGACCCTGGAGCCAGATTAATAATGTTGAGGAGGGTGGTAAAAAAGGGAGAGGGAAAACAGAAGGCTTCCTCTTTCTGTCTGTCTACGCTTCCACTTAAAATTCTATCAAGCTGGCAGAAGGATTTTATTTTGTTTTTTAGCATTGCATTAAACCTTCAAAGCTGTCCTAAAAACAGGCATACAACTGAAGCACAACTTAAGGTAAAATAGTGAATGTTCTCTGTCTCTTGGACACCGTTGTAGCAAAAAGGTCCAAGTTGTAATGCTTTCAAACTCCACTGTAACCTTTCATCTGCTGTAGTATCTTAAAATGGCCAGGGAGACACAACGGTGCAAAACAGGGGACCATGGTTACTCTTGAAATTGGGTTCAATCAGATCAACTAGGCAAAACATTGCTGTGCTGTCAATCACATCCTTTCCTTGAAGCTTACGCTAATTGCATATGCAAATTGCCTGAGATTATGAGTTTGCACCCGCTGTAGGGTTTGGTGATTGCGAGTTGCGATAATGATGGATTTCCTCACATTCATTTCTTAAACGTTGTTAATGAAGAGGCAGCCACTTCCAAATGTGGATTATGCATGCATTGTGCATTGCAAAACAAACTGTGCAAGACTGCCACCATTAACAACAAGTATTCCAGTTAGAAGCCCAATCAGTGGAGGTATTTTTCTCAAGGCGGATGTGGGATAGATCATGGACATGTGCCCCAGCTTAATATTTTCAGACTAAATGTTGCTTAATTACAAAAAATAGATCAGTAAAAATAAAAACAATAGATGTATTGAGGTTTTAAATCATATTATTGAAAACATGCTAATTAATCGTTTGCATTAAACAGCAAAAATGTCATTTGTTTCACCTTCATTGCGTTGAATCAGAGAAAGTTAAGGATTTTTTTTCAGTGATGGTTCAGCTGACATGTGGCTCAGACTTGAGAGAATTGTGAGATGGCTTTAAGACTGACATGGTGTTGTCAGTTGATATGATGGTTAAAGAGGTGAGCATTCAAGTGATAAAGCTGAAAATAAGGCAAGAATATCCAGACTGAAAAACGTAAATCAAGTACCTACAACAGGCCTAGGGGATATTTCCTATAATTATGTTTACATCTTCTTCTATATATTCAATATTGGACATCATCTTTAGAGAAGACTGAAAAAAAGGAAAACTTATGACCCAAAGCATACCAGCTCATCTGTCATGGGGTTCTTATGGGTTTGGCATGTCTACTGTTTTTGAGCGATTTGTGCATAATAGTGACTGTGTGCTAAACTCTATGCGCTTTTACAGTGTGGGCGACCTACAGTGTAATACTGTGTCTGAACACATCCTGTGTAGACACAGATGGAGTGCTGGAGCAACTGAGGCTCTGCAAACACGCTGCCCGCTCTGTGTGGACACGGTGTTATGGACTGGACTGTATACTTGATGCCAGTAGGAATGCAAAAGATTAAAGAGACGCCTGCTGTAACCCAAGAAAATCAAAAACACCATTAGAGCAAAGGCATCAGTTGCAGGATAGTAGTAAGAATTTTGGCTGAAAGAAAAAAATAACGCATTGGTCTTTTAACAAGCTCAGCATGCTGACTTTCTTTGAGAAGATCTGATAACATACAAGCACTGAGCAGCAAAAAGACTGAACTGGAAAAGGAAAAGCTTGAAAATTAATGTGGAATTTGTAAAAAAACAACAACAACAATTTAGCTCCATTTCTATCTGTAGAAAGATCAAGTGTTTTTACTTGTAGTGCTGTTTTCAGCCACGCTGGTCAATACTGTGGACTATTTTTAAGACATACGTTACTACTTTTGGAATACTTGCACAAATTATTATTTTTTGAACCATTATGAGCTGTTTTAGTAATGTAATGGTTTCTCTGAAAAGGTGCCAAACCCACTCGGTGGCAGCAGGAAGGGCAAATTCAATGTCAGACTCGGAGCATCACTGACATCCTTGCCGAGCTCAGCGCTGCAGAAACTCTGGACCTGTTCACAGATTATGAGAAGCTTCAATCAATAACACCGGAGTCCATCCTCCTCCTCTGCCTGACCAACCCTTCTAAGAGTCCCTGTGGGGCTTGAGCACCAGACAAGAACGGGCATATTTTCTTGCACAGGCAGTGTGCCTGTTGTTTCCATGTTTGCTCGCTTTCAATCAATAGAAAACTTAGTTTCATGGAACCATAAACACTACTGCCTGAGTAAGCTGGAGCTGCTAAGGCCATTGTGATCAACCGACTGTTTGCTATTCAGATTTGGGAGTAACAAGTGCAATGAGGCGTCACAGCCACTAGATACTGCTGTAACCTGAAATCTGGCCGTCCCTCTGGAGAATCAGACATGATGTTGAGTGACCACCGAGCGCCAAGTCAGTGTTGCGTAACAGTCTCACAACAATGCTTTCATCTGTTCATCTGTAAATCCCCAAGAACCAGATAAACAACAAGTGAGAAAATTCTGAAACATGCTCATGAACCCTGACCTCCCTCACTGTCCTATTACTGAAAGTTTAAGCATTGATTAACTATCTCACAAGTAAAACCTGCACTGCAGTTGGTGCATTTATCTCTAAAGACCTCATAATATCTCTTAATTGGACTCAGTTCCACACTGGTGCGCTTGGATTTCAATTTCGCTAACACAAATTGTGTTCTAATTTAAAAAAAAAAAAAAAAGCAAAATCAAGATACTGCACTTTGATTAGCAAATCACTCCTGGCTAGTCAAGCAGTTAAAAATTAATTGGAAATGGCACCGATCACATTTGAGGAAGCTTAAAATCCAAGAATTGCATCCTGTCAAGCTGGCTGTTAAGTTACTGATTGGCTTAATTGCCTGCACACCATCGTGTCCTCTCAGCAGTGCACTGTGATCAAAGCTGTTTGCTGTACTCCCAGAAAAATATGTCCCTCTTTAGATATCCTCTTTTTTCTGTCCTCCTTACTGGAAATCAGCAGCTTCTGATGGACTCCGTCTCCCAAGTGTGCCAGTAAATAATGCTGTCCCACTGTGTTGTCTCATTGTCTCTCTTTGTGTACGGTAAACAGTCTGTGACTCACGACTCCATCTCAAGCTTTAGGGTCACTACACACTGACTGCCTCACTGTTTACCCTCTGTTCACCTCCTATCTTCCTATCGCCTCCGTGTTACCTCTTCCTCTGCCCATCAGCCTCTCTCTCTGTGTAATCCTTTCTCTAGAGGCGTACACAAAGAGGTTTGTTAGATTATCTTCCCCCAAAGCATGCGTTTATTCATTTAACATCATTTTAAAATTCTTCCACAGAGGCTGAACTGTTCTCTGCACTGACCTGCTTTAATCAACAATCATTTCCCCTTCATTTAATAGAAGCTTGATGCCATGCCTAACGAACACCGAAGACTTTCTTTAATGACGGAAACTAAAGAAGTTGGATCAACTCTGGTTCTGCCTGATTACGCATGAGATTTGAATCCCGATAATGCTTTTCCAACGCTTGTTTCAAATCCTTCACACTTCTCTTGTGATGGTATTTTTTTTTAAAAAAGGATTTGTTGCTGTTCAGAGGCTTAAAGGGGCAGCGGCTCTCGTAATCTGATACAGCCAGTAAACTAGTCTTTTAAATGTTCAGTCGATACGTAGCTAAACACTCTTGGTCTTTGGTGCTGTGCCAGCATGTGGATCAAAATGGCTGCTTGACTGTTGATAAAAATATCTGGATGCTTAGGGCATCTGTGTGTAGTTGTTTGTTGTTCCGTTTGAGCCTTTTAGGAAACACGCCGGTTTCTCACCTCCTACGAGGCTGACCTCCGCAAGTCCAGAAATTGTATCTGTCACTAAGAGGAAGTGCGTGTCACAAGTATGTGGTTTGCTGCTCGTTAATGACATGGTAGGATGATGCTATTGGCGATATAGAGCCATGCTTCAAAATTACATGATTGAGCTCCCGCCTCCCAGCATTCATGTATCATCTGTGAGTGAAAGAGGAAGGTGATGATAAAATGCTTTAGAAGTTTTAGAAATCTCTAAAGAAATCACTTGCTACAGTCTCTCACACCCTTTGCCTTGAGTCTCCAGATTGTGCTCAGGTGCATCCTGTCTGCTTTAATTATCAACGAGATGTATCCAGAGCTTGATTGGAGGCCACCTGTGGCAAATTGAATTGGTTAGACATAGTAAAGAAAGGTGCACATCTGTGCGTGTCAAGATGAACTGCAAGCAATGAAGTGAAATTGCAGGCCTTCACATTAAAACTGTGCAAAGGTTTGTATTGGGGCATGGTTGAAAAATAACCTTACACTTCAAGTTCTCCCATTAACACATTTTGAGTCATTTTGAATTGAAGGGAGTGTGGAGCTGTCTTCTGTGACTGCAGTGATTGTCTGAGTTGTTGTTACAGTAACAAAATTTTCTACAGAAATAGACTTTTCCAGAAGAACGACCACTTCAGAAGCACTCGGCACACTTTTATGATAGTGACTGGATGGAAGCCACACTTGTGTAAGGGGCAAATGTCGAGTTCTACACCACGGACGTTATATGAGTAGACATGGGAAACAAAGGAATTCTGAATAGAAATCTGAGAGAATTATGAATTCTAGTCGGGTATCTGCACAAAGCTGAAAAAGTAATGTAAGAAGGCAATGTCCATCTCGGCCACAGCCTGGTTACTGTACAGGAGTATCTGCTATCATATCACCAGACTTGGCTTTTTCCTTGGAATTACTCAGATGCCTGAATTCACACTGAATGACCAGATTAATTCTTGTATGATTTTTGTGTTACCCTCCACCCTCAGCTGGAGTAGCAGTTAAGCCTTTTCCTTGTCTCAGCAGCCAACTTCACAGAAACTTTCCTGTTAACTTGTGTAACGAGTTGAGTGCGTAGGTGCGGTAAGTCCCAGACCTTTCCGTCCCCAGGGTAGCTCCTTCTGTCCCACCATCAGTCAGGGAGTCAGTGTGTCAGATGTTTTATTCAGCACAGCTGTGTGTATTTTTGGCACCTGGCTGCTTCATCAGAAAGGAGGTGGGAGGGGACGGCGACTGTGTTGTGGGTCTCCAGAATGGGGTCATGATTGCTTCATGTTTCCAAACCTGCTGGACCACCGCAGGCTAACATCAAACAGCCAGAACACCTGTTTCCAGACAGCGTTCCTCGTTCAGGCTCTGCTCAGATGAAAGGACCAGAAAGTTTTAGACCAGGGGGAAATTGCACCAAGATCAAAGACATGGCGTTGTTTAAATGGCGGAACAGAATGATTTGAAATTGATGAGTGTTTTGGGGTCTGTGTGTGTAATGCAAAGTTTATTCAAAAGTCACACAGCTTGGTCTGTGAGATGAGGGACATCGTGAGATATATCTGAAATTGAAGCCCACTTTGTGGTTTATTGTAATAAAATACGATGTAATGCCTGCAGTGTGTGGGGAAACAAAAGGGATAAGAATAATACAGCTACTAAGGCTGATATTCCAAAGCTGCCATCAACACGGCCCATTTTTGACTAGTTTTGTTAGCCTTTATCATCTTTATGGCAGAGGTGAGGCAGACGTGCCACATATTTCATAATTAATTAGCACTACAACAATATTGAATAATATGCAGATTATTTCCTCAGTTGATTGATTTTACTGTCTATCAAATATCATCATGAGCATTGGTTTTTTCTATACCGAGACCCAGCACATTGATGACCGCTATATTACTGAAGTATAGAAGAAAATTCAATTATTGTTGCTAATCCAATAATGGAATATCAGCTCATCATTACTGACAGAGCAGAATCAACCTGATGCAGCCTCATCACCCAGAGCTGGTACGACTTGCTCGCTAATTATAGCTTTGAACAAGCTACAAATAAGTCCCAACTCTTTAATAATTATCTCTGTATCATATATGTTGAATTGTAGTTCTTATTGACTTTGACTTTGAGACCTCTAGAACCATTTCTCCTCAGAGCAGCAGCAGAGGAATAAAGAAGGACAAGTGGATGATTGATGCTACAGGGCGTTGCCCATTGTAAAATGAAAAATGATTCATTCATTCATACATATGCATAAGGTAAGGTTATTTAAAAATTCAGCTAACGTTATTACAGACCACCCAAACTTTTCTCACAAAAATCTTACAAAAATGGACACCAGAGTACCTGAAACTAGGATTTTTTTTCCTCCATACTCTTAGAAATAAATTCAGTAAACCAGATTTTTAATTTCATTAGTTTCTGTAGCAAACTGTTATCAGTGGCATTAAATCAGAAAGCCTCAATCCTGTGATCTAAAACGGTTTATTTTTCTGGAGAAAATGAGTAATTATCCTAAAAATCTGTCTACACTATCTATGCTAGAGGAACATGAGGACATGCTTTTTGACAAATTTCATGCACAGCTTGTGTATGTTGCCTTCTATCTTTTACTTGCTTCATTTATTCACTTTTTATACCTTTGCTTAATATTTTTGATATCCACATGAAGAACTAGCCTCTAAAACAAGCCGTAGACCTAAAGCAACCTCAGCAGTATAAATTCTTACTACCAAATCTAACTAATATACCAATTGTGGCTGTGGATATTCTACAGCTGGCATTTTTAGAATATAGTCATATTTTGTTAAAAATATCTTTATAATGTTCTTCTAATTCTTTGAAGAGGTGGCAAATATAAAGATCAATTCCCCTTCATAGAGGATGTGTCTCAAAGGCCCCGTAGCTTAATGCTGAATTCTGAGGGCTCAGAAATGTCAAAATTTCCATGTTGTCACACACAGACGGACAGACACTGGCAGAATTTCATGGCATGTGTTTGAAGTGTATCCTCCCAGAGAAAGACAACCCTGTCACTATCTGTTCACTGCCTTTTTCACTTATTGAAGATCTCAGCAGAGTGAAGGAAGCCGATGAAGCAAAAACAATAAACATATTGGACTGTTCCACCACAAGTAGATATCTTCAGCTTTCATTCATGAATGAATGTCAAAAGGTCTCCTAAATTTTGCAGAACTAGCATCTGGATGGTAGTCTGTGGATATGAGGCCCCCCATGTTTGCCACAAATAAGCAGGTTGTGCTCACAGAGGGGATTTAGGCAGCCAGTATATGTAGATTAGTGTGACTTGATCTAACCACAAAGGATGAATTACACCTTTCAATGAAATGACACTGCTGTTTGAAAATTAATTAAATTTCCAACACAGAATACAGTGTAGAGACCAAAGAAAGCGCTGCTTAGTTAAAAAACTCTTTGTTCCATAAAGTAATTGTATTTCTATAACAGGCCTGCAGATAAAAGTTTGAAAATCCAAGAGATGGTCCTGACAAAAGATCAAAAGCTTCCGCTGCAGTGATGAGTTCTTTTGGAGGGCGTCGGAGGATTTGAAAATTGAGCAAAGACAACACACCATGAAATGCCATCGCATCAGGCAAGCACTCTGCTATGGCCAAAACATAAAGTGTCCCGTCTTCCTTTAATTCGCCATAAAATGATTTTCCTCCCCCCCTTTATTGAGTCTACTCATGGGTTAGCAGCCATGGTTCCGCAAATATTCATTAGGCGTAAATACAAAATCAGAGTGACTCACTGGCATCAGCCACCTTTTGCCCTATCAATTTGAATGCGTGGCATATTCGTAATTCATTCAGTTGCAGTAATGGGCTCTCGCCACTCTTGTAGTGGCAACCTTCAATAAAGGCAACTGCAATAATGGACTGGACCCTTTTATCCTCAGCATGCGCTGCACTTACATCAATAGTAATGATTTCTTTTTCATCAAAATGTAAAAATAGTGTTGCGCCTTGTTCTTTGGAATTCTTGCCTCTAACATATTTCTCAGTATTAGCAAGGCCTTATGTGTTGCATGCATCCAGACAGTGAGGTTGTACAGTTCACCTGGTTCATACGAGAACAAGAGCAGTCTAAGGATGAATTGAGTGCATGGATCCAAGGTATATGGGTCCAGATTAGGGGTTTAGCAAACTTTGGCTTAGCAAATGTTGCTTAAGGGAATTTCTGAATTCTGTCGGAATTCCATAATAAAAAAAGTTTTATAGATATCATCTAACTTAAAACCAACCCATTCTCATTGACAGGACATGAAACACTGTCATTTAGTCAAAGCTGCTAAAAATACTAAGACAGGCCTTCAGTTCCTTCTTACAATCACATTTAACCTAACTGGGTAGGCATCATTTGCCAACATGCAGGGTTAATATTGTCAAGCAAAAGGCAAGTGAAAACAAAGAAACTAAAGGTTCAAAGCACAGTTTTCAAACAGAATTTCTATGGCGGTCTTCTAGCTTGACGGACTTCTGATTTACTCTGTGAACTCTCCCGTCTACCAACATGGCGTTCAAAGCTCCTGAAAACGGGACCAGTAGTGCTAGGTGTACAATATTGCCATGGTGAGTGCATCAAAGGACAGTTTTTGAAAAATTAGAAGATATGTGAAAGAGTGGTAGTATTTAACACCTTCAGATGGGGTTGGGTTTCTCAAACATCTCTGCCATAATTAATAGTTTAATCAGTTAGTTGATAAACAGGAATATAACCATCAGCAGGGGGTTTGCTCTTGGTTAGATGAAATCAGCAGTACACGTTTGGTTTTCCATACATAGTTCATACATAGGTTAAAATACCTCTAAATAACTTGAGCTAATAACTTTAAAATGATAATAATTGATTGTTGTGTGATACAGAGCTTTGAAAGGGTCTTTAATTTCTTGGATTAATTTGCGGGGACTGGTTAGCACCAACTGATCTTTCAAAATAACTTTCAAGTTCTTTTCTTGGATGGTCAAAACAATATAAAGGAATCATAAAACAGATTGAGGCATTCATCATTACATCTGGACATCCATATACTGACTTATAATCAACCTTTATTCGACCTTTTAGTTATCACAAATGCTTTAGATCTCCTGATGTAAACTTCATTTCAAAGTTGAACTTATTATAGGCTTTTTTAATCCTCCGAGGATTCTCCAGGGAAGGTGGAGGGATTGTGCGCAAAGATGTATAGCAGGTATTAGAAAAAGACAAATTTGGCAGATTGTTGACAGACTCACTGAAGTGGGACAGCAGCTCATGAGGGAGTGAGTGATTTTTATCGTGTCTCTGTGCAGCTCCTCCTCATTTAGAGACAGCAGCTCTCTGAAAATGGGCCTAACGATGGCGTTCAGTTGAAAATAGTGAAAACACAAGGAATGGGAATTGCTATTATTTAATTGATTATAAATTTTACTACATGTGGCAGTCAAGAACTGCAAATCCAACATCTTTTGACATTAAAATACTATATGGTTTTCAATATCTTAATGGGGCCAATAACTTTTTAGAGATAAACTTGATTTGTTAGCCTGTCACCACCATTAGGCCTCACTTGTCAGAGAAATGGAGGTGCTGCCAAAAGGGACAAAGGGAAGGAATGGAAGATGGAGTGTTTATGAACAGCCAGTGATAAATTACATGGTGGAGGGTTTGATTAGCTTTTTATCTGCTCACGGGACTCTCGGGGATGAACAGAGACTGATGGGCTGCAGAGAGCTGACGTGCTGTTGTTTATTTGGATGGTGCATACTTGGCTGGAGTGTGGTGTGCCACAGAAAGATGAGCAGCAAAGGCTACTCTCTCAACATGAATTTAACAGCATTCTCCTCTCCCTGGTAGTGTCACTTGTCCCTTGAATCAGAAGTTATTTTAAGGTAGCTGCTCGGCACAAAATGCTATCACAGCAGGTACATTTTGCTTTGGTGAAATGAAATTTCTCCCTTTTGAATATCGTCTTTGAGTGGAAAGTTGAGTCTGGAGCCAGTTTGCTGACCTGGAGTGAGTGTGCGAGATTCTTGGGAGTTTAGAGTCATGATGTGATAATAATCCCAAAATAAATACAATAAGATATCATTAATCTCTTACATTCAGTCCTTTCATGTTCATGAAGGGAAGCACTCAACCCACGCTGCACATGTTCTTAAGCGTTCAAGGTCACCTTAAAGGAAGTGGAAAAAAAACAAAAACAAGCCTCTCATATGTAAAGAGATGGCGACTTCAAGCAGGTTAGAGTATACGTTGCTGGAAACAGAAGCATATTGAGGGGAGAAGATCTAATGCGTATTTACACTGTGCCAGAAATAGCTGAAAGGTAATCGCACATGAATAACAAGCTAAGGAAGAGAATTGTTGCAAAGAAGTCCCTGTGGATTTTAAAACTTAATAATGGATAATTCCTGCATTATCCTCATTTAAGGCCTTAACTCGCTGTGTTTTAGACACAGCATGACTTGGTCAAAGCACATAACTTACTACTTCGGGCGATCGTGGCTCAAGAGTTGGGAGTTCGCCTTGTAATCGGAAGGTTGCCGGTTCGAGTCCAGTCTCGGTCGTTGTGTCCTTGGGCAAGACACTTCACCTACCGCCTACTGGTGTTGGCCAGAAGGGCCGATGGTGCAATATGGCAGCCTCGCCTCTGTCAGTCTGCCCCAGGGCAGCTGTGGCTACAACTGTAGCTTGCCTCCACCACTGTGTGAATGGGTGGATGACTGGGTGTGTAAAGCGCTTTGGGGTCCCGCTATACAAATACAGGCCATTTACTTGAAAACAGTGGTCTTTTAAAAGGTGATATGAAAAATAATAGTTTCCATCCATCATCCATCCTTAGACTTTAACTCGCAGATTTCATATAAAAGATTGTGACAGCTCCCACTGGCTGGTGTAGCTAGATGTGATGATCAAAGTGGTGGAAATAAGGAGAAATGAGGGACACTGCCCACTCATGCCAGTCATACATTAAATGCACTTAAGCCTTCTTTTTGAATGTAATTGGGGCCGTAATTTACAAAATCATGAGGAAATTGTTTTCTTAGTTCACAGTTCAAGAGTTTGTGGGCTGTTTTCTCCTGGCTGTTCTTCATATCCAAAGATCTTTTTGTAACCATGGTGCCGGAATTAGGAACGATGCATATTTAAAACACTTCCACATTAGCTTCCAGGTCTTAAAAGTGAAGGAGTATATTTCCAGGGTTTCCAACATTGTGGCTGTGCTTTTAAGACCTCCAAACAAAGGTGCACTTGATGCGTTCTGACCAAAATTTGAAAAAAATACTTTCAGTTTTAAAGAAACTTCAACATAAACATGACTTTGTTAACTTACCAGAAAAATCCTCTTGAAACAGTTTTAGTGCATTTTCAGCTTAAAAGACTTTTTTTGTAAACGAAGATTCACTCAAATGCCAATTCAGTCAAAAACACGTCTAACCCCCTAATTACTGTTTTATACATGGTAATTATGTTCACAATCTCAGAGTTTTTATAAGATTTGTCATATTTTGCAAACTTACATCTCTCAACATCTAACAAAAGTGAAGTCAACTTTAGTTTGGTCTGTTCAGTGTATTTACAATCACACAGTGAACTGTGCAGTAAAGGGGTTTGCTTGCTTTTGCTGTAGGTGATAACCAACTATTTGTGTGTTTTGCTCCTTGTTTGTGTTACTCTAAAGAGCTGAAATCACAAAGGACAGCGAAACAGTGTGGTTTTGGAAATGTATCAATATGGCAGAACAACACTCCACCCTGTGTGTGTGCAGTCTGTCAGCATCCATTTCCTTCACTTAGAGCTAATACCCTGTATTGAGCAACAAGCAGGCGTGCTCGCAAACAGAAGCCAGGGCTAAATAACCATGCCTAATATAGCTTAGTATTCCTAGAATGGGAACCAGTACATCCAGAGTGTCTGAAACTGTTGGGCTAATCGGCCTTGATGAAAGTCAATGTGCAGACCTCATCTCCTCTCATCAATATATGGGATGGGAAACCAGAGGGCTTATATGCTGCTAAAATGGATATGGATTGATACTATTTACAAAGCTTGAAGCCCAGACACATATGTGAAGGGAGCATTAACCTCCGATTATTTTAATAACAACAGACATTTAAAGCAAGTCAACGGCAGATTTTTAAGAGATCAGGATATTTGCAAGACATGAATCTGTTAATGTGCGTCTGTTTTAAAAAAACGGGGGCCATAATCGTAATTTCAAGAACCTCTCCGGCCAAACAGGCAATGTTTTTTGAACAGCGATCATTGCAGGGAGCTTTTAAACTACATTCAAGTGTTTACTCCAACTAAACTGGCAGCTACATTACTATCCACTCCATTGTCTGTGGCCTTTAAGCAAAGCTTAACATTTAGTGAAACAGTGACAGACTCGCATCAATATGGGTTCATCCCACCAATCATTTATGGGGTTTTTTCTTCTATTGTGGCTTTTACTCGTCCTGATAACACCTGTAGTTTCATCACAGATTAGGTTCTGGTGCTGAAAGTCACCTATCAGCCTGTCTAATGGATGTGCAAAGTAGTAATGCTGCCAACTCAAAAGTCTGCTATTGAACTGGATAAAACATCAGATTTGGGCTTATCTGCCTCATTAAACTTTGCAACCAGAGCATGTATGATTGTACGAGTCAGTGCACACTGACCACATACAGCTAGAGCATTTGCTAGCCTACCAACAGCTCCACAGAAACTGTCCTGAAACTCTTTTATAGCAGTACCTGATGCTTCCTTGTATTTATAAGGTATGCAAATAATGTTTAGATGTGTGTCTGCTAGTTTTAAAATACCTCATAGTTCGTAATGTACTCTTCATAACTTTGCTATATAATGGATTGCTTTTTGGCTTCCAGCCTCCTTATGACAAGATGCCTTCACTGTTCAAAGGCTTTCATTATGTTGAAAGCTTCACAAAATTCAGAAATTTGTGCTTTATTATTGGTGTAAAATTCTATTAAAAAGCTTCAGCGCAGACTTCACTACCTAGCTAATTTGTCTAAATGTATTCCCAATTTTACTCAGACAGTCCTTGGACAAGAAAACTATGCAGTCGCTTAACTCAGGCTTTTAGCAGAAAAGATGAAAACGTAATTCTTCCAGTGTTCAAGTCTATTTGAGTGTTTCAAAAACCTTAATGAGCACCAAAGACAGTCATGCTTTCATCTTTGTAACCCTCTTTGAGTTTGCAGCCATAGTTTTTATAGCAGAATACTAGAAAATATGTGAGGTTTTAGACTTTAATAGAACATAAACACTTAAAATGCTGCAATTCCTAAGTGGTGGGATTAGATATTTAACACAACCCATTTTCATATCTAACTGGCAAAAGCTGCAGTCGTGGTTTGTTTATTGTGTTATAACTAGACCCCTTGACACATAATATAATATTCACCAGACTGCATACCGCTGACAAACTCATGGATATCCAGACTATTAATAATTGAAAAGGGCACAGGTGTCAATGCAAATATGAGGGCAGGCTTAGATGCATTATAATAATTAATAAACAGATGGGACATAGAAAGAAATTTGACATGTTTTGTGAGGAACAGAAAAAGTCATGCCAACATTTAGTCAGTGACATCTGAAAACTTCTGTGCTGGGCCCCAAAGGAGATACTTTGAGTACAACAAATCTCAGTGTCTGAAAGTTGCCAGCAGATATGACTGTTATTAACTTCTGGGAAGTCAAAACTGTAAACACAGAGTAAGTTATAGCTGTATAACAATGACATTTTGTTAGTTGTATTACTTAACCGATTCTAAAATTGATCAACTGGATGTCCTCCCAGTTTAATGGAATGGCAGTGAAGCACAATAAATGTTAAATACATTTTGCTTATACTAGACAGCTATTTATGTGAATGTACCATGACTGATACAGTCTAGTCTTCAGTGGCAACTATATTGGATATTTGCTGATAAATTAAAATTTAAAAAGTAAGAGACATGAGAAGCACCCTTCTTCAACTATAATGTGAGTGTTTGTTACCTCTAGATCCCCTGTTGGCAACACATGTTTGAAACGCAATGAACACAACAAGCTAATCTGAAAGTCGGGCAGAGCTCGAATGATTAAATCGAAAACGAAAAGTAAGAAGTACAGCAGTCCCTCGTTTATCGCAGGAGTTACGTTCTAAAAATAACCCACGACAGGTGAAATCTGCGAAGTAGCCAACTTTATTTTTTACAATTATTATAGATATTTTAAGGCTGTAAAGCCCCTCACTACACACTTTGGATGAACATTTTCACACTTTTCTCTCTTGTTTAAACACTCTCAAAGTTCAAACCTTTGTAGAAAAATAAGTCCAGTATTACAGAATGAAACCAAAGATCAAACCCTGTTTTCAGGTCCAGAACGTGGGAATAGAGCAGCTGCGAGAGAATTCAACATTAATGACTCAATGGTACGGAAGTGGAGGAAGCAAGAAAAATGCCGCATAACGTTTCGTCGACATTGTTGTGTTTGTTGGGGAGAAAACTTACAAACATACAGTACTCCCTCTTCAGCACAGATGATATTCAGTTACATATCTCTTTTAAGTCCCAAGATGTTTCCAAACTACACATTTTACAAAGGTGCATGGATTCCATTAGAGGTTGGATGGCTGATAACTTTCTTCAATTAAATGAGGAGAAAACTGAAGTCCTCATTTGTGCTCCTAAAAAAATGGTACCTGTGGTTATGGAAAACGTAGGACCTCTCACTACATTTGCCAAACCTTCTTTTAGGAACCTTGGTGTAACTTTTGACTCAGCTCTGACTTTGGACGCTCATGTTAAATCACTGGTTCGCTCCTGTTTTTATCATTTAAAAAATATTGCTAAGCTGAGTCCCATTGTATCATGCTCAGAAATGGTCATCCATGCATTTGTCTCATCTCGTTTGGATTATTGTAATTCTTTGTTCATTTGCCTCTGTGGATCATCTGCAAGTTGTTCAAAATGCTGCTGCAAAGCTTCTGACCAAGTCGTCTTAATCCTCTCACGTTACTCCTCTGCTGATGCAGTTGCACTGGCTCCCCATAAAATTCAGAATAGATTTTGACTTTGACATTCAGGGCTCTGCATGGACAAGCACCAAGCTATATCAGAGATCTTTTACATCCTTACATCCCCAGCAGGTCCCCGAGGTCATGTGATCAGGGCTTCTTGGTTGTCTATCATACGAGGCTGAAAATGAAAGAGCGTTTGTAACTGTAGCCCCCAGACTCTGGAACTCCCTTCCTTTGACCCTGAGATCTGTGGACTCAGTGGTTTCATTTAAAAAACAGCTAAAAACTCATCTTTTTAAACTTGCTTTTGGTTGATTTCTGTTTTTCTGTTTTAGCTTTTCTGTGAAGTGTGTTGTGATTTTTTTTTATCTTGAAAGGTGCTATACAAATAAAATTTTACTTACTTACGACAACACTGCTAGCCTGCGTTCAGCTTCAGCTGAATTCTGTACTATACAGGAGACACGGCGTGGAGGAGATTGATTGACAGTGGTCTACAGCCGATCAGGACGCAGAACACAATGTGCTGTAAAACAAAACCAAAAAACCAAAAAAACCCCACATGTAAAATTGCACACAAAGAAATCCGCGAAACAGCGAGGTCGCGAAAAGTGAACCGCGTTATAGCGAGGGACCACTGTAGTACAGTTATTTGACAGTTATCTATCGATCATTTGCCTCTAGCACTTGCAGGGGTACACCAAGTTGTTCCCAGGCCAGCAAGAGACATTCTCTCCTCAGTGTATCCCGGGATTCCTCTTGGTGGGACATGCATCACCTAGTAGCTCGCTTAGCAGGTGGCCAGGAGCTCTGGTCTGGTGCCCACACCACCTCAACTGAGATATTTCAATGTGGAGGGGAGTAGCAGCTCCTCTCTGAGCCCCTCCTTGTTGGCTGATGTCCTCACTCTATCTCTAAAGCTGAGCCCAGCCACCCTTCGGAGAAAACTAATTTCCGCCGCTTGTATCTGTGATCTTATTCTTTTGCTCACTACCCAAAGCTCACGACCATAGGTGAGGGTAGGAACATAGATCGAAGGGTAGATTGACAGTTTCACTTTTCACACCGAGCTCTCTTTGCACCACAACAGACCAGTGTCTGCATCAGTGCTGATGCCGCCCAAGACGATGCGCTCCAGTTTTAATGAGTGAAGTTCTACAATTTTATTCCATTCTTACTTGTTAATTGATACTTATCAGTATCTGTGTCTGTGAGATGCACTCATTACACCCTAATACTGATTCCTTAGTATCTTCCACCTCTTGTCAAAACGGTCTTATTGTCTGGTTGCAAAAAACCCCAAAATGTCGATGCCAAAATGCTAAACTAAAGGCTATGCCAGGTCCCAGCACAGGGACTTTCATAATGGGGACGGTTGAGTAGTCACTAGTAATTGTCACGTTGGCTGTCCAGACCTGTCAGCATCTTATAACCCTTACAGTGTTCTGTGACGTCTGTATGACTCCTGTGAGAAAGAGGGGATGTTTGGCACAGGGGGTGTAGATGACACAGCTCTGAAGTGTTTCCAGTTCACTACAGGCAAGAGCTTCCTCCACCCAGCCCCCTGCCCCTCTTTTGGCTCCAGAAACAAGCAGTAAAAGGTCAAAGAAACCTATGCTGCCTGACATATTACCTGTTTATCTTCTCCCAAAAAATCCCCATTGACCTCCAGTCACGTTCTCTTTCTACCTCCTGAACTCAGCAGAACTTATTCAAATTAAACGTATATTTTAAATATATCTATGGATTGATCACTACCTTAGAATTATATGGGACACCCAGGCTTCATTTATTAGTTTTCTGTTTGAAACAGCTACTACATCCCTCTGGGTGAATATACACTATTATAGGACCACAGAAAACAGATGAATTACCTCTGACGTGATTGTCTTACAGTGCCCTGTTTTCATTAGCACTCACCCTGTTCTCTTTAGGCTCTATCTCAATGTGATGCTCGTATCTACTGTATGTTGTCAAAATCCAGTGGGTCAGTTATTTAGACCTAGAATCAGGAGCATTGTTATTTAGTTAAGGAGAACGTCTGTTTGCTTTAAAAAATTCAGAATCATCAAATTTGTTGATGCTTTTATTATCCCTAAATAGAATGAACTGTAAAAAATATAACCACATACATCTAATAAGAAACTATAGCTGATGCTGATGACACACATCAGCAGATTTTGCAGTGCAGATAGGCTGTTTTGGTACTGATGGTTGCAAACTCCCCTTGAGATTTTGGAGAAAAACACCATATCTACCATCCTTGCCTATGCAGTTAATTAGAGTCCTTAATCTTCAGCCATAATTGTAGCTCAATATGTGTTAAATGATGACAAAGATACTGTAGCCCCCCCTGCTGTACAGGAGCATACAATGTCCAAGCAATGTTTAAGATAACGAGCGAGAGGCAGGAGAGAGAGAGAGAGAGAGCGCACCATGGCTTAATATTTTTAGGCTGCTTGCTTCTGCGCCGCTGCTTTGTAATTATGCATGCAACTGGCACACGGCAAGTTATTTATACTGTGGAATGTGTTGCCCAACTGCCATGAATCTTCTGATTGGTGCAATTGCTTTTCTAGGTCAGACAGTGGATCACATGCGCACACTCACACAGACAAATATTCCCTTTCTCGCTCCCACACAGCCAAATGCTTCCACCGGGGAAGGTGATGTGCATTATTCGCCTGGTTGCTCCTCTTCCTCCCCAATCTAAATATAAACGTGACTCATAGCAAGCCATGGCACTTACACTGACTCAAGATGGCGGCATACCTTCAGTGGTTCTTTACTAAGTGTGACAGGTCCTCTTTCCTCCATTGGCATAGTTTTCTGTTTTTCTTCCACCCTGTTCCTTACTGTAACAGTGTTACAGTATTCTACCACCTGTCAGTGGATGGATGATAATTCCTGTTGCCTAGGATTAATGTATAGGTAATAAACGTGGCAGTGCCAGCTGTTACGAGTTGCTCGGTGACCCCCCAGGAGTGGTGATCAGGTGGGTGCTCATCTGGCGGCTGCAAAGGCAGGATGAATCTTGGCTCTGCCCCATCGCCTCTCTCCTTCTCTCTCTCTTCCTCGCTTTCTCTTCGTACTGGTCTCTTTCTCTTTCTGCCTGTCTACGGTGTCCCCTGAGCTTGGTGCGTCTGTGGCCTCTGACAACAAGTGTTGTAAAGGCACCAAAGGAGAAATATATCATTTTAATCATTTTGCACCTCAGGTGTGGTTTCAAGGTTAGCAGAGGTGTGGATGAAAGTCTGCATCAGCAACTGTGAAAGGTAATATAAGTCTACATATAAGCCCTAGTTGTGAATAAAAAACAATTAGTAGATTTTAAAAGGAAGGTTTTATGATAGTTGTTGTTTGGCACACTGTACATAAACCATCGCTTGATTTAGCAGTGTGCAAGGCAACCAGCTGATCAGAGTCTCTAAAAGAAATCATGATCAAACCATGCTACCAAGCTCAAACTTTTAAGTGGAATTTAAGCTTGTTAGCAACCCTGAAGTAAGCCTTTATCATACATATATTTTGTTGTTAATCACTATAAAAGATTAACTTGCAAACAGTCTCTGACCCTTTTCTCTTCTTACCTTGCAATCCATCTGTTCAAGCCAACTGCACTAAAAAAAAGAAAGGTTCCCTTATGAGGCTGCTTTGAAGCCAGTGCATTGACAGTCTGAAAGGAAACCTATGAAACATTGTCAGTTACTACTCCAGTCCAGCTAGTTATGTGAATGAAGGTAGCATCCAGGCATGCTAAGATGAATGCTGACTGTTAAATAAAGATCTTTGTCGCAGAATCTCTATTCTCATATGACTGTTGTTTGAAATAGATCTTAGGGGCTGGAGTACAGGCTTCTCCTGTGTGATTGGTTCGACAGAAGCCCATGACAACACTCTTTTGAACGTATTTCAGTCTAGCCTGTTGGTCTGACTTCCAGCTTTGTCACAGTATCGATCATCTCAATTCCACCAGCAATGCCTCAGTGGTCATTGTTTCAACCTTGGACATTTTTTAAAATTTTCTGCTCTTTTGTTGTCACCATTTATCACACTTCAGTACAACACGCCCCTCCCCTTCATGTCGAAAAGTAGGATAATGGAAAAGATAGTTTTGATAAGATTTACTTCATTTTGTTAGATTATTATCAGAATACAAATGGAAATCTGGCTCCTTTATTGTTGTTGTTGTATAATTGAGTTCTTGACTGCCCTGTACTCTGTGGTTGAGGTCTTTTTTTCACCACAATACAGGCAGACTGGGCTACATTTCAAAATGCTGACCACAAACTTGACACCTGGAAAAAGTTTTGTTAAATAATAAGTGCAGCAACTTTTTTATTAAAACCTAACCTAGGAGTGGCCTAGGTTAGGTGTGACCAAACAGACCATTTCACAAAAAGCCAGACTGAAAAGTTAACTGTGTTCACTTCAGTACAACGTCATAATACACGTGATATCTTTATTGTTGTTCTTTCGTGCGGGCAAACAGACAAAACAGCCCCTCGGCCGCCACCTGAGCAATGAATCAGATTTGGGCCATAAAGTTTGCAGTGTGAACGCAGCCTGTTCTCTTAAGGATGGGCAACAGTATTAAAGGTAGGGACACACAGAACAGAGAGGCTTGGAGTGCAACACACATCCAGGGAGTGTGACTTCACTTTCATCTGATGACTCAGTCTTTGAACAGCAAAGAGTTTTGTTTTTTTGAACGTTAAAACGTTATTGTTATACATCTTGTAGAATCTTTAAATCCTTTACTTGAAAGCTAAGCAGTCGCCTCTGGACTGATCCTGTTTGGTTGGTTTTTCTAAGGCTTATTTTGTGCTTGGTCAGATTTGTCCTTTCGTTGCATCTAATCAATTAGTCCAGGGTCAAACTGGACTAATTGTTAACTGTTAACAGGCAGTAACAGGAAATAAAATGTGTGTTCAAAAACCATTTTCAGGTATAAGTTTGGCATGTGTAAGTCTACACTGACTGTAGCACCTAAACAGCCATTAAAAAAAGTTTAATTACTTTATAAATGCATGCAACTGCAGGTGTAATTTAAATTTATGTCCAAGATGAAGTATTTTGTGGCATTTTTGCACACGTCATGTATATAGCATTTAGCATATAGCATGCATAGTACATAAAAATTGTGATTTGTGATTTTCCACAAAGTTTCCAGAATAAACTGATGAATATTAATCTGGGCACATGCTGCTCCTTTGCAGTCATCTCCTCACATCCACCACCTTCCGTACCCCTTCACACTGGTGTAATAGCGCAATCTTGAGAAGCAAATATCCTGGGAGGTTGGTGCGAACTTGATGTGGCCAACATAAATTGGATTTGCATGCGATTTGAAGGGGAACACTAGCTCAGTAGGAGCTGCCATGCTGGGGTAGCAGGTCCTCTCTTGACTCAAAATGCTTCTCAGGAGGGCTTCCTCTGAGTTTTTTTTTTTTTTTTTTTAATCCTCATTCATTTAATGTTGCCGTGTTTGGACTTGAATTACCACAGAGATTAATGTTATTTTATTTGTTTACCTATCAGATCCATTTTATCGTGAAGCACATCCAGCTACAACAAATGGAACAATCCTGCTGTAAATTATAACCAAATTATTTGAACTCAATGGAAATTTTTATGGGTGTATTTGTTCTTTTAGGGTTTTGTTTGTTTTGTTCTTTTGGTTTTTTTTTAAAGAAAAAAGTTACAATATTAGTGTAATAAATATACATAATATACTGTGTTAATAATAATAATGGATTGGATTTATATAGCGCTTTTCAAGGCACCCAAAGCGCTTTACAATACCACTATTCATTCACTCTCACATTCATACACTGGTGGAGGCAGCTACGGTTGTAGCCACAGCTGCCCTGGGGCAGACTGACAGAAGCGAGGCTGCCATATCGCGCCATCAGCCCCTCTGGCCAACACCAGTAGGCAATAGGGTAAAGTGTCTTGCCCAAGGACACAACGACCAGGACAGAGAGCCCAGGGATCGAACCGGCGACCTTCCGGTTACAGATGCGATTCCCAACCCCCTGAGCCACGGTCGCCCACGGTTGTGTGTGTGTATAATTAATTTCAATCAGAAACTATGAGATGCAGCCTGTAATCGAATTGCCTAAATGGAGCATAATTCCCTGGGAGACTGTGTTTCAGAGAAATGCTTTCAGACAGCAGAGATTTATGTAAAATATGTGTGTCAACATCAGGAAAATCGCCCTTATATGTCTTATACAGTCTCTATGAATGCCACCCTTTTATGGTCTGGCAGCAGTTCTGTCCAGCACAGACTTGTTCACATGATGCAACAGACCACCTTATATAACACTCATCTCCCCTGGAACTGGAGCAGAAAACCACCAGAGCCAATCGTAAGCACTCCCCTTCCCATTCCCAGAGAGTTTACCACCTTTCAAAATAAGATTGTCTAAATACATATGCAGAACACATAATCAGAACAGTAATTTAACTTCCTGAACAATGGCTGGTTGCATTTTCATTAGGCACTAATTAGTAATCAATACATAATTTTACAAGAGAGGGCTGTTATAGTGTTGGTAATTGCTTCTCATAATATGCTGAAATGCAAATAGAATAGGATCAGTTCTCAAGTTGTGGGCTGAGGCTGAGCATGGCAACAATGGAAGGCTTTGTTTACCAAGCACTGATAATGAATGTAGTGTGGCACTAGGAAATTACAGTCCTCATTTTGGCATTTCCTTTGGACATTATTTTTTAATTAAAAGGAGAAAATGGACATCCAGGAATAAAATATTGACTGACATTCATTATATGCACGACAAAAGCTAAAGTTGAACCTATAAAAATGAAAGCAATGTTGATTTAAAAATGAAGATGTATATATTTATCCACGAAAATCTTCTTATATAGTCTTTCGGTTGGCCAACTCAATTTAAATGTATATGGTCTCTATTATTAAAGACTGCATTTGTCTGCATAAATATGATACTGTGGTATATTTATTACAGTTATCATTGAAAACTATATATTCTGAGAACATTGAAAGAAATGTCTGTGTTAACAAACCAAGAAGTAAAGATTTACTTTATACCCTTTGTTATGTGAGTGAACTGTTACTATCACGGTGTTCCTGAGGAGACTCGGTACCTCATACAGTATCACTGGACTAAACGCTGGACTCAAAGGCACAAAGGAGGAGAAATCAAAGGTGGCTGCAAAGACCACGGCAGCCAAGAGTTTTCAGAACAAGATTAGCCTTAGCACTCCAGATAGAGATGTTCTAGACAGATTAGTGACTGACTTTGACCCTTAAACATGCTTAAGTCATTTTTAAAATGTCGCATTATGAATTTAAACCTGCATATGATCAAATAGATTAGAAATTGATTAGATGATCTTACTGACCACACACACGATCTTAGAAGTCCTGCATTTGTATCAACATCATTAAAAAGGCAGTTGCTGGATTTTTGAGAACTTTTTTTAACCAAACTAGGTTAATGTTGTCTCAGAACTGACAACAGAAGGTTCTCACTGGTTAAAACAAACACAGAAGGAAAATTGTGTATAGTGTCCCGATTGTGTCCTCTGAGGCAAGTACTTTGGGAATTTGTAACAAGCAAATATTAGTGTGACTGCATAAAAAGTAATGAATGAAATGTAAAATTACTACAGAGGAAAAAAATGACACAAAGCTAATACCTAAAGAAAAAAGCTTGCACAGCTTCTATCATGTGTTCAGTTTCCTACTGTGAAATAATGCAGGAGCCATAGACAGCCTGTGCCTGATAAAGGTGTGGAAGTTAGAAGGTAGTGGAGCTTTTTGCAAAGATAGAAGTGTAGGTGTTATGATCATCCGCACACATTTTTCTGCTGCTTTCTGGGTTCAGGATTAGGGGGCAGCAGTCTAAGCAAAGAGGCCCAGACCCCTCTCTCTCCCCCGCTACGTTCTCCAGCTCATCAGGGAGAACACTAAGGCGTTTCCAACCCAGCTGAGAGAGATAATCCTTCTGTCGTCTCCTGGTTTTGCCCCAGAGTACATGCTACCTTATTATCTTACAGGAATCTGAGAAGCATCCTAAGCAGATGTCCGAACCATCTCATCAATGTGGAGTTCTACACTAAACTCCTCCATTTCCTCCAGTAAGAATCCAGTCACCTTTTAGAAGAAGCTCATTTCCACCACAGTCTTATTCTTTTAGTCATTATCAGTCTAAATGGTCTTTTCTGTCATCTGGAATGGCTTCAAGGCTTATTTCTGCAGATATGTGTACAGGTGTGGCTTTAAATTCTGGCTTGTGGCAGACTGTGGCAGAAGCATGATACATTAATGATAAAGTGATAGAGGGAGTGATGCAAATGTTTTTTTCCTCTCTCCACTTCACAGTTCTTGGTATGCATCTTTCCCCCAAAACACATTTTTCACCTGCAGTAATGTGAATAGACATGATAGCAATTCAATCATGGATTCAGGCTTGTGTAGACCTCTACTATGAATGTGCAGAATACACAAAGATGACATGAATCTACTCATCTCTCTCTGTAAGAACTGCTGGAGTATTCCTCTAAAGCAATCACTTACACTCAGTGTCCCTCTTGAAAAATAGATTCTACACTGCCCTAGCTTGCTGCAACTTGAAGCTCAAATTCATATCGAAGCCTGAAACCCTTTGTGAGTTTATAATGAAAAACAGTTCAGCTCTTCCAGAGTCCACACCCCTGAGTGAAGCATATTCAAGCTGTTAAAGCTTGCAGGAACCACACAGCTGATTTGATGTCTCCGAATGTCACTATCCAAAATAAGACTATTGATGTTTAGCAAAACTATCGACTCAGTAGCTAATTAGTGTGCCATCAGAGGTTGAACTTAACTGTGCTGGATACTCTCCTCTTTATTTTACTGGTTTGATTATTTGCAATGTTGTTTTGCAAAGTTCAGAATGTGTTGCATTCAGAGGCACTGCGACAATACATTCTTGATCAAATCTATAGGTCAAATTAGCATTTAATTTGTAGCAAAAGCAGCATGTGGCTCATAATTCACAGCCCTCATAAATGTCGATGCTTAAAAAAATCTAAAGGTTTGTTACTTAATACTTATTCAAGTCTGCTCAAATTAAAACAGAGAAGCTGCACTAATGTAGCCTCTCTGTCTCATCTGCAGCCCTCTTCTCTGCTAATTATGGATAATGGACACAAGCAGGGGAGGTACAGTCCCTTCTGCCAGAATAAAAACAACTGATTAGGAAGACCTGAGCTGCGTCATAGAGGGACGAAGAGGGCTTCGGTCATCAGACGTGCTGCACCTTTCTCTTTACTTTGTTATTTTGGTGCGTCAGATGATTGATTGTTCCGGCTGTAACCACACTACTCTCAAACGTACTTTTAGAAAGATTAGTATCTGGAAAGGTCCTTATTTACACATGATATAACATGAAATTGAGCAGAAGTTTTCTAAAGCACAATTAGTGAAAAATTGAATAATTAATCATAGGTCTTTTATGAATTGGCAAATCCAAGTAGGTGGATATAAGCCTGCATTCAGAAATACCCTTCTCAGGAAAAAAGCATTCTTGTGCTGAGAAATGAGGGGTATTTACAGGAATTTTCTAAAAGAAAATGGGAAAAAACTTTCACTTTTAGAGAGTAGTTAGTATATGTGCACATGCTTGTAGGAAAGCCTTCATTTCTTTGAGCAAATGTAGAGAGAGGTCTCTGTAGAAATGTTGTTTTATATCAGCTCAAATCAATGGGGACTGATGCTCAAGACAGTCAGCTAGCCAAATGTGTTTCCTCTCCTACCATTAATATTACCTGTCCATCCCCATGGCATAGTAATGTTTGTCCTGTTTGTGCTGTTGAAAAGTGATGAAATGCAATGCAATGCTTTTATATGATGTTGTAGGTCCATACATACTACAAACAGGCCCTTTTTGGCTGGTGCTAGGTGGTAGCTAGGCAACCTGACGGTGTCTTGATACAGTACATCATGCATACTGTAACTGAAGTTTTGTGGATATAAATTAGACATTAGAGCCATTAAAACAGGTCATTTTAGCTCATTGCTACATGATTACTGAGCAGCATAATGACATCATAATGTGTAGTATCATCATATCTGAAGCTAAGTACCAGTGTGCCAAGCACCTTGTTCAAGTTCGGTTGCGTAGGAGGTTTCAATTTAAGAAACATCCACATAGTCAGAGATATTTGTATAATTCCAAAATTTTAAAAACTAATAAAATCACTTTTCTTTTAAAAGCATGAACAATTCAGAGTGACACTACTTAAGCAGTAGTGTACATATTTACATTGAATTTTTTGTGGGAGTGTGCCATTTTCATCAGCTCGAGAAAGGCTGGTGACTAGAGATGGACTGATCCGATATTACGTATCGGTATCGGTCCGATACTGACCCAAATTACTGGATCGAATATAATATCGGTGAGAAATAAAAAATGTAATCCATCCATTAAATATCAAAAAAGCCCCTCACAAAACTTGCTACACGGCGTAACTCGGTTCATAACCGTAGCACATCGCAGCAGTATGCATCACGTGATAGAGCGGCTGTGTGTATTTGTAGCCTCGCTACCAAACCAGCATTTCATCTCGGAGGAAGTTTTCCCAGAGAGAAGTAAAGCAAGTGTGTAAGTTCATCTGAATGTTTGTAAAGCATTCCCACGTTAAGCTTAACAACAGATATATGGAGCGACTGCCTCTCTCTCTCTCTCTCTCTCTCTCTCCTGCTGCTACTTCAATCGTGAAACTGATCAATGATCAGCTGATCGGCTTTTCTGTCGCGAGTCCGTCTCTCTTCTTAGTTTTTGGCCCACTTCTCACCAAAAAGAGGAAACCAGCGGCTGAACAACAGCAGCACTATTAACCTTGATAAGCTGTTGTTAGAATTTATTTAATATTACTTTCTAGACCAGGATCCTTTTCTACGCAGCTGACGGCTGGTAACTGTGCAGGGGCGGATCTAGCAAAGTTTAGCCAGGGGGGCCGATAGGGCATGAACAGGGAAAAGGGGGAACAAAGACATACTTTTCTTTCTTATTCTCATTTAAAATGTGTAGCTTTTAATAAAAAATTATCCGAATCTTACACCCAAAGTTTTAATCTGATGTAAAATATATAGAAGTCCATTACTGTATATATTAACTATTAAGTCTAATATACCCTAGTAAGCTATACTACTTTTTCCTTTGGGAAGATACCATCTGTGCAGTCTGCAATTCTGTTGAAGAAAGATGTTGAATCTATTTAATTATTCTTGAAAAATAATTTATTTCTGTGCATTTTCCCCCCTGCATCGAATTAAATTTGATTACATCGATTAAGCATCATGAGGTGGAGGGTGGTTCCCTATTTTTTTTTTTGCTGGGAGTTTGCAACCCTATTAGTTAGGTTGCTTATAATTTCTGCTAAGTACTCTTTAAAATACCAGAATAGGGAGGATGGAGTAGGTTTAAGTTTACTAGATTGATCAGTATTGCTGAACTATGAAATATTTTGGGCGCAGTGTATTTTTTACATACAGGTATAACAGAAAAAAAGTGGTATCGTGCCATCTCTACTGGTGACCTGCAAGCTCACAGAACTGACCTTTTAAAACTTCTAAAACTATGCTGTGCTAACTGTGATTGTGTCCCATTAAACTATAACTGTATTTGCGTGACCATTTTTATCTTTCTTGCTGTCAGGAACCCTTACCGTTTTGTCCATTTTGATCTGCCCAGCATTGTGCTCTGGTTCTTGATGAAACATAAAAGGTCATAAAAGGTCCAAATAGCTTGACTCACAGAATACTGAGTTTGCCTTTGTGATGGGCCACAGCCAGAATCTGAATGCACCCCGCTGGTTTCACGCGGATCTCCATATGGAAAAGGAAATAGGTTTGTCACATTTAACTGCTATTACGCTTGAAGAAATACTACACAAAAGTCTAAAATATGGTCATAGTGTGGCGAGTGTTTGCCCTTTTCATCATTTCAATGTCCCTGCTCTGAAAATAAGAATCGCTTATGTTGTCTTTACTAGAGTCTTCACCCAAGAAATAATCCCAGCCAGTCTGTATGCTTTCTTGCAGACATCTAGCCCTTTGTTTTTAGGTGATGGTGAAAACTGTGTTTTATAACATCTGCAGTAATGCAGTGAAACGGTTATGCAGTCGTTAAGGGCAAATGCAAACTGATTTACATTGATTTACAGGTTGGATGGCGCTCGGAATGACTTGGGTGAGCTGGAGATGGTAATCAGTGTAACTGCCAGGCAGCACCAAATCATTTTCTGTCTGTTTCTCTTTTTTTACTCTAAATTATATAAGGACAACCTCCTACGATAATTTTTTATGTGTATATGTACACTGACAGGTGATTTTATTTTGAAAAGTCCCATATTTTGCTCACAACAGTAAACTTTAATCTCCATCTACAATGCTCAGGATGGAAAATGGTCAGTGCTTTCTGAGGAACAAATCTCTGCAGAGGTTTACTGTATTGTCTACAGCGAGACTAATTCAATTCTCCCGTCCTTTGCTGCCAGCTTTATGTCCCAGTCAAAGCATGCTCTCATCAAACAAACTTGATTAAAAAAAGTCTATGTGGCTGCTGGATGATGCAGTTTGTGTGCGTGTGTGTGGCTGTGTGGTTTTGTCCCAATGTCCTAACATACAAAAGGACCTTTGTTTATCCATTTAAATTCTGACATAGGGCCAAAAAAGCATGTAGGTTACTCAGGGCCACAGAGATCGACCTCAGTGACAATAAGCCTGCAGTCTGTGACTCGGAAAACATGTTGCTGTTTTAGTATGAAAAGCTCAACAGTCTGTTTTGCATTATTCACTTTCAAGTGTTCAGTCAATCAACTTTAGCGGGAGGAAAGAGTGGATTTGATACGGTTGACATCAACACAATATGGCATTGATGGAAAATGCATATAAAATATGGAGTGCATATTTCTTTGTGTGTGTTATTTTTTTTAGTTAAAGAAAGAAAAGTTCTACTGAGCAGATTTCAACAGCTTTTGAGGCATGTGCATGACGGAGAGGTGAAATAAATGTTGAGGCATATTGTCTGGTGTGGAAACAAATTCCATGGAAGCTCATTAGATGCCCCACCTCAAAGATTCCTAAAGAAAGAATTGGTGAGAAGGTCCAGCACAAAATTGGATTTCTTCCACTCTCTTAACTGCAGAATACCTACCACTCAATGTGAAACTAATGAACTGGCCCTGGATATGTGTCTGAGATCAAACACAGGCACCCACAGTAGCAAGGGCAAACATACGCTTTAAGGATTATTGGCTATTTTCTTCCCTCTGCTCTCAAAATGAAAGAATATCTAAGCATCACTGCAAGTGTATTATATTTAAATAAGATCTAGTGCATGTGTGTTAGTCTATATTGAGTGAGAATGAGTTGTGCTTATCATAAACTCCCAGTTGGTGGTTTCTTTTTGTTGGTAATGAAATGGCTCTGAAGGAGTAAAGTAGCAGTAGTTGTTATCTAAAGACAAAAACACCAGTTTATGGCCCAATAAAGCAATTTTAGTGCATGCTAATTCCATAGTTTTTTATGTTCCTTAGTTTTTTTCCTCTTAGTGATCTTATCTGGATCCATTTATCTGGATCTTTTATATTGTTCGTTATCATTTTGATATTGCCCGTCTCAGATAGCATCAAGGCATTTTGAACAGCTACAAGAGTGTGAAGGCAGAAAAATCTTTAAGCAATCTGAAACCTCGGAAGGAAAAATCCAGGTTTTGGTGTCAATGGTGTGAAGCCTTTTTTTTTTCTAACTCTGGAATTTTCTTTGACAGTCAGCATTTAAAGCACAGGCAAAGATTTTACTTCTAACTAGAAATAGATTGACCAGAATGAAGTTATGGAGCTAAAATGCATGGTAAGGTTTAAGTCAGAGGCATAGACTTTTACTTTTGCTTTACTGGAAAAAAGGTTTTGTATTATAGCAGTCTGCTTCTCTACAGTAAATGTATAACTGGTGTCTCTGTTAAAATCAGCACTGAATATATTTTCATTGGTGGAGAAAGATACTGTATTGATAGTAATGCCATGATTAGAACTTAGGTTCTCTCATGTTTATCACCCATTTGTCCTTGTTCTGTTTCATTTACATTTTGCTCTATATTGGACAAAAGTACGGGGCTACCTGCGCATTACAATGCTGCTCAGCCACAGAAAAACAATGAACCTGCTGATTCTGTGAAGCTCCTGTTCCTGTTCTGAACTTAATGCAGAAGATGTTTGGAGGTCTACAGTTATCAGGGCACTGGCAACGTTTATGCACTATGCACTTCATCACTCAGCGACCCTGCTCTGTAACGTCACTCGTCTGCCACGAGTTGATGTGACTCTACTGCAATAATACCGCTTACATGTAATATCTGCAGGGGAAGAAATTTCGCAAACTAACTTGTTGTAATAGTGGAATCCTATCGAAGTACCACACAATGGGATACTGCAATGGGACTGAAAATACCCAAATTAAAAGATTAACAGGTGTGACCAAGTAATTTTGTTCATATATTTTGTGTTAGCTTAGCAAAGCTGTGACACCATGGGTGCAGTGGGTAGCTGCATTTCCATTGATGCTCTCTTTAAATAAGAATTGTTACATTTCGAACAATTGTTACAAATTTCCCTAATTTTTTGATTTATCGTGAGTCAATGGTCATCTTAGTATAGTTTTAAAGCAAAGATGGGGGGTGCATCAGGATGATACTTAATAACACGACTGCTTATATCTGGCAGAGGTAATTAGAAATAAAAACATGGCCATAATAAAGGGCTGCTTTAGATAAAAGACTCTTGTAGCTGAGATTAAATTATGACTTAAAATGTTTTAATATGACTTAAACAGAATATACATGCACTATAAAAAGTGTATGTAGTGCATATAATATCATATTACATCAGCATGATTGCTGCATTAAACATCTGATCTAAAGTTTGTGTTATCAGTGTTTTATGTCAGCCTTTAGCGTTCATTTCTACGCTGTGCCTGAAGAGAGATAATTGCCTCTTAGCTAAAGTCTAACTTTGAGTTCATACGTCCCGTCCCTCTCTTCGACTCCATCAGTCGAGCACGCTAATGAGTGTTTCCTAGCAACAGTTAAAACAGGGCTAGTAAAGTCAGCATTGGCAAAAAGACTGCTACTCGCTGAGATCTTTTTCTTTTCTTCTCAACAAGCTATTCATGTGCCATCTGCATGCACGAACAATGCCCGTTTTCACATTAACATCAGAAAGCTTGTTCTCCTCTGCCAAGATTTAATTATGTTGCATTCTAAATTAGCCACCATCTTGAAGCCCCAGTGCCATGTCTTTGATGCAGTAACATGGATGATGGGAAGAACTCATGCTGGACATGAAGCTGACAATATACACACATACCTATACATGCATAACACCTCACCCCACGTGGCTTTGCCTGCAACAATAACACGCTAATATAAATATATCCTGGACAGAACTGTGTTTTTTTCCACCCTGTAATGACTGTGCATGTGCACTCACACCAGGTGATGGTGTCCTGAGGGGTGGACACAATAGTTGGTTGTATGTATTTATAATTAAAATATGTGACACTGGTATTCTTCCCATAATTGTAATGACTGAAATTATACCTTGTATTATCCCTTTTAACAAAGATTGAAAAGTGAAGGAGACCCTATCATCATGATCGCCACAGAGATCTGTGAGATGAGCCAAATGTGACTCAAATTAGCCTTATTGGCAAATAATCCACATTTGCTTTACACCTGTAGAAGCCAGATAATGCAGTTTGATTGTAGTATCATCCAGAGTGCAGACGGCGTGCTGTCATTCAGTGTGTTACATGAGAGGATTGAGTCCTGATCAACTGTAAGCAGACAGGAGGGGGATTTCAGAGAGAGTCTGATTTACTTTCTAGATTGGCTCGTTTTCTGTGAACCTATAAAACTGTGCGTTGGCAAACCGGTTTGTCTCTTAAGATTGTGTATCTCAGACAGTAATGCATCTTTCTAATGCACAAAGACAAGTCGTCTCTTACAGAATTTTGTTATTCATCTAGGTTTAATTCTAAGAGCATTGCCTTGAACAGCTTGGCCGAAGAGGTTCTGCTCCAAATAAAACAGCGTTTGATGGATGTGTGCCTCAAACTGGGTCCATTCTTAGAAGAGAGGTTACCAGTGAGGCTGGCAGCATGCCACAAAATGGTCATGGTTGTCTCCTCTAATAACACATCAACTTATGCAAAGTCTGCTTACCTCTCAACTCATTTCAACTCGTGTACTGGGAAAGAGTCAGGTGTATCAGGTGGCTGAACCCCCATCCCTTTATATAATGTGGAAAAACATGATGCAAATGCAAAGGGTAAGGACTTAATCATTCAAGGGCAAAGCACAGGAGACGCAGGGATTGCTAGTGCTGTGTCATCATCATGCAGGGAGACCATCTGAATGTTATTATGCTGTCTGATTTGAGTGCCAGCTTCAAGGGCATTTTCTGCCCAGGTGCTGAAGTTCTTTGTGGCACTCAACCAGACTATCATTTCATTAATGCAAGACAAAAATATTTCCCTTCATTTACCCAGTCCTTAATAAGTGTACTTCTGAGTGCTCACATTTTAACAATGTCCAGTCCGGAGGCTGTCTGTTGGCTCCAAGGTTACAGCTGTTTGCTGGCTCTGATGTGTTGGGTGAAACTTTTTATATATAATAGTGCTGCTAAGTAAGTCTGTTTTGTTTTACTGATCAAACAGGATCAAATAGCACTTGAGGTTTGGCTACTTGGAGATTTAGAGTTTTCTATATTGACAGTGTTCCACCTACACCTACAACTGAGCATTAACAAGCCTGTAGTGGTTCAAAGTGTAAACATATGTTTAATTTATTTCTATAATCAAAGCAGCAAGTCTTGTTTCATCAGCTTATGTTCTCCTTTTAACACAATCACACCAGAGCCACAGATGGGCTACACTAGGCACGCCTGTTGCATATATAATCCAATCACATATTCATGTTTTTCTAGCATACAGACTGTACTTTTAGTTTAGTTTTCACTGTTATTTTTTCTTTGTTGTTTTTTTTCCAGCTTTGTAAATTGGCAAAAATGCAATACCATTGTTAGATGTCATGCGATTTAGCGTGATGACAAAGAGAAATCTCAGGCAGTGTAATTAGCAGGCAAGGCATACCAGGTTATTTAAATTTTTTTTATACTCCTCTCTGGCATCTGTAGCAGCATGATTATCAAATGTTTTCATGTCAAGAGAGAGAAATGTTGACTGACGGGCCCGGCCTGGCTGGAGCACCAGATCATACAATAACTGACAGCAGAGACCCATCCTTTCTCCTTTACACAAAAAAGGAAAGAAAACAAAGCAAACAAAACATTTAATTATTCTTCCACAGCATCAACAGACACAGGCGGAGTAGAATGGATGTGCGGCAGTCAGCCTGACGGGGCCGTTTTTGAGTGTCAAAAGAGACGAAACATAAACACTAACACCACAGAGTGAAAAAAGCCTTGATAGGAATGCAAAGATTAATTGAATATGCTAATTTGCTTTTTAGATACCTGTTTATGAAAATCCATTAAAATCATACACATAATAATATCCAGCAGCAGCTGAGTGCAGTGACCTTCACTGCTCGAGATATCTGTTTTCAGCCTTAATTGATAAATACTTTAGTGAGAGCTACAATTGTGTGTCTGTTCATTAACACTAAAATATCCTGGTTTTTTTATTTTATTTATTTCACAGTAACCTCCATTCTACTTGTAAAAGGCACCAAAAGCCTGGATTATCCTATAATACAGGATAATCTATGGCCGTTGTAGATATCTTTGCGTACCCACATTGCATGTTGGCAAAATTGTGCTTTTTACCTCACTATCCATAACAAGAACATCACCACAAACAAAAACATTGTGTCCTAGTTTGCATAATTAATCTTACTGGAGAAGAGAGAGGAGGTGTAAACTCCAGATGCCACTCTAAACAGAAAACAAGGCATCAGTATGCAAACAGCTGAAAAAACCGGGGTGTACCAGACAGAGTCATACGGCGGTCCCATTACATCCCATAAAAATACAAGTGCCCCCGTGCAAAGGTTTTGGCAAGATAGAAGTGTATTCATCTTTTCACTGCTTGCTAACAGCCTCATTGCTGCACGTCTGCCAGATTCTTTGAGCCAAATTCAAGTGGGCCTTGAAGCTGGTTGTTCTCAAGGCTGCCAGTCTAGTGGGAAGGAAACGACCAACTTCAGAGAAACAATCGAACCTGCTCCATCCATCCTTCAAACTGCACAGAGAGCTTGATTTGGAGAATGGCAAAGCCTCCTGTTTCTCAGGAGTAATATCTCCATACAGGATATTGGCTTTGTGTCCCTTCAGCTAAACAAAGAAGTAAGCATTGTTCCTTAAGCATTTGTCCGTCCGGTTTCTTATTAAATAGATGTTCAGATCTAAACACTAATATGAGCCTAGATTTAATATGGTGTGATTGTGTGTGTGTGTGTGTGTGTGTGTGTGTGTGTGTGTGTGTGTGTGTGTGTGTGTGTGTGTGTGTTTTTATGAGACTGCTGCTCCTATTGCATAGGGGTATTGAAGTATTCTCTTGTGTTGCACTGAGAAATATTTAATGTGTTGTCCAGAGTAACCAGATAAATGTGCAGTGGGATGGCCAGCTCTTGATCTCAACTACAGAGGTTTGAATCTCAGAAGACCTGGATGTAGTAGTCATGCAAAATAATTCGGTGATCATGCCTCTTGCCTGGCATTGTACTATACTTTGAACTCCCCTACTATATTGACACCAGATAGTCTTAACTGTTAATAATGAAAGCCATGTGTATGTTTTACCAAGAAAAATGTTGTTTCCCTTTAAATAGATGAATTGCCCTTCTTAACAAATCCATAATGACTAAGTGAAAATGAGGCTTTACAAAGATCTGCAAATATATTTAAATGGAAAAAGTCCTCATTTGTGGAAGTATTTACCTCTTTTGCAGTGGGTTTCCTAGTTATAATCATGTGTGCTGCACTGTGTGTGCTTTAATTAGCCTTAATGTTTCTGGAACCTGTGCCAAATTTCATGGAATGTGCACATAAGAGCAGGTAGATAGAAGCCACTTTTGAGTAAAAGGCTTATTAAAGCCTACTTTGATTTTGTCAAATTACTTTTAAGGGACTCTGGTCAATCATCTGAAGAGACAAAGATGTAATTCTCTGGACAGAACTCCAAGCTCTGTGTCTAGCCTACATCAGGCACTGTTCATCTGGCTAATACCATCCCTGCTGGGAAGCATAAGTGTGGAAGACAACTAGGAAGGATCACTGCAGTCAAAATAGAAACACCCTTGAAGAAAAGGCCAGACTTATCCACAGTGTGTAAAGTCTCAGCTTAGGGCAAGATGCCTTTCTTCTCAACAATGTAGCTGGAAGACAAGTCTCTGTCCTTGAGTAGCCCCATAAAAAGCCCAGAGTTAAACCCCACAGGACATCTGTGGAGAGGCCTGAAGAATCGCAGTTGACATACGGTTTATATCCAATCTGATGGAGCTTGAGAGGGTCTGCTTCGAAGAATTCGATAAAGTTCCTCTGAGCTGTAATTGCTGCCAGGGAAGAAACGAAGCTCAAAGGTCTGAATGTTTGAAGTTTTACATCATTGACAGAATAAATTATTTTTCGTGTGTAAATTTCAACATTTTTAATACGTCTTGAAAAATGTAAGGCGGCATATTTTCATTTGGCCATTGTAGTTATCAAGTCTACACTGGCAAAAATGATGAAAATATATATTGACATTTTTAAATGGAACACACTGACCACAGTTTAGCAGAAAGTGGAGTAATCAGAATACTTTATGAATCAAATGCATTGTTGTATGGGTTGGTAGTGGTTGGGTATGAAGGCTTGAAATGATTCATTCTATTTCTGCAAAAAAAAAAAAAAATGCAGGTTTCCTAAATTGAGGAACACAAGAAACACATTTTAATTCCAATATTCATCTGTGCGGTTAGACTAGTCCTAAGAGTTTCTGGTTGGTTTATGTATTTATTTTAGTAGCTATGAAAACTAGCTTACATCCAGTGGGCCTGTATTGCTCGCTCACTTTGAGGAATAGCATTGTTAAATTACTCGAGTTAGATTAAAGGTATTTAACTTAAGAGGTCTGTCTCTTTATTTAGGATATTTGGATGGTTTCAGGTCATCCCTGGTTCAGTTTTACATTATTCTGTGGTCTAGAATACACTCGTAAATATGCACTCATCACCCAATTCATTAAAACCAGGTCAGACTTCGGCTTAACATCAAAACTGCTTTACTTTTTGGTGCTTAAATTCAACTAGGTCCTGGAAACTATGCTTAGTGATTCTGGTCCATATAGATATGATAGCATCATACAGTTGTTGCGGATTTACATCCATGGTACAGATCTGTGGAAGCCATTTAGCTACACTGAACTCATTGTCATGTTCAAGAAACCATGTTGATATTATTTGAGTTTAGTGACATGGTTTGTTATCAAGCAGGAAACAACCATCAGGAAATGGTTATACACTGGTCATCAAGGGATAGACATTGTCCACCATTACACATACCAATCAGTTGATTGGTGGTGTGATGGTGTGGAGCCATGCTTTCATGTTGTTTCTAACAAAGTATGAACCTACCATCCGAATGTTGCAATAAAAAAAAAAAAAAGCTGTCAGGGGCTGGGTCTGTAACGCAGCATTTTGGGCTTGTTTTGTATTTTGTATTTTCTTATGTTAGAAGTTCTTGTGGTATTATTTAGTTACGGTTTAGTTGAGTTTTATTCTAGGTTTTGTCTCATCCATGTCTCTGTGATTTATGAGTCTTTTCCTGTCCTCTGTATAGTCTGTCTTGTCCTCTGTGTTTTACTTTCTGTTATGCCAGTGCTTTAGTCTCTACATGTGTTCCATGTCTCCTCAGGTATTTCATGTCTCTATGTCAAGCTTGTGTTGTCATGTCTACGTTTAATGCCGTTTCCTGTTTTGTTGTGAAAGGCCCTGTCCTGTGTGCAGTGGGTCTCATTTTGCTTCCCCTTGTCTTGTTAGGTCTGATTTTTCCCAGCTGTATTCCCAGCTGTTCCCCATCCTCTCATTAGCCTTCTGTGTATATAAGTCCTTTATTCAGTGTTGGTTTGTCTGGTTGCATGTTTCCGTGAGTTTTGGCGCTCCTCAAGCGCCTGTTCACGTTCATTTTCTGTGTATGTCATGTTATAGTTTTGGCCAGTTTAGGTTTCAGGTTAGTTTTTCTCCAGTTTGCCTTGCCTTATTTTTTTGTTTTGGCATCAGCCCAAATAAACGGCTCGCTTTCTGTTATACTTTGTTTTTCTCCCGTGTCTGCATTTTTGGTCCACACCTCAAACACACCAGCGATCCCTGTAGCTCCTGTCAGCCACCACGCGGACAAGTTCTTGTTTACAGATGATTTATTCAATGTTCGGCGACAAGATCACTCAGCGTCGTCATCATCATCATCATCGTGAGAACTACCCAAACAAAACAATTACAATAAGCAACATGTTTACAATAACTCTTATCACAGTAAATCCAAACAACAAAGGTATAGATACTTAAATGCCTTTTTATGGCACTTTCATTGAAACTGAAATTAACAGAGGCACCCTTAACACACCTCATTGCCTGCTGTAGCCAAACGGGAGAAAGTCCGTTCTTCGCGCGAGCCGCTACTCCTCTCAACGGTGAGTCCACAATTGGGTTTAATTTAACTTAACTTATGTGTTCTTTAAAACTTAAGTCCAGTTTAAAGCAGTAGGACGATGCAGCAGAACTCACAGAGCGCCATGCTTCTCTGCTCTTGTGTCACCACAAACTCAGTCCGTGCTGCACGTTACTTCCGCTACCACCAATTACAAAACAAAGTTCCACAATTAAAGGAAACTTACAAATATAAACACAAGAAAAACATTGGAACACTTCACTGTTAGTTACAATCCCCACCGTGACAAAAGCCTCAATTTCAGCTGACAGAAGTGGCACCCAATGTGGTCTTCTGCTGCTGTAGGTCCAGGATGTTGTGCTTTCAGAGATCGTCTTCTGCATACCTTGGCTTGCTCATTTGAGCTGCTTTTGCTCTCTTATCAGCTTCCTATGTAGTCTCCATCAGTCTAGTCATGGATCAACAAGGCATTTTCACCCAGAGAAATGTGCGCCCACCGGATATTTTCCTGTTTTTCTGTAAACTCCAGATCCAGCTGTGTGGGGAAAACCCCAGGAAATTAGCATAAATTTGCTTGAAAATGTCAGCACTGGTCTCCAGTTCTAATAACACTGATGTTTACTGAAACTGACACCAACATGAGCAATTTCTGAAGAATACCATCGATATACTCTAAATGGGCTCCTACACTCTTCGGACAGCATTGTTTTTTGCCAATGTTGAGGACATACGTAACATCAAGACACTGACACTTTGACACAAGGCTTTGGCCCACAGACAAGCAGTGAAACTGCCATGATAAAAATGTTTGAACTCCCCTCCAGCAGACTCCCAGGATGGGTGTTTGCTGTGGATATTAGTGTGGCGGCAGGACAACATGAGATGGGTCCTTTGAATAGAGAGCACAGAATGAAAGTTGGGTTAGCTGTGATGGTGCAATAGCTTTGAAAGCTGTGAAATAGACTAAAACACACAGATCTGAAGTTTAGGATTTTTTTTCCCTTTAGGATAATGAAACATGAAAGGTCCCATCATGCCAAATTTGTTTTAGCTTCAAGAGGGCTGCCATTACTCGCTGTACTTTAGAAACTCAGCCAATCATTTTGGTGACGTGTATCAAGTCTTCTTGATTCATAGCTTATCTGCTACATTTGTTTATTTCTGTTGTATCAGTTTCTTTTGTGGTAATGATTATAACTGCAGTTGTCTATGTTGATTATTAGGACATTGACTTGATAGGATATGATTTAAGTGATATTAATTCTTTGTTAACATTTGGCAGCAGAACCCTCAGGCACATTACTCACTGTAAAAGGCCTATTCTTGACCTCTCCACTATAAAAAATAGACATTTCTTTAGGCCCTCTCCACCTAGATTACTGGATGCTAATGCCAGTGAGGCTGACTGGTTTCCCCGGGCATTTGAAGTCTATTTTGGGACCAAGTATCCCAGTGCGTACATGGTGAGGTGTTTTTCAAGCCCACATGTCTGTTACACATTCATGAAACACCTTTTCAGTAAAAGCACAGAGTTGGCTTTCAAAGCCCTCCTGCTGTCTACTGGTAAATATCAGCTGCTAATTAGTGGCTGATATGTACCAGTTACTTAACTCAGATATATTTGGCAGCTTGTTTTACATTCACAAAGATTACTTCATTACATTCAACATAATCTCTCACAAGTTTCTGAAGGTGATAACATTCAACCTGTAGATTTGCTTTATTGGACATGTCTATTTCCAAATTGAAAAAAAAAAAAAGCCAAAGGAAGAAAATGCAAGAAATGCTGAAGGTGCTTCCACATTTTGCCACCAGACCAGGCTGTTATTTTTTTCTACCAGTCCTGTTAATGGCATGGAGTTTTTACACCTTTGGATATGGTGCAATATTGCCACCCTTGTACAAAACGAATGTTTCCTTTAGGCAATGCTTCAACTTTCTTAAGGGTCGCTGCTCCCTGACTGAAAAAAAAAAAACAATCCCCAAGTTTCTCTTTAATAGCACCATCCTTGCAGGGCCAGTTAAGAAGCACTATGACGCCAGCGTACAGTACAGCTTTGATCTTGTACGTTCTGGGCTTGTGGGGGTTCTGGAAAATGAAATTAAAAGGATTAAATTGAGACCACCTACATAACCAAGTGGCTGCATATCACATGGAAGTACCTCCTACAATCTCAAGTTATCCTCTTGTTTGACATACCGTGTTGGTTTTGCATGTTTGGCTGGATCAAACACAAGCACCTGTTGTATAAACATGTTCCTCTCATCTCTTTTTATTATGAGCCTCAAAGATCCAGTGACGAGTATCCAGTGTAGTCAGACTCTCATTTTTGAGAACTGTAGAGAAAGGTATGAATAGTTATGGTTTCTTTTTGTTACGATTTCTATTGCTTGTTTGTCCTTTGAACCTATTTAAGGGTACCAGCATGTGTTGTTTGCTACTGCTGCACTGCTACACAATGTGCCATCTGCTTCCTGTAAATGAGACCACCGATGCCTGTCACCAATTACTGTAAGATGTATTAACATTTTAAAACAGAGGTTTGAGGTTAAGATACAAATCAGTTTCACAACATTTGAAAAAAAAAAAATGATTGAAACCCAAGCTAATTGAGTTCAAAATTAGGGTAAACCCAATTATTTCTTATGGAACTGAAGGACAAAATGAAAATTCGGATGAAAAAAAAATACATTTATTTTAGAATGGAAACTGCTGTAGGAGGAAATTAGAGGTATTATAATAATAATTTAAAAGCATCGTATTCAGGATACGCTCTGGTCTAATCTGCTAAAAATGAAAGTTTACAAGCCATGTTTACTAAATTTTGTTGAGTCATCTGCAGCTGTTATGTCTTTCTGTTAATTTAAATATAAATACTGTTTGACAAAAAGGTGTGTATGTTATGTTTACACATATAGAACATTTAGTGAAAGAGGAAAAAGCTTGTCTTTGTCCTACAGTTTGGTTAGGATGGATTTGAAAGCATGTATTTTAATTTCCTCGTATTGCCTGACATAACATACCACCTCTAAGCTTATTCACTGAAGTTAATAGTGGACACTGAAAGATTTAACAGTATGAACTACATTAATTAGCGGCTACTAGCAATTAACCACCATAAAACCTCCGCCTTCGGGCACAAGTAGTATTTATTTAAAACTATCTAATAGTCTGTGGCTAATACTGGACATCTTTATTAAAAAAAAAATCCTACAGTGACCCACTAATTTAATTTTCAGGGAAGCCTCAGTTGTATGCCTTCATTTGGCCCATTTCATTACATTTAAAAAAATACTGGTGGGATTACCCAAGCCATTTAAAAAACATTGGTTTTACTCTTACCCTGTATTTGTCAGCACAGATTACATATCTCCTGTTAGTGCAGATTTTTGTTTTATAATGACACTGTGAAATTTGTTTTTCAGTGAGCTGGAAGTGGAAGACAGGAAGGAACGTCTTTGACTGAAGATACTGTAAGTGTCAGGCCAATAGGCTTTTCATCAGATCTGTCATTTCACCTGTATGGAAAATGGACAGGGCCTTTAGTGTACGCCCTTTACCCCATGCTATACACTCCCAAATTCCAATTTTCCACCAATTGTGTAGTTTATAAAAATGCCTTAATTATATTTACCAAAAATGACATCTTGCCCTCTGTTATTCTCTGATGCACGCACACAGTATCAATCAAATCAGTAAATCCAACAGGGAGCCAGAATGCTTGATGGCCTCTGGTCTCGTTTGAGATGCAGACATTGTCCTGTTGCCTCCTTTAATGAGATCTGGAGGCGTGCAATCTAATATTCACCAGTGAGGCTCCAACATGGCCCCTGAGCCTGTAGCCCAGAAAGCTGTGTGTTAATTCAATGAAGTGAAGTCAGCTGTGATCAGAAGGACCGGCGTGGCCATCCAGTCAGGTGGATGAGCGCCACTGGCTTTTGTGTTTTCTGTTTATTCGTTATTTAGTAGGCCGGACTTTTACTTGAATGTTTGGATAAATATTTCAAGCAATTCAATCAAGCAGAACTGCTTTGGGATTGAATCTTAGAAACCGACATACTGGGGTCAACAAAGGTACATAAAGCCTGTCTATGAATAGCAAACATGAACAGTGCAGAGAGAATTGCTTATTGCACTTAAAATAACAACATAGTCTCCCAACAGTTTGAAAATAGTCACGACTTGTAATCGACTGGTTTGTGCCTCCAGACACTAGATTTTCAAGTGCTATTTTTTGCGGAGTGAATAGTTTTGCTGCTCCCAAGTTCAAGTCCTAAACATCACACATTTGTATTGTTTTTCAATATGTCAATAACTAAAAAAATACTTTACTTGGTGACATTTAAAATGACCTAGTTATGATTAGAATATAGAAACTCATTTGTTAGGTTTAAACAGAAAATACTTTTTTAGGTTTAGGCAATAACACTTTTGTGTCTCTCTGCTCGGTCTGTACTGAATATCTGCTGCAGACCTGAAATGTGCTTTCTTATGAAATACACTACTTCAAAAGTTGTGGTGCCAAATTATCTCTATAAACACAAAGAAATAGTGGGGTTTTTTGTGACTACTTCATGTTGCTATGACAGCAGACCAAAAACTGAAGTTTATCTTCCCTTCAGGCAGTGAGATTAATTACACAAATGCCAACATACTATATGGATACCATATGGAAAAAAGCATTGGGTCACACCTTTTAATCTCTCAGTTTCAGTTTTTTCAGCCACCTTACCTCAGGTGTGTAAAATCAAGCAGATAGCCTTGCAGTGTGTCTTTACACATATCTGTGAAAGAATGGGTCACTTTAAAGAGTGCATCAGGTGACTGGGTGACATTTCTTCCAATCTAATGATATTTCCTGTGTTTTTATTTTGTTAGTTTTCCAAGTTGGCAAAATCATTGTAGTTAGAGTTCATTTGTTTTTGTTTTTATTTTAGTAAACGTCAATGTTTTTTCTCATCCAGTTTTAGTTTGTAGTTTAATTTTCCTCAACTATAATAAGCCTGGTGTAAAACTCAGTAGCTGTGAAATTCCAAACATCAGCACAAAAACTGTGTGCTGGGAGCTTCATGGCTTGGGCTTCTATGGCAGCTCCTGTAGGTTTAATGTGTAGGTAGCCCAGTACACACTGTGTATGCCTCCAATTAGGAGTGGAGGCTGGTCTCCTGCTGAGGCTGGAATAATCTGAATATAATCAAGGATAGGGCTGTTCGATATAACAACATATATCGGATGACGATATAAAAACGTCTATCGTTTCATTTTACGCTATCGTTTGTTTCGTGGCGTCGTAAAATAAACTGTTTACGGCAATATTTTTTCATAGTTTTGATGGTCACTGTAGTGGCTTTATTCATTTCTTAAAGTTCTCTCTTTCTCTTATATTTAATATAACCACACTATGGACGGACAAGCGCCTGTTTTTATGCGTTGTGGTTAGCAACAACGACGGTAACACCATCGCGTGTCCGCTTGTTCCACATAAACCTTTCACAATAAAGCTCAAGATCCTGTTGAGACTTTTCAAAATAAACTGAATCACGTGAAAGAGGCAGAGTGTTTATGGATGAGAAGTAAAATAGAGCCACCAGGTGCTAAAAAAGAAACCTTAGACTCAAACGTTAGAACAGGCTTTTCCCCGCAGCACGCCGTGTAATAAATACTCACAAAGAAAACGGTGCCCGTTACAACTTATGTCTAAAAATGTATAGTTTCATGCATCGGTTAAAACACTGGACTCCAGCTACATGACATGCAGCTGGAAACACTTCCCGCAAGTCGAGCTGCCCGAGATTCACATAATTTACAGAAAATGTTACATTTTTGTGATTTATATCGTTATCGGACGATAGAATTCTTATATCGGGATATGAGATTTTGGTCATATCACACAGCCCTAATCAAGGACATTCATAATTTGAGTGGTGAGGGTTTATTACTTTTTCTGCTATCTTCTCATACCTGTTAGTTGAGGACAGTAAACCTTGAGAGAGTACTACTGTATATTAATAGATAGTCCTGACTACTGTCTCTGCTTTTGGCTTTTTGGTTTGAAGTCGGTCATCATTCCTGCTTTGTTGCTAGTAGCCACTCAAGAAGTTACATTACCTCCGCTATGAAAGCATCAGTTCTAACTGTAGCAAATTAAAAGGAGTGCTGTGCTCAGTATTGAGCTCAAAAGAAGTGTAAAATAGTTTATTTGGACTTGCTAAACATTAGTTAATACAGAATAATTCAGAATAATTCTCTTGAGTTTCTCTATACATAAGTGTACATTTGCAGATAGCACTAATTAGCACTGTGATTTGAAGCAGTGTAGCACCCACTCCTATCTGATGATGATGATGATAGTTCCTGCGTCTGTCCCAGCTGTCAACCATGATTGATGGACTGTGCACTTCCCACCTCCAGTTGCCGGTGTTCACTGCTGTTTACCTGATCTCACATCCAGAGATGTTTAAGCCGCCTCACATTAGCAAGCATATTAATCATCCTTCATGCCATATGATTGGGTTAAATCCTAGTCTACCCAGGCTCTACGTTTTGCCGGAGGGTAACAGAAAGATGAGCGCACTTATTCCCCTTTTAAACTCATTTATTGTTCGTCAGCCACTGAAAAAAAAGAGTACGGCTAACACACAGGTTCACTGTGCTTCAAAATAAAAACAACATGACCAGAAATGTGTTCGACAAATTACCCATATGACGAAAGACGAGCCTTAATGGCTTCCAAAGATAAAGTGCAGTGTTTCAGAGGTGATTCATTGTTTCTTCGCTTAAAGTGAACATCTTTGGGATTGTTAAAAAAAAGTAATTTGGTAGTGTTTTCAGAGCAGTTTTTGTTGGTGTAGTATTTTGCAGATATTTTATAGTGTTTGACCGAGAAGGCTGTATAACCTCCTGGCATTTTCAGTGCGCAGAAAGCAGAGAACAGTGTGCTGAGCCATTTTAAATTTCACATTACTTTAACAACTAATAAGTGGCTGATGTTCACCTCATCTAACTGCTAAAAGTGCGATGTTTTGGAAAATAGCAGAAGCACTTTGTAGATGCACGGTAATCATGTAAGCCAAAGACGAGTCACATTTATGTAATTTGCAGTTGTTTTTATTTACAGTTTGCGGGTGCACTTACAGTACTGTGCAAAAGTCTTGAGTCACCACTCAACTCTTTATATTTTACTAGGAAAATATAAAATGGGTGCAATGATTTACTGATTTACATACATGGAAATACAATAGAATTCTAACAAGCTTAAAAGTTTATATGTGACAAAACACAACCTGAACTTTCTCAGTCAAGTCTTGATGCATGCTCAATCATCCATTTAGGGAAATCTCAAAAAGCTGATTCTGTTGATCTGGATGGAGCGCGGAGTCAAGGAGGCCATTTACGTGAAAAGGGAACGACCATCTCTGAATCGAGGAGGGGGCCTAAGGGTACATCTTTCAGGATCTTACAGTGCTGTGATTGCAGCCATTCCCCAACTCTCTATGAATGGTGCCATTGATCAGTGGACTTTGGTCAATGGTCATGACAATTTGAATGTTGATGATCAAAAAACTGACCTCGCCGCCCATCGTTATCCAGTGGTGTTAGTTTCAGTCATGAAACTGTACCGTTTATAAGGTCGGGGAAACCTGCAGTCAGCTGAGACTGAAGAAGTCACTTGGATTAGTGACGAAGCGTTTCTCCACTGAAAACGCTATGTCCAGTTAAGTTCTGCATATTTTACTGGGGTTTGAGTTGGTTTGTTTTCAGGATCAATAGACGGTTTTTAACAATCTATTTTGACTGGCTGTTGTCTGACTTTTTGAACTATTTGTTCAAAAAGTCAGATAAATCTGTAAATTAATTGCTTGGAATGTCCCTACTAAGGACATATTTATATTGTAGTAAACTAAATGCAACTTAAAGCTCGAGTAGTCAGCATGTTTATGATATTGCTGGACAAAACATTCATCTTCCTTTCAGCAATTTATTTCAAGCAATCTCTGAACTAGCGTTGGCAAGTGTATTAAAATCAGTACACCAAAGAAACAAGAGGTATCCCAAGTCAGCTGATCATTCTTCTCTTTGATTTAGTTGATGTTGAATATTTACCTCAAGGAGGTAAACTACTGACATTTGCAAATTAAAACCACAAAAATTATGCAATTGAAAAGGTGACAATCGACATAGACTAGTTCAGTTGTCCAGTCTCAGTGAAAATGAATTCAATTCTTCTTCTTCTGTGCACTTTAGAAAGTCTAACCTGTGATAATAGACTGACCAATCCAATCACAGGTCTCTGACTGCATCAGTTAAGGTGTATGAAGTAGCACGAAGAGGGGGACAAAAGTCTTTACAATTAGTTAAGCAGAGGAATTTGATTTTGGAAAGCGGTGAATGAGTACTGTGTGAAATCTGAAGTCGGCAACTAAGTCTACGTTCACACTGCAGGTCTTAATGCTCAATTCCGATTTTTTGATCAAATCCAATTTTTCTTGTCTGTAGTTCACACTACAAATAAAGTGTGACAGCAAACGCGCTCTAGCGTGAACCCTCAAAGCGGCCCGCATGCACAAAAGAAGACGTCACACACAACACGCTCTGTTTAGACTCAGACCAAACAGTATTGTTTGACTGATGGCCCTTAATATAAAGACTTGTTTCGGAGTTTACGTTCCCCAATTTTGCTTTAAGTTATAAAGTTATTTAGTTATTTACATATGGCCTAATAATTATCCTTATTGCTGTTTTAGAGAGGAGCGGTGCTTCAAAGGATAGTTACAGATTTCTGTCAGAATCTGCAGATTATACAGTACAAATAAAATGTTCACGTTTCTCCAACGTTGTCTTCCCAACAGTTTCACTGACATCTATACTGGACGGCCAGGAAGCGTTCGCGATGTCTTCTCCGGAGCTGATAATTGGCGTCTGTTTTGTGTCAGTGACGTAAAAGACGGATTTAATGCGACATGACCGTTCAAACAGCAGTCGCTTTCTAAAACATCAGATATGTATCGGATTCAGTACCACATACGAAAGTGACCCAGAATGGATTTGAAAATATCGGATTTGTGCCGTTCACACTGTCATACCATGATCGGATATGGGTCGCATAGGGTCAAAAAAGTTGGATTTGATGCGCTTTCGCCTGCAGTGTGAATGTAGCCTTAAATATTTAAAAAAATATGTGAAGCGCGTTCATATGCCAAGACTTTTGTAGATAATGGCCTACTGCAGATTTAATCAAATCCACTGGAGACACATCTACCACATTTTCAAATTGGTAAGAAAACGCTGTTAGTTTTGGGGGGGGGGGAGATGTCATGACATTTCCTTGACCTCAGTTGTTATTTTTTGTTTTTAACTAGTAAGTATAGTGAGCACAGTAAATATAGTACTTCATAGTACTTCATAAATATCAGCAAATATCAGTTGTGAGCTTGTTAACATGCTGAAGTGAGCATTTAGCTCAAAGCAGCACTTAGAACTGCTAGCATGGTTGCAGACACTATTACTCCTGTTACTGAGATTAAAATGGAATCTTAAGAACACCGAGGCTGACATAATTGCTTTTTGCATATCCCACCATATTAAAGTGATGTGCATGGTACTGGCTTGATTATAAAGATGGTGATAAAGATAATGGTAATCTCTTGGGAAATCTCATTTAGGTTTAACCTTATTTGTTAAAAAAAGATCCAAAGATAAGCTGGCAGATAGGTTGCCCATTAAAAATGTGAAGCATCATTGAAAACTAATCCTTTTTTGGTAGCGACATGATTTTTTAAAACTTACACTATAGGTCAAACCAAGTACAAACAAATGAGGAACAATTGGGATGATATTGAACTTAAAGGGAAAAAGAGATGAAGCTTGTCTCAATAACAATTTCTAACTATTGCTAGCTTTGTAAGTGTGTGATATTTCCCAGACTAAACCTCTATCAGTCACATTCTCATTCACTTTTTAAACTTGTCATTGCCGGCACAAAATTCAATCCTTCTTCTCCACTGTCAAGCTTAGTATTCAGCAGTGTTTTCTTTTCAGAGGGGCAGACAGCAAGTCCTTGTTCTCCATTTTAATCTTGCTGCTATTTCATTTCCTGCCTTGCTCATTGAATCAAATTTGAGTCGGCATCGTTATCAAATAGCTGAGTTTCAGGTAACATCCAGAACTGGGAATATTCAACACAACAAAGCCGTAGTTTTGTAACTGATGCTATGTGTAATAACTGTTGTTAAAAGAGGTGCATTAAAGAGCACAACACCCACTAACAACATTTAACATTGCCATAAATTGCAGCATAATCTTTTCGATACAGGAAAAAGAAAAGAACCAGGCTGTATGTTATTAATGTGATCGTCTCAGGCACACAGCTCTACCTCTGAGTGCACAGCCCCACCCACCTGTTGTTTAGACCTTCTGTTTTCTAGTGTCAGCCAATCAGAAGACAGTTGATATTGCTCAGTCACACTAAAGTGAAAATAGATGGGCAACCTTCTTTTTGTTTTTGTGATTGCATCAAATTCTTTTCTCATTTCACAATCAGCTGGTTGCTCAGAGGATGAGCCTTCATCACCGTCAACCTCCGGACCTTTTACAGCAAGGTGAATGTGTAGCATTTGCCTTGCATTGACCCTGCAGGTTGCTTCCTCCCTGGTGGGAGGCAAACTGCCTACTCTATGCAGTTCAAGAATACAAATATGGAGCTGAAAATTAGTATAGCATGTCCCCTTTCATATATTTAAACTATATTTTCACATGGCCCATAAAGATTACATATATTCTTTAAAGAAATGTGCTTTTTGTGTTCTTCAGTGGCTTGAGGGTGCCACATAGTGTTTTTAGTAACCATCAGATAGGATGGCTTGTCAATGCAGCTCTATGATCCTTATTTGGGGAGAGAGGGGGGGACAAATCCCCCTTGGATAAGCTTAAGAGAAGACAGCACATGTGGAAAGATGGCCTGGCATGTTCAAAATGGCCACAGGGAAGCCATTTCCCACAATGCTCCCATTCCCCTGGCTCCTTGGTGTCGATCTGTCCTTTGTGAGCCAAAGCGTTTGAGACACATTGCGGTCACCATGGGCTGGAGGAGATATGACAAATACAAAAGACCGACCCTGCTTCCTCTTCTCCCCCTTGAGAGAGGAACGTGTGGCTCATTGATAGTGTGTGAGCTGAGCTGTTGAAGGCACTTCTGGTTTCTTTGGATGGTTGTCAAATTCATTAGTTAAGTTTCAGAAAATTTGCATACATGTTTAGCAGTAAGAAGCCCAGCTGCACTCTAATAAAACTGGATGAATTTCAGTTGCTCACAGGCCTTGCAGTGCAGCAAGTCTTTGCTTTGATAATGGGAACCACTAAAATAGGAAAAATGTGATAATAAGACAGTTAACTGCTGTGCTGACTTAACTGAACAGGAGGGTAAAATACTTTTCGTAATTGAATTAAATTAAGTCATTTAAAATCGAATATATTTAAAGTGGAACATTTGATTGGATTAATTTGGTTATTTTTTAAGCCAAATTGATTGAAGTACTTAGATAAAGTACAGATAACGTATAAATAATCCACTACTGAATCTGACATCTAGCTTTGGTGACGCTAACATAGTGGGCATATCACCGGTTGGAGGACAGATTGAGTCTACCACCCCCGGTTTGCACAGGTGTGTTGGAAAACTTCAACTTCTAAATTTTCTCCTCAAGTCTGTACAGGAATAGAAATGGAACAGTGTGAAAGGGCACCGCCAACTCCCAGTGTGTGCGAAATTGAAGGAAGGTTTTCTTACGCCTTGAGTTTGTCTCATGAAAGATAGCTTCGTGGTGTCAGATAACTCGCAGGGACCAAATATAGGAAGGCTAACACACACAGTGACACACCACTGCCATCACATTCACATTGTTTTTGATTTGAACTTGTGTTCAAGAAATCTGTGTCTGTGCTCCAGATCACAACAGGTACACTGATGACATAAACATAACTCTTTATCTTCACCAAAGTCTGTCCGCCTGTCCGTCCAGCCATTTTCTATGGTTCGGGTCGCTAGGGCTGCAGTCTGACCAGAGAATCCCAGCATTCCCTTGGCCCAGCCATCTCTTCCAACTCATCTGGGGGGACAAGGGAGGTTCCCAAGGCAGGCAAGAGATATACAGTACTTTCTCCAGGTTATCCTGGGTCTGTCCTGGGGGTTCCTCCTATCAGGAGATATCTGGAATATCTCACCAAGAAGGTGTTCAGGAGGCATCCTAGTCAGAGGCCTGAACTACCTCAACGGTTAATTTTGATGAATAGGAGCAGCGGTTCTACTAAGACTCCTTCTTGAATGATCAAGCTCCTCACCCTATCTCTAAGGGAGGCCAGCTAAACTATAAACAAAACTCATTTCCACCACTTGATGTCTGTGACCTCGTTTTTTCGGTTACAAACCGACCTGTCTGTCAGTCTTCTCTCTCCCCTCACTTGTGAACAAGACTCTGAGATAATTAAAATTCTCCACCTCGAAAAGTAACTTGTCCCTGACTCATAGTAGGCACTCCAACCTTTTCCGGACGAGAATCATTGTCTCGGACTTGGAGGAGACTTTTTTCTTTAGGTCACGAGCAGTTGTCTAAGCATTTCACTGCATATCATACTGTGTATGACTGTGTATGTGACAAATAAAATTTGAATTTGAATTTGAGGTGCTGATTCTTATGCTACATGCTCGGCTGAGAAGCGCCGGGAAAGCTGGATGTCACCGCCTGATGAAGCCAACAGAATAACATCATCTGCAACAAGCAAAGATGAAAAAGTGCTTGGGCCCACTTCTGTGCTTCCATGCCCAGATTTTTAAGTAAAGTTCAAAGTTGCTTTGAAGACAGTAACTGAGTGGAGGAAGTCGCAGACCTGGTCCTCATCTTTGAAGTGACCATTTCAAAGTCATGCCATCGACTCCAAACACTGTTTTGCCAAGAGTGACTGTAGCACAAAAGCTACAGCTAAAGAATGTTTAGTGATGATGAGGATGAAAGATGAATGAAAAGCAACAAGTTAAGCTAGAAGTTGTGCGGCAGAACAAAATGAAAAATGAGCAGAAATCTTTAATCACCGCCCCACACACACCCAAATACCCAAAAAACAGTGCTCGTTTTCAGCTTTTTCTCTGTGGTGTCTTTTTCTTTAACTGGCTCTTTGAATCCAAACACTGTGGGACGACAAGCTAACAAGCGGCTCGTAAGTTGTTTACAAGCCCTAAATGGCTCATATGGAACAAAATGCAAAAGTTTGACAGAGTAAACCCTCCTGCTATGACAAACTGTTGATAGTTTCTAAAGTAAATGTTCTGCACTTGCAAAAACACCAAACCTAGCTATGAATACGATATTATTACTTGATGATTGAAACTGTGAAGAAACAAAGAGAGAAGGAATGAGACAGAAGGAGCCATTGTCCCGGCCCAGTCCACTGATTGCTGGCAGGAAGAGGGAAATTGACTCCAGCACTAAAAGTGGCAGAAACCACGGCGAGCATCATATTAACAAGATCAAAGCTGCTGCATTCGAATTTGTTCCTCAGATATGTGAAATATCTAGGGCAGGTAAGCTTCTCAAACTGCTCTGAGATCAGTTTCTGGTGACTCATCACGATGCCTGAGCCCGAGGCACTTCCAAACTGAGTGGATGTCAATATTAAGCAACATTTGTTTTTGTGTTAACACCACAGGGACGCCGAAACATCTGAAACTGGGGGAAACTTAAAACAGATCGAGTGGGCCGGTGTAGGTGTGAGGTACGGTCTGTGGGTTTAATCCATCACTCCACTCCTCGGGGAGTGTGGGTAGAGCTGCTTTTCAGCTCAGGGATTAAGCTACTGCTTGGTAGATATTCAAAGAGTAGCAAAATGCGGTTCCTACTGCACATTTGTAACAAACGAGCACAAATGAAGCCCTTAAACATGGTGTGGTTTCCAATTTGTTTTTCATTGAGGTGCAACTCCATGAAAGGCTGGAGTCTTTCCCAACCCATATGAAATCAGACAGAATACACGGGAGATGCAGCATAATGCAAATAGATTTCCTCACAGTTCATTCTCACTGAGTTTACCTATATGTACTAAAATGCATCAGACTTTCAGTAAAGTTCATTCAGATTCTCCCACTCACAACTGTTTCCCTGAGAAAAAAACACTTATAGTACGTTTTTCCACCTGCTACTCTGTGCTGCAATCGCATCAGTGTAATATAAGTTTGAAGAGTGAACCTAATCCAACATATGAGGAAATGTGCCAGTTTCAGGTTTAAAATGGTATCAAAACCCAAGATAAATGCATGTTGTTTTTCTTTTTTGTTTGTTGTGGTGTTCCTGATCTAATTGTCATTTTTATGCATCTTTTCATTTGCTTACTTGGTGTTTGTTTTTTACTTTTAAGTTTGCTCTCTGTTCTTTCACTCTGCTCAGTTTAAGCCAAAGGAGTGCATCTGGACTTTAAGCAAAGCAGACATTTGGCCTTCTCAGTTGGTCTGCCTGCAGGCTTCTTTGAATTGAACATCCAGTGGATTGATAGCCTGACTCAGGAGCAATTTAGTAGCCTCTCAGTGCCACTGTGGCCCATGCCCATCCCTGTGCCTCACCTCCAATAATGACATACGCAGAGGCTAACGTAATTGTGTTTACTTTAGCAAACTTAATCTGGCAGGGAAATATTTAAACAGACCACAGGGGTGAACTCAATCACACTGATGATGCCTGTTCAGCTCGTGACTTTGCTTATTAGAGCCTGTGGCCACAAACTCTCAGATGGATTAGTAAGACTAGTGACAATCAATGTTTGCAGCATGTTTGCCTTAGACATGGATTTGTAATTTTGGCTGACACTTTTTCATATTCTCCATGTTCTCTGCAAACCACATGGTCTGACTTAAGTTCCTTCACTTTCTTACAGTATCATAAGGAGTATCAGATAGGGTGCAAATTAATTTGGTAGTTTGGTCCTGCTGGATGGCATTTTTTTTTATTAATTTCACCCTAAAGTACAGATTCTCTTTGATGATGCTATTCAAACATTAATTACTGGCAATAAATTCAAAATAAAGAATAAAAATCCTATAAAAACACATTTTTTTCCATGCAGAATATTTTCTGATCATCAGCCATGTATGTATTACCCAATCCCTTATTTCATGTGGTTAGACGAGAGGTGGCACTAAAACCTTAGCACTCAGCTAAATCTTAAGACTCTTTCTGGCCACACAAACACTCCAAACCACATGAAAAGGCTTTCAGCTGACACTTGAGTCTAAATAGGTTTGAGCTTGAATGTATGCTCACCAGTTTTACTAGGTGCACTGTGCTAGTACTGGGTTGGTACCCTTTACCTTCGGAACTGCTGAAACCTTTTATCCAGATTCAACGAGGTGCTGGAAATTGGTGGTGCAGATTCATCGGCTGCACATCTATGATCAGAATCTCCCTTTCAGCTTTCATCTAGAGTTGCTCTGTTTACTTGTGGGGTGACTGTGGAGTGTGTTGGAGTACAAAATCCCAGTAGATCAGCAGTTTCTAAAATAGTCAGACCAACCCATCTGGCATCAACAACCATGCCGCATTAGAAGTCACACAAATCACCTTTCTTTCCCTTCCTGATGTTCAGTTTGACTTCCAGCAAGTCATCGTGGCCATGTCTGTAAGCCTAAATGCATTGAGTTGCTGTTTAGATATTTGTGTTAGTTAAACAACTGTACCAAAGTAAGTGTAAATTTCCCATGAGTCTTTGCACTCTCCACAATCCAAGCAACCTTTTATTCAGGTTGATGAGGCCTGTTCTTACTGCTGGAGTAGGAGAACCTGAAAAAACCCCCAGCACATTAGAACTATTAGAACACAATTAAACTTTACTTATTTTTCCTTTTCACATTCGATGAGGTGGCCTCAGATGTGGTTGCATTTCTCTGCTGAGCCTCGCAAAGGAAGAGGGATTTCTCCGCCTAGCCCACGGCAGCATGAGCCAAAACACCCAGATGCTTGTTTAATGCTGCGCTGGCTCACAGTCGACTATAAATTGAACATTGGAGTATAATTCTGGGTGTCTGTTTGTTGTGTTCAAACAGCGGTGAACCTTCTGCCTGCATGACTTCATTAACACTTCCACAGAGAGGATTGTTAATTCCTCCCTCCCATGTTTCAGGGAGGGGAACAAGCGGTACCTTAGGCGATTGTTCTTCCCATCGAAGACGAAACGGACACCTTTTTTCTCTCCATTAAAGTTGTGTTGCTCTGTCGTCGGCTGCGAGTCTGTTGGTAGTACGTTTCAAATTCTGTTTAATGTGTAACTTAATCATTAACGCTGCGTCAAAGTAGGTTTGCAGTCACGTTGCTAGGTAACAAAACGCCTCCTAAGACTGCAGTTATTTCTGAAAACTACGTCAGGTTTTTCACACCTCCAAGAATAAGCGCTTTGCCTCACAAGCTGCTTTGTTAGACAAATAAGCTGGGGAATTTTGTAACTCTAAACCCAAAAATGCATTATGTTATTATTTGAAAAACTGAAGAAGTTTTATTAAATCTCAAATATCACGTAGATTATGTTTGCCAACCACAGAAATGTCAGAAAAGAATGAAAGTGCACCCAGAAATTGCATTTCAGTAAATGCAGTAGTTCAAAAAAATTGTGACAGATGCACCGTAATTGTTGTACAGACAGGTTCAAAATGATGTAAACCTTACACATGATGTGAACATCTTAGGAAGAAGCAAAACAAATTCCAGAGAGCTTTTAAGTCCACAGCATAAAAGCGCCACAGCATCCATGTGTCCCATTGGAGTAATTGTCACAGCAGGGGTCAGCTCGATGCTGTATTCTTTCCCTTTCAGGCTGGTGCGCTCTCTGGATCACCAAACTTTTTTTTTTTCTTTACCCCACTGAATCGTTCCTGTTTTCAAATGGCCTCAAAAATAAGGAAAAATACAGCATTTATAATTTTTTCAGCTTTTTGTGCACACCTAGGCCACTTGCATTTACAGATGAAAAAGCAGCAGGCGTGTTTCAGGGCATCTGTTCTTAGTAAATAGCCGTGAGCTGGCAGTACCAAATGAAAGGGCAGTTGGGTTCTTAACGGCAAGGTAGTAGTGCTGAAGTCAATGGTTGCATCTGCCCTTGGAATCAAGCTTTTTAAAGACCTGGACAAGCTTTGATCATGTACTAGAAAGCCCATGCTGGAGAGATGCATTAAAGAAACTATGGTGGCAAGCTTTTTATGATGCCATGCATTAGGCATCATTTTGTGGCCAGGAATGAATACACGAATGTAATCCGAATCCACCAGAAAGGCACCATTATAACCTCTTAAGGATATACTTTGACTATCGGTCTGTTCTCATTTGCAGTGATTCAAAGACGGCCTTATGTACAAGGTACCCTCTCTGGGTTATGGCAGTGTGCTTCACATGTCACATTTAAATGCACCCAAACCATGATCTCCCACTAAACCTCCCCAAGGACTGAAGAATAGAAATAAAGTGCAGTGGTGAGTTTAGTCTTTTATGTCCTATGAATGAGCTAATTCATTGGAAAATGAGCTTTTTTTGATATTTAAGAAACAAAACACATGGGATCTTTAGTTCTTCTACTAAAATAGCTCCAGTCATTTAACTGAGATTTTTATTTCTTCCAAGGACCATCTGCCAAGATCATTCTCACTTATAAAGAAGGTCATCCAGCTGTTTGTATAATTTGATATGATTACAAGCGCAGCAAACATATCAAATATAATGATAATAACTACCCACACAGAAAATGAGAGATGCTCTGTAATAGTGGTGTGCTTTCTTTTCCTATTCTGAAGGTGGTTTTTAGAAATAAGGCAAAGATTACCACCTTTTACACATTTTGAAAGAAAAAATGTCAGGAAAGGACGACGAATGAACACAGCATTTTTGTAATATATGCTCAAATGAATTTAACCATTCGTTTTCTCATAACACTGCAAAAACCCTGCTAGTAGTTGGCATTACACAGGTGCATGTAGCTCCACTGCTGCTGTTGTCACCATGGAGACGACCCCCCTCTGGCCTAGTTTAGCTTGCCTGCCCTCCCTGGCACATAAACATGAACACAGTTCATACAGTGAGCACCTGCTCACACGTTAGGATTTACATTCTGCTATGACAGACCTAAAGAGAATTAGATTAGACATGGTTTGGACCATGTTACTTCCATTTAGGGACATTTATTAGGATCAAATAAGAAATGATCATCATATCTACAGTACATTTAATCCACTGGCACTAGAATACATATATAAGGGCAGCAAACATTAGATTTTTAGATATCACAGGCCTAGTATTCCTATTGTAATCATTTTGAAAGCCCAGATAGAATAAATATGTGTAATGTAATCACCCCAGTCACCTGTCAGCCAGTTGAAATTTAACCAGTTCAAGGGGGTGGAATATATATATTTTTAAAAAATGTCAAGCATGTAAACAATTCATTCTGATTGTTTTGTAGGTGCACGCCCTCTCTGCTCTGCATTCTGTCTGCACATGTCCTCAATTTCCTCCTAAGAATTGTAACCATAGACTGGATATAAAAGATGGTTGTAGCCACAACGGCATCACCTGTTGGTTTGTGTTTGACCCTTAAACATATGCCTTTTGACTGCCAACATGTTTTCTTTTAAGCCAGAAATGACCATAATTTGATGCCATCAGTTAACACTAGCAAGCTAATGCTGCTACTTAGGACTAAGTAGCACTTCTTGGATAGTCTGCTAATGCAATTAACGGCACTACAGTTAATTAGATGTTTAAAATAATTCCAGTGAAAAAAAGGTTAGAGATAGTGGTCCGTGCCAGACTGGGTGTAACCTAGACCTAACATGAGGTGCCACTCTTCACTCCTAAAACACACTGCTGCAGACAAGGCAGTGGTATGTGTATGTGTTTGAGAGGAAAAGCACTGTGCAGGCATATTAAAAACCAAAAAGCTATCACTGAGACATGAATCTGAAAGAATATAACCAAATATTTTATTAAATAATGATTAAAAGACAGTTTCATTGTTGTTCTTTCAGCTTGCTGTGTTTATTTGTCTGAGAGTAAAGAATACATGTAAAAACAGTTCAACAGTTCGCTTACTCTACATGGAAATTTGGTATAAAGTTTATGAGCACAACGGTTCATCTTACGATCACATATTAAGGCATATATAATGAAATCTGAAAAATTATTAGCAGCCAACAGGAAAAACCATAAAATCAAGAAAAAAGTAGCATATAAGAAGCTATATTAAATACTGGTGCTCATTAGAGCAGCGATCCCCAACCTTTTTTGTGCCACAGACCGGTTTATGCCCGACAATATTTTCACGGACCGGCCTTTAAGGTGTCGCGGATAAATACAACAAAATAAAACTAGTACCAGCATTGAAAAAAATAAGATTTATTCATAACACATGTGAAAAGACCCAGGAAAACCGAGTTAACAATAAAAACGATAACAAAATAACGCTGAAAGCTGAAAAAAACCATACATTTCACACCTGAGCCTCAACTCTCGCGGCCGGTACCAAACGAGGCCCAGGGGTTGGGGACCGCTGCATTAGAGAACACATTAAAAAACTTCAGACCCTCCTACTACTGACACTATTTTCCAGAAAGCTGGTTGGTGATTTCCTACCTGTTGGTCTCTAATATTGAGCATAACCTGCTCTGGAGGAAGTTAGTTTCACAGCAGAAGTTACCATGGCAATATAACCCAGTAAGAGGTGATCCTGATCTAGCTCTTTGGGGGCGAGGTGGCTGTCAGCTGGAGGTTAACAGGCTGCTATCCATCCAGTCTGCACACTTCTTCAAACCAGCCAATCAGCAGTTCCCCACATACACACACACATGCACATGCACACACACACCTCAGAGGAGAGAGAGCTGCACACACCCATGTATAACAAACAACATATATGATTATGGATCATAACAACTGGTTAGAGAATTAGAGGCGGGGCACAGCAGACAGCTACTACCTAGGTAGGTAGATGTCTGAGTTTACATCTACCTATCAAAGCAGACCGTGACTTAAAGCATGATAGTTTTTTTAAAAACAGTTTAAATAAAATATATGTTAAAACAGTTTTACTTTCTTATTTTTAAGAGAAATCCATTAGTTGAGACAGTGAGCAGGGCAACGCGTTTCACCTTTGATGGCTCACAGCTGGGTCTTCTTATAAGGGCATGCCTTTATCTCTTGATGGGTCATGAGGAGTTTTCTCTACCCCTGCAAAGCCGGTGCATATCTTGAGTGAAGTGGCACAAGTCTTGTTTATCCCGAATCTCCGTGTCTCTCCACAGTACGGAAGATACAGAAGATCACATAAAACCTGAGGCACTGTGTGATACCCTCAGCATCCGTGTGAGTAACAGTCATCTCAGCTAAGCTAGTTATAAGAGCATTGCCTCCAGTAGCTGGATAAAGGAGGGTGGGGAATGACAGAGAATGAGATAGGAATCTTTCATCCTTTTTCATCCTTTTTCAAGATGGAGCCTACTCCCAAATGGCGGCCAAGTGCGCAACTATATCTGTTGCTCTAGCAATTACACAACAGACTAGACACATGTCAACAACCATCACGATCATGTGTGACCTGAGCTAGTCTAGTCCATAAGCAGTGTCTATACAGGGTGATTAGTAGAACTGTAGTGACACAATAAACATTGCTTCATCAAGCATAGTTTGATGCTAACACATGGGAATATTCACTGGGTTGAGAAAAAACATTGTTGAATGACACTGCAGTATTAAATAAAAGCAACTCGACTTGAACCTTTGACTTGATTGCGTGGAGGAGCAGCAGAACGTCTGTGTTTGACATGTGGCTCTATTGCTGCTAATTATCCAATTAAATATTAGATTTCGCCACCACCATCATCAACAGACCAAATGAGGGAACATCCTTCAAATGGCTAGAGTTCCACACATTAAAAATCAAGCTGCTCTCGGGTGAACGGTGTCCGAACACGTTAATAAGAAAATGTATGTTGTTTTTGTTCTTTAATTTGCCCCCTGCAATTTGTCACCTATGCAATTAGTTAATCCATAAAAAAACAAGCGCAAGCCTGAAAGCACTTATTTCTCTTTGCAAATGACACACAGATAAGCTGCTACATTATTAAAGTCATCATGTCGCACAGGGTTATGTATTAATCCATGCTGCGAAAGGGTACCTGGAAACCACTGTTTCCTCACATTTTAATAATGTTTGCTTGAAAGTACAGTTCCCAGCTGGGTTGTGGTGTTATTTAAAAAAAAGAGACACTAAAGATTTGTGACTACCAAAACACTATTACATATTTTCAGTGGAAACCCAGTGCTTGAGTTTCAGAAAAGTATTCAATTGCCACTCAAGGAAAAATATTGTTGGTTTTAGTGTTTACTGCTAAGAAAGGATCTATTATGCTCATTTTCAGCTCTGTATTTTTTAGACCATACTACAGTGACTTTGTGTGACTCACAGTTCCAAAAATAATCCTTATTTATCTTACACTGGAGCTTGGTGCAGCCCTTCCATTCACTCGCCGTCTTAAAGCAAGCTTTTTTTGTCTTCCTCTTTCTTTAAGCAAGCTTTCTTCTAATTGGCTGCCCCTTGTAAACAGAAGGTTTGAACAGCTGTGCTTATAGATGTTCACTACAGAAAAGCATAATGTAACATATAAAGAAAGTTAGCCTTTTCCCTGTAGTTATTCCCAACCATCTACCCTGAACTCCTCCTTGTGACTTTTATTGGTACCACTTCAGACAATAGAAATTATAAAAGTAATGTTATAACTACATCTGCATTTGTAGGATACAGGAAAGATATAGACTTTCACTGAATGACATCTTCATGGACTGCATATGGCCAACTGATTCAGGTCTTTTAAAGTCAGTGATTTGGAGATAATAATACACATATAACATTACAGATGACAAAAGAACAGAGAGTTCTTAATAACTTTTTGTCACCCCCCCTCAACCCGCCACCGCTTCACAGGAACCTGAGAAGCAGTGATTATTTGAGAGCTGAGTTTACAGAATCAGAGTGTTCTTCTGTTCACATCAGATACTTGAGAGCTACATATCATCTTCAAACTTCCTTCTCCTAACTGACAGAGTCACCCTGAAAGTACCTTGACACAAGGAGTAAACAAGCCTGCCTCTGTTCATCAAGGAAATGTTGTTTGCTTAGAGGGCAGTGTCTGTGCTGGACAGCACACTGCCACGGGGATAAAGGCCCGTGCCGGAGATATTGTGATCATGCTTCCACGTCTTTTAAAGGAGGCAGGTTGGAGGGGGCCTTGCAGCTGGGCATGTGTGCACACAGAATCTGTGTGATGCTGCTGGAGATGAAAGGTGACCCACAAAGCTGCATCACAAAAACTGTGGGAGAATCTGAAAACACAAATGCAACCCCCCCCCCCCCACAAAAAACAAACAAACACAACAAATAAACAAAACATCTAATTATTTTTGAATATGTGTTAAAAAATGTTTAATCACTCGCCCTGTGACAGCTGGCACAGGCTCTAGCCCTCCATAGCTCTCAATTGGATAAGTGGAAGAAATGGATGAATGAATTTAAAGTGACCTTTAGCCTGATGATGTTTAAACAGAAGTGTACTCTTACTACTTACCTGTCTGTAAAAACTACCTTCTGACTGTTTTAAAATGATTGCCTCCACATGAGACGAGTTTACCATTCAATGTGATCTCTGTGGTTCATAATTACTCTCCCAGTGAGCTGCCATCAAAAGCAGGAGAGAACTGCATTTGTGTCACAACACAGTACCTCATCCAACAATAGCACAGCTGCAAGTAGGCATTTCACCCAAATGCAGTATGTCTCCACCCAAGACTTGATTGAAACTCTTTGGTGTGATGAACGCTGGGTGATGTGTTATGATAGCAGGTACGGGGTAAGAGTTTTGTGGGAATAGAAGCAGTGTTTTGTTTTTGTTTTGTTTTGTTTTTTGTTTTGCTCGTTTTTTTTGTGGCGGGGGGAGTCGAACTGCAAAAATAGTAATAGAAAACAAAACATAGACACATACAGATTAGTCCTAAGCTTCCACTTTGTCCTTTTTTTTCTCATTTGTTCCACTGTTGGTTTCAGTCTCTACACCTCGTAAGATTTAAAGTTCACTGTCACTCAATATTTTTCATCAAACCGAGAGCATCGCAGACTAAAACCTTATTACGAACAGCAGAACAATGCTTCTGGGTGACAGCAAAGGGTGAAAGACCACATGTGGCAAAGAGACAGCACAAGGATCTCAAGAAATGAAAATAAAATGGAACAGCATGCAGAGGCTTGAAATCATATAAGTGTCAGACACTGTATTTCACAACAGTCTATTCCTCACAACCTGCAAAAACTCCTCTGAAAAGATTTGGCCTTCAGAAATATTTTGTTGTATTATTGCTAAAATTTCATGTGCAGTAAAAGCAGCTTTTCAACACTTTGAGACATATTATACATTAGCTGTGAAATTTGACCAGTGCCTTTTAGAGCAGATGGTGAGCCTGGTGAGACCCATGCACATAGAGAATTGCCTTATGTACTGTAGATGTAATGCACAGTGGAGAAGGGTTGCTGTGAGACATGTTAGGGAATCGCTGCCAAGACCTTCATTTTGGAGGAGTAAACAACTCCCTCATTCAGTCAAAGAAAGTCATTCTAATTTTGAAGATATTTCAATATCTCATACATGTACAGTTTTGTGGTACATGTATTCATGTATTCTGTTCTAGTCTAGTGAGAATGACTGATTTCAGGCACAATAATGAGACATAAAATACTATGAATTATACATGCTTCAAGGTCAATTCTCTGTATGCTACGTCAATGTTGCTCTTGCGGCTAGCATGTTTATGTGGTCCCAATCCTCTCATATTTGAGGCTTAAGTCCAGCAGCAATGGCAGTCCAAGTCTGCATCCAGTGTAATCAGAGTCGAGATGAAAGGTTTGTTTAAAGACACTGTTTTTATATTTTGCTAGACAAGCACTGCTAGCCTTGCTTGCCCTGACGTGATCCCACTAATGGTATGTATGGTAATGAAATTTACTTGTTATTGATGGTTCTCAGTATCCAATAAAAAATAAACTCTTTTTATGAAATCAAATCAAATTCAAATTTTATTTGTCACGTACACAGTCATACACAGTACGATATGTAGTGAAATGCTTGGACAACTGCTCGTGACCTAAAGAAAACAAAAAAGGAAAAGGCTATGAATAAGATAGGAAATAAATATGAAAAATTAAAAAGGGTAAATTTAACTAGGAAGGAATAAAATATAAATTAAGGTTAAAAATGAAATAACTGTACAACACAAATTAGAATGAAGGGTAAATTTAACTGGGAAAGAATAAGATAAAATATATAAATTAAAGTTGAAAATAAAATAACTGTACAACAAAATACACAATATAGAACTATATAAGAATGTATGAAGAAATATAAATAAATATATACACAATAACAGCAGCTGTACAAATATTAACTGGAAATGAAGAATGTAGTGACCAGTGTTGTGCAATCCACATTATGTCTTGTGCAGTGCAAATATGCTTAAAGTGATTTAAGTGATGAAGTGAAAACAATGTCCAGAATGTCCAGTGTGTGTGTAAGAACTATATGTGTGGGTCAGTACTGTGTGGTGGTGTGATTGAGAGACCGTATCGCCTGCGGGAAGAAGCTCCTCCTCAGTCTCTCTGTGTTGGTCTTCAGGGAGCGGAATCGCTTTCCTGACCTCAACAGAGAGAACAGTCTGTTGTTGGGATGGCTGAGGTCCTTCATGATCTTCCTGGCCTTGGTCCAGCACCGCCTGCTGTAGATTGAGTGCAGGTCAGGGAGCTCGGAGCGGATGGTGCGCTCAGCTGACCGCACAACCCTCTGTAGAGCTCGTCTGTCCTGCATGGTGCTGTTCCCGAACCAGGTTAAGATATTTCCCGCCAGGATGCTCTCTATGGTGCACGAGTAAAAGTTTCTGAGCACCTTGGAGGGCAGTTGGAAGTCTCTCAAGCGTCTGAGGTGGCTGACGGGCCTTTTTCACCATGGTGTTGATGTGACAGGACCATGACAGGTCCTGCGTGATGTGAACTCCGAGGTATTTGAAGCTGTCCACTCTCTCCACTGGGCACTCGTTGATGACGGGGGTCTGGTAGTTCCTCTCCTGCTTAGTGCTGAAGTCCACTATCAGCTCCTTTGTCTTACTGACATTTAGAAGGAGGTTGTTCCTCTGGCACCAGTTCTCCAGATTCCTAATCTCCATCAGGTAGTCCGTCTCGTTGTTATCAGAGATCAGGCCCACCACGACGGTGTCGTCAGCAAACTTGATGATGGTGGTGGAGCTGGTAGTGGCCACACAGTCATATGTGTACAGAGAGTACAGCAGGGGGCTCAGAACACACCCCTGGGGGGCTCCAGTGCTGAGAGTGGTGGAGGCTGAGACATGTCCGCCCATCCTTACTGCCTGTGGTCTGCCAGTTAGGAAGTTGGAGATCCACTGACACATAGATGAGCTGAGTCCCAGATGCTCCAGCTTGGTGGTGAGTGTGGAGGGAATTATGGTGTTAAATGCAGAGCTGTAGTCTATGAAGAGCATTTTAACATAATTCCCCCTTCTAGTGTCCAAGTGAGTGAGTGATGTGTGGAGGAGATGAGAGATGGCATCGTCTGTGGAACGATTTGGACGGTAAGCGAACTGTAGTGGGTCCAGTGTGTCTGGTAGTGAAGAAATGATGAAGTCTCTGACCAGGCGTTCAAAGCACTTCATCACTACTGAGGTGAGGGCTACAGGGCGATAGTCATTGAGAGAAGCAGGGTGGGGTTTCTTCGGGACAGGAACAATGATGGACTCTTTGAAGCATGTGGGGATCACCGACTGAGATAAAGAGATGTTGAATATCTCAGTGAACACAGGAGCTAGCTGGTATGCGCAGTCTCTTAGGATACGACCTGGGATGCCGTCTGGTCCTGCTGCTTTCCTGGTGTTCACTCTTTTGAAGGCTCTCCTTACTTCATGCTTGGAGATGACGAGCACGTTTCCGGTGCTGGCAGTATCTTCCTGTCTGCAGCCGTTAGCGCCGCTAGCACTAGCATTGTTGGAGTCCTTAGCTGCAGCCTCGAAGCGAGCATAGAAAGTGTTCAGCTCGTCTGCCAGAGTCACGGCCGCGTTCGTCATACCGGTTGTTGGTGCTTTATAGTCTGTTATTGTCCTTAGTCCCCGCCACAGGCTCCTAGAGTCACTCTGTTGGAGTTGTGACTCTAGTTTCCTCCCGTAGCGCTGCTTCGCCTCTTTCACCGCCCTCCGCACGTTATATGACGCGGCTTTGTACGGGTCCATGTCCCCCGTCGTGAGTCCCGTGTTGTAGGCAGCGGTGCGGGATCTCAGAGCGTCGCGGATGGTTTTATCCACCCACGGCTTCTGGTTGGGAAACGTTGTGATAGTCTTTGTCTCCACGGTATCATCCGCTAGTTTCCCGATGAATCCCACAACCGCTTCCGTAAACATGTTGACATCATCATCGGAGGTGTTTCTGAACATGCCCCAGTCTGCGTCATCGAGTGCGTCCTGTAACGCGGCCACCGATTGATCCGTCCAGCGCGCGACCTTCCTCTGAACCGGAACTTCCTGTTTCAGCCTTTGTTTGTATTTTGGCATGAGGAAGATGGCGGCGTGATCAGATTTGCCAAATGGAGGGCGGGATTGTGCCTTGTAGCCGTCCTTGACCGTAGTGTAGCAGTGGTCCAGTGTCCTTTCAAAAACAAGACATTTTGAGTTGACCGAGCAGGGAAAGCCCAGCACTCTGCCTCAATTCTGATACATCTTCAAGTACACTACACTACACTTGAATAGGGTAGCATCTGACCATGTGCCTTTTACCAATTTCTTTTACATTAAAGAAGATCATTGTGAGATGAATGGACCCCACACAGCCTCAGGTAGCAGTTTTGTCGTGTTTCATTTGCACGGTACGTCATTTCTATTTCTTTACGTTGGATGGTCAGCCTTTCAGTTGCTTCTCCACTCCACACTCAGCTCCTCTCTTGAGCCACTATGTCACTGAAATAGGGAGAGTTTGATTACTGAGTGGCAGCAGCTGCCCTGTCAGCCACCCTTGCATTGCCCTCGAGCCCGCTGCACCACCCCTCCACTGCAGGGGAGCCAGAGACCACACCCCTGCCATACACCCCCACTGCCCAACTGAGGCCGGGGCCACAATCATTTACCACCCATAATCACCAAGCAATGTTGCAACCCATGTACCAATATTACTAAAAAAACTGTTACTGGCATTGTCATTGGTGAAGTTGATGTATCCTCTTCCATCTGGCAATGGTCCCTCCTCTTCCACTATGTACCCAAATGGCAACAATTGATGAATAATTGTATACCTTTAAAAAAACAATCTTTCCTGTGCATTAAGGCGCATGAGTTGATGTAAAAGGATGTTTGAGAATAGTAGGTTTATGTACAAAGGCATATGATTTAAGAGACAGCATAGGTTTTCAGTTATGGCTCTATTCCACTTCCTATGCTTGTGCTTTTTTGACACTAAATGCTACTGAGCCATCATCAGTAAAGTGAAAGTAAGAAAAAGTATATTCATATTGCACATTTCACAGACAGATGTCACAATAATGAGTTCAGCCTGTGCTTTCAACTCTACCTACTTGAGTCCTTAACTTTTCTCTTAAACATTGTTTTTGATGAGCGCTTATTTCTACAATGCTCTGACTTTTTCCCAAGTACCTCTAAAACTAAAGCAACAAATCCATCTGCTTCAGTTGTGTTTAGTGCTACAGGTATATGTAAAACAAAAAGGTGGCAGCACTTCCCCCAGTGTTTTAAATCACACCAAGTTCAGTCAGAAAAGTGGCGCACAATCTTTTTTTGTCTCCACATCATTTATACATCTGGGCCCAGCTGACATATCTGGGTCTTTGCTTTTCTGCCTCACTGCCTGTCAGAGAGGAGAAACACTCTTTTGATTGGCAGGTTAACCTCTTCAAGGTCAGCTTGCTCTACAGCTCACCCTCTCAGTGTAGATTACTGTGGTAATATCTCTCCTGTCGAGTATCTCCTATCCCCCCTTGACTGGTTCTCAGTCTACTCAGATCTGAAGATTCTGTCTTTGCCTTCTCATCATATTGTTACATAAACTACTGCACAGGATGTTAAGCATTGAGATTTTACTGTTGCTACTGTATATATGCTGTGAGAGAAGAAAATGACGTTTTTGTTGACGATATCAGTTGCTTATTTGGGAAAGTGTTATAGGACGTGGCTGCATACTTACTTGTTGGTCTTCCCTATCTATGGTTCTTTTCAAGTACACAAAGGCAATGAATGAAAGTTGTGAAATATGTCTGATTTATGTGCGGAAGATGGCGATGAGAGCTATAGTCACATATAGGCAAACATCTCCTCATTTCGTATTATGAATCCCAGAATTTAGTACTAAATTATTTTTAAAAAACAAACAAAAAAACTGATGAGCAGAAGGATTGGAGGAGAAAATGTGAAAACCCAGCAGGAACTGGGAGCTGTGCTCTACGACGCTTCACAAAAGAACTTGTGCAGATGGCTGCTGAAAGGCACAAAGGCAAATACTCAGTTTCTAGCAGCTAATATCATCATGACATGCTCATTGTGTTCTGATGGTGCTATTTGTTATCCATGCATATTTAGCGGTGCATTTCAAGTGATGACGCATCACTGACTCGTGCACATGACTGTAATAACACTTGCTCTCACCACAGCCTGCTCGCTCTGTATGTGTTTTACATGTGAGAACAGCTGGAAAGCGTGTGAGAGCGCCACAACTAACAGATCAGGAAAAATGAAACGAGCTGACGCATGTTAACGCGTGCACAAAAAACAAGCTGGTTGGTGAATTAAAATTCAGTGACATGAGAATTCTTTTAAAAATTCCCTTCACGTTACTGACAATTTGTTTTATTGCATTAAATCTTCCTGAGCAGCTCTTATTAACATCGAAATATAGTCTAATCTGTTATGAACTTTTACCACACTCTTGTATAATTAGAATATCTTTTATATGCAAAACAGGATTTATTTACCTTTTTACTTTAGTCATATTGCATTCAGATGAGGCCTGACAGGTGCATTGAAATGTGAATGAATCCAGGTCCCCTGAAATACCTTTCCTTTATACTTTCGCCAAGTAGAGGTAATGGCTTTTAATCTGTGCATCAGTTGGCGGGTAAACACACTTTTCACAGTATGAGAGGGAGAATGAATGGCAATCATCAGCAGTCATACCACATTCACACAACTACAGTACAGAGTGATGCTGTTAGTCTCATCTCCTCCTGTGCTCAATGAATATTTTTCCTGCTAGTTTTCTGGCTTTAGAACATGGATGCTGATTGATTTCCCCGGCCACATCTGGATTACATGTGGAATCTTAGCTTGGTTTGGAATTTAACCATGACACCAAATTTGAGATACGAATCACTATATTATTATTTAACTGTCCCGTTATGTTACCTCTTTGTTAATTAACCATCTGATTGGACTGTTTCTAGGTCCAAGCTTCTGCCTCTCATCATTTTAATGTGCTGCAGTGCTGATATCCTTACCTAAATAAGCATGAGTCATAAAAAATAATTTGGTTATCATTCTGTCCCTCTGCAGCTCTTTAGTAGCACTGATGATGTATCTTTTATCTAAGCTCTTAAAACTTGGACACTCAGAAAAGGCGAGCCACTGTTTGGCCGGCTAGGATTTCAGTAATTTTTGGTAACGGGATATTAATTATTATTAATTATTATATTTTTGGTACCTTTTCAGACACTGTCATGACTGTATGTTTGTCAGTTTTCTGTGTCTTCTTCCTGTCATGTGATGGGACTCAGCTCACCTCAGTGAATGCATCCTTTCATTGAGAACAAATTAACCCCATTGAATACATTTCAGAGCTTCAGTTTTTATATTTGACCACCAATAGTTCTGTAACTAGGGGTTACTTTATCACGATACACGAAAAAGCCCAGCTTCAGTTTCCCTGGAGCAGTGTAATGGGAGTGGCTGCTTCCTGTACCAGCTGCAACCACTGAAGTCTCAGAAATAACGGTCCATTCTCTAGTTTTTTATAAAAGCAGGATCAAGCTGGACAGAAGTCATATCAGGTCCATTTTCAAAATTAAACACCCTGTCCAGACTAAATGCCCCATTTATGAAATGATCACAATATGATTTAAGGCTGTCCAAAGGCTGAAAACTGCATTGGATGCACAATGTCAAAGAGATACAATAGGTGCAGTCCCAGTATCCATCCATTTTCTTCCACTTATCCAATTCAGGGTTACAGTTGGGCTAGAGCCTATCCCAGCTGTCACAGGCAGGGTACACCTTGGACAGGTCCTCAGTCTATTACAGGGCTAACACAGACACAAACAACCATCCTCACTTACATTCACACCTGTCAATTTACAGTCTACAGTTGCCTTACATGGAAGTCTTTGGACTGTGGGAGAGAGCCAGAGAGAACCCACTCAGACAAGGGAAGAACATGCAAACTCCACCCAGAAAGCCCCCAGCGAGACGGTGGATTTAAACCCAGGACCTTCTAGCTGTAAATCTGTGATCCAGATTATTATTTCGAAACACTTTAGATGGAACAAGGCATGTAATCTTTAGATGTCAGCAACCCAGCCAGCTTACTGCTTACTTACTCACAAATCCTCTTTTTCATGGCTGCGTAGACGCTGCACCTGATTTTAACACTTGTTAAAATGTGTGTAGTGATGACTGTGTTGAGGATGAAATCATGTGGACTGTATTTTAACCCTCAGTAGTGACTCAGCGGTTGTTTGCTTGAAGAAACATTCAAATCTGTTCATTCCTGATATATCAGATAAAGGGATAAATCGGCTAATTCGATCCAGTTATGGACTTAATATGTCAATCTGTCTGTTTATTCTTTGATTTTCTTTTTACTATATGACATCAAAGTAGTTCACTGAATAAATGTATCAAATGAGTATTTATTGTAGTACTGAAATGGGTTAAATGTATCGCATTTAAAAGATTGTGTTTTGAGCTTCCCAAGACAAAAGTACAACAGTGAGTATAGATGACATTCTGACCTCGACATTATCCCCCTCCAGGGCTGTATTGGAAATCTTCCCACACCTCTGCAACAGGCAGCATCTGCTGGGAGGAGATCCCCAGCTGCTCTCTGTACTGGTTATCCAACACATCGCTCGTCCCCACTGGCCATTCGCTGAATACGGCCAATTGTGTGTGAAAACGGTCCGTCGATAACGAATAGCTGTCACCTCAACATCCGTGTGCACAGATGACTCAGCTGGATAAACAATAAACAGAGGCAGACGAAAGACTTATTTATCTGCATGTAGTTTCAGGATACGCTTCACTGAGCCCATTGTCAAGTCGGATTATTGCAAGTTTTCAATGCAAAGCAGGTGCGTTGTGTTTGTCTTGGTACCTGCAGTTTATTTTTCTCAGCAATTGTTTTAGAAGAGAGCGTCTCATTTTTTCCAAAGGTACCAACATGGCTAACTAACAGGACTTATTAAAGTTTTTACATTTTATCGCCTCATGTAGCCTATCAAACAACAAGCTACACAATCCGGTCGTTAAGTCTGACGTCACTAGCCGTGTCTGGGCCTAAACTCCACTGCAGGTCCATATATCAAACGATCACTATGGCATTACTGAGAGTTGAAAAACTGTCTAAAGTCTTTCATCTTTAATAAAATGATCAGCGTTCTGCTCTACCAGGTGTAACAATTGAGTTTAACATCCAGGCATCCATGAAAACGGAATTTATGACATTTAACGGAGTTAGAAGTTAGCAGGAAGTTAGCTCGCTAGCTTCTATCTAAATACAATATAGCATGTCCTGCCTGCGGGGTTTTGGAAACAAATTAAAACGTACAGCTCTGTTATCACTTCCAACATAAATGAAGACAGAAAACTAAACAGCAGTGACGTTTGTAGGGTTACTGAAGTTTGGCTAGCTGGTATATAATGATGTGCTACGTGACCGCTAGCGACACAGCTATGTTAGCATAATATAAACAAGCTAACTTTTTTTCCACTCGATAAAAGTTAACGTGAGTGTTCTCGGTGGTCTGGAACAAATGTAATCGCATGGCAGGATGCTGTAAAAGGACCAAACTTCAGCCAGGAGAACAACTGAGATAATCCATCCACAATACGAGGTTAGTCATTCATATACTGCTGCATGGGCTGGGCTGTAGTTACATCCTAAGGTTTTAAAAACTGAGCTTAAATAAATGATTAGCGGTAATAAAACCCGAGGGAGGTCAACAGTGATCACTGACTGTTTTAGGAGGTTTTTGAGATTAAATAGAAGAAAATACAAAACATTAAACATGTTAACAACACAAAAGCCATATTAAACGCAGACTACTTTAGGCCCGGAAGTATCTTCGTCACGTCATCACTTAACGACCAGACAGCCAATGATGAAGCCAAACAACAAATTATGATTGAAGATATCTGTTCAGTGGGCTTCCTGGAAGTGCTGTAGTGGGAGCTTGGGCTAACTGTTAGCACCACAGTACAAATATAAATACATAATACTGTTTTGTAGTCATTTTTCCAAACCGGGTCTTTCTTTTGAGTTTCTTTAAAGTGTGAAGGAATTTAAAGAGACTCTCTACCAGTCTACAGCTTTTGAGAGGTGGCGATGGGAACATTACGTTTATTTTTATTGCACAAAGGGGAACGAGCACAATGGTAAAGTGCAGACTGTATCCAGAACAGACTGACACAACACTGGCTCTTTGCTCAGACTGTCATGGACCTCAGATGTTGTCAGTGATTTGGGGGTTTTGTGTTATTTGCTATCGGTTGCTTTTCTTATGATTATATTTTGGGATTCTCGTGTTACTGCTTCTTCTGTAACCTTGTTTCTGTTTGTGAATAGAGTTTTATGTTTTAAGTGTCTGTATTTGTGTTGTCATTAGGCATTCTTTGTTATATGTTAATGCCTCGTGTATATTGTCCAGGGTCCTTTGTCATTTGTGTTTGTTGTCTTCAAGTTGTTATAACAACTTGGTTAAGCTTTTCTAGTTCCCCAGCATCCTTTAATTTCCTGTCTTGTCAAGTCCTCATGTCTGTTTAAGTCTGTTAGCTTTCTGTTTTATTTTGATAGCCATCAGTCTTGTGTGCCTTATATTTACTTCCTTGTCTCATTTTCTTGGTTAGTTCAGCCATGCTTTGTTCCTCAGCTGTGTCTCATTCCCTTGATTTGTCCTCATTGTGTCTGTGAGAGTTTATAGCCTCTGTTACCCTTTGTCCTTTGTGAGAGTGTCTGTTACCTTCCTTCATGTGCTTCATGTGTTTTCTTTGGGGTTCATAGACGTCTTCCCTGCTTGTTTTTCAATGTAGTTTTGCTCTTTCCCTGTGAGCTTTACACTTTCTTTGGACTGCAAACCGATCGAATAAAAAGTTGTGTTTTGTTTAGTAAGTCTCTATTTAGGTTCACACTCTCCAACGCATGACTCATATAGCATGCTAACACAAGACTAGCAAAGACCCCAGAGTTCTTTTAAAGTTGAGTATCAACTGTGTCTGTTTTACTATTTAGGTATGAACACTAAAAAAAAGGTGATATGTGCGTCCCCGGGTTTATATTGCTTATTGATAATTGTATTGGATGATATTTAGTTGACAGAAATAGTCTCTCTCTGACTGGTTTGATCCCCCACAGGTTACCACAATTTTCAAAAATCCTGGAAACGCACCTCTGTAATTTTGCCACTTTTCATCTGATTTCATATTTATGAATTTACCATGTCAGTCTTCCCCGCAGTGGCCATTTAACATAGATTTGAACCTGCTTTATTGTTGTGTTATTGCTCTGGGATGGTGAATATTATGTTGCCCATGTTTTACATGTCATTAAGTAGATTTAATGAACCATAAAATGTATCGGCCCCTGGGGAATATCATTCTTTTCCTTAGAGTCATTAACATGTTTGCTACACTGCCTTACAACCTTAAATTTTATTAGGTGGGCTCTAAATACAAAGCAATTGAAATGACAGCTTAATGGGAAATTGTGAATATTAGAATAAATATAATTACATGTATGCTTCAGATGGTAGGCATGGTGATGGAAAACAATGTGTCAACACAATCTGCTCGAATAAAAAGAAAACAGCTTGTGTTTGGAAAGTTATTTACAAATACGATCGCTTAAGCCGCTTAGTTACCTGTAATAGCAACTCGATTCAAACTTATATGACTGGAACATTCCCAAAACAGAAAGTATAGTGTAAAGTAAAAAAAAAAGAGGCTGTGAATATATGAATATAAATATGACCTTGGATGACACTCTGCTGCATGCAGGACTAATTTATAGATGCACCCACTGTTTTGATGCTGTGAAGGAAGAACCAGCGAGCTGTCACTTATGCAGATTTTTCTCTGCCAAGCGTAGACGTCCACGTATCTTCACACTGCGACAATGCATTATTTATGGGTCTAGTACGTATGGGCAGAATACGTCGTATTGATTGCAGAGGGGTGTGTGATCACAAATGGACAACAATATACATCCACCTGTCACTGTACGAGCCACATCCTCAAAAGAAAGAATGATTCATTCTTTCTCGTCGTTGTGCATACATGAGAAAAATGTGAGACTTTGTTGTTCCACATAAACACAGACCCACTTCATCATTCATATGAAAATGTGTTAAAGCCACATGCTTGGATTGTTCAGTTTTTTCGTTTTTCAATAAAATGTAATTGAATTCCTCATTAGTGTGTGATTTTAAAGGCACAGCGAGGTGTTTTAAGAGAAGTTCTGCACTTAAAAGAAATCCTGAACTGAGGGAAAATTCTGCAACAACAAAGACGCTTGTCGAAGTACAACTTCCAGGAGAAAAAATGTTGGTTTTTTTTATCCTTATTTAAATTTTCTAATCTTATGCATGCGTTTTCTGGTTAACACTCAAATTAATGTTAATTCGGATAATGTTTCAAAATGACTGCCCAGCAACTGCAGGGATTTCAAGAATTTCAGTACTTTCTTCCAAATGACTTCAGTAACGTCTCCAACCTAATTCAGCATTTTGTTTTCAGAAAGCGGTTTAATCCTAAATAGAGCTGAAAGATTAGCTTTGGACTAATCTTTTTATTTAATAACAAGATGTGGCTGCTTGTATCTTCTTTTTAGCATATGCGTGTATGTAAAAATAAATAAACTAATAAATGAAGACTGAATTAACAGCACAAGCATCCATGCTCTAGGTTCTGCCTTCCCGTATGTGAAATACTATCACTGTGTCTGACCTGCCTCCAGCGCTGTTCAGCTCTCAATATGATATTATTAGAAATGAAAGGACCGTCAAATCCTTTGTAAAAGTTAAGTACAGCAACTGAGTGTATGAATGTAAACACAGACAAACGGGGAGGATTATGTGGAAGCCGCGGCTGGTAAACACGGGGATCCCTTCGTTGCTGTTGCTAACTGCGTGGACACTATTGATATATTAGCCAAAGCCAAGCTTTGTCATCAAATTACAATACAGACCATGTTTTGTGTTGGTGTTAACAGCTGGTGTGTAAATATAGGATGAATAATATTAGTTGGGCATTATGTTATGATGTGCTAATTAGCCATGTGTGCATGTCCCTCATGCTAGTTAGCCACCTGGAACTGTTAATGACTATTTCAAGCATGCTGATCTGGGGACAGTTTTAATGTTTAAAATCATTAAGGTGAAGCGTTAACCAGAAAAATGGCACCAATATTTTGGACTGTCCATCAGACAATGCAGGACATTTCAGTATGGATTATAGATATTATGAATTATATTGATGTAAGCATGCACTCACAATCCACTGTTTCTTTAAGTATACCTGTTTAAAAGCAAGCCAGCCAATCTTATGTCAGCAACTATGTGTTTTTAGGCTTGTTTACATGGTTAAGATGCCATGCTGAATTGTAAAGTGAGTATCCAAATGGGAAACAGAGGTTATTTAAGCAATTTTGAATGTGGCATGGTTGTTGTTGGTGTGAATATAGCAGAAACTGCTGATCTCCTGGGCTCTTCCTACACAACCATCTCCAGAATTTATAGATTTTGGTCTGAAAAATTAGAAAATATCCAGTGCGCAACAGTTTTCTGGGTGAAAATGCTTTGCATGGTGCCAGAGGTCAGAGGTGAAGTCGCTGAACTCATAGGAAGGAGACAGTAAGTCAAATAATTAATCGTTACAACCAAGGCATGCAGAATAGCATCTCTAAATACACAACAGGTCAAACTGTGAAGCAGATGAGCTACAGGAGCAGAAGCCCACACTGTGTCACTCGTGGCTAATAACAGGAAACTGAAGCTACAGTTCTAAAGGTAAAAGGGGCTCTAACCCAGTGTTTGCCAGGCATACCAGATATTTCAGGTTTATTTGACTCATTTGTAAGTAAAGAACTTTTTCCATCAATGAACAGTCTGAATAATAGATTTTTGGCAATGAGAATTGATATAGCGAGCAGTGTGGAAACTAACGAAAAACGTTTCCACACAAATTGGTAATGAGTCCATATCAGCACAGAAAATAATCCCCTCATTTGCCAGACACAAATTTTAACCACACGTTTTTAATTACAAATTGCTTTGAATCAGTAATTTAAACTTCTGGGGTTTTTACAATTATTAAGCGATTCTATTTTAGTGTGTATAATTTTGCAGTCCTGTTTTTGTTCTAACATAAATGGCTAAGTGATTATTGTCCAGAGTGAAATAAAAAGTTGGAGTACAAAATAAAAAGATGGATTTTAATTGAAATGTGTGTTGAAAGAGAACGGAAAAGAACTATCAGAGTTCTTCCATTAGGGAAAAGCAGACTTGACTCAAGCTGACTTTGGTGGATGATTTTTGATAAAACCTGTTACATTTGTATTTTATGGTGGATTCAAAGCACCGCTCTACTCTGTTTACTGTCAAGCTCTATCCACCTACTCCACACTTCTATGTTAAAGTCTGTATTCAGCTGCAAGTGATGGTTCAGGCAGGGTTCAGTGGCTATTTACTGAGGCATTGTGAGTGATTCTGGCCTTGTTAAATCCTATTTTGTTTTGGGAGCGTGGAGCTCAGCCTCCTCCAGGCATGTGAAGGTGGAAGGATGGAGCCTGCATGCCGGCCGCGGACCCAAAGAGCGGTCCAATTTTTCATCCTTATTGCCCATGACATATCCAAAGTGGCAGAGAGCAGTCCATGGAGAGATAAAGGAAGAACGAGAGGGAGAAAAAGTGAGAAGCATGTAGTTCAGATGGACTGAAAGGGGTGCTTCTCCACTCTCTCTTTTTGTGATTCTAAGCAGGGCCTCAATTTTCATTGCTAAAACAATACAATTCACCAGCGTCCATTAGGGCAGATTAGGGTTAAACTGAAAGTCCCGGTGTTCTGCCTCCAGGCTTGTCATTTAGCCAGAGAATAAATACGGATCTGAAGCTAACAGAGAATAGAGTGAAACACACTAAATGTTACAGTATGCACCTTCCTTTTCTTCCATCTTTCACTATTGTTTTTTTCAGAAACCAGCTTTCACTGCACAGGTCTAATTTCTCCACTGATGTCCAGTGATTTGTCATATTTGTTGAAACCATCTGTCATCGTAATCACTCGAGAACCCCTTGTCTGTACAGCATGTGCGTAATTTGTCAAATAATTCCAGTGCAAATTGTCTACTGTGTTTTGATTAAGAAAGATCGGTGTTGATGAAAAATTGCGCCAATCAAGGGTAGTAATTTCAGCCGGATTTTACTTTTTGGTGTGATTAGTTTTGTTTTTCCTCTCTCTTAATTTTACTGCTCTAATTCACACAGCAGCAGAATAGTGATTTATGGGGTCCTATAAAATATTAGTTATATTAGTCCTGTGTGAAAAATATTGCAGTCAAAAGGGAATAGTTATTCTCAGATATTATACTGATTTAGTCAGATAGTATGGCATTAAATTGGATACAGCATAAAAGGAGGGGCTAGGTTGGGGGTGGGTTGCAATGTGGATTGCAGATGTGCAGCAGCTGTGGGAAAGGTACATGTCTGAATGTATATTTTAGGAAACAGCCCCACAGTCATAAGATCATGAACTGACAGTGTTGGGGAGTAACGGAATCCATGTACCGCCGTTACGTATTTAAAATACAAAATATGAGTAACTGTATACCGTTACAGTTACCGTTTAATAAGGTGGTATTCAGGATACAGTTACTTTGTTGAAATAAATGGATTACACGACGGTCTTTTCCTGTTTCATATGTTCGGCTATGCCCTCTCTATTTTTGATAATTCCACGCTGGTGGAAACGCAAACAAACGCATTAAGAGGCTCTAATGCCTGTGTCTCAATCTCGCGGCCCATGTCACCTCTACTTGCGGCCGCATAATGACGTGAAGAAATATTTTTAAAAATTATTATTATTCAAAAAATGACCGACCAGAAACGGGAGCTGGAAGCAAGTAAATATAATAATAACCACTGCAGCTAAAAAGAGTTCCTGACGAGCCCAGTTGTAAGTAAGCTATTAAGACTCGACTGTACACTGTGTTCGTGTTTTCCTCTGAAACAATAAGTTCCGTTGGAGCAGCCTTTCAATGCCTCTCTCTGTCTCTCGCAAGCAAAGTTGACCCAAAAACAAAGTAAAGCTAGTTTTCGGCTACGAGCCCATCAGGGAACCCGACGTATTAGCCAGAGGTCCCTTTACTGCGGTTCGGAGCTGCGGACATGTTTTATATACGCGTGGAATAGTTTTCTAAATGAGATCGCTGCAAAAAGTGAAGCCTTACCTAATCTCTACCCTACTGTTACTCATTTTATATTAAGATTTAAACATCTAGTTGCTATTGGTATGGCGAGTAGCCTTCATTAATAGTAATAAATCACACAGCAATAGTACATTCATGTAGTTGTAAAAAGCACGACAATATATTAAGTAATCCAAAGTATTCAGAATATGTTACTCACATTGAGTAATATAACGGAATATGTTACAAAATACATTTTGGAGCATGTATTCTGTAATCTGAATAATCAGAACTGCTAGTTCTGCACTGTAAATACATGCAATGTACCGAGGGCTGTGAAGGGCGCTGTCAAGGTGACTGCTGTAGGTGGGATCACTGGCAGGGGGTTGTGACTCCACAGGGCCTATGCCAGTGGGCAATTTTCATCACAGATGAACACACACACACCCATTTTTTTTCTCCTTTCATTCACAAGGTTGAGATTAAGATCTCTTGTTGTAATTATTGCCTTGTGAGGCGGTCTAATTCTGCCAAGTTGATAGCATCACACCCATCAGTAGCTATACAGGGTATCTGGCACCAGCTGTCCTTTACATGTTCCAGCAAGCTGCAGTGGAAGGTAACGGTACTGTTATGTGACACGAGTGTTGATCGACTGGTTTCTGAAGAGCTGCCAATACCCACATTTCCCCTTGCTTTCCCCCCGCAACTGTGGGAACTAGTACATAAAAAAGAGAGAGAGAGAGAAATCCTCTTGTCATGTCTAGGATTATGAATGTCTAATGTACAATATCTTCTGCAGTCCCAGCAGACATATGGCAGGCTGCATTTTCATCCCAAACACAGGTGCTTGACAGACAGATTCAATTCTGATTAATGAGCAGTTGTTATGCCGGGTATTATACTATCTATTGTGCAGAACAAGGCACGGATCTAACCAGACTGCTTTTATCTGCGTGAAGGCAGAACAGACATCTACTCTAATAACTTTTGCCAGTATAGTAGGCACTGCATGACGCCCAGTTAGCATATAAGGAGTGAGAGAGGTTATACGAAGCAGTCGTGCTCAATTGAAGGTTTTGTTTGTGCAAATGTAACCCTAGCAGAACTGCATTTTTCATTATTTCAGACCTCAAAGTGTAATCAAAAATTTATTCTAAGCCATTAACCACATCATGTATTAACGTCTAAACATCCCCGTGGAGATAATAAGTATTACACTGATGACTTTGAAGGCGCCGAACTTTCTTCTCGCTCGTCGCTAATGTTATTTTAATATGTCAGTAATTGGAAAACAGTGTCGTCGCAATGATGATCTGTTGAAGTTTGTTTAAAAGTGTTTGGTGTCATCGAAAGGACAGTTACCACAAGGTAAGCGTGAGCAGTTCAAGAACGCGTACCGTTGTGGAGTGCTGGGTCTTAAGCCGTGGTTCTTTGAAACATTGACAGTTCAGTATTTAGTTGACAAGACGTAACACAAAGAGTGGCTGTGTCCTCCAAAAGAGGACGAGGGCATCTTGGCATCCTTTACCATACCTCCTTTCATCACTTCCTAAAGGCCAGTTTGTCACAACTGTAGCCCTTTCGGTTCCACCTCCTGCTAATAGCCAAATGATTGGTTCTTATCAAATTGATTGGGGCCAAATGATGTGAATATAAAATTACAGCTTTTTATATTTATTTAACATCTTAAACAATAATCTAACAAAAAGTCTTCTTATTGAAAACAATCCATCAGTGATCAGTTTTTGTGCATGCTTTGTTTAATGTGTTTGATGTACCTGAGAATAAACCAGCTCAGCTCCTCAAAGCAATTTATTTTCACAGAAGCTTTTGTCTGAGTCACTGAATTAGTTCAGTCACTTTGATCTATCGCCTTCACTTGGCAATGGAGTCGGATCATTATTTTGGTTTACCAATACAATGGGGGGTGTTTAGATAAGGGTCGCTCCATCATAAAGCTTGAAGGTGCAGAAGAAAGCTATTACAGAGCATGCAGTCGCATTTTCAATACAGAGAATCAAAGTTTCCTGTTGGGAAAGTCAGGTAATGAGTTACATTTCAGTGATTTTTCCCGTTCCTTTTGATGAATGTAGGTCTGTGTTTGATGTGTACATGTTGCTTGCATGTGCTTGAGTACACACTCATACACAAATGCTTATGCAGCAAGTGTGGGCTGGAGGTTTAGGTCGTTATCATGCGCCTGCAGCTTTTTGGATCTATAGAAGCCATAAAGAAGGAGCTTTATGGCCCATGCATTGAGCACATTTTGAAATAAAATACTGAAGTAAAAGTCAGCAGCAAGCCCTAAGCTTCATGTGCTGATGTAAATTGAATGCAGAGCATATATAGTGCTTCTGAATATTAGAGTCATGGGCATGTATGTGGAGGGAGATTGCATTTCTGCTCAGGAGTTGTTGCTGGCGTTTGTATGTCACTTTGAGACGAGCGAGTGTTGCTCAGTGATGGATCGTGCCTGCGTGGGAGATGCTGCTACTCCCACGCATTCCTCTCTCCCTTCTCTCCTTCTCTTCCTCTCTTTTGTCTCACTCCAAATCCACTGCTCTTTAACCTCAGCTCATTTCTCACTTAACCGCTAATCTACTCGATGTCACAACTATCTGTAGAAGTTAACCATGTAATTGCTTCTTGATGGAAGTTTCAGGTTTGAAAAGCTTACGTTCAACCGTGCATCACACCACTTGAATGTTGTAGTGCTTTCAAATTGCTATGGCTGTGGTTAATCATAATAACAGTATACTTTAACATAATGTATGCCTTCTCTCCAAGCACACAAACACACACAGCTCAGCCACTGCCTATTTACACAATAGGAATCTCACACTGAAAAAAGAGCATAATGAATTCTGATGAACATTAGTTTCTATTTGCATGTTTGATGTATATGTGAAAACCATTTATTAGTTCATGAGTGTGAGGGCCTTTATTTGTAGTGAGTCGGTCTATTTGGGAAGTCGTGGAAGGGAAGGTTCGGGCTCGGTGGAGCCTTTTTGTAGAGTGATGACCTGACTGTCTTCTGTTTGGCATTTTCTGTTTTGCTTCTGCAGAGGCTCAAAGGACAGCCCAGCTGCTTGTTGGCTATTTGGGGGAGAGTGTAGCATTTTGCTGTGTTCCTTTATCTAAAGGGGAGAATAGACACAGACATAGGAGAGGGTACAAAGAAAGTTTCCTGTGTGAGGTTAAACTCAGAAGTGAGTCACCGTACTTGCTGTAATATGTGCGCTCATCTCTCTTCTCCTAGAAGCACCAAGTGTTTTTATAATAAATGCATATTTTATGCTTTACAGCTGAGGTCCCTGAAATAGTATTTCTACATAGAGAAAACCAGGTTCCATAACAATTACTAGCTGTAGTTCTTAACAGCAGATGATTTTGCGATGACAATGCAAAGTAAATTTTGCATATTGTAAAATTTCATTCGCTCTGACCTTGGAGGTTCTGTGTGGCTGGGCAGTACCAGGGTTGCTAAGGTAATTTAATTACCAAACCCTCAGTGGGCAAGGGTAATTACTGCTCTCTAAATCCCCACTAATCCCCCTTCTGAGTCCCCTTACACAGACTCGGCCCGGGGCACTCTAACAGGCAGTGCTGACTCCTCAATCCCGTCCCAGACAGGGGCCCTCCCAAAAAAATACCCAACACACCGTTCCCGTCTGCACACAGATGCTCCTTAGTGTCCTTATTTATGCAAGCTGTACTACGTTCACTGGTGTGTCTGTCTGTCTCGTGTGTCTTCAGTCTAAAGTCTGTTAGTCATAAGTCCTGGTGAATTCTTCTCACGATGCTCTTCTCCTCACGTGTGTGTCAAGGGGACTCGCAGGTCAAAAGGGCCACTCATCTCTCCATAAGAATGTCGTAATTATTACTGCTGGGAGGAATCGGATGTGACCTCCGTGAGCAGCAGTGCCTGGTGACTGGAGTTAGCAGAGAAACAGAGGAGATAAAGGCTACTGAGCATGCTAGCAGGACTTTCTGGAGAAAGAAGGTGGATTTATAGACAGAGACTCCACAGGCTTGTTGAAAAAAAGCAGACAATGAAGTCATTAATAGCATGCTCCTTACTGCAGTGGTTCAAGTGCATCATGCTCTTTGTTAAGATCAAAGAAAAGATATTAATACTGTTACCGCTACGCTCAGAATCAAAGGGGTAAAGAAATAAAGACCATTTTATACACGTTATCTACCTTTACAGTATGATGCACAAAGATCAAAGCAATCCACTTCAGAGGAACATGGATATACCACTAACGAGACTTACTACTTGAGGGCAATAAAAGCAGCTGTAATCAAAACACTACAAAGAGGCAAATACTGTCGATCATTTTGAGAATAAGGTGGAAATTTCAAGATTAAAATTGTAATTGTATTTCAAGAAAAAAGCCAAAACACGGTTGCTTAATCCTCCAAGTTAGTGAAATCATACTTCAGAACTGGTTTTAGTAACAAAGAAGGAATTGATTTCTCTTTTAGCACATACACACAGTGATGATCAGTATAAGGATGTTGAAAGGTTGGTGCAGAAAGTGCTGTCACCTTACTGTATCTCAGTTGCTGTATTTATGGCAAAGTACCCCTTATTTGTTTATGTGAAATGCGAGCAGCTCTAAATGGGACCAGGCTGCCTTTTGACTGTGAAGACATTTCACTTTTAATCCAAGAGGCCTCTTCAGTGATGAAGGTATTTAACTCCAGGTAATCAAGTAAGTCGTTGAGGGTCACATGAACCAAGGTACGAATAAAGCCATTGGTCAATACACAACACAAAACAGCCAGCTCATTGTGACAAGACTCGTGATGAGCTCGTGCTCATGGTACATCTGGACCTGAAGGAGGGAAACTCTTTTAAGGATTTTAATGTTGACTGAGACGGGAGATGGTCTGAGAGGGGATTAAAGGAGACTGTCTATGTGGACTGTGAACTACGAGCCTTGAACAGAGATTGTGGCTTATGACACCAACTATTAGCCACCTATAGTGAAGTCTAGAGATTTCTTCCCAAGCAATTCAACCCCCCCAGTGCACCTTGACCCATGTGACCTTATGCCGAGGTAGGGCAGTGTATAACGGAGGTTTCACACCTTGTCCAACATCCTCGGAAGTTGAATGTCGGAATTCCTCCTAATTTCAGAGAAATGTCATTCCCGATTTGAGTGCATGCCAGTAGTAAATTTGTAAACGTAAGGAATGCCAGGATTTGTTTCACTTAATCGCTGCTACACAACACTTCTGGTTTTGCGCTTAATGTTATCCGAATGGCTTATTCAGCCAGATACACAATGGTGGCTGTACAGATTACATACTTTCATGGATTGTAAAGTCAAGATCGGTCGGGCACTCTGACTTTGTCTGGCTTAAGGGGGCATTCCAGTTCAAAATCTCAGGTGGGGAACAGGAAGTTCTGACTTCAGATGGAATGCACCATTGGCGCCTGTGACATTAATCCCTTGATTAACACCTTGGATCCTGTAACCCTCAATGAGTTGTGTGATTACCGGGTTGGTCAATAACTCTAAGCCAATTCCAAAGACAGTCAATACGTGGGACTCTCCATTAGTTTCTAGAACTGAACAAGAAAGGTGAAATGTCTTTACAAACCAGAAAAGAAGTCCAGTTCCCTTCAAGTGCAACACTTCAGTGGATGCTGAGACTCTGGTTCGGTGTCTAACAAGTCAAGATAAACTTCTGGCTCTTCACCCACTAAATGTTTACTGTTGCGTCGCTAAAAGCTACAGTGGGTTCACTCTCTGGTTTGTGAAAAATAGCCGGATCATGAATCTGGAAACAAAGCTGGCGAGACCCAAAAAAATAGCGTGTAAACCATTAGCAGAGAATGCTAAAATCCTCGCTGAAGATGCACAGAATTAATAGAAACTGCATTAATTAGGGACAGTTCTCTTTCACTTTAAATCCCAATTTTTGCAGCTTTAATGTCATACATTCTAGATTTGAACTACTAGTTAATACTGCAATATTTCTTAGTAGAATTTTAAACATATTGCAGTTTTCATTTGTATGAAAACTTTATATTTTGCCAGTTACTTGAATATTGAAAATGCTTTGAACATTTTACATTGTAATTGAGTCTCCATGCGTAAGATTTGTTTGTTTGGATTGCGATTGACTTTCCAATAACAGGATGCAGGGAGTTATGACAGATACTCTGAGTTCCTGTTTTCAGAGAAGGCTTTTAGACACCGGAGAGATGTTCCAATACGTCAAATTCACACCATCACAATTGAACTTGACAGGATAATAACTAGAAATTTAATAAGAAGACGAGCAAAAACAAACTTTCTTAACCCCAAATAAATGGACAGTACAGCAGTGTTGGCCTAAAAAGTTGTAAACAAATCAAGAGTCCTTCATATGCTGCTCTGAACGGCACTTAATGGAATAAGTATATATAATTGGTGGCTAATTATTGCAAACATAAGAAGATGGCTCCTTTAACATTAAGACTCACTGCAGTAGTTGACATTTAAAAATAGAAAATTTGTAGATAACAGCAGTTTGTCATTTTTCCTCTGGACCTCTTGTACCTTCAAATGGCAGCCAAACATCTGCATGGCCTCAGTGACACTGGCATGTGCTCCTGACCCTAGCAGGTGTTCTGTGTGTAATGTTGTGCCCTGTATGTTTGCGTGAGTACATCTGTGTGTAGGTGGGAGTTTGTGTACAGTATCTGACGCACGCATGTGAGCGAGAGAAGCCGGGTGGCGGTGAAAGGAAGCACCTGTGTGTACTGAAAGGAGTTCTCTGAATAGCTTCATATTTGAACAGCCACTTATCCGACGATAAAGCTGTAAGTGATTCGTGGCAGCTTCCTGCCTGCGGTGGAGAGAGATGGGCGGAGGGAGAGAATCCGAGAAAGACAGAGAAAGAGAGAGAGATTAAATGAGCGCATCAGCTGTAATTAGGGCTACTTTACTCCATTTGGAAATGCATGCCTCAGTAGCAGAGAGAATTAGCACTGGATAGTCTGGGTGGGTCAAAGCAGTACAACTTGAATGCGTTAAAGGGGGAAAAAAATATGATTGTGCCAGTTCCTCAGAATGAGTCTAATATCTGCAGAGGTCGGTGTCATTGTTAGTCACTGGTGCCATTTTTGTGATTGAAGGTGCAGAACAGAAATCGTGACTGTGGGAAACATTAAGCATTTCTTAGCATAATGGACCACGTACACATGAAAATGAGATTAGATATGAAAGAATTTGTTATCAGTGGCCTTCAGATCCTTTACCACAGATCTTTTTTAGGCTACACTTCAATAAATCCATGCTAGTACCAAATTACATTCAATGATTATTTCAAGAAGAAAATCATTTGTTGATTCTTTTTTTTGGATTCTTGATGACATCTGCCTTTTGTTCTTATCAAATTTCACTCACTTGGGCAAAGCGAAATCTGATTTCTGGGGAATTTAAACCCTGTCTAAATGGTTATGAACCAAACCATTTGCATGCAGTTCCAGTAAAGCAGTGCAGAGCCAGTGCAGGTGGGCCATCAAAGGCCAGACAAACATGAGTTTGCTAATCCGTTGATGCTAATCTTTATTTGACCAAAAATTCAACTTTGAATAAGAAAATATGCGGAGGATGCAAGAAAACAGCCGCGATGACTTGATGTGTTAAGAGTGTTTTTTGGCACAAATTGCTTGAGCAGTGTGGCTGAGGCTGGTTTAGCTCTCTTTAGGGGATCCTCTGCCTGTATCCTGAATCCTCTGGTGTTTGGGGCGGAGGAGGTGGGTGATTGTTAAATCAGTAAGATGGACAATTAAGAAAAGTAGTCCTTTTGAATGTGACGAGACACATAAGTGCGTGCAGTGATTGGATGAATTAGGATTAGCTGGAGCCGATAGACCAGAGAGGAATGATCAGTTCATAAGGTTCAGAAATGCAAGTTTCCTGTGATGAAACTTTAAATTGGGAGTTGGAAGAAGCACCATATGCTGCCAAGGGCAGACAATGATGATTTTTAAATTGAATTCATGGCTGTGGGCAAGCAGAAAGTCCAACGGTCACCTTGTTTTTCATCCAAAATGTAAACGCATGATTCTTATCATGGCAATGTACCAATGCCTCTATGCATCCACAAACATGTATCACAAATACACAGATATACCTACATGCATTTAATTTATTCCAAAGATACTGAGCTACTGAAACAATAACCTGGGGATCACAATTCACCCAAAAACTAGAGTTACTAGACAACTAGAGTTGCAGTTGTTTGGTGGGAGAACAATTTTTCTAATTATATCAATCAAAATGTGAAACATGAAGAATTACTGAATAATTTTTTATGGTATTCACTTTTAATCATCACATTGTTGTTCCGTTGCAATTAAATTTGAGGGCAGCTATGTGGAAGAGAGAACAAATTAGTGATTAAGGTTTGTATAGATGAGTTACAAAAGCTACTTCTAACTGCTTCACATCCAGCGCTTGAATAAGACCCGTAATTTGCTGTGTCCAAAGGTGACCATTCAAATGCCCGTGACATTTAGGAAATTGTCCTTTTTGTTCACCCATCTCCTTTTATTTCACCGCCTTTTTCTTTTAAATGCCATTTCGCCCTTCTTCTTCCTCTTTCACACTGTTGATCTCTGTTCCTCGCTTTTCCTTTCTTGTTCAATCTCGGTTGAACTGACGGGTTCCTGGGCTGAAAGATTTTCACTCTTAGTTTTCCTCTTCATATTCCCTGCCCGTTTCTTTTGAAATGTTGAAGTGGGTGACTTCCATCAACCTGTGCAAAACCAGAGGTAATGAAAGTTTCTTTCGAGAGCGGAGGACACAATGTTTGTTTTAGACTGGGCTTGGAGGGAGTTGACCTTTTTTATAAAATCTCAATGTCAATGGCTAGCACTGATCCTGACTTTTTTGTTTTATTTCATTTTTAATATTGTGTATGAACATGGTGCAGAAACTGTGTAGGGCTTGCATATGATTTGAAAACCTACATGTACGAGTTTTGAGTCTGGATTCTGACTGGCCGTTTGGAGCCAGTTCTCGGCTCCACTGCCATTTTGTCCTGAGATAAACACATTGTGTCCTTTGGCGTCAGTGCCGCGGTGCAGCGGGTCATGGAAATATTGAAATAGGTTTCTCGCTCCTAAGCACTTACATATGGACGCTTGTAAAGGCCCCTTGGCATCACATTTAAACCCAATGGGTAAGCATAAATTTTCAGCATGCAGGGTTACTGTTTTTAGTCCCAGCCACAATACTTTCAGAAACCAAAGCCTGTTTTTGATTCTTAAATATACCTGGCAAGTGAAGGCTGAAGTGAAAATGCAGCAAAACAAAATGTAAAAAAACTGAAATCCAAAGTGGACATGAATCACGGTCTCCTGAATCACAAAATTGTTAGTTACTCCACCTTGCCAACCTCATATTCTGAAAAAACAGGCTCAAGGTTGGCGTCTGACGCTGTTAAACCAAATCAACCAGCTCTCCCAGCTCACAGCTTTACATGCAAGACCAATGCCAGCAAAACTAAATAAGGAGGGAACTTAGTGGATTTTGAATAGAAGCCTCCCCCATTACTTGTAAAGTTTCAGTAAAATTCAGTAGAGGAAATATTTTTCCTTTCCTGCAGAATATGATGTGCAGACATTACAAATCTTCAATTTTTTTGGTCTTTCAGTGTCTGGGTGGTTCTTGCTGTACCTTTGGGGCTCAGTGACATTAACAGAGGGCCTTAATCTGGACCCGGACTCTCAGTTAAGCTGCAGTGATTTCACAGCTGCCTGCATTTTTCCCGTTTAGGGCATTTTTAATCTTAAAACAACTCATTGTACTGCATACACATTATATAAACTTACCCAAATGTTTATTCTCTGTCTCAGGGAAATTATTTGGCCAAAACTATTATCTTACTTCCAGCCAGTTTACGTTCGCAAGGAGATAAGCATAGACGTGTTTCAGGTTTACAATTTCCAGCCCCTAGCTGCGATAGTGAGTGGCCTCTGAAGTGCTGGCCTGTGTGTTTAGGACACTAGGTTGAGCTACACAACAGATATTCTCCATAGAGGATGGCCTGCACAGCTCAGCATGAATGTACTTCCCTTTCTTCTCATTAGGGTCGAACCATAAGACTGCTGAGCCGCAAATCTGCGATGGCCACATCACCTTACCCAGTAATCGATCCCCCCACAGCTACACAATACAAGAAATGCACACAGAACGCACAGAACCAGTGAACCAAAGCTTATGTACAGAGAAGCTGTGCCTGAGTCCAGGCAGGGTGTTAGCTGGTAATCATTAACACATACTCCCTGTTTGCTTTGCCTCTGTCCCTCCTATATGTCTGTTAGCTCTCATGCGTGTGTGTGTGTGTGTGTGTGTGGGCTGCTGTCAGCAGTGCCATGTGTCTCATTGTGCTTTATCAGCCTGTGCACTTTATTCACACAGTGGGTCTCTCCATAGACATATGCAGACACACACAGACACACTTGCACACACATGTAACATCTGTTCAAGCCTGCAGAAACATACTGTATCTCACAGAGTTACAGTTTGCTGCAGACTTCCTTTGCTCTCCCAGCTCATGTAGCAGATCTGTTGCAGAGAAGAAAATGGATACTGTTCACGTGTGTTATTATTAATCTCTAGACAAAACAAGGAAACACTAAAGGGATTCAAGGATTTCATTGAGTGAGGATGATTGGATGACACATGACCCGTTAAGGAGAGGAGCGCCTGGCTGATTATCGATGGAAGTGCAGATGAACATAACAGGGAGGCGTGGAACTCTTAGTCACTGATTCCACATGTGAACACATGAAAAGGAGGTTTTTATGTCTGGGTTGTAATGTTACTTGTACAGTAATGCAGTGTCACAAGCCAGTGTACTCTTAGTTCCAGTCCAAAGCACCAGGGGGAGGGTTGCATCAGGAAGGAAACCCAGCAAAAGCATGGAGGTCATTAGTAAGATTTCCATATCAGATTGGTCAGAGGGTGCTGGTGGAAAGTGTGCTAGTCTGAAGACACAGGAAGAGGAGAGGAGGAAGACGGTAAGAGAGAAGGGAGGGATATACTGGGCTAAAGATGTTTAATGCTGCTGGGCAGAAGGAAAAGAGCCAAAGAGAAAGTTAATGAATGTATTGAAGGAGGACATGCAGAGGGCTGGTGTGACAGGATGTATGGCATATGATGAAATAGAGGGATCACAGACTTGAGATGGCTGCTCCATTTATGGGCCACTTTTATGTAGAAGCAAAAGAAAACGATGACAAAACTGTAGACATCATGCCATAACAGCCCAAATCACTGGATGTGGCCAAGTATCATTAATGAAAAAATATGTTATAATTAAAATTAAGGGTAGTCAAATTGCCTGCCATGCTAGCTGGTTTGCACCCCACTCTTTTCAGTTCTTGCTCTGTTTTGTGTATGGGGTAAGTCAGTCAGTTTTCTACTGTTAATATGTACATGGAAGAATGGGGCACCCCAGAACATACTGCCAAATACTGAGTAAAGATTTAGGATTTTTCAGGGGCACGCATTTCTCAATTCAATAAAATGTACTGGCACAGTTTGTCTGATATAACATGTCCCAGGATCACTTCAACTAACATTATCCACCATAATACTGACACCTTTGACAAAGAGGCAGGGCAGTGAATGTAGCATAGCTTGTACATGTGTAATTTTGACGAGCTACTTAGTAAACAATGAATTAATAATGACCATAAAAGTGGAAATGGATAAAGCATTTAACACGTAACATTTTAGTATCATATATTATATTAATCAGAAATATTATCAGATATTTCAGTCAGTGTAGGGCTCTTTTCTATCTTATTTTGCCCTCAAACTAAAGCTGGAAGTCAACCTAGGTTCTCGTATATTTCAGAGTATCAGTTCAGGTGCCGTCGGCCTCAATGTGTCCACTGAAGCGAGGTCACGACTGCTGAGAAGATTGCTGTTGCTGGCTCTCCTTTGCCTTTGCATCTGCTGCCCTCTCCTTGGAAGAGCCATGTGCCACATCTGGTCCGGCTGAGTGTCGAGGGGACACGAGGCAGCTCCTCGAGGCAGAGCATTTGCATACACTTACTCTGGGAATGCCCTTGACTAGCTGTCTGCAGAATGGGACGTGAGCAGCATCGGATACACTAGTGAGACCTGAAGAGAGAAAGGGATAGATGGAGTGAGACAGCAAGATGGGGAACGAGTGTTGAGAGGGGGGGAATTAAGGGATGGCTCTCAGTGGGGACTCTAAATCGTATACAGTATGAACGCCTCATTAGCATTATTCATTAATCCCACCATCTGATGTTATTAGCCTTTCATGACTGGCTTTGTCTTATTCCGAGAGAAAATATCTTTTGAAATGGTTCATCAAACAAGAATAAGTTTGTAGATGGCATGTGGAAATGCACATCTAATAGTACCTCCGACTGATATTTGTTTTCACGGAGCAGAGCGTGTGAGTGGGTGGGGGGAAATGTCAAAAAATAAATAAATAGTGAGCTGAGAGAATAAGGGGATGTGTGCATTTTGTCTGACAGAGGAAGAGCAAGTGAGGAGACCGATGGAAAAAGAGAGAAGCTGGGGGAGGGGGCTGGAGTAGGTGGGCGGGAAGAGAGGAGGCTAGTGTCAGGGACAGAGAGAGAGGGAGGGAGAGGGAGGGAAGGAACAGTGAGCTGCTCGCCTGCCGGAGCTGTCAACTGGGTGTTCAAGTGTATGATCGTGAGTGCTTCTTGAGCCGTCGTGTGTGAAAGAATAAAGGGGGACATTGCTTTTTAGCCACTTATTTTGGTTTTCCTTTTTTTCCCCCTTCTTTTCAAAGTGTCACATCGAGCTCGCGCTGCAAACTTGAACCCCTTCCTGGGATTGTGAAGAGGACCCAGGGTAGACAGCGTGCTGCCAGGTAAGAGATGTCTTTTATTTTGTTTCCTCCCCTCACAAAAAGGTAACAGTGGAGAATCGCAGCGTGGAGATGGAGACGGCATGTTTTTACAGTCAAAAAGGCACGGGAGCTCCGCTTTGCTGTGCTGCTTTAAAAAATACCGCATGCCCGCTTGAAATCGAGAGAACACGCTGCCTGTGATGTGTGCGTGTGTGTGAGCTTGAGCGTGTCAGCAAACATGGCTCTGAGGACTCCGTACTGTAATAGTGATTGGAAGAGTCAGGTCGTATAGAGGAAGAGAAGAGGAGGAGGAAGGGTAGGAGGTGCCGTTTCTTTTTGACAAGGGCTTATCCAGGGTGACAGATGGATGACAGGACGTCAGATTTACATTGACAGAATTTACTAAAAAGGGAAACAAAACAAAAAAAACCCCATATTTCCAAGATTAGACTAATATTGGAGAAAGTGCTTGTGGTTTTAATAGTGGGTCGGTAAATACTTTCTACACGTGGAATCAGTTTTTCTTGTGGTACTGCTCAAAATGTTTGTTCGGTGTGCTTCAACATTTTTAAGTTGTGACGGTGACGGTGTTGGGGTGGGGTGGAGTGGGGTGGGGTGAGGGGGAGTAAGCAGACTCCCACAGAGGGTTAGCCCGAGCTCCAGATCAACGGCTGTCTCAGGGTGGCAGCGGTACAGTCAGAGGGAACCATTACTGCCCTACAGCCAAGAGAACAAACATGCTGCTCTTAGCAGGTGTATCCACTATGTATTTAGTATTGTGGCTTCCTGACCCAGGGCTGGCTTTCTATGTCGTTTAATGAGAAGTTGTGCTGTAATCGAATCAACGTGCTGCCTACCCCGCCGTTTGTCATTTCCCCTTTGTCGTGCCTTATCTCTTCCTCTCTCTCTCTCCCTCTCTCTGGCCTCATTATCCCAGATTCCAGTGAAATGAACTAGTCGATCTCTCTTCCTTCGAATTCTTCCCTCCACCCATCCATCCACGCGAGCTGAGGTACAGTAGACATGAAAGAGGTGAAAGTTGGCAGATTGTGGGGGTTCAAACAGTGCCCGTCTGTCAGTCTTGCGCTAGAACAAGGCAGCACAAAGCTCCAGTCTTTTCAGGCTCAAAACCAATACATTTGGGTTTTACTAAATTTTCCCATCACCTTCCAAATCCTTTATTCTCCTACAAGGTCCAATAAATTCTTTTCACATCCGCAGCGCCTTTGTGGCTCATTGGAAAATGGATTTGTACGTCCAGTAGAGGACATGAAAAACCTGCTCATCTCTCATATTCATTCCATTGTTATCACTTGATTTATGTGTAAGATCATGAGTAATTTATGGGAGCTATTTAATAAGATTAATTCACTTTGAGAATAATTTAATCATTTTTTTGGGAAAATATTACACCCGCTGGCATTGTCATGTGATTTCACAACTGTGTGTGTTGCACGTAGGTGCCTGTGCTGTGTGCTACGTATCTGACTGTGAGAGCTCCCTTCGCATCAATAGTTAATGAGCGTCTCAGGCGCTCGTTCACATGGCCTATTCACTGTGTTTTTTGTTTATTTAAACGGCCGTTTAGCCTTGAATGTCAGGCACCGTGCTATAGTATTGCAAAGCTTTAACACAGCTCAGCCTGAGTTGTGGAAGTAAGCAATATGCTGACCTTCACACAACCTTGCAACGTTACAGTGGGCGCTTTGTGAGTTATTGAGGGCTGGTAATATCTGAGAGCAATAAACTCTCTCATAAATCTCATAAAAGAGAGAGCAAGAGTCATAAACTATGGTAAGGAAGAGGGAAATTTTTTACTTTTTACATTAAATTAATTGAAATTTAGAGAAAAAAATCCCAACCTATCTGTAAATCACATGTATCTCCTGTACGTTTGTGTGTGTTGGAGACCTGAGCGGATCGCTCCATCCATGGACGTTACCGCTTTTGCTGCCCAGAGCGTCAGACAGCTCCTTTCGGTCCACTGGATGCGGTCTGCTCTCTCCGTGACTCATTGCCTCGTCCTCTCTGATTGGCTGGCTTTTCTACTCCAGGGAAAGACAGGATGGAGTGGGGTTGGCCTCTCATGACCAGGGATCAGCCGTTCTTTTCACACAACGTCCCACTGGAATTGCATCCTCAATGTGTCAGCCTGAATTTTAAAACACAGGCAGGGTGTAAAAAACCCCAAACAAAACAGAAAAGGCTTTTGATCATTGAAAAAGTGCAACTGCTGTCTTTCTTTTGTGTCACACATTCAGCTGTTTTTTTTTTTTTAGGATATTCTACTGAGGCAGGCAATGTTCGACCTAGCTCTAGCCACAATCGTTTTTTCTGTCTATCTAAGACCTCCAGCTCCCCATCTCTTTGTAGATGACACTGTCACATGTGACAGCTCTGAAGCAAACAGGGCGTGGAGCTCCCTGCCTGCTGAGACTCTGGCTTGTTTGCCACTTACAGACAGTCCCAGCTGAGACAAAGTCCAAGCTGCTCCATCCGTTCATCCAGCCAGCAAAATTCTTATTTTTTTCTCTCTGTGGGAGCCTGTGCCTCTGCGCTCAGGCCGTGCGGTGCTGATTCAGAACCATGGACAGTGGTCCTGTGCGCAGGGTGAATTTTCAGCACCACCTCCTGTGGACAAATCCCACAGTCAGAGAAAAATGGAGCTTTCGGAGTGATGGCCAAAAACGGGATGTGCTGCAAGCTGACAGTGTGAGAGCACGGAAATTATGCAGGACGTTGCCTTGTTTGTAAAGATTATTCATGTGGTGATTAGATAATATAGTGCGAGGAATGACAGATTCAGTGTTTTGGTTGAAGGGGAACAGTCGGCGAGGCGCAGACACAACAGTGTTTGAGTATTTACTAGACTTAATTTGTGTTAACGAACTAGTACCGACTGTCGCTGAAGTCCATCAACATCAGTGCTTAGCACTTAACCAGGTAGTTTGGCTGAACGATTACAAGTCCTGCAACACTGGCAAAGCTTACAAATGGGGTGTTGGATTCTTTGCCACACTGACTATAAATCACAGAAGTATCAAGTCGCTGTTTGCTTGGAGTCGAGGATACTTTGCTTTTTCCTATAGCTTCAATGTCTTCAGGATCTTTTAGCGTAAATGGCAGACTACTGATTGGTCAGGTTCTAGACACACCTTTTAACTTTAACTCTTCCAGGGTTTTCAATTAGAAGAGTAGGGTTCAAATCCAGTGCGAATCCAAAAGTTACTACACTGGCTTTGAGGAGCTGCAGGTGATGGGCTGTTTATCCTCATGAAAGCATGGCAGTTTTAAACAATATTAAACACATTATTTATTATCACATTCGCTATTTTTAACAAATATTTACAGATTCATTAAATATTAACCATTGATATTTTATATCCTTGCACTCCCTGATCACTCTTTTAAAGAGAAAGAAGTTGTCTTAAAGTAGAAATTTATGTTAAAGTGGGGGAAAAGTGTATATTGTGCTAAATTTGACAGAAAGCTACATTTGAATCAGCTGGATTATGTTGCTGATTTCTCTGCTGGATCTCCTTTAAATGATTACAATGATCTTCCTGGCTAACACCTAGTGTAAAATACACAGGAAAAATACCCTCTCCCACTGCAAAATGCTTCATTTCACTTTATAAAACACTGTGATTTGATTAATCTGCTTCGGCTGTAATAAAAGTGATATATGAGTCAGTCAGGGCTTCATCGATCCGTTTTATTGATTTTTAATGCATGGTTTTACACACCTGCATGCAAAGCACTTTAAAAACACAGCTTCTCGAGTTAGATTTATTGTGTAATCTAAAATTAATTACATTAATTGATAATAATATTTTGAATATAACCAGCGCTGCATATTCTGCCGCTGCAAAATGCAAATCACACAGTTTCGTGAATTAATTAAACGTGTTTTACATCTTCTGTGTGATAACAGTGAACACAGCGAGAGGGTGTGAAATCAGACATGAAAATGAGTTATTTCTGTTAGATGGGATCTTAGTGCACTCAATCGTCTGATCCACAGAGGCCGGTGGACTTAGCCTATCAGAGGGCGTGCATTTTGCTCCCACATGTGCTCACGCCCACACCGATACATGTACACTGGCTCAGCATGACATTGATTATGTGCACTGCTGCATGTCCTCCAAGAACAGACGATAGCCAGCACCCATCACCAACACTCCCCCTGAGAGAAACAATAAAAGCCTCCCAGTCTTTGACCTAAGGCTGTTTTTATCACCAGTGGACAGCAAAGCACCAGCCACCCCACTCCCACCCTGTCTTCTGAACCATCATTGTCATGTTCACTAATTGGGAAAGCTAATAATAAACCCAGGCATTTTAAACTAATCATCCAAATGAAGCCAAATGTGGAGCAAAAATCTTTTTATCTTGTTTTCATAATCAACTGCCAAAATCGTGACTTGAAAATCAAGCATAGTGTCATTTCACTTGATACACCTCTAAACCTTCTATTAGCAAAGTGACAAACAGGGCATTCAGTTTAAGCTGATGCATATTTGCTACATCCTGCAAGCCACTTGGGAACCCAGTTCCTCCTTTTCATGCTGTATTTAATGCGTCTTACATTTGTTTTCGCGCCCCCCCCCCCCCCTTCTCTTCTGCACTTGGGTCATTTTGCTGCTCTCCCGTTAATCTCACCGTTAACCTGGAAACAGTGGTGTCGAGCAACAGAAACACCAATGACAGGAAGTGGGCGATATAAATACAGAGCTGGTGTGAACTGGGGTTAAAGTGAAGAAAGGGAAAGAGGAAGGGTTGTGATGTGAAAGGAGCGGAGATATATTTTCCATCTCGGAACACGGCAGCAGCTGTCATCCTTGTCACTGCACTATGTAAATCAGCATGCTGTCTGCTACGAGCTGAGTGGAAAAAAGGAGCCGCTTTTTATCACTAGATCTCTGACTCCGCAGAAGGCTCCATATTCGCCACAGACCTGCATTTACAGAGAGGAAAGGGCCAAGCCTGACAGCACAAAGAAAGTGCAGTTTTCTTTTTCTTTTTTTCAGCGCTCAGAGTACAGGTTAGTGAAAGGTAAAGGGAGAGTAGCACCTCGAACATATTTAAGTGTTGCATAGCAACAATCCACTGGTTTTCAGTAGTTAAAGCACTAAGCATGAGCTTGTTTTGTGTTTGACAGAATGTGAAATGAGGGAAAACATTTTTTTTCTTCGCTGTGTTAATCATCACTATCTTTGTGTCATAGTCGGGAAGCTTTTTAAGCAACGTTGTGCGAGCGTGTACAGCCATGAGTTCTATGACCATCGCTCACACAGAAAAATTACATGTCTGTATTTTCACTGTTACTTTTAGTAAATAGAAGAAAACGGAACGTTTTTACATGTAACATGTGGTTTTATATGAACTCGAATCAGTGATGGAAACTTTTAAAAGCCTGAATTAATGGATTAGAAATAGGGCCTAGACTGAGTAAATCTTACATCTGTGGTCAGATGTGAAGGATTTATAGATTATTTTGAATTATAAATAAACAGCCCAAGTCCAAAGGATGAACATGTACGTAGAAAGTCTTTGTAAATACTGTGGTCTTTTGCACATTTGTGAAATTTTGGGCCGCCGCTGATACTGATGCATGAAATATTAATTTGACCGAAAGGCAGTGCTGATACAGATCTTTTTTTTTCTGTCTGTGTTGTTTTTTTGTGTTTAGTTAACCTCCTTTCATGGCAAGGAAACGAAGACAACTGTTATAAATAAACAGTGTTGGGAAGGTTACTTTTAAAATGTATTCCATGGCCCAAAAAAGTAGGTTGTTATGTATTCCATTAAGTTATTCAATGTGAGTAACATATTCTGAATACTTTGATTTACTTAATATATTGTCGTGCTTTTTACAACTACATGAATGTACTATTGCTGTGTGATTTATTACTATTAGTGAAGGCTACTCGCCACCGAGCTAACATTGTTAGCTGGCATTAGCTGAGATTAGTTCATAGACTACGTTCAGAACTGCACGTGATTATTTGCAGTTAGCAGGTTGTTAATTCTATCCATCAAGTCTAACAGTCTGCAGTCTATGAACTATAACCTTCTACATCGAAGATACTGAAGTGGCACATAACCCTGGTAGCTACCACAACTAAAAAAAGGTAGTTTCGGTAGGCTAACGTTAGCTTTTAAAAAGGAATTTACTTCCAGATGTTTCTTTAGGTTGGAGGTGGAATCTTTTGACACTGAGAGCAGCTTAGTCGCTGGCAAACAGAGTTTGGATTGAAGGTCAGATTTTACACAAATGAAGTGGTGTCAGAATTTCCAAGTAAGAAATGTATTCCTGCCTGTGCAGTGCTGGCTTCCGGTCCATTGTGTAACTGAAGCCACCAACATTAACAGGACACTTACATTAGAGCCTCTTATTGCGTGTTTTGTTTGGGTTTCTGGCTATTTCAACAAAGTAACTGTATTCCAATTATCACCTTTCTAAACAGTAACTGTAACGGAATACAGTTTCTCATATTTTGTATGCTAAATACTTAACGCCACTACATGTATTCCGTTACTCCCCAACATCTATCCATCCATCCATCCATTCGCTTCCGCTTATCCTTTTCAGGGTCGCGGGGGGCGCTGGAGCCTATCCCAGCTGTCATAGGGCGAAAGGCGGGGTACACCCTAGACAGGTTGCCAGTCTGTCGCAGGGCTAACACACAGGGACAAACAACCATTCACACTCACATTCACTCGCACATTCACACCTAGTGACAATTTGGATTAATCAATTAACCTATCCCCACAAGCTGCATGTCTTTGGACGGTGGGAGGAAGCCGGAGTACCCACGCAAACACGGGGAGAACATGCAAACTCCACACAGAAAGACCCCGGCCTGATGTTGGAATTGAACTCAGGACCTTATTGCTGTGCGGCAACAGTGCTAACCACCGTGCCACCGTGCTGCCCAACACTGTACATAAATAACTGAAGAGCTTTAGTCTTTCAGCTCCTCATCAGCCTTACTTTGAAAGTCAGGTGATGTTAGTCGCTGCATCAGCGTATCCCGATAGTCTATGTATTTAACATATATGTATTTTAGTCAATAAAGCAACATATAGCATGTCTGACTCTGTAATGTGATTAAGAAATTATTTTTGTATAAAAACAGCACAATTTAATATTAAGTTATATTAAATTCTGCATGCAGTTGTATTGCATCTACTTTTATGCATTGTGTTCATGTTTATTCTTGCACTGCTTTTAACTTAATAGCTGGATTGCTCTTATTTCTGTATTTATTTTATTTCTACTTTTTTGTATTTTTTTATTTTCAGTTTTTGCATCATTTTTAATTTAGATTTCGCTGCATATTGGCTGTATATTGCTTTGTTACTCTTTAAAAAGTATTACACCGTGCACTGCAGACTGTGACTGCCCTATCATGTCTGTAAAAATGAGCTTCCTTCCTGGTGAATATGAAGAAAGGGAAGAAGAGTTTGCTTATGTTGATTAGTTTTGATCCAAGTCTTAACCTGCAAGCCAGTGAAAATACAATGACAAAACCGAGCCTGTATGTATGTAGTATGTGGTTAAAAAAAAAATTGGATTTCTATTTAGCCTCTCTTCTGAGGTCAGTAGTGTCACCTTCTCTCTTTGACCTTCCAGTCAATCCTGTTTTTCAGAAATTAGTGGATCTATCATGTTAAAAGGCTGTCACAGAAAGAGAAAAGCCAGGAGGGGGTTATCTGCACATCTGGCATTTCCTCCCGACTCTGTCCTTTAATGCATTGGGGCTGAAGGAGAGCAGGCTGTGGTAAATGGAGGGTCATCATTGATCTTAGATAGCCGCCTGGAAATGTACTATCAGCTGGCCCATCGAGGAGGCCCACTATGGAGGAAACAGATCCCATTACAGATGTGTCTTGCAGTGCTTGCAGTTGCAGCGCACTGGCATGAATACACACCGCCGCAAATGAACACTGTATTCATGCGCACAATTTTGATTCATGCGGTCATGATTGCGAGGCCGAGGGAGGGATAAAAGCAGCTTGCAGATGCATTTCAAAGCTTTCAGAGGTTTTTTTTCCTCCTCTCCTTTTCTGTGGCAGGGAGAAGTACAGAAGTGGCTCACGCAGGAGGCTCCTGTGCGAGTATAAATTCACATTTTCTTGCATTTGTTTGATGAGGAGTGGCAGAAAAGGCAGCTAAATGCAATCAGTGGCTTTGCACTTCCTCTGAAGAGCTACCGCACCCTCCACCATCACACACACACGCAGTTCACATCATTATGAATTTCTGGGATCAGATAAACACAAGTGAAATGTTTAACTTAGACAAGAATACTTTCACACATATCACCTGCTCTCAGATGAGTTGAGAAGGTAGAGGTGACATGGCAACGTGTGATCGCGGTCATTAACTACAGCGCAATGAGCCTATGCATTATTCATCTGTCATCACTTTCACCTGCTGCCAAAAGTCATGACTGAATTTTTGGGAGGAACATGTGCTTGCAAACATCTTAAGCCAGATCAACAAAACCCACCGCTCCACACTAAAGTGTGTTACCTGAAACCACCTGGGACCGAATAGCAGTCAAACAGATTATATATATATATTTTATCATCACTGAAACACACATTTAAAAAGTATCCTAATGATTGTGTAACCCGAGCCTTTCTCTCTCCAACAAACGCAGACATCCCTCTCCGTCTCTCTCTGTGTCATAACTGTCAGTATAAATAACCACTCTGGCTCTTGATATGATCAACCCCCAAGAGGAGAAAAAAAATTACCCAGAATGCACAGTGAGAGCGTAGTTCATTCAGAGAATGAGCTGTTGGATTATGGTGGCCTTAGTGTGACATTCAGTCAATACTCCTCGCTAATTTACTGTCCCATCAATAGTCACGGCATGGTCAGAGTTCACCCTCAGGACCAAGATGTCTTTAGGGAGTGAGTGCAGGGGCTAAGATAGCGTGTTTTACTTGGGTAAAGCATATTAATAATTTGGTAACTGTCTGTCGCCGCAAACGGTGTTTTGCATTTTCAGGCATTTTGCATTTTGTTGCATCATCCCACAGCATGCTATTTAAAGCATTTCTATTCAGCTTTATGTGGGTTATTGTATATATTCGGAGACATGGATCTTGACCATTCAGTCATGTTATTTAAAGTCACTGGGATTTCATTTAGTGTTAAAAAATGTGTTTATTTATTTATTTTTATAATTCGATGCAGTGGTGCACCGTTTCCATTTCAGTTTACTTACATGCATTGAATATCTGTAATATCAGTCAGAGGCTGACATGGGGCAGTCAGCAGCATGTACCAGTGATGTTTATCTGTGCTTTCAACATAATTCTGCTGGCTAATGTGCAACAGGAGTAGTGGGGTATAGATCCTAAAAATGGAGATGTTAACTCATGCATTACTTATAAAATATTTGCATTTGTATTAAAGAAAATAATTATTCACACACTAAAAATCCTCCTAGCAAGGTTGAAGTTTCTGGTTTGTGGTCATGTGGCAGAAATGCCTTCTTTTACCCTTGATATTTGGTCTTGTTTAAACCTTTTCGGGGGGAAAAGGACAGTTAGCTCTAAAACACCAACATCAACGTCAGTACAGGCTCAAATATATGTATATAACTTTACAGACATACATGTCAGGGCCACAAGTTTAAACCTGAAGTTTTTTATATGCGTGAATCAAATGCACATATGTTTATATTGTGCAGTTTCTCCGTATGTTTTTGTCTGAAAACTGTTTCTCCTTCATTATCGAACATAGAGTGGTAAACCAGTGGTTTCTTTAGTGGAATCCAAGGTATTTCTGCCAGGTATTAATAGCGTAACTGGTATGTAACAGGTTTAAATATTCATTTTCTTCTGTCACAGTAACACAAATTGTGATTGTGTTTACTGTCCAAAGGTGTCAGTCCACTAAATGGAAATTGCGAAATTGTAGCTACATTGCTACAATTTATTTAAATTCTTTAAATTTATTTTGAAAATGTGATACAGTCAAAAAGTAATACAACAGAGACACTGGCAACTTTTAAGAAAAAGTGGAGGTCAATGTTTACAATGGCTTTGTAATTGGAGACCAAATGCAATGTCAGTCCCGTTATTCTTAATACGTTTGCCCTGACTGGACTGGGGCTGGAAAACGCTGGAGATGAAGTTTTAAGAGCTTTTAGTGAGCTGAATTACGCCCTCCAGGCACTTTTTTCCTGGATGCACCAGTCAGATCTGTGACAGTGTCTGACCTCGGGTTTTCTCCTGCACGCTCTCTTTGCCTTTTCCCCTTTAGTCCGTCAATCAATCCAGCCCCCATCACGCTCTAGTAAGCTTGACTGGCACTAAGGAGGGAATCTAGCCTTGCAGTGCTGTGAGTGGTCCTGGCGAATTCATATGCATATATATGTATATCCACACATTTCAGCTTTCCTTCATCTGTCCTCCCATGAAACGTTGCTCAGAATTGGAAGTAAACTGCTCAGCACTGAAGTGAAACACTGCAGAGGATAGCAGCTCTGTGATTGTAAGAGAGGCCCGTCACTTCTTCTGGTCAAGGACCTTCCTTGTCAGGTCATCTGGCTTTTAAACTGTCTAGCTCCTCTTTGCTTTTAATGCTCAGTACGCACCACTTTATTGATCCCCGCATTGATCCCTTTTAACGGCGCTGTCTTCTTGTCCCCGAGCACCCAGAAAATATCCTATCATGTCTGTCTACACATTATTACACCCCTCGCACAGCATCTGAGCTGCATCCTCTTTTGTCTCGGCGTGATTAGTGGTGACAGCGCTCGGAGTCATGTCTTTTGTTGTGTGTTGCGGGTGTATTGTGGCTTGTTGTTGTGTTTACCCGAGAGTGTGTCAGGAACTGTTTGTGACCCCAAAGCAGAGATGCGGGGGCGGGCGGCGGGGTTGAGAGTTCAGGGTTGCGGTCGCGCGCCACACAACACCACTCAGCGCCGCACTGTAACGATGACCCGGACATTCTCAGCCGCTCATCGTGTTGTGATTTTTCTGCCTTACTGCTGATGGGTGGCTGCATGCATAATTGCTTTCTTTTTTTTTAACCAAAGTCATAATTAAAACCTCTGATGGCACAGTGTGGAAACCCAAACTAGATCATTTCCAGGCAAAGGCTGTTAATTTCAATTTATGAACCAGGAATGTCTTGAGAGGGTAATGAACAGGACTGCCATCTGCATTTATAAACTAGTGTAAATTAAAGCTATGACAGGCTCTAATTAAGTCTCAAGCCACACTGGATTATTATTACACTGTTTTGTCACAGAAATGCAGAAGGCAAGGACATGGAAGTGGAAGACAAAGAGAGAGACAGAGACAGAGAGGTGGTGGTGGGGGGGAGAAGTTTTCACTGTTCAGGAGAGGTGGTAATAAGATAAGCTTTTTTTGCAGCATGAGCTCACAGATGGCTGTCCTCTCCTGACGTGGCCAAGCCACTCCAGCTTCATTTATCTCCTCCTCACAGCATTGTCTCCATCTTTTTGGATGCCTCTCCATCCACCTGCGCTCCCCCTCCTCCTCCCTCCCTCTTTATGATGTCCCTCACAAAAAACAAAAAAAGAAAAAGATTTCAGCCTTCATCTGCCTCATCCGGCATAATGAAAATGTCAGACTTTCCAGGCCTTATCTACTTAACCAATGTCCACTGATTGAATTATGGCAGAATGCTTCTTTCTGCTTTTGCTGCTGACTCAATTTTGAGTCTCTCAGAGCTTTTGATGTTTGAAAAGTTTTTAAAAACTGACATTTGGATTAAATATGTCAGGCTCCGGCCTTTATGGGTTACAATTAATAGCACACAAAAACTCCAAAGTCATGTGAGTAGTGGGACAGATTTATTTTATATGTTTGCTTATCTTTAGGTCACTGCTTTGCTTCATCTTTGCTCTCTCTCTCTCTCCTGGGAGGCTCAATACATAACCACTACTTCTCTGGGGCTCCCCCAAAAATTGGAGACAAAGATAGGCAAGAGAGGGAAGGCTGAGATGGTTTGGGGCACGGAAGAGTGGATATACTGGACAGAGGATGCTGAATTTGGAGCTTCTAGGGAGGAGGAAACAAGGGAGACCACAGAAAAGATTCAAGGGTGTAATAAAAGAAGATTAACAGGACACTTACATTAGAGCCTCTTATTGCTTGTTTTGTTTGGGATTCTGGCAATTTCAACAAAGTAACTGTATGAATGAATCCAGAGGATTGGCGTGGCAATGTAGGATGTTAACTATGGGGGTGATGGAGGCAGATGATCAGGAGTAGCTGAAAGAACAAAAAGCAGATAAAGATTTTTTTTTAGTAGCTATTGTTTCTCCAGATTTCTGGAACAACTGACACAACTGTTGAAACTCTTATGTGGCTTAAGAGAGTCTGATTGAGGGAAATAACAGGGCGTGAGTGAAAACAAGGCCTTAGACAGGCCTTATTTTGATAGAAAAAGCTTGAGTTTGTTCAAAATCAAGCACCAGGTCAGCAAGTTTCAATGTCTCAGCGTCTCATTTCAAATGGTTTTAATTGCACTGTCAAGTCTGTCAGGTGGTTACCTGAAAATTAAGAGTATATAACCTGTATCAGCACTTTATCCGCAACACATTCGAAGCCAATTTAAAGTTACACATGCTGCTCTGACATTTCCTGCTTTGTTTAATTGAATGCATAAATCGTGGCGACGTACGGTGGCAGAGGAATGCCTCCAGAAAGTGCACATTGTGCTCCTACCACACATGGAGCCTAAAAACACAAATAAAATGCTAAGCTGCCGGAGAATGCGCTTATTATTATGAAATTTGTCACATCTTTTATTTTAAGGGAGCTGAATTTTCACACTAATTCCCAGTGTTCTCGGATGTGTAAGGGACGGCTTAACACCGTGCACCATCCTTGGTTTCCATGACGACCGTGATCCCTGTATGATAATCGGATTCCCACTATAGCTGTGAAAACACTCATTCCTGCTCGATCCAAGAAAATTATTACACGAAAACCGCGCCGAGGAATTCGGCTGTTTGGAGATAAACACGCAGCGTGAAGAAACGCTTTGTACCTGAGCCAGCCTGCAGGGTCAGACCTCGGTGGATCTATTCATAACTACAGCAGCAGTGTAGATCATAAAGCCACAGTATGGCAAGGGAATGGTAGAGGACTTATTAGAAGCAGTGCCTGAACTACCCATTTTGTTTCTAACTCGTGCACTTGTAAAAAGGACAGTGTTATCGACTCGTCTGCCTTTCACTTTTCAAAGTGGAGGATGTGGAAGGAGATGAAGCACATTTGTCGCGTGCTTTGTGTGGACAGCATGTACTCGACCACATATCCCATCACTAAAACAAGATGAAGCAGGACGAGTACACCCGGAGGTGCAACACGCACCATTTTAACATAAAGCTTGGTGTCTTGCACAGCACGATTCTTTTTTTGTGTGGGACATTCCTGCTAGTGAGAGGAGACGCACACACTAACACTTCCTGCACGATCACAGCAAACCTTGTTCACATATGGCAGGGAATCGTTTTTCTTATTTATTATTTTATAAACTTTTTTAACAGTTTATACAGAATAAATTTTCATGGAAGAATCAGTGTTTATAGTCAATAAATAGTAGTTAAAATGCAACACATTAAGAGCAAAAGGTGGATCTGCTGCCTGGATGCTCTCATATTAGCAAACTGTCAGTAATGAAGGAGCCACACTGTAAAGCACACCCTGATTTATTGTATGTTCTACTTTTATTTTACTTAAACCTAGCAAGGTGCATAGTGGGTTTATACATTTTGTAGTTTTTGTAGGTGTTAACCGTTCTGAAGTTAGATATCTGTGATAAAATCCAGTCATACTGAAAAGAGCTTGTAAATCAGGTAATGGCTCTTTAGAGCGTACTTTGCTTCCCTCCCCTTCCCAGTCTTCTACTGGCCTGCGTTCACACTGTACTTAACAATCTGGGCCTAGGCATGGGTCACTTTATCTCACCATCTAACTTCCTCGCTCATGCTTGGCTGTCTCTCTCTTGCTTTTGAAAAGCTCTCTTGCAGAGCACAGTGACATTAATTATCTTGTGGATTTTGTGCGCAAATTGGGGAAGCAGTTGAGCTGGCCTTTAGGAGTCAAATGCACTCTATGGATTGCCTAGTGTGAGTGTGTATACGCCCTTAGTGATGACCAATAGGTTAGTTTTGAAACTACCCTAAAATGTGCCTCATTTTTTAAGAAGGAGACGAAGAAAAACCAGCATCATAACGGCATCATGACAGCAAATACAAAACAGACAATGTGAAGAGGGCAGGATGACACAATACACAAAAGAACGTGGACTTTATATTTGGTTATAATTTAGAATAGGAAAATCGAAAAAGATTTGTATTGTTATTAACGTGATTAATAAGTAAGTGAATGAAAGACATCCAGTGTGGTTTTAATTGCATCCTTTCTTATTTCCAGTCACTGAGTTGTTTCTTCTTTTTTTCATCTCGCGCTGTTAGTGAGAGAACAAAGGGCTTACTGCATGAATTCTTTTCACAGGCACAGAATTAGCCCTTTCACATTTATCTCCAGCTCAGGGTATGACAACTATAGATCCTCTGTCCTTTGCACAAGACAAATGACCTTATTACCACAGCGGACCATTCAAAATAGGATCATGTCAGGCATGGCAAAACGCTTCTGAGAAAATACACACCCGCTCTGCGAGCCGTGCACTGTTTCTCAGGGAAACCATCAAAAGCACATTTTACAGACCAAATGAGTTTTAGACCTTGTCTGGGCTTTCAACACACATCAAGGGTCTCATCCAGAACCACTGGTGGACTAAGCAGCATTGTCCGTTTTTTGTATAATTCAATCCGGCCCAGACCTTTGTGAAAGAGAAGAGATTTGCTGCTGAGGGTACATTTGTTTCACCGTAACGAAGTTTTTCTGTGTACTGACTGAGAGATGCCTGGAGGGCAACAGTCCTTCTCTGGTGTACTGTGTGTCGCTGTAGGTGTGTGTGGGCTTTTCCTCTTGTGTTGTCATATCTCTAAGGGGGCAGGAGAGAGAGGCCAGGCACACAATGTTCCCCCTTGAGGAAAATCAGCATCTGCATGCATAATTACACGATAGACTAGGATGCCCAGGATTCATTGTCTTTGGTTATGTACATAAAGCCCTGAAGCTCTCTACATTATCTACAGGTCACTATAGCTTGCCTTGTTAAATAATTCATGCTTGCTGCTGTGTGAGTAAGCAGTGAAAGTGTGTAAGGATCCAAACGGTTTAATAACAGGTAAACTTGCCTTTCTCTGTTAATAATCGATTGCGAGCAATTTAAGGGGAAGTTGGGATCACAATGACCCCCAAAGGTCACATCAGTCGTAGTCTTTTTAGAGAGCAGAGTTCATTGATTTGGATCTGGACAGATCTGCTGGGGACAGTAAAATCTAATGACCCCAACGTGCATTTGTGTCCAATCACAAACTATCAAGCCTGATTCATAATGGCAGACCTTAATAGCATGACTGATGGGGTAATAGACCAATCATATTTGTGTCAATCATCCCAAATAGGCTTTCTCTTTACAGGGGATACAATTGATTTACATAAAAATGGATGGAAGGAAGGTCAGAGTTTTCACAGTGTTACAAAGGGAAGTTTTTCTATGGAAAGTACACATATTATAGACTGAATGTTAACTACTTTAAGAAACCTTGAGGCATCACATAATATGAGGAGTCCCAAGGTGATAAACAAGCATATTCAAATAAAATAGGTGGATTAAGCACACAGGATGGGCTTTTTGTAGTGGGTTGACTGAGCACATTTGCACCACTGGACCGCGTGTATAAAAGCAACTAATTTGTGTTACCTTATTTGACAGAAGTGGCTCCATAGTGTAATTGTTTAGACATTTTTTTTAACAAGCAAAAGATCCCTGCCTCCATTGTGGGAGGAGACACAAATCATTTTGGGGTTGTGTCAGGAAGTGCATCTCAGCCAAGTGCCTGCTTTGAGCACCCCTTTTGAATTAGTAAGCAGCCAAGTAGCTACCTAATCTTTTGACTTTTTTTCACTTTCTTGTTACATCCAGGGTCAATTTTGACAGCAAATTTGTATTTACTTTCAGTCATATCCCTTTGACTAAAACAACTCAAGTTTAAGCATCTAAATTCTTTTATTTTTAATCTAGTTTTAGTTGATTGAATATCATCATGTTTATCATCACGGCGGATTAAATGTAAAGTTAATTCAGCTGACTTAAATATAAATTGTAACATTTTGTTTTGTGTTTATTGGTTCAAGCTGCAAATAGCTACAAAGCATCTTATTTTCCTTGACATCAAACACAAATACAGGGGTCCAAGATTACTGTTACCCAGGGACAGATCAAATGTGTGCATCTAACCTTACTGCACCAGGCGAATACTTCTGATTGGATCACTTCGAAACTCATCTCGTCGATGGAAAACAACTGACAATAACGATAGATCAGCGAAATAAACAGTGGTTATATCAGTGATGTCGATTTTCCTTTGGTGCTTTGTTTTAATGAGTTAGAAGCACAGAAAGCTGTGAAAAACCTTGAAGCCATGAAGTCAAGTTAAGCCAGTAGACTTGATTTTAATATCGTCCTTTATCAGCTGATGATTGTTCTTGCTTCTGCAAGCTGCTTTGCAACCCGTCTCTGCCCCAGTTCCTCCTCCTGATATTGTGTCTGATTTGATCAATGTCATGTTTGTTGTAGCATGGTCTGCCTCAGGCTTTGCATGCATGCACATGGAAGGATGGAGAAATATCCAAGATGTGCTGCCAAATATCCTTAACATTAATGCAGATGGAAGAAACCCACCAGATAGCTTTAAATGTATATTACAGGTGGCATAACAAAAAACTAGACCTCACAAATGTTTTATAAGCTACAGGAGTAGTTTAGTGTATTTTGAAGCCATAAGAATATCTAGCCCCACCCACAGCACTACCCATCACTTCTATCTCATTGGTGGAACCACTGTGGACGTACACTTCCTGCTTCATAGGACAGATTTAGCCTAAGTGAACTTGTTTTCATTTGAGTGACTCGTCAGATCATTCATCCTGGCTTTTGCCCCTCAGGTGAGCCACGCTCCTCACTCGATGTTTATGCAGGTTGTCAACACCTGACAGCAGCCCAAACAGGGCTGGCAGTTGGTTTTCTCTTTGCATGATCGGTCTGGACTGTTGGCCCACAGCTGAAGGTCAGAATAGGGCAAACACCCACTCACACACCCTCATTCGCATGAAAAATCAGGACAATTTAGAAGGAGATTTATGGAGGAGCCGTGAGACATCTGGAAGACTGGAGGATGCTGAACGAGGTCCAATTAGACAGAAATTCAAGAAATCAAGTCTTGCAATCCAGTGACCAAGATATCTGAATATGTACACTGCAAGAATCCCTGCTTATAATATTCAGATGTTTGTTTCATTAACTTAGGATATTCATTAAAACATCCACATTTTCACTATTGTTTCCTGAAGTTTGATTTTAGCGTCACGTAAAAACAAATGAAGCCACTCTGTCTGTCTTTTCATTCTAGTGTCACTTCCCTAAACTGAAAGACTCTGTAGCAGCGAGTTATGGCAACAAATTTTCACCTTGACAAGTGGTGCACTCAAGTGCCACCTCCTTTGTGTTTTCAAAGCATCGTATGAGAGCTAAACAAAACTCTGTCTCGACTAAGCTCTTTAACGGAGACAAAGCGGTTGTCATTTTTCCTAACACCACCTAATTCCCCTAAATGTCACAGGAATGCGTTGGGCTGGCGCTGAACGGCGGCGGCAGCGACAAACGTGGTAGTGCTGTTTCCCTCTTGGGTGTTCTCCCTCTTTTTTCTTTCTTTTTTTAATCGATGACTTAGCTTAGCGCTCGCACTGTATATTTTCTCCACAGGATAGAGTCAGGCAGGTAAGATTTAGCTCAGATTGTAAGTTTACCGTTGTTTTCCTGTGCCTTAAATGTCACCGCCAAGAAAACAAAGTGAATGCGAGAAATAGTGCCTTGGGATCCTTGTCACCGCATAAGCTGTTTCTACATCTAATTAAAAGAAATAAAGACATCATGTCTGGAATCTGAGCAGGTTTTTGACTTTCACCCTCTTGTCCCGTGCAGTTTTGTAGATCGCCTGCAGTACTGGCTTCTTACAGGAAAGTCATTTCTAAACAAGTGTGGCTATTTCTCCACACTCCCTCGTGGGATAACTAACAGCTTGTTCAGTCAAGGGTTATCAGCTGCAGATGGCTGAATACAATAAACATGATCAAACATGGGGGTGGGTATTTTGAGACTGTTCGCCTTAAGCCAAGTCATAAGATGATGAAATCCCACCCAACTTGCAAGATTTCCTCATTTTCTCTTTGAATTATTTTAAGCGTTTTGCATCAGTTTGACCTTTTTATATCAAGTGTACCTTATGATTGAATATCTTCTTTCATAGCAGTGAAGGCACAGCTTCTTTACCAGCTATAAACAATCTAACTTGTGTAATGAGATGTGTGGGCTGCCCCTCACTATTAATGGCTCCTATAAATCACCTATTTATCTAAGCTCACGACTAATGCTGAGTCTCAGCCTTTCTGTCTCCCTACAGCGAGCCACCTTCAAGCTATCCTGTCCAGTAATCTTGATTAATTCTGTTTACCTCGGAGCAGTCATTATAGAGAATGGCCCCTATAATTTTAGTAGACAACTTCTCGAAGTTAGTGCTTTGACCTCGATCTTGCACTGTTCTTTCTGCTCAAGGTTACTGCCTTTAAGCAGTTTGAAACTGGAAAATATTTATTAGTCTCGCCCTTCCTGTTGTGGTTTTTGGTTAATACAACTTTTCTCCTACTGCAGCATGAACTGTCATCCACATATATTTCAATAATTCAAGGGAGAGCGCAAGGGAGAGCGTTTCAAAGATGATTACACAGCAGCAAAGATAATATAGCATGCCACTCTTTTTTCTTCTTCTAAATCTGTACAATGAAGAGAAGTAAACCTGCCTGCTCTCCAACCCTGCATCTCTATTTGCCTAATGATCATGCAGGAGAGGGTCCCACTCCAGCGACAATGCTGCCTGATTGTATGGTCCTCAGCATTAACGGAGATAGCTTGTGCCTTGCTTATGTCTCATCAGTTAAAAGTCTTTTGTGCATAGATAATGCTTTAAAGTCTGCATTTATTTGTATAAAACCATTGCAACTAATCCTGCTTCACCTTATCCACTCACACATCACTGATGGAAAACAGCGGACACGAATCGGTCCACTTATGTGCCATTTTGTTCACTTAGATAGAGGTCGATTGACGTCTCTGATTTGCTATTACGACAGTCTCTCTGTTGAGGTTCAGCGAGTGGAAGGAAGTTTAAAAAAAGTGCTAGATCAGTGCTCTTCTACACCAGCTGCAGTGTTTATGAGGTGATAACAAATTGTATTTTAGCTCAGCATAGGAGGTGATCCATCTCTATAATCATGGTTAGGTAGGAACTGAATGTAATGTCTGCTACAGTGTCGTATATTCAATTTGAACTAATAAGAAACCATTCACGTTTCCACTTAACTTGTTGAAATGAATAGCCATACAGCTGATTGGTGATTTTGTTCTACATGGTCGAAAGGGACAATCTTGAAGTTCTTAAAGAGGCTGTAATAACAAGGATGTGATGCTGGCTCATCCAGAAGTTGAAGTTATTTTTCCCGTCAGAACTACTTACAGTCAAAAACTATTTGATGGCGGCAAGATCAAACCATAGAACAGAGGGGTTTGCAGCTGTGCAGCAGCTGTGTGCTTGATAAAGAAGTTTAAATAGGGTGCCATATGTGAGATTTGCCGATTAGATGTGTAGAAAGACGTCAGCTGAAGTGGGATGGCCCTGAGACTGTGATTGATTTCTCTACCTTTATAGCTGGAAACGTTTCTTTTTTACTTTTACGTTATACCTGGAGATCACAGTATTTCCTGTAGCCTATATTGCCCAAAATGTCAGACAACAAAGAGGAGAGACAGAAGAAAGCCAAAAGAGAAAACCCTGAGCGCTTGGCCCTGCCACTCCCTCCTACATTGATTTCAAATGGAGCGGTGTAATAGACCAATTTCAGCTGTGCCTGGAGCAAACCAGTCCCTTTATTCATGTACTCTGGTTTCTTCCTCTTAGGCCAAATTGCACAGGGAGTGATTCCCCCTCCCTGGCAGGATAAAATGAAAGAAGATGGTAGAGCTCTAAGGTTTTGGATAGGCACAGCAGAGAGCCCACATTATGGATGATAATGGAATGTTTGTATGCTCGGCTCCCGCCCCGCCTCATATTGTTCATTCTGCGGGCTCCCTGGGAGCTGCACCTCACTCCAAGGTCACACTGGCTTAGCTGGGGCCCACGCTTACAGTATCTGGGTCCCTCTGGTGGAGTAGGGTAGGTCTAATCACAGAGACAGCTGAGGTAATAAGCTCTGCTTCATCCGGCTGCACACAGAGAGGAGGAGAAGGACAGAAGAGGATTGGGATTCAGACCATGGCAGGGGGGCTGTTTCCTTGATTTTCTTTTCCTCGTTTTTGAGAAATAGCTTGGCTACAAATAGTGTAAAATAGATGTTCACCCAGGCTCTAATAACAAGTGTGCTTCTCGGGAGCATAATAGTGCTCTTTATTCTTATTGTTATGATTCACTGATTTCATGAACCTCCAGCATGTTTTTGGTGCAGTTAAAGGTAGTTTCAGTGTACTTATAGAGTTTTTAATGGTTAGAGTGGACCTTTTTTTGGAGGGGGGGGGTGTGTAAGCACCATCGGTTACCAACAAATTAGTAACCTCATATTTATACTAAGCATGCATGAGGGTGTTAATCATGGTGTAAATGAAACAACTATGAATGATAATATACAAGTTATTTCTAGTTGTCAGGGTTGGAAAGAGAGAGATTGGAGTAATTAAGCTGTCCATGGGAAGAGTGTGGCAGTGGCCCTATGATGCTGGATCCTCTGTGGATTCAGTGCTGGTTGAAAATCTCCAGCACTGATGGAAGTAGGTCAGCAATGATCTTGCAATGACCGTGTGGCATCGTGTACAGTAAGTGAGAACTCCTTCAGCCTCTGGAGGGGGTGGAGCTGCTGTTGGACTCCTGCCCCCATGTTCAGCAGATGGTGGTGCTCCTTTGGCCACATTCAGGAAGAGTTTGCTTTTTGCACCATGCTGCTAGCTGCTTTACCTCCCTCTTATGATTCACTTTGGCTGATGAGACCCACAACAGTCTGCAGGATGGAGAGAAAGAGACTCAGAACGCAGCCCTAAAGTAAACCTTTGCTCAGTGCGATTGGGCAGGAATTGTGGCTGCCTGCACCGACTGGCATCAGGAAGTCTAGGATGCAGTTATGGGTGCAAATATTCACTTCCAGGAACCTCATCTTCACAACCATTTGATTTGGTCAGTGGAGCTGGGAAGACCCAGAGTGCCTTAGCACCATGATTTGTTTAGTGTTGGCTTGATTGTTGGCTTTACAGTGATAGTCCCTCAGGCTGGATCATGTTATTCAAAACAGAGCCATGTCTCAGTAAACACATAGATGCAACAGTCTCTTAGGTTATGCAGCAAAGCTCCTGAAATCTACAACATCAGGTACTCCTTGGGAGCTGTCAAGTGGAGCAGACCCAATGCAATAATATCTCCCTGCCAGCTTTTGGCATCATAAACATTTATCAGGCCATGAATGCATTTCCCCTTCTTGGACTAATGCCACATGAAAATATACACAATGAAAAACTGAACTCTTGTTGCTAGGAGAGGCAAACAGTTGGCAGCCCACTGTGAGCCTCAGTACCGATGAGAAATATAGGGCTCATCTGGGTACCACACTGTGGGGTATCCACAGAATTCCCTCTTTAAGGCCCAAAAGAGGAAAATTGCAATGAGCTAGTGTATATGGGTCACACACCGGTTTTTAAAAACCCATATAGGGCCCCAAAGGGCAAAACTGCTGTGAGTGTGGATTAAGTGTGGGGTTTCACCCACAGCTACCCACTATGGGCCTGCACAGGCATGTTTGCTGGGCAAAACCATCTGCCATGTTAATAATAATAATAATGTATACTTTATTGATCGCCGTGGGGAAATTACTTTCTCTGCATTTGACCCATTCACTCAGTGAAGCAGTGGGCAGCCACTAAGCAGGCGTCTGGGGAGCAGTGTGTAGGGACAGTACCTTGCTCAGGGTACCTCAGGGGAGCCGTTCAGTGGATTTGAACCCTTGACCTTCCAATCATGGGGCAACCACTCTACCTACTGAGCTATCCCTGCACCAAAACACTGTTAAACGCTATTGTCTGACTGCTCTCCACTGCTGAGGCAGTATCAGCACCAATTAGGAACATTTTATATAATTTTCTCAAAACTGATCTTTAAGAAAATTGAACTGTGGCCTTATTTTCAAAACAAACCCCAGCAGCGTTAGAGCCGGTACGCTGCACTCAAGACATCAAACACACCACGCTGCTGGGGTTTATAGATTGCTGAAGTACATTTTTACATTAAGTATATTGAATTTAATATAGTTCATTTTTTTAAAGCAAGGCCACACTTTTGAATGTTCTGACTTATCTAATGATGAATAAGCACCAGCATCTTCATTGCTAATAGAGAGTGGTTAGGAGTTTGTTGAGTAGGTTCGAGAGAATTAATGCACAAATACCGTTGACAGCACTAGTTGCTTGTTTGAATTTGTGTAATCTGGAACCTGAAACTGTTTAATACTGATTCTCAGTAACCATCCGTAAACATAATACATATTCATTAGTTTTGTCACAGAAAATTTGGATCAGTTATTTTCTTCCTCTGATGGTGCTCCTGAGTGAATCCAAACAAGCGTGGTAGATTTAGAGCACAGTAAACCTCAAAGGGTTTTAGATAACACAAGCCAGTAGAAGCATATCTGCTGTATGAGATAAGAGATAATGCACAAGGAAAGTGATGCCATCGCTTGTGTAACAAAGAAACTAAGGCAAGGTGAGATGGACATTTTTTTAAAGCACACACTGCAGTAGTGTTGTATATAAAATAGTCTATAAGCAGCAGGATTGTACACTTAGAACACCTACATGGCACATGAAGGTCTCTTGAGATAGATTTTCTTCATCAAACCTGATGATCGCCTGACTTAACTGCAGTTTTCAAAAGTCTAGTCCTGTAGTAGTGCTTTCTTCCAAGTGTTTAACATGAAGAATAGACTCTGGGGATATTTAAATAAACTCTGGGGACTTTCATATGTGTGTTATTATGAAGAAGTTCTCACTGTATTCACTTAATGACTTGATTGGATTCAGAGTCCCTGCAAATGTCCAGGTCTGGTATAACTTTAATAATTACCAGACCTAGAAAATTGGATCGTGTTACCTTTGGAAAAGAACCTCTCTATTCTCAGCTGTGCAAACTGGCAGCTGGTGTTACTTCATAATTCATATATATGCCAGTGGATTCTGAACAAGACAAAAAGAAAAAAGAGAGTAGCTCCCCAAATGTCAAATTTCTATGTGAGTATTCTTATGATTTATTCATAGTGGTCTGTGTTTATGAGATCTTTTTAAAACGCCGGCTCTTCTCAGCCCCTTGTGTAGCAGCATTAGTGCTGTCAGATGGGGAACAGCAGTGAGGATTTGGACAGCCTGCTTTTGTGTGCTTTGACCTCAACTGGACTAGAGAGTTTGGCTCTGTGTGGCGGCAGTCGGTCGGCCTCTTCTCTGCCTGATCGGATTGGGCCGCAATTGAATGACACAACTGTTTGCCGGAGCCGGGTGGAGGCCGACTGGCATTCTGTTCGTGCCAAACTGGCTCTCTCCTGAGACGTCTCGCTGGGAACGTGTCCCTACAATCCAGCTCCACCTCTCAAATCTCCTGCTGTTTACCAAAAATAAGAATTATCACAGCAGCTCTGTCTGGGCACAGGTTGTCACTTCTCTTTACTTAAATTACCAAATGGCACTCATGCATAGCTAATTTAAGTATCCAAAAAAAAAAAATCTAGATTTTTTAATAAGACAGGGCATAACAGAGAGGGTGGTACACAGCTAAAGAGGGCCTGTGATGCTGATTTCTGGCTCTGTATTTTTATTCTTGGAGTGTGCTGAAGTAACTTTGCAAGATACATACACACACACTGCAAAATAATCCTTACTTAGTTATATATGTATTATCTTGGTTCTCAATTTAAATAGATAAGCTCCAGTCCCCCCTCCTTTAGGCTTACTCTCCTCTAATTGGCAGCCCTTCACAAACAAAAGACTCAAACAGCAGGTGAGTGGTGGTCGAGCTCTTACAGGCCAAGCTTTGCGCCTGAAAATGACCACATGAAACACATCTACTCCAAATAACATAATACAGAGCCAAGAGTAAAAAGAACTATTTGAAACTCAGTGTATAAGGATTATAATATTAGCCCCTTTAAAGTTTTTTTGTTCCTTACATTTTAGATTAGCATCCCTCTAAACCCCTTCATCATGAAGTTGTTGAGTTCATCCAATTGGCTCGCTGAGGCGCTCTGCTTTCTAGCCAGAATAGGGCAAGTGAAAGGCATCACGACGGGTTACTGCTGGGGAGGGATGTCAGAAAAGATTCCACGCTGGTGCTGGCAAGCCTTGACATTCCATCCTCCATAAGAAGAAAGTAATTGGCCTCCTAATTGCTCTCAGAGGCATGTTTCACTGACCGAGCCACTTCCCGGTACTGCCCTCTGCCTCAGAACAAGTCCAGTGTCAGCCTTGTGTGATCTGACCTGAACACAGGAGAGAAAAAGCAGTGCTGGCTTCCTCCTTCCTTAGGTTTTCATTACACTCCCTCAGTCGTGCCATTCTCTGTCTGCAGCTCTGTTTTTATCCCTCAGGGGGCACTCTCTGCTCCAGCCCAACATCCTCATCACTGAACTGTTAAATCGCCCTCGGATCAATAGGAATTACATTTCTAGAGTCTTACAGCCGTCACGGGAGACACACCTTCATGATCTTGTTTTATCTTGCTTTTCATCCATTTTTTCCTCTTTAAGTTTAAAACTAAATGAAGTAATATTGACAGAACTTTTTTCCCCCTCCTGCCTGCCAAAGGTGAAATCCAAGAGAAAGAGGAAAAGGAAACGTAATACTGCTTACTCTTTTCAAAATGCAGAGCAGAGTAATTGTTATATTATTCCTACAACCTTGCGAAAGATGTTTCTGGCTTAAATCTCTTGTGATTTGTGGGTAAAAGGTTGAGAGAGAAGAGGAAACGCACTTTCAGAATGAGCATATATGAAATACATTTCATGTTTACAGAACATCTGATTTCAGGAATCCATAAGTGATAATATTTTAGGACTTTTGGTCTAACCAGCTGATATCATGACTCCAGTTGCATCACAGTCATTGTTTAAGAACATGCAGTATAAACACATAAACAAGCTGTATAGTAACCAATTGTGCCATTGTGGTATTTCTGGGAAAATTAGTTATTATATACACCAATAAGTTAAACATCTAAACATATTGCAGGTCTACTGTGGTTCCTCGAGTCCCTCCCAGTTCCCTGTTGTTTTTTCTTTCCCCTCACCCCTCCTGAATGGTCACGGCAGATGGCTGCCCCTCCCTGCTTCTGTTTCTACCTGTTAAAAGGGAGTTTTTCCTTCGCGCTGTTGCTAAATACCTACTCATGTGAGATCACCTCATTGCTGGAGTTTTCTGTTGTAGCGTCTTTGCTTTACAATATGAAGCAACTCAGAGTGACTGCTGTTGTGATTTTGGTTTCCTGGTGAATTAGGTTGTATTTGTAGCTGCAGCTGACCAAAAGTAACTTGATTACACCACATTTCTATCTAAATATATTACACGAGTACAATGTAAAATGTTATATTTACTGGATTCTAGTCAATGAAAGTCACTTGAGTGGTATGCATTCAGTTTACTGAGTAAGGGGGAGAGCAGCATGCCTGTGCACATTCCCGGGTTTTGTTTTTATTTAACATAAATTACTTAATAGTACATACTTATACAGTCTCCAGCACTGCTATATAGAACTGCAGGCTTTATGACCAGCTCAGCTGTGTGTGCATGCTCTGCTTAAAGTGGTCACCAGCTTGCAGTGGATTTCTAGAGAAGGGGAACAGCAACTGGTCCGTGTGTAGGAAGCTCCGATGTAGGCACAGTTTTGTTCTGAGAGCTAAAGCACATGGGAAAAGCATTTTGTCACCATCGTTCCTGTTAAACTCTGCACACACTAATAATCGTGTGCTAAAAATTTTATTCTTATTTCCCTGTTTTAATCAAAACATGTTGACTTTTGCAGTGTGGCTGCTAGTTCTGCTGTGAATATGAAAAGGTAGACAAAAGGCTCAAGTGTTCGCAGCATCTGTTAGTCATCTCACGGCTTTAGTCATCCGTGAAAGCTTTTGCTCTGCATCTGAATGAGCAAACATCACATTTGAATCCATGTGGTGTCTTTTCGCTTGTTTTTTTGTTTTTCTTTTTTTTGTTGTTGTAAAAAAAAAAGAAAAAAGTGTTGAGAGAGTGGCTATAATTGGGGCGGGGATCGTTGAAGCCAGAAGACTCAGTGACTCATAAGAAGCCATGACAGAGAGGTTTATATAGGGGGAGATTTCAGCGACCCACTTGGAATTAAGACTTGGAGTGAAACTGGATGTGTATGGGGTGTCGGGTCTGTGCTTGATCCGCTCTGACAGAGTGGTGTGTCAGATGCAGTTCTCTGAAAAGTACACAGATTGGAGATTACTTCCTCTGAGGCCGAAATTATCTCAAGTGTCACGTAACGGAGCTGGTGGGAGCCAAGAAGTGAAAGACAGCTGCATGAAATGTGAATGGTAAAAATGAAGCTCAGAATTCAAGTGAAAGTAACAAGTACTGGCTGTGTTTCAGCAGAGAAGATACCATGTTTTAATTAAAGTCAAATCAAGTCTATATAATCCCAATCACAATCCAATTAATTTAATTGTGCATTTATTTTTAATTGTTTTTCTTTCATCATTTCTTATTTGCGTTCATTGTTAGTTCATTTTAATGCTTTGTGTAGAAGAACTTTCTTCAAAACAAAATACACCTCAGGGGGTTCACACTGGCTAATTTGAATGTGCTGTATAAGGAGACCTGAGCTACATATACTGAGTGCTGTAGATTATTTGGTTAAGTACTCAAAAGCATTGCAGTCAAAATGGTCTTGAATAGTTAGAACCAAATAGTTGCTTCACAAAGAAAGCAGTCTGGGGGTCAATAACAGAATAATACAGTTATTATTACCTGTTAAATCCAGGCCAACAACTGTTGATGAAATATTACAATTCCCATCCCTTCATCCCATTTTTCTGTTTTGATTCGAGCGGCAGGTTCATTTTCACCTCTGTCTCACTGTTGAAGCTTCTGCAGGATGTACCTGCCATCCTAAAACCAATCTCAGACCAAACATATTGAAATATCTCGGTTCTGATATGTTAGCTTTCTTAACGCTTAAAAGCTGTAAGCATTAACACTGGGAGCATATGCAGAAATAGACACCGTAGCTTGCTGTCTGTGGATGGTGTCCTGTTGTTTGCCTTGAAATTCTTGCATAGGTTTGCACTGGAAATTTTGGGAAGCCGATTTAATAAACCCCTACGCCTGATGTAAATCAGTCAGATAAATGGAAACTTTAAATAAATTGGATCTGTCCAATGTTATGAAAACATGGAGGCGTTTTTCATAGGTAATCACCCCCGCTCACATACAAAAAAGAAAAATTCCTTGAAGGCCTTTGAAGTGGAGTTTTTCTCTTTATGACAGCAACGGCAACCTTGCTCTGAGAATGTGGCCGGATTCAAGCGTGTCGATCAAGCAGGCGACCGCTCGACCCCCAAACTAGCCCTGATACTGATAATGGAAACAAGCAATGTAAAGAGAGATGCACTTTCAAAGCTTCTCAGGGACCCTTGGCAGTATGTATGGTAGATGAATCATCTTATAAAATGGGAAAAAGGTAAAAGAAGTTGAGTCATATGAGCAAAAATGTAGTCTTTTACATATATCAGACCATTCCTCTTCTGCATCTAAGACTGCTGCTTTTATGATGTTATTTTTTGTGTTGGTACTTCTTAGAAAGTTTATTTTAACTTTAAGTTGTTTTATTAAATATTGAATAAGTATTGAATGGATATTTTATTAAGAGTTTACTAATGAGAAACTAGCTAACTCATAAAGGACCCTGTAGGTGTTGGAAAACTCTACCATTGTCGTCTTGATTTAGACATTGCAGAATAATTTTTTTGAGTAAATGACGTAACATCTGATTGGAGAGCCCACAAGCTCAGTACTTGAATCATTTAATCAGAAAATGTATATTAGAGCCTTTAACAGAACTTCAGTGAGTTATAACCCTAACCTTTTTATTATTCCTTCCTTTATGCCAATGATATTGTGCATAAAAAAAAAGGAATAAAATCTAATAATAATTCCAACTTTTGTTCCGTGTTTGGTTAAACCGAGCCATAGAGATTGTGTCCCCTGAGCGACTTTTCTGCTCGTGTAACCAAAACCATTATTTGGGTGAAGTACTGCGCGCCTCTTCAGCACCACGGAGAGCTCCCAGGACGGCAAGAACAAGAGTTTACACGGATCAGCGCAAATTATAACCAAATTTATAACAGACATGCTTGTTTTCAAATAACACACAATCCCCATAGACCTCATTTATTTTAATCACAGGACCACGATGTTCCCAAAATCTACTGAAGCGTTACTTGGACGTGGCAGTATGAATGGTGGGGAGATGGGGTGCACTGGCTTGGCCAGAGCCAGCAGTGATAATTATCTTGTGGGCTGTGGGAGGTGGAGGGGTTTTCTGTTGTTGCCTGGAGGTACCATTGCAACAGCTGTTTTGGTTCGGAGCCCTGCCTGCCAACGCTGGGCTCATCGTGGTCATGAATCTGTCTCCAAGTGTCAAGAACGGTAAGATGGTTGTTGCTGAGCTGAGAGTTTGAAGTGCTGCCAGTTATGCTACCTAGAGATGAGAAGAAGCTTTCAGAGAATTTTTTTACATTTACAAATTATTTAAAACCTCTGCTCAGTGGATCAGACGTGTTTTGTTTTTTTAAACACATCGTGCGTGCATGCTGCAAAAGTCGTTTGCAGCACACACGTGTGTAAGCTTGGAAGCAACGAACATGATATCCTAACTTTACCCATCATATACCATCTTTCTATCCCTGCATTGCACTATCATGGCTGTAGTCTTTATTATTCAGGAGCGATTTCAACCCGGTTCCTTGACATGACTGCATCTGATCCCAATCTACAGGCGTGATGCTCACAGGTGTAGCAATCTTAACAAAAGTAACTGGCTTATTTGCCAAGTCTGTGACATGTGTAGGTTTCTGCTGGTTAAACCCAATAGAAGCTGTGCTTTACCACAATTGAGCTATGATTAGATATAAAGCAGCAGACAGAAATACATCTGTCTCTCCTCGCTTCCTTCCTCCTGGCCTCTTACTCTGTCCCAATTGAGTGGCACGGTGATAACTGCATATTTGCAAATGAGAGAGCTTCTCCCATATGAGGAAATCAAAACCTGTGCTTGTCAGAGACAGCTGACGGCACGAACGGTAAGCTGAAAGAGTGTTGGTCACAAGTCCTGTTTATTTCAGTGTCACCCTCACAGTGTAATCTGTCAAGGTGCCACCACTGTCAATGAGTTCAGTCTCACTTTTCAATCCAACCTGGCACTGTGGACTATGATTTAACGGGGCTGTTGTGTTAAATGATAACATCAGTGAGATCTGACAGCTCACTCCAGTTCAATGGAAGAAATCACGGAAAACTATAGCATCTTTTATTTTTGAGGCCTTCTAGCTAACCCTTAAAGAGGGTTTGCTCGGTGTTCATTGGGTGACAGAGCTTAATTATAATTTTCTGACAATTATTGAGCTAGTTAGACATTGGCAAGTGTGCTGTTTTTCAAACAAAGTGTGTGGGTGGAAATGTTGTGAGAGGCTGTAGGCGTATGAAAGGATGCCCAGTGGGGGGAAAAGGCTTTCTAATGGGCAGAAAGGGAGAGAAAAGATAAGAATGCATGGAAAACGACACCATGAGGAGATACATAAATTAAGGGAAGAGTAAAAACGCTCCTGTGAATGCTAGGAAATGAAGCGCGGTATCGTAATCATCCGAATCACTTTTTATTCTCCTCCAGTGTGCTGCTGTGATCGGCTCACATCTGTTTGAGTTGGTAGATCGGTGACACTTGGGCTGTTATTTCTGAAGTTGAAGTATTTGTCACCTTCTAATCACACTCTCACATCACTCTGTGACACCTTTATCAGATTAGGAACCTGTCACTTTTTGTAACTGCGCGCGTGATTGTGTGTGTATTAACAAGCAGGGGGGTTTAGACATCCTGTGACTCAAACGTGGAATCAGACCACCAATCTGTCGAAAGTGTCAATTAGATTCAAGACGTGGGTGCATGTGAAGAAGACGGCCTGATTTATTCCATCAATCAACAGAATTCTGATATTTGGCGACCCGGAATTCACCCGCTTCACGGAGCACGCACTGGACTTGGATAGTGTGTAATTTAGCCTGTTGGCTCAAAATGTCAAAGTTGAAAGTGGCACATGAGATCCGTTTTCATCAAAGCGCCAGATATGATAAGGTAGTTCAGATTTTTATTTTCCCTGAAGATGTCAGAGCAAATTAAAAAAGAAAAATCCTGGCGCTGAGGGAAAACTTTGAGTCTACCAGCTTCCCTTTAACACACAATTTAGCTGAAATACCTCCTCATTCTCATTTGATCTTTTTTTTTCCCCGAAGTGACAAATCAGATGAGACAGCTCCTGTTCACCTCTTACTCACCGGCTGCTTCACCATTTCTTGTTTCAGCTAATCCACAGCTCTGTCATCAGTAAGCCGCACTCCAAACAGAATTTAAAAGGTCAGTTTGGAAAGAACCCTTCAAGGGATGTCTGTTTGAGAACAACAGTAACACCTTTGGAAAGGTGTCTTTTATGACATGGAAAAAGGCAGCAGTGACAAATAAGGAAGCGCAGCAGCTCTATTGGCTATCTGTAACCACAGAAACTACTAAGAAGCCATGATGTATGGAAATCAAGACTGCTGCGATGAACATTATTTAAAATGTGGGGACTTAAAGTGATAACTCTCAGCACTGACATGATTTTTTGGGCCAGGGAGCATTTGTTGTGAGTTGTTCCTACTCTGAGCTAAGAGCTGAGCAGTCTAATCTGTCTAATAACAAAAATGAAGATGTCAAAAACGGGGAAATTTGGGATCAAAATAAAACGAGAACTAGCACAAAAGAGCGGTGGGGGATAAAAAATAGTCGTTCCCTCTTGTGAGGTGTAATTGATACACTGAAGCATGCAGTTTTCCAGTGTATCTGGTAGTGACTCTTAACAGTGTCACTTGATGACATCTCAAATGAGTGAGGATAAGAGTAAACAGAAGTTAATTAACTCTATTAAATTAATTGCTCCTTAATGACAAACCTCCTGCTTTTTCCCATTTTCTTGTATTGTGATGTGATCTTCTTGTGGTTTAATGATTATATTGTTACTCTAGGTTCTTCATAGCACGTTTAACTACAGCCTTCCTTCACCCGATCACATGCATTCATATACGTGTGTAGAACCTCGTCTAAGATTCACAAACACACTCAAACTTAGGGTTCAGGATCTTGTCCAACGATACTTCAGCTTGCAGACTCGGGGAGCCAGCAATCAATCCACCAACCTTTGTTGCAGTAAACAACTTTAAATTCTCTGTATTTGTTTTTTAAAAACCTGTTTAGATAGGAAAATGGTTTGAAATGAAGGTTCATGATTTATATGTTATAGTTTACTGATTTTGAATAGCATGGATAGCATTTAAAAATCTCCAGGATCATAATGCCACTAGCGCAGATCTCCTTTGAGCATCATGCATTTAAAAATGGTGTGTTTACTGAGAGTTGAATGAGGAAATGTCTTAAACATACATGTCAAAAGTTCATGTCCATTCCCCATTACAACTGGTTAAGCAACCAGTTACTCAGTGACACCACAGCATTTGGTTGTTAGCATATTTGCCTCACGGCAGGAGGGTTCAAGGCTTGCCAAGGTTGCCCTGTTCCACTGGGAGCTGTTTTCCTACCAATAATTCTCCATATTGCCCTTGACCAAACCACTGACTTAGATTTTTTTCCCTAGTAAATACCCACTGCTGCAAATATTAAAGATGGGTTAAACTGTGAGAATGAATTTCACTGCATAATTAATAAAGCATTTCTTCTTCTAGTGGAAGGCCAAAGACTCACTGACTCCTGAGTCTTATGTTTCTTATATTAACCAGTTTTCATGTGTGGCCATAGTCTATGCACATCTTAACAACAATCTACATAAATAAACATATTTAAAAAAAAACACTTAACCATTAGGAGATTAGGTGTACAACCCCACCTTTCGAAAACAATGAAAGAGAACTGTTCTGTTGATTCACTGTGTAATTTTGAAAAAGTACACACAATAAGCCAAGCCTCTCAAGACAGACACATTTTTCTTTTTAATCCAGAGAGATCCATCTGTATCCTTTTAATAATGTGAAGAGTGGCTATTATAAGGACATATATTGTAGTTTCATTAGGAAAGACAGGAGTATAACATAGAATACCCAATACTCTCTCTCTAACCCTTTGGAGCAAATCTTTGCTGTTCTTCGAAGTCCAGTCTAGCTTCTTAAAACTCTGAATTCCTGCCTCTCCCAGCCTGTCACACAGCTAGTGGTTGCTGGGCAGATTTCCCTGTAGCGTAACCCTGGAGGTAGGCAGCAGCTGAGCAAATGGCCTTCCCTTTATCCGTATGACTCACCTACCAGTAGTCGCACCATGGCCCCTGGCCTCGCTTCCTACATCAAACTGATTCCAACAGACATAACTCCCCAGGCACCTCTGTATTAGCCCCGGTCCTCGACCACCTCCGTGCTCCCTCCTCCAGACTTGGAGCCAACGAAGCACGCAACCGGGGCTAAGGGTTGCTAAAGGTAGGAAGGGGGTTTTCAAGCTCCTTCAAACCGTGTCTGTCGTTGTGATTTAAACCCCCACATCTGATCCCTCTAGTTTGTCTAGTAAATGCGGGGGCAGTGACAGAGTGGACCAGCAAAAATCCCCAACAGCACAAGAGTAAATTTTGAGCAATGACCATGTGCTCCACAAACGGAGGCTACGTGTTGAAATAAAACTTTTACTGTCACTACTTCAGACACCGTTTATTAATCGAGGAGTGTATACAAGCCCTTCCAGTCAGTTACTCAGTGGACGTGGTTGTTCGAGTTTATCAAACCTTTTAGCAGCCCAGCAGATTGGAGTTAATCAAGTACTTTCTTGTAAATGAAAGTTAAAGCAAATCAAAAAGTTCATGTAATCACATTGTGTCTCCATAGCATTCGCCTATAATTCCAACAGTGTTGCAGGTAAAAGCAGCAGATCTTTGCAGGTGAAGGACATTTAACCACAACAGACATTTTTTTTAAATCTGAAAAGAACTCTCCACTATTAATGGGCACCATAATCTCTTTGATTAGTTTGAAGGCTTTTGTAAAATGGCTGTTTGCATTTTTAATTGGCTGAGCCTTGATTTAAATCAATGGACCATAATTCTAGTCTGGTATCAGGACCTAAATCCAACATCCCTCTGAGTTTTACAACCCGTTACTCTGCTCTTAAGTCCCAGGCCTCTCATTTAGCCCCTGGCTGGCAGACCCATTTACCAGGAGTGTACCTCGTTGCAATGTTTGTCATATAAGTAGACCGAACATATCGTCCAACAACTCAGGGAGTGTGCCGTACGTACACAGCATAAAGAACAAGAGCAAATGATAAGAGCTGCTCAGATCTGGGACCCTGGAGTCCTTCTCTTTTGCAGACAACAAGGCTGCTTTTTCTAACTTTCCTTAGCGCTTTGGAGGCAGTAATTGAAAATGGGGGAATCTTTGTGCACTGGCTTAATAGAGCTGTCCAACCCTGGCTGCAAAGCAGGGTTAATAACTTTTTCCAGTTCCATTACCCCCTGAGATTGGCTTCAGGTGAGTAAAGAGGGTGCTCTGGACAAGGGGATGTGGCCACCGGGCCTTCTCAACCTCATCTTATCTCTGCTTACTGCAGGCAGCTCACCCGACAATCATTTACATGACCGATTATATACAGAAAAGACCCCTCCCACCCAGTGTGTATATGTGTGACTGTATGGAAATACTATCCTATAATAAATGAGCACCTAGCAGATGGTAGTGGATACTTGACTGACAGCCAGTAATTAACGTGCCAGTTCACTAACTTATCCACTTTACCAATGTTGAGGTGGGCTGCTAGGTTTTTGTACATGCAAATATCAGTGTGGTGCTGCTTCTTAAGTTTTAATTTTTAAGTTCTTGGTTGTTTATTGGCTGAAGTACTTTGATATTTGACGTGTTATTGCCACTCCATAAAACTGAGGGATTTTTTTTGTTCTTGTGAAAGAGTAATGACAATTTTTTTTTACAGCCCTTGATTTTTCTTTGTGATTTTCTTTGATGGAGAGTGAATATAGACTGAGAGAAATAGGCAGCACAGTGGGAGTTTGAGTTCTGCTGACTTTGAAATTGTATGCATGAAATGTTCATTTTCTACTGGAATGAATAGACTGAGTAGAAACATTTATATGCACAAAGCAAGCCAGCTCCTGGTTATAATGTCCCGAAGGTCTTTCTTCCTTAACTGTGAATTGAACTGGCTGGTTGTCAATAAGGAACCGCTTAAGAAATACCGACCAAATATACTGACCAGGCAGCAGCAGATATAAGCAGAAGAGCTGATCCCCATTTTAAGTAAAAAGAGTTACAATTCCAGTATTTCTACAGTGGCCAATAGTAACTACACAAGTCTCTAGCAAGCTAATGTAATAAGAGAACTGAGAAGAAGTGGTATGAACTCTGTCACAGGAAAAGACGGGATTATTGTTCATTTATTTCTAGCTTTCAGTCTGCTGTGTTATGACTTGGACTAACTGCAGTAACTCTCAGACAGATTGGAGAAGGTTTGCAAATAATTGCTGATGAATTTATAAACACAAACAGATTGCTGACACTTTGCAAAAAATCTGAGCCACCTGGTTATATCCTGGTTATATTCTGCATCAAAGCAAGGTTGCCGAACACCTATGTGATTTTGCAGTAAACCACTTTCCTGGATTAATTTCTGTTTCAAAAGCTACAAGGTTCTGGATATTCTCTGAATGTAAGTTGTTTATCCAAATTTCTGTTTAATGTGAATCTGCGTGTACAGCAACTTATTTATAATTTTGACCAATTTGATGATAAACAACTTGTTAATCATCATATTAACCAACAGACTGGCAACTTGAACCTGTTTTTTCACACACTGGTAGCATGTTGTCTCCATCTCATCGCTGTTTTATCACCATTTTGATGCACCCTACTTGATTTGAGGACAGCACCTGCAGGTAGTCGCAGAGCCGGTTCATGTTTTTGAAGCAAACATTTTAAAGGCAGCTAGATTACAGGGACACAATCATTTTGGTTGTACTGCTGCTGCCATCAACTGCTGTTTTCAACATTGTGGCTGTAGCATTAATAACGCAGCTGGCTAGCTGCTTTGCTAACATTATCAAAGAGATGTGTTGAGCATGAGTACATGATGTTTATCAGGAAGACAGCTGTGGGCGTGGATAACTTCCCAATATACACACACACATATATATATATATATACACATATATATTTCAGAAACAAGGTACAGTGAAAACAGTGATTAAGTAACTTCTGTCGACTGCATGCTGCTCTGCTACATGTGCTGCAGAGTGTGCTGAACTGAAGAAAATGTAGTGACGCATTTCTGAATTGCACCGAGTCTCATTTTAGTCATTATGCCTGTTAAATAAAAATAAATAAAAATCAAGATTTCATTTTGCCACGTGTTGGACATCATCGATATATCGATTTTATAAACAAAGTTTCAGACTTTAATAAACAAAATATCTCTTATATGACTGAAGAAACTTTAAAAGTAAAGTGTAGCACTTTCTTTTTGCTTTTAAGAAATTATTGATATATTTTTATGAAAAGTAGTTTGTCTTCGCCCTGAGCAAGGTTACTTAAGTAACCAAGGTAAAGTTTTAGCTATTCTTTAAAAATACTTTCAAGCCTTACTGCCATTTACCAACATGGCATTGATGACTAATTCGAGACCTTGCATTGCTAAATGCTATATAATACTGATGTCGAGAGAAAAAAATACATTCATTCAATAATGAGTCATAACAGCAGGATCATAAAATTTCATCTTTAAAGCAAGGCTGTACGGATCCGTTTGCCGACATTCTCCATGTTCTTCTTGTTGCTACAGTCCTATTGACACAAGAAGACCTTCACTAGTGGCACTAATGTCTTTCCTTTCCCATCAGTTTTACATCCTTCTATCTGCAATTCAAACTTGTATGACTAAATCCGTGTCCATTTGAAGTGTGTTGAAGGCCTAAATGAACCACAAAACTAAGTGAAACAACCATCAGTATCGCCATTGGCAAAATTAGTTTAACCATTGTTATCAACCTTACAATTTCACAATCATGCATCCCTACTTTAAAGCTTTGAATTGCTTAAAAACTTAATTTGCTAAATATCTCCCCAGCTCAAAATAATGGTCTTAATTGGTTGATGCAGCAATTTATTATGCATGCAAACACAAGCTTTAATTAGATTTTTTTTTCCTGTGTCATTTATTGTAATTGCACAGTTAGCACTCCCTTTGGATCAAAACAAGTGTCCTTGCTATGATTATTAGTTTATTCAGATCTGTAAAGCAGTCGCTGAGTGTCGTCCTGAGGATTGCTTTGAACAGCAGGAATTCCCATGCTTTAATCAAATCTGTGACTGGTTTGAAACCTCCAAGCAACCGTTCACTGGTAAATGACTAAGTCTGCCACGCTTAGTGAAGACATATAATATGATTTCATTAACATTGTTATAAAATATATCCAAATTAAAAGTTGTCCAGTCTTCTGTGATTGTGAAATTCAGAGCCGATTACAATGTTTAAAATAATGATTATGCAAACAGTTTGTTTATGTTGTTTTTCTGTTATTATATTTATACCTCCATTTGTACCAAGGAACTAAAGAAATATAATATATGATTATGAAAAGGAAGGTATTTTTCAAAAAGCTTTTCAAATCTTCATCATAAAGGCTTCGAGTATTTAGCTGGTGGAAAATTTATGTTAAATAAGAGCAAATTATTGGCTGCTGCTATTGGCTACAAACTACAAAAATGTTCTCCTAATAGAAAATGTTAATACCTTGCTGTAGTGTTGTGAACCCTTTGGTAGCTAGCAGATTGCTGTGGTCGCCTGTAGTTTGCCTGAAGATGCCAACTTGTGTGCAAATACTCACCAACACAAGTGAAACTTGAGAAAGTGTCTGCAGTCAAAGTAAAGGCTGTCTTATTGCTACAACCAACACACGACAAAAGGTGGGGCTTTTACTTTGAAGGCGAATGATCTCCATTTCCAGTTTGGGTTACACATTTTCTGCTTGGTGAGGATTCAGCAAGTGCTTACAAAGAACATAGCACTTCTAACTAACTGATCAAAGCAATTGCAAGGAGGAGCAGCACTCACACGCCTCTTTGCAACTGATATTACCTAGCGACAAAAAACATTTGCCGACCAACAATACACATTTTTCCCTGGCTTGCGGGGGTTGATCACAAACCTCTAGGCCTGTGTGACCCATTCTTTAGTTTAAAAAACATTCAGATTGAGATGTGAGGCTTGTTAATTCTGTATTATAAGGTACATAATGCACATATTGTATTTATCAAGACAACAGCGATCATTTCTGCACTCATGTATTAAATTTATATAAATTATGCTGTCATAGAGCAACAGGCACATCAATATCTGCCAATTCTCAGACAATTTACTTTGAGGACTGAATCATAATATCGACAAAAAGACTGTGTGCCGTGCTCTCTGTACTGTTCTGTACTTTCCTGTGTGAACTGTGAATAATATCGGATCTGATGGCACCATTAGACCTGAGTTTGGCTGGTTTTTCACTTCCCTTAAACAGCATGAGCTGTAACACCCAGCACAGTGAGGAAACCTGCCAAAGCTAGACCCAGTGGGGAGCAGACCATTCCACATGACACCAACATGCTGTCCAAATCTTCTCAAGAAGGGCTCGCAAACATCTCTGTAGTCACTGTGTTTAGTAGTAATCCGTTCCATCATCTTCATTTTGCCTTTGATCTTTTTTTTATGTTATGTTATGTTAAATGTTTATTATAATCCATCTTAAGGAGGCAGGAATCCATTAGTGCAGGCTTTAAGAGAGGAAGGAGAACATGAAAGCATGATGAAGAAGCTCGCAGGGCTGATAGAGGGAGTTGGGGAGCAAGGGAGCTGACCCAGTTAGCAAAGGAGAGAGAGAGAGAGGTGATAGGAGGGAGCAGTGTGCCAGCATCACAACTGTGGTTGGGGACCTGCTGGGCCATCTGGCGGCCCTGTAATTGGGTTGGGGTTTTACACCTGAGCGGTACACCTCTAAAGAGATGGCTGAGTCAAAAAAAAAGAAGAAGAAAAAAAACAAGCAGTGTATTGTGTCCTGGTGGGAGTGACAGATAAAGTTGAGAAAAGGTTAGAGCAATTGCTACAGTAGTATCTTCTAAGTGTTTCTTTTTTCTCTCCTTGAATTTGAATTAGCTCTTTCGGCTCGCTTTCACCACAGCTTACAAGATGGAAAGATTTACACGTCATCACTGGGTTGGAAAGGACAAGCTGCAGTGTGACTGTAAAAGGAAAGTACAGCCATTTTGTTCAAAAACAAGAACATTATTTAATGCTGTTTACCGAGCGAGATGTAATAGCGACGGGACGGACATCAACTTTGCGTTGAAATGGAGCTACAGTTTGATTACATCATGATGACAGCCCTCTGAGAAGGAAAAAGGTCAACACTCTCTGGTTCTCTGTAAAGATAAATAAGCTCGTTTCCACTCTAAATGAGACTGGGTTTCGCTGGGACCTCCTGCTGTGAAGATAGTACGGAAGTTGTCATCTTATGCTTGAATGGGCAGGAAGTCATTAAGACACTAATATGAGCTGAATTAATGTTTCACTTTTGCTCGCGATGTGAGGGCTGATGTGAGAGGCATAACAGACGCCATGGGTGGTCCTCCACACGCACTGCTCGTATTTGGTCAACTTTTCATGTGACATTTTGGACTGAGAAGCATCGCTCTCACAAGAGCCGACAGAAAATTGTGTAAAATCAAAGCTCGGAGCGTTATTTCATTCGGATGCGTGTCTCTTTCTGGATATTTGAAAGGTTTCTAATTAATTATAATGGCGTCATTTACATAAAAATTTGCACCTACTGTCTGCCAAATACCTCAGGGTAATTATTATTACCTAAGAAAAAGACCCTGTCAGGCGTGCACCTCTTTTCATTAATCTGATGACATTTGAACGTTCAGCTTCATGTCTGAATGAGCACTCTTGCTACTTCTCCCTAAAATTTGCAGCAGCACTCCTGCTAGGTTGGACTTCACAGGAATTACTTACTAGATGCGCCAAATATCATTTATTTAGACTTATTTTTGTTATAAATGCTGAAGAATCTAGACAAAAAGATCAGATTATGAAGGGGTTTTTTTAATCCTCAGGTGGGAATAATATTTCAAAATAAATGATGCAGGACTGTGGTGGTGTTGAAGAAGAGCTAGCAAGAGATTTGACACCGAAATGGAGATTTCCTCCGGTGTACTCAGCGCTGAGATACAATGTCAGGTCTCTGAGGAACTACCACTCACAAGCAATGGGTCTCCTGGGTTTCTGTGTGCAGCTCTTAAATCTAGCTCAACACAACAAAAAGGGGGGAAAACACCACTTTGTGGAGCTACTGGGCAATTATGTTTTACAAGTCATTTATTTATTGAGTTGAATACTTACTTAGGCTAGAATTTTTAAAATGGAGTGGGGAAAAGGGGGACCCAGAGGGGGGTACGTGAGAAATCAGAAATCAATACCAAACAAAACTGTCTTTGACCAAAAAGTTTGGAAACTCGGCAAGTTCAAAGGGTTTTAATTATGGCAGACCTCCTGCCTTTATACTCAGAAGCGTAAAGCCTCGTCCACACAAGAAGAGATTTGCTCATCTTGCATTGATTTGTCGCTGACAGTTGGTCGCTAGGTATCCCGCTAATGTCTTTAATACCCAGTCATATGTCAATCAACAATACCCCACACTTATCACTGGTAGTCGTCTAAATCAATCTTCTTTGAGTTGAACAAATTTAACTCAGGATCTGCCAACTTTGCATGCCAACAGTATTTCACCCATTGATTTACTGAAGTTCACCTTTGCAAAGCAAAAGAAATCAAGAATATTATATTATTTAACTCATCTATATTGACAATGATGCACTGAGGAGGGTACTCCCTCTACTCTACCCAAGCCTTCCCCCTTAATTTCCTCCTGTTGTTGCAATAAATTAGGAACACCATAAAATTCGTCAAAATAAAAAGTCAAAAACACCCCTCAGAAAGACGTCTGCTTATTCGATCCTACAGATAACAAAATTACGAATGTCTCATGTAGTTCACAGAGAAACATTGTTTAGAATCCCCCTTTTCTTAATTATCTTTCTTTTCAAAACTGTGTTGCCTTTTCACCTTTTCAAATCCAGAGATTTCGTTGGAAGTTGCAGTAGATGGAGGCTAACTAAACTAAAACTTCAGTAGCGTAGTTACTCTTTACCAGAATCAGTGCTAACGATTCCTGTTGGCTGCAGTGCAACAAATATATTTTGAGTTATGTCAAAGGCTGATGCCTGAAATGGCTCTCTCTGACACTGTAGCGGGGATCTCTGAAGGTTAAGGTAAAAGTGATCTACGTGGCACTTTTACAGCTTTTTATGGTTATTATATATTCCACAGCTGACAAGGACTAAATTACACATCCCTGTACAATCATGGTGATACATCATGCATGTTTTGCTGTCTCACACATGAGCCATAGAGCTCACTTAGAAACACTGAGTGGAAGCCTATGTTCTTCTCAGGCCATGGTCAGGTCTTTTTCGATAGATGCCTCCCACACGCACTCGTCATTGTTCTCCCTAAAAGTCCTCGCCTGCGTTGAAGTATCTGTGTCATTGCCAAGCAGGCATCTCAGCGGATCAGCCCCCACATTCACCTTGCAACATTTCAAAGAGAGACCAAAGGGAGGCTGAGCGAACATGGACATGTGTAGGCGGCCGTGTAACCAAGGGGGACGTTGAGAGGGCGGAGGTAACCAATGGCTGGTTTTTTGTTTTGCTTTGAGGGTCTTTTTAAGGCTCATTGTCACATTTTACTGAAATTAAAAGATCTGATATGAATCTTGTTCTTGCTTTGATTGCAGATTATCTTTTACTAGTCACTCTATTTTTTGTTTTTTTTCTGCAGCAGCTGGCCTCATGACACCTCTCAAAAATATCTGATGATAGAGAAAGATGCTGTTAAAGACGTGTTAGTCAAGTGTTAAAAACAGAGCTGGAGAGTGCAGCGATATCATGCTTTTTGCAGTATGTTGTGAACCAGCAGCTGGCAAACATGTAGTGATTGTGAACGCAACACCGCGCTAACAAAGTACAGGTGCTTTTTATTCATACTTATTGAGAACAAAGGGGGTTTGAGCTTAATTAAACCAACCAGACCCAATTAAAGGTGTGTTAGCCTTGCAGCCATTGCTCTTATGCCACCTGTTGACAGAGTTGTCAGCATCGCGTTTGAAGATTAAACCCTAAAAGATCCACTTGATGACTCTGAAATACAACTGAAGCAAATTCAAGTACCTGCTGTTTTATCAAAGAAGACGAGGTGTAGATAAATAGCAACCATCTCTATCTATTACTTAAATGTAGAGCAGAGGTGTTGAACTCATTTTAGTTCATGGGCACATACCTAATTTGATCTCAAGTGGGCCAGACGAGAATATGAATAATTTGATCTGAATTTCTTCCTTTTTAATGAACCATCTACTCAGAAAACAAAAGATGATCAGCCTGAGATTTTTTGCCTCACTCTCCGTTTCAAATATCGTTACACACACACTAAAATCCATGTCCCCATTGGCCTTCTTCGGATTCTTACACTATTCAGAGTACTTTAACAATCTCACCAACCCAGATCTCCTCCAGTGCGTCGGTGACCTTCACTTCATTTCCTAAGATTGCCCCGCTCTCTCTCAAACAAAGTAAAGGTAACACTTACTAATCACGGCTTCTTACCGATGCCTTCTTTGGGGTTCTGCCTAGCCTGGACGCTGCTTGTTGATCCCCACTTTCCTCTTTACTTACTCCATCCACCCTTATCCTTCAATAAAGGTTGTTTAATTTAACTGAGGATGTGGACCCTGCTGGTGGAAAAGGCCGCACAATTCAAACTTCAGGGACTGATGCAAAGAACAGTTCAGACACCCACCCTGTTTAGGTGAACTTGGTGTTAATTCCTTTACAAGCACAATATCTACATGTTTAAACCTTCAAATAACCCACGCAATGTACGCAGGACTTCTAGCCACAGCTATTTTGAAGACTTTAAAGTATAAAAATCCAATACAAACATGGAGGCTATCAATTTAAAACCCCTGACAAACAATCACTGCAGATGGGATGTGACAAACAGTGGCTGTTAGCTTACAAGCTCAATATAAGTTTATTTTTTTAAATAAACAACAGAACATTTATTATCGATGTTCAGTTAGCAGCCAAAAACCTTTCTGTTATCAGCCACTCACTCCTGTTAGCGTATCTACCTAACCACTGTTATCAGCAGCACTCACCCCATTATAAACAAAACAAAAAAAATCTATTATATAATTGGTCAGAGATACTTTATGCAATCAGATGCCCTGTTATTTCACTATATAACAGTTGTATTTCAGGACAGAGCCCTGTAATCAGTGACACTTGCCCTGTTTTATCCCCCAAAAGGCAGACCTTCTTTGCTATTCCCTCATATCTCTCCTTACTTTGAACAGCAACCCATCCCAATGCTTCTGGCAAGCTAGCCCCATAATAAGATCCCTCATTGGTTACTTTTGGTGAACACCACCAGTTGTAATCCTGGGTGAGCCCAAAGCACTGTAGTAGTCAGCAGGTAATCTTTCCCCTAGTTTATTTTTCCAAGAATGTTTCAAACACCCCGTCGTCTCACTCACAGACTCTACCTCTGTGCCGAACCAGCGGCGTATTGGGTTCTTACTACCAATCAGCTCAGCCTGCTGAGTGACGGTTGTTCTGATGTTAATTGTCCCAGCTGGTTGCGGAGCTACTGGCCAAACTAGCTGGCCACCATGGGGCTTGCCACTGCCTGAGCTTTCATTGTTCTCTGCTTCATTTCCTTAGTGGCAGATTTAGTGGTTTTAAAATAAAAGTAGATTTTAGTCTTAGGGCCCTTGCAGGCATACTGTGTAAGGCTCTGCCTTACTGCTCTCTCTCCCTGACTCAGGTGCTACCCTCCTTTTCTCCTTAGGAGCAAACTCCAATCACTCATCAGCACTGGAGTTCAGAAGCTGGGGAACAGTGCTATTTGGACCGTCTGGCAGTGTGTGTTAGCTGCTAGTGAGTAGTCATTTACTCTGACTAATTCCTTATACAGTTTCTTATTTTTGATGATGTGTTTTTGTTCTTGTCAGAAATAGGAGCGTAGCCTTCTGATTTTTTTATTCTCTCACGCCTACTGTGTAACCCCGTTTGAAAGCAGTATGCTGGTTTAATGACAGGTCATTGTTCGGGTCATTGTTGACTTGTTGGCTGCTTTCAGTCAGATTTCTGCCAACTGACTGGTTTGTATTAGATATATACATCTTCTAATAAAGAAAAACAAATTGCATTCCACTCTCAGAAAATCCAGAGTGACTTTTTGTGCTCATTTCCAGTTCTACGGTTTTATTCTTGGACTAACATCACTTTGCATCTCAGTTCAGGATAATCTTTGTTTATCTTATACCGTCCCTACATATATATATATATACATACACACACACACACACACACACACACACACACACACACACACACACATATATATATATATATATATATATATATATATATATATATATGTATGTATATGTATATATGTATGTGTGTATATATATATATATATATATATATGTATATGTATATATATATATATATATATATACACACATATATATATATATATATATATATATATATATATGTGTATGTGTGTATATATATATATATATATATATATATACATATATATATATATATATATACACACATACATATAATATACACCACTTCTGTCTCTGCCTGTAAATAGCAGTTTCCAGTTCACTCCTTCACGCAGTCTGTGCCATTTCGTATTCGGTTTAATGTGAATGTATCATAGAAGTGCTTAAACATAGTCTTTATCCTCTTGAAACATCAGACAGGTTAAATGTATTTAGAGTCAACACTCACTTTATTAGTTACACCTCACGCCGAACTGCCTTGCTTCTTTGCGGCTTAGGTTCAGCAAGCTTTTGCTTCTGTATTTGATGATAGCATTTGACGGTTGCTGTGGATTTGTGGGAAACGTCTTCCTGTTTCAAACCTTTTCTACAACATCCCAAAGGATTGTGAACTAGTGACTGCGGAGGCAACTTGAGCATTATGAACTAATAACTATGTTATGTTTAAGAAACTAATCTGAGCTTTCTGACGTGAGTTGTCTTACTGAGCTAGACGATGGTGCACAACGATCAAAAGGAGAAAGACATAGTCTTGGGCTGTGGCAGCTGGTACAAATGGATTTAAAGCAGCTTTGATTGCTCGATCGATCAATTTGTGAATTTTTTGTTGTTAATCAGAACCTGCGCTTTCCTTTTACCCTGTTTTGGCAGAAAGCAAGATTTAAGACAACAGCTTGGATATTTCACGTCTCCTGACATCTAATTTTGGTGAGCCTGTGCATACTGTAGCCCCAGTTTCCTATTTTTAGGTGACTGGACAGACACCCAGTGTCGTCTTACTGCTGTGGGCCATCTGTTTCATCTGTGTTGTGTGTTCAGAGTTGCTTTTCCTGTGGTCCATGCTTATAGCAAGTGGTTATGTGAGCTACCGTTTCCTTTCAATCAGCTCAAACTAGCCTGGTCGTTCTTTACTGACCTCTGCCACGAACATGGTGTTTCTGCCACCCACTAGATGTTTTCCTTTTTTCCTTTTTTCTTTAGGGCCATTCTCTGCAACCCCCTGGGATGATTGTGTGTGTGAAAAGCCTGTCTTACTTGGTTTGGATGTCTGCAGGACCCCAAAGTTAAATGCTTTGGGTTTCTCCCACACAATTGACCGATAAGATATTTGATTCAACTTGCAGTTGAACAGAGTGAGACACTCAAAATGAAGACTCAGCTTCAGTTAAAAAACTTGTCTAACGGCACTGAGAATTTTATTAAAAGAAAAGAAAAGAAAAGTACATTTGATAGCTTTTGTACTGAAATGAGAGCTCCACTGTTTGCAAACTGAGATAAAATATTCACCCACATTTAAAGCCTCATTGCCTCTTGGTTCCAGTTGTCAGGCAACAGATTGCATCTTAACTGCAAGTTATTTATTCCACAAGAATGATACTTGGTGTATTTGATGGCTGGATGATTTTGTTTAGATGACTGTACTTTATTACCAAAAAAAAGGTGGTTGTCACTACTGTCAGTCTCAATAGTAGCAGTAGGAAAGTAGATTTTAAAACAGTGAAGCCAGACTTGTGAAAACTCCAAAAACACAGAGTTGGAAATAATCAATCCTGCCCTTCCAACTACACTCAGAGTTAAGAAAAAGAAGAGAATCAGTAGATAATAGGTTTCTCTTATCAGGATGTGATAGTGAAGCAGATCAACTGCTTAAATAATCCCAAAGTAATGAAACAGGTGCCTTTCTTCTTACTCACACCCAAATGAAGCTTAAAGTGGCAACATTTAGTTACTCCCTCAGAAAATGACAAATACTTAGAAGACACTTTGCATCCGTAATTTAATTGAAGTGCAAACGTCCTACCTGCCTTTATAAACCAAATTTTATACATTTGTAAAATAATAACTTGGAAATCACTTTGCTAAAGCTTTCTTTCTGTCGTGGTTGTAAAGATTGCATTAGGGTGAATTGGCACCAAGTTCTGTTTTCAGCTCTTTCAGTTTAAGAGATGAATATCATTAAAGGCAATACTGAATGCTTACACTGAGATTTTTTCAGTTACATCGAAACCTTTAACAGCCTGTCTGTCAGAACCCGTGCAGTGCCCTCATATGAAACAGCACTGTAAATGGAAAATGTGAGCATAACAAGCAGTGACTGTGGCAAAGAACGAAAATAAGGCCATCAATCTTTTCTGTGGAGTGGTTTTCTTTAGTATGCCATTATCCTCATGGAGTGCTTTGGCGACAGAGCCAAATTACAACCTGCACTGTGGGAGCAGACAATAAATAGTTCCCATCAGGATACAACACATCACCAGAAAAACAAAGATGTGCACACACACTAACAATCACTTATGTAGTAAAACGAACATTCCTGTTTGAGATTATGCCTATCAAACCAGTTTTTTTATTCAGGGATCCACTAATTGTGAAATTCTTGGTTGTTAATTGGCAGATACCACTTTTTTCTGTTTATCTATTTTGCTTTATTCGGGTTTCTTTTCCCTTTGTTTCAGAAAATTCAGTAATCCTGATTATCAAAAGGAACACTTTCGAAATATTTCATTTGTTTATCACAGCATCTTTGAACATTACCTTTTGTAGTGTTAAATCAGCTTTGCACAAACTCTGCCCATTCATTTTTGTCAAATATACCAATATATAAGTCTGATGTTGTCTGAGAAAGATGTTCAGCAGATTAGTGGTACAACTCAAATAAAGTGGACAAAAAAGCCATGTTAAACAAACAAGACACATTTCATTACTTTTCATACACATTTTATTATTCATTATAAATGACACCAGTATGGTGAAGAGCCATTATTCCTAAGTAAAACAAAGTTTGACAAAGCATACAGCTGACTTTGGATCAGGTGGCCATGAGCCATACCTTAGTTGTGCTGCAGTCACTGTTTCTACTGTTCTTCTTCTTCTTTTGTTCTGCCCCCATCCCCTCACCCCCAAGATGAAGTTTGGCGGGAAGTTTCTTTCTATTAAAAGGGAGTTTTTTCTTCCCACTGTCGCCAAGTGCTTGATCAATAGTGGGTTGTCTGATTGTTGGGGATTTTTAACTTACAACATAAAGTACTATTGCTTTGATTTGGGGCTATATAGATAAAACTGAGCTGTTGCCATTCAAGCTGATACATCAGTGCATGCTTAGTTAAAACATTTTTATTAAGGCTAAACAAAAGAAATCTAGAATTCAAGTCTCTGCTTTAGTGCTTGGTGGTTCCAGTGTCTCGGCTTTTGACAGCACTGGTAATGAACATGAACGTGAAATCCTTTGCAGTAAGATTGAAACCTAAACCATCATAAAGAATATGATGAGGAAGGCATGTTTGTTTTATTGTTGTTGTGTGTCTTTGTAAATTATGTGCAGTTGAATTTTTGCAACTCCCATTTTAAATGTTATTTAGACGAGCAAAAAGAGTGGCAGGCTCAGCACTTCGATGTTATAATTGTGGTATTTATAATATCGTAGAGTTTTTAGTGTCTTATTAATACATGTGCCAGCTGTTGTTCTTTGGCGGTGAGTGAGGTGATGATTAACATGTTCAGAAGTTACACAGTACATGTGCAAGTACATGGATTTGCACACACACACACAAAGCTGCAGTTAACCTTAGAGACACAGCGCTGCCTTCTGTCCGTTCACAAAACACCTGTGTGTAAAGTAAATACACCTGTTGTGTACAAAGAGCTTGGTGTAAGATTGAAGTCGTAGCACATTTTCAGTTTTCCTGTGAAAGCACAGTTTCTGATGGAGCCAGCAGAGCTGAGATTCACAGTCTTTACTGCGTGAGAGTAATAAATAATAATTTTATCTTCGCTCTGTGATGTTAATCTGGGGTTTAAGCAGTGACTGAGTGGCTTTGTTCTGAATTCAGACTGCTGGCCAATTCATCCTGGACCCCAGCTGATGTTTACTCAGGCTGAGCCAGCAGCTGCTCACACGATCTGCGTCAACTCAGTCATCTGACAAGGCGTGCACGCTGCCTCTGACATGCATCTGTCACAGCAGCAAAAGAAAAAAAAATCTAACTGATTCTGCTTCCTCTTTCTTTTTCTCCTCGTTTCCAGCATCTGCCTGGCTGCCCAGCATCGCCACAATGAATGAAAGTCGAAGGGAAGCACTGGCGGCGGCCGCCCCCGCGCCCACCACCGCCTCCTCCTCCACGGCTGGCTCCAACACCACCAACATGGCCGGCCCGGGCACAGGCGAGAAGGATGAAGCCTTCTCCAAGCTGAAGGACAAGTTCATGAATGAGCTGAACAAAATTCCATGTGAGTGTGTCTTTCTTTTCTCCATTCTGGCAGTGGGACAACTTGAGAGCTAAAGCATCAAGTGTATTTTATTTAATATATCTCTGGTTTCTGGTGTTAATTATACAGAATTACCCATTTTAAAACAGTCTTAGCCCTTATAAGATGCTTTTATAAGGTGTTATTGTTGATAACTGCTACATTTCTTGGGGTTTCTTGGAACCTTTCTGATGTCATTTTAATATGAACCTCAAACTTCTGATTATGTACGAGGGGTTTGCAGACATGCAAAGGCGCCATTTGTGTCATATAATAATAAATATAAACTTTATTTATATAGCAACTTTCAAAATCAGAGTTACAGTGTTTCTCAACATTAAAAAGAGATTAAAATTAAATAAAATGAGCTATAGGAACACCAGAGATTAAAGTGAGGAATGTTTGAAATTTAAAATGGAAAACAACTTTATTAAAAGCAAATATATATTTAACTTAAATAAAAATGATCACGAAAAAAATGATAACATAGAAATAACTCAAAGTAGGGGACAGAAAAGGACTAATTGTAAAAATAAGTAAATAGTATTTGCATAGCAATTTTTTTACTCAAGTTAAGCACTCAAAGCCTCATTCACTAATTTACACATATTCATATAAATGTTTTTTCCCCTTTTCAACCTAATATTCATTGACTCACACTGTGATGGACGCATCAGGGGCATCTCAGGGTTAAGCGTCTTCCTCAAGGACACTTCAACATGTAGTATGGAGGAGCCAGTCGTCGAACTCGCAACCTTTCAGTTGATAAACAGCCCACTCTACCCTCTTGAGCCACAACCGTCCCCATGTCTTTAAAATGGACTTGAAAGATGACAGCAAGCTCACCAAAATATACATGCATATATCTTTAAAAGAGGTAAACGTTCTTTCGTATAAAATTATGAATCAAAGTCTCCAAGATTGAGCAACTGAATTGACCTGCTTATTCAGGCTGAAGTCGTTATCACAAATGATGCTGAGTTTTCTTTTGTTTTTTTAAATATTGACCCAACGTTAAAGATGAGGACCTCGGGTCTGTTGTAGTGAGTCTGATAAATGCATCAAGCCACATAATGATTATGGTCATCTTATCCACATTTATCTGCAGGAAATTCTGTGGCACCAACCATTTAAAATCTTGGATTCAGTCGTTCAGTGCATTAAGTTCAGGACTGTCAAAGAGATACTTTCTGTCGTCCACATACGAGTGAAAACTCACAGTATGACTGTGGATGTCATGCTTCAGGGCTAACAGGTACAAACAGAACAGAAGAGGTCTAAGGACAGACCCCTGAGGTACTCCAGAGGTCATCCTCATAGATTACTATTACGTGCCAGTGACATCACTAAAACACCTACCTGTAAGTAAGAATAAACCTTAACTAGAAAAGCCTGAAAACCCACCACTAAAACAAGTGTAAGGTTGCAAGTACAACCTTACCTTAGTTTGCATTTTGTACACCATGGTAGATCATTTCAGCAGTTCTGTTGTAACTAATAAAAGGATGTCCAAAAACAAAAAAAAAGAAATGTTGTAAACAGGCTTCCACCTGTTGGAAATTCCAGCAGATGTTCATTAAGGACATCAAGCAGATGGTCGCACCTCATGATGTTGCAAACGTCAGTGAAAGTTTTCTTTTTGGAAATATTTTTCAACCATAACACAAGATTTTAAATGGGCAATTAAACAACCGTCAATCAGTGAAAAACGAAGTTCTGTGTTGTGACACTAAATGTGTCTTCTTAAAGCACTGGGTTTAATGGATAGATTACTCAAATACTCCTACTGTTAGAATTACTGACTCCTACATGCGATGCGCAATTTCTGTCAGAAATGACAGATGCCATAAGAAGTAACAAATTGTCCTAACGGCAATCTGTATCGATAAAATAGTATAAAAAATTTTTTGTAAAAAACACAATAAGTAAAATTCTGTTTTCGCAGTTAGTACCTATAATGACTTTTATTGTTTAAAATACAAACATCTGAGTGCATTCAGTAAGACTGTGCTGTAAGCATGACTAAAAAGTGATTCAGCAGTGGTTGTGAGTGAGCATTTGCTGGTGACGCACAAAAAGCAGCCAGTGTCACTGATGACCTTGACGACAACTTCAAGTGAACCAGGCGGCCTGATTATTTACTTATTCATTTGTTTTTGTGGTGCTTCTGAGTCAAAGTACTAACAACAGCATTTAACATTTAACACTGAATTGCCCAAAAAGTAGAAAGGCATAATCAAATTTGAAGAGTGGAATAAACATCTGGCAACAATAATTCAAGCGTTTGACACGATGCATCACCAAATTATGCGTAGCAGCCTTTATTATTTGCGGTTAGAGTTTCTGCTTTTCTGCCTCAATAGAGCATTCAGGCAGAACTCTATTTCTTTCTACGTAATACCTCCTTCTCTTCTTCTTTTATCACCAAACCTCTTCTTTTACATTTAAATGTGTTTTCTTTTTCTTATTTTCCTGGAAAATTTTGGAGCATAAAGTTTTAGGGAAACAGTTATCATTGTGTTTCATTCTCTGATCGTGTTTGCATTCAGAAGAAATCTATATATAGACATATCCACGGGCTCACGTGGAAGTAATATCCTCTTCTTTGGAAGAGAAGCCCTGCTTCATCACCACCGACACAAACGGGAGTAGTCATATTCCCACATTGCAGAGATTTAATAGTGCATGAAAAATGTCACCTTCTACGGAGGAACATTTATTTGTTAAAGGCAGCATATTTGTGTGAAAAAATAATAAAAGCTATAATTTATATTCAAATATTTCTCATGGCTAAAACTACAGAGGATTTAGCTCCATGTGGGCTTAAATGAGACGCTGATGCAAAATGAAAACACATTTGTGGTGCGGCGGGTGAATGATTGGGATCAACGCTATTCAGTGTTGCGATTGGCTGAGGTTTATATCTCCCCTGGCTCGGCTTTAAATGTCTGTCACCGAAACCCACTGCAGTTCCAACACAACTGAAGCCTGACAGCTTCCTCATGTCTCATTAGGTTGTGGAGCAGATAACTCGTATTCATATCATTTTTAAATTTTGTACTTTGAAGAAGTAAATTATACCAACTTTGGTTTACCTCAGGCAAAATGAAAAGTTCACCAAAATCAGACCAGGGTCTTACTGCTGTTTTTTCTCAACTCCAGTCAAAAGCAGTGAAGGTATTTTTCTCTCTCTGTGGAATATCGATACTGTCTGGAAAAAGCCGGCTTGCTGCGTGCTCAGCACAGCCTCAGTACTGTGGCTTCAGAAGATCTTCTTTGGGGATTATAGCCCAGTGTAAGACCTGCATGCTTTTAATAAAGGTGGTCACGTGGTAATAATGGTCTCACTGGCCGAACATGTTGAATTCTCTGTGGCAACAATATTGTCTTGGCCCATCTCTTTAAGCAAAATCTTTGTAAATGTTTGTGAATTTAAGCAATTTTTTAAAGATATTTACAGCATGTTTTAAGATAATATTGTTTCAATGTATTTATTGTTACTCAATTAATCTGCTAACTCAGTAGTCTGTCTTCAGATTGGTTGTTTTGTTTGATCAGAAGAAGAAGAAGCAATAAAATAAAATGTAAAACCAAGAAAAGATTCAAATCCTGCCACAACCTTTATTTTTCCTGGATAAACATACTAAATACCATGACAAATGAATAATAAAGTAGAGTGGCAAACATCTGATTAAACTTTACCTGCTGCTGGTATATTTTTTAGAATCAAGTAGCTTAATTACTTTTTCATCTTTTTTTACTATTAGCTGTTCATTTTACACTTAAATTCAGTAAATGAAGAAGACACATGTATTGTTTATCAATGCCTTTTTCAACCCCTATTGACAAGCCTGCCCCCTTTCCCTTTCATCCAGACTGATGTGCAAGTGTACCCATTCGTCAGGCCGCCACCACCACACAATTGGCCTTTGTGTTAAGGCCCAAAAGTTGGGTGTTGCTTAGTGCTCACACAGTGACAGCGTTATCCTGGATAAACCTCCGCCATGGCATTACTTGAGTAAATACATGACGCTGAGTCGTTCAAAAATGATGTTGTTACTCGTGAGCAATCCAGGCCTAGAGTAAATACACTCTCTGTTCTAAAGACGTCAGACACAAATCTAAGAACACACATGAATGTGAGGGTGTTAAAACTGACCGTGATAGCCCAGAGGGAGATTCTTATGTTGAGGACAGGCTTAAAAATCTTGGAAATACACTTGTGAAACATATTTTGGTATATTAATGCATCAGAAAATTGGAACTAGTGGAGGTAAACTGAATGTTTAAAATGTCAATTAGTTTTAAATATTGATTATTGCACTTTTTTAACAAACATTTGAAAAAGTTGGTACGTGCTTTTTCTTAATAATGGTAGAATTTAATGTATTTGTACATTAAATTCTACCATTTGTTAACAAATTGCTGGTTTTTGCAGAATTGCACAGTTCAGACAGATGTTGATTTATTATAGCAGCAGAATACAGAGTTGTGTCTCTGGGCTTTAAACATATCATTCCTGCAAATATCTGACATATAAATTGAGAAGTGGTAACCAGAGATGGGCAGTAACACGTTACGCGTTACTGTAATCCAATTACTTTTTTCAAGTAACGAGTAAAGTAAGGGATTACTATTGCAAAAACGGTAATTAGATTACCACTACTTTCCCGTAGGAACGCTGCGTTACTGCGTTACTAAAACCGTGATTTTTTTTTTTGCGAGAATGTCTCATGACAATGACGCAAGCGAGTGTGATGTTCCTGACAACAGCTGTGTGCAGATCAACAATGGATAATATATCGAGTGCGTGGAAGCGTGGAAGTACTGACCTTACTTGACAAAAACATTAGTGTCCGTTGTGCGTGGGAAGAAAACGTCTTTTTACAGCGAAAAAAACCCTAAACTTCCAAGCAAGCACCGAGTGCGCTACGACGTAGTGGGAAATTCACTGAGAAAGTCGCGGATTCTTCAACTGACCGCGGCACACCTGCACCAGGGTAAACCTCCGCCTACGCCACTCCTGCTTTACAGGTGAAAATAGAGCAACAGGACCGCTGGTCTTTGATTTTATTTATTTTCTGCTGTGTTTCACTTGCATGTATTTGAAAGAGTGAGTGTAAACACACAAAAAAAATTATTTTATGTGCTGGAATGTGCAGAAAATAGGTTTAAATGTTAAACAAATTTCTTCCAGTCAGAGAATGTTGCATATAATTAAATTTTTGCTTGATACATAAAGTTAAAAGATTAAAACTAATAAAACAAGTTTAAAAAAGAGACTTTTTCATTTGATTACATTTTGTATGATGGATTATGCAGAAAAAGTAGAATTGGGCTAAAAGATCTATCGCTTTATTACTTATTCACGTGGTAAATCGTGTTTTTAAAAGTAACTAAGTAATTAATTACTTTTGAAAATAAGTAATCAGTAAAGTAACAGGATTACTTTTTAGGGGAAGTAATCATTAATTAGTTACTGATTACTTTTTTCAAGTAACTTGACCAACACTGGTGGTAACTAAGTTTTTCCCTGGAGCTTACCGGTGGATGGTGGGGGTATTGAAAAACACACAGCAATGCAGGACAGAAGCAGCACTGACATGTCGTATGAGACGTTAACGATTTTAAAAAATCACAGTGATGCTGTAGAAATCTGGGGGGAAAAAACTCGCGTTTTAAATATGATACACTTGGTATTACAGGGTTAAATGGACTGCCAACTTAAGAAGGGATTTACATGTTTAGTTATTAGGATTCTATTATTAGATTTTGATATTATTATTATTGTTCATGGCTGAACTGTTTCCAAAGGCCAAGTGTAACTTTCACCTAAACAGTGCTCATGAACAGCAGAGGACTTCCCATTACTTATCATTCGCAGTAACCCAGAATCGCTGTTTATGCATATTCAAAACACTAGCATCCATTAGAACTACCCTGGCTGCTTGTGCTACACAAGATGATGTTTTTTGTAGATGTTTTCAGCAGCACATGATCAAATAATTGGGCAGTACTCCAGATGTGACAGAACAATCAGCTCACAACATCAATCAGGACAAAATGGGAACATGCAGGGCATTTTCTGGATAGAGAAAATTGTTTTAGCCATTTTGGAGGCATGTAATCAGCATGGTCAGACCAATGAGTCAAAGCTACCACACAGTAATTTAATTTTACTAACCTCCTCAGTTTAAATCTTATATGTCTAGGTGCAGTGCAGCAGTATTAACCAGAACACATGTGTATTGCCAATTGAAGGTACTTTGAATAGCTTTAAGAAAACTAGAATCCGTTGAATAGCTTTGCTGTAGTTTAACTTCCTCCAGTGCAAATAACTCATAGATTGCAAAGCTTTCCTTTCAAAGTACTTTCCCCAGTCCTTTTGCAAAAATAGCCATCTGAGCTACAGTTTTTCCAAATGATCAAGCCTTCACATCCTCATAAATATGAGCACACACGTCCAAACACACATTAAACCACACTCCGACTTCTGATTGAACACAGCAGCTGCCTCCAAGGAACCCAGTGCATTGAATTTCTTAGTAGGTTTTCTAAACACCCAAGCCTCTACTTCCTGATAACAATTAACCTCTGAACACAGAGGCTGTTTGATCCATGGCTGCTGGCTCCACCAGCTATTAGTCCAAATAACACAGACAAGCGACTGACATTTCAGGAAAATTAATAATAAAGATCATATTTTTTCTTTTCTTTTATTCTCCTTTTAGACAGTCTTAATTTCATCTAAAAACACTTACATTGTTAGCAGGTACAAAAAATCAAGATGTCTTATTTAACATTTCCCTGGTTACCATAAGAATAATATAATATTTTAGTGTCTTTGTTTTTCAGTAAAAAGTAACTGTAAGGCGCTGTGTAAATACAACTGTGTTGAACTGAAGAGCTTGTGCACTCTCTCGAGCTGACTCTTTGACTAAAAGCCTTCTGTGATAGCACAACTTTGTCTCTATGTTTGAGCCTAATAGAGAAAAGTGTCATAAAGCTCATGGCTGCAGCTAAAAGACTACAAGACTGAAATATATCATGCTATAATCTGATAGGAGGCTAAAGAAAATGTTTTAAACTGTCTCAACTTCTTTGACTCCGTGGCAGCTCACATTCAACAGACAGCAGAGTTTATTAAAGGGGATTACGGTGGTGGATCAGTGGAGCTATTCATCTCTGCCTCCCTACTGCTCTGGCAACAATCATCGCTGCCTACTCTCTGCCCTCGCTTTACAAAAGTTTGCCCATCAGGGCTGGTCCAACCACAGCCTGATCAGTGCTCAACCACCAGCAGCCTCTTTCTCTGAGAACATCAGCTCTCTGGGAAACAGATCCTCTGTATTCTCACATATGCACATATCTGAGAAAGTTTCTGCATCATTACCCCGAGAGATCAAGGTAGTGATGAGGGCGACATTTAGAGCTCAAATGTATTTTATGAGTCTCTGTGCTGAAGCTTTGTTGCTATGAAAGGCAATTAAACATTCACAAACCCTCACTCAAATGGTGATTTTTTATTTTAGTAGCACTCAGTAACCACAGCTCCAATGCCATTTTGATGAGAATATAATGCTGAATTAATAGCATTGGACATGTTCTCAAAGTTACTGAATCCTAACAAAATCTGAACTGATCAGGTGTCACATCAAGACCACCTGCCTAATATTGTGTTGGTCTTTCCTTTTCTGCCAAAGCAGTCCTGACCCGTAAAGGCTCCACTAGACATTTGAAGTTGTGCTGTGGTATCTAGCATCAAGATGTTAGCAACAGATGCGTTAAGTCCTGTAAGTTGTGAGGTGAGGCCTCCATAGACCAAACGTGTTTGTCCAGCACATCCCACAGATGCTTGATTGGATTGAGATCTTTGGTGCCCAAGTCAACACCTCAAACTCCTTAATAATAACCTTTCCATGAAAGGGTGTCCGTGGTCTGTGAAATGGCTTAGGTAGGTGGTACACGTCAAAGTAACATCCACGTGGATGGAAGGACCCAAGGTTTCCCAGAAAAATATTGCCCAAAGTGTCATACCGCCTCTGCTGGCTTGACGTCTTCCCATAGTGCATCCTGGTGCCAGGTGTTCACCAGGAAAACAGGGCACATGCACCCTGCAATCCATTGGATGTTAAAGAAAATGCGATTCATCACCACCTTCATCACATCAAAAGCAGCTAGCATGTCTTCCCTCTTGTTCTGATTGTTCCTGATTTCATCTGTTCTTCCCTCAAATGGTGAAACAGGTTTGTTGTTTCAGCTGTTTTCTTACCTGTTTAGCAAAGTAGCTCCTGTTTCATTATGTAAGCTGATATGCAACTCTCACTCTCAGACATGCCTGGGCTTATCTTGTTATTGTGTGTGCTGGCAAATGCTATATCTTTGATATCAGGATATGTGCTGACAATATGACAACCTTCAAAAATAGTTTCATAAGATACCTGAGGGACCAATCCTGCCAACTGGTGGGGTTCAGCTTGTTCTGGGGTTTGGCAGAAATAAGGAAAGCCAAAGACATCTAGAGTCATCAAATAATTCTGAAGAGTAAACAATGATAGTCTGGCACCCATCAATGCTTGTTTTATGTTAGTGGATCAGAATTTTCTTGTAGAAAACTGAATAAAAGGCAGGAAAGAAAAGCATTTCCTAATTTGACCAAATTACAAAGATGTAGACTTGCTGATTTTAAATTAAATCGCATATAAAGGTACTCTGAGTGCAGGGTTCATTTTAATCAGCTTCCACCTATTGCATAGGGAGTCATTGTTGCAGAACGCTGGATGATGCTCCCTGCTGCAGATGTATTGTTTCCTTAAACGAGCCACAGCGGGGAAAAGGGCATGGACTCGTAGGCATAACAAGATATAATACCAAGGTTAATTGACCAACAGGGTCCTGTCTTATTGGATTAGTGTGGTTATAACACAGATGCAATATAAAACTCGCATACACACCCCACCCTTTTAAATCTATCCTCCAGCTCTGTCCATTTGTGAAGCTTCTCTCTCTAATGTAAAGTGCTTTGTATTTCCAAGGAGCAAAGAGACGAATTCAACAGAAGCCCTTTTAATTATAGAATGAGCCAGAACAGAGACATCATAGCATCTTTATCTTTACTACAGCAAAGGAAACGTGAGGGTGAAAATGGCATCTATAAATGGCATCTATAATTTGAAAAACAAAACAAGTTGTAATAAATAATCATTCTTAATAATTTTTTAAATATTCTCAAACTTTCATGGTCAGTGTTTATAGTTTCTGTTCCTGTGTTTCTGATGTTTTTTCTTTGTCTTCTGTGCACCGCTGTGTCTCCTTCCTTGTATTTCTGTCTTCCAGTCTCATGTCAGTCTCTAGTCACTTCCTATTTTATTTTGCTAATTAATTTTTTGTATGTCATTGGGTTCTTTGTTTCTCCATGGAGAATCCACTGGATTAGTAACATTACTGGATTTTAACGTAGTATCTCTGATGAGATTTTGTTCCCCCCTTTAGTTTAGTCTTCACAATATTATTTTGGAAATTGACTGGATGCTCCATAATTTAACTGATTTAACATAATATAACTTCCCATCATTCTCATCTGCTCTGTGGACCTTGATGTGGACTCTAAAAATATTGCATATTTTTAGGTGATGTGGAGCACTTCTGGTGTAATCACAAGCACTGACTAGAGTGTTTACTTCGGCCTAATGGTTTCAGCCTATACTTTGCCTCCTTGCAGTTCCTCATACATACAAATAGCCCATAGTCTATGGACCCTACTTCCATAACCTGTGGGGTTCTGCAAGGTCTAGTCCTAGGTCCTGTATTATTTTCTTTCTACATTCTTCCTTCACTTGGTAGCATTTGATCTTTTAATAACATTTCTTATCATTTTTATGCATCATTTTTTAGACCTCACCATCTGTCCAACCTAGATGACTGTTTATCCCAAATTATTAACAGTCTCTCCAATAATTATCTTGCGTTAAATTCCAACAAGACTGAGGTGACGATTATAGCTCCTCCTGAACTAGATCCAAATATCAGCTAAACGTTTGCTTCCTTCTGTTCATCTGTTATATAAAGCATTCATAATCTTGGTGTAATATTTGTTTCTTTTCTTAGCTTTGACTCTCATCAAAAATATATTTTACATTACTGTTTCTTTTTAACGAAGCTTTTGTTGAGATTTGTGATGATAGTTTTGTATTGCTATTGACTGCATTTTAATTTTATATTTTTTTTTTGTGATTACTGCTCATTTTTATTTTGATTGTGCAGTGGTTTGAAACTACACATCTGTGAAAAGTGCTTTTTAAATACTGATTTGTTATTTGTCTGCCTTTGTTTTTTTCCCCTGTTTTTTCTCGTTGTTTTGTTTTGTTTTTTATTTTTTTTATTTTGAACAACTTCTTTAGTTTGATGTGCTTTTGTGTCACTTTCAAAACGTACATTTACTTTTTGTAGCCATGGCTCTGATAGGACTAGCATTATTGCAACACAACATTAAAGAAGATCCTGTGCCTTGAATGCACAGGCAGCATAGAAAAAAAATATTTACAAATCAGTCCATTAACCTTTAATTGTCTTTATTTGTAGACTGACTACAATGGTTTTTCATGATTCAAAATCACACACTGGACGGCACAGTTCCTCAGTTCATATGCAGACTGCTTCTTCTGCTCCTTTTAGTCACTTTTCTTCTAATTGGCTCTCCTTCATAAGCAACAGGTTTGAACAGAAGGTGGGTGGGGCTTCTGTGCCAGTGTGGCCAAACTGGGGACATTCATTTTAACCGATATCATACAGACAGACAGAGCCTGTCTGGAAGTTTTGACTTACAGGAATTACTTGTGCATATGCTGACATTTACATTTGAAACTGTGGCTATGTTTACAGTATATGCAAATGCATATGAAAGAAAATAAGAAAAAGCACTTAAGCCCTAAAACATACAGTTAGAATGCATTAGCTAAAGGCATTTACAGAAAGTTGATATGCATTTTTCTTTTCTCATGAGGCTCTATTGATGCTATTCACTGTAGCAAACCACCACATACTGTCAGAATGACTCACAGTCCTGCAGTAGTGTATACTCCTTTCTATGGAGTCAGTTTTAGAACACCTACAGTGTGTGTAAATGTCAGCCAGTGAAGCATGAGTTTTTCCTTTTATGTTGAGGTTATTGCTCTTTGACTGCAAAAAAATGATCTCTAATAATATCTTCTTAAAACCCAGCATGGTAATGTGTCAGAGAAATCATCAGAATATTTTGAGCTCAAGTTTTGTACCAGATTGTGTTTCACTATTCTAGCAGGATGTAGATCTGTCACTCAGAGCCCTTTGATAGGATTAAACAAATCTCAAAAATGTAACAAAATTTACAATCTGCACATCTTCATTTTCATCTTGTTAATGATTAGAGATGTGAAGGCAGATGTACAAAGATGAACTACATGACTCAGTGTCTAAAGTACTTTGAAGGTGTCTCACTGTTTAGGGCTCTGCTTTACCGGCATGCTGTTCTGTTGACGGAGCTGAAAAGTGATTTCAGCCTTCAGGAACAGCAAACATGGATCTCATCATGCGCAACCCACCCATTAGAGAAACTCCATTTTCCATGCCATGTCGCATGGCGGAACGAGAGATAAGTGTTGGGAGTTGAAGTGTTGAAGTGCGTGTGCTGGCAACACTCCCTCTTGCTCTCTCCCTTTCACTTTCTCGCTCTATTTCTCTCTTGAGAAAAGACACTCACACAATGTAGTTAATTAGGAAATGCTTTTATTGCTTTCTGGGACTCAGGTTCCTTTAATTAAGGAACACAGAAGTGCCTTTCACTGGAAGACGCATGTTTGATGAATAAGATAAGGGCTGGTTCCATGCGTTGATTGGACTGTTAGCGCCTAAATGACATTCCATCAGGCATTTTGAGTGTCGATGAAATGCCAGAATGACAGTAAGCATTTGGAATTGGGGGGGAAAAAAGGTTTTACTCTGTATATATTCAGAGTCTTGCTTCCGTTTGTGGAAAAATCCACATTTTTAGTTTTAGTTATTGTTATCGTTGTGATCTGCCAGCTTGTAATACAGACTTGTCACGTCTCTGACACTTCCATTACAATACTGTCTCCTTAGCTTACTTCCTGTTTGCATTTATACATGGAAGCTAGAAGTACCTGTTCAGATGCTAAAAAATGCCACTATATATTCTAATAAGCTTCTAGCAAACTATAGAGCAGGGGTGGGAAACTCCAGGCCTCAAGGGTCGGTGTCCTGCAGGTTTTAGATATCACCCTGGGTCAACACACCTGAATCAAATGATTAGTTCATTACCAAACTTCTGGAGAACGTCGAGAAATGTTGAGGTGGTAATTTAGCCATTTAAATGAGCTGTGTTGGATCAAGGACACATCTAAAACCTGCAGGACACCGGGCCATGAGGCCTGGAGTTCCCACGGTCCTGCTATAAAGGTACAACTTGCAAAAGATGTTTAATTTCTTTATATTTTGCTTAAAAAAGGGGGAAATAGGTGCAGTGATTTATTGAAACATCTGCAAGCATACATAGAAATACAGTATATAAGGCAAACAGGTGAGTTTGTACAATTCTAACCAGTTTGAAAGTCAATATTTGGCATGATCACATTATGAATGCTTCTCAAAAGACATTCAAAGCTCTTCTTGGGATGTTGGATGTCTTTTTTGTCCATTCTCTATTAAGGTGATCTCACACTGCTTGGATAGCGTTGTTCCAGGGTCCGGGGAGACCAGTCCATGACTGATGGTGATGATGTTTTATTGTTCACTGATTATAGTTTGAAGCAGCAATCAAGCAGCAATTTATCTGGATCTGTTGCCACTTTTTTTCAGCCCAGTTCCATTAATTTGGCATACCTTCTTCCAGTTTCTTGTCTGTGTCTGTTACATGTAGACACAACACTGGTTCCCTTTAGTTAGGTGGCTTTTTTAAGCTTAACAATGATCTATGAATCATTTAAGGGTCTTAACAACCAAACAAAACACACAAAAACCTTTCTTCTGACAAAGGTAAAGTACAAGAAACTGAATGAAAACAAGAAATTCAGTCTGAACTTAAGAAAGCGTGGAGAACTATTCCTCAAGACCACTTTTAAAAATTACAGGAAAGTCTGGCTCCTTGGAGGCAAAGTATTGCTCAAAACCATTGCACTGTACTGTATTTCTCTTGAGATTTAATCATGCAGCATATCATGAAACATAAATGCCGCTGGTCCAGCTTTTCCAATTAGGCAGTCATTACAAAGGTGTGTTTTGGCATAAATGTAATATGAATGTTAAATTTTTAGGGGTAAACAAATCATTTATTCAGGTGTAATTGGAGAATTATTAAACAGCGCTCACTAGATTAAAAATGCTACAATGTGCACTTTTTACCATTGAGTAGTGCCAAATGGCTTAAGTTACTTACACTTTAAGCCCTTAATATAGTACAGTTAAGAGAAAAGTGAACGCAGGATGATTGCTGTGTGATTGGTATATACATACAAATGCTATGATCAATATACTAAGAAGATAAAGTAATCCCCTGATATGGTTAGGGTAAAGATAAAGGCTTAAGGGGTCGATTCAAACAATAATTGGGGCTGGGCTATTAGTCACATTTTTGTAAATTACACTAATAATATTATAAGAAAGAGGAAAGTACCCTTAACTGTGCATAAGCAATGCAAAAAAGATAAATTGTTGGGATATTATATGCATATGTATATATAACAACATTACGTTTGCAGTGGTTGTGGATGCACCATTTAAACTCACTAGGAATACACCAGTCATTGCACATACACATATATAAAGAGAGAGGAGCAATAGAAATAAACTAGACTTTTTAAACAGTGACTAAGATACAGCGAGTTCACACTTACCAGCCAGAAAACTTCATGCACACGTTCACTGAAAGCAGTCATGAGCTGCAAGAATGTGGAACGTGATGCGTGGATTCTGTGTGATCCATTGATTCTTCACAGCGTGCCACAATGCTACCCCCCAGGTCACGGGGAAGTATCCCACTTCTCCCAGTCGGCCAGCTCAGCCATGGTTACTGCCCATAGTTGGGTATTGTGGGCCTCTCAACTGGGTGTGGTTTTCAGAGTATGCTCTCTTCACGAGTGATGTGTAATTAATTCCTTTGAATCTTCTTGCTTCATAAATATAACAAGACTGACAAACTCCCAATAAAAAATCAGCCTTGTGTGTCTAAGGAGTGAGAAAGCGAACACTTCCCGGCTCAAGAGTTTATTCTGTGCACGGTGTCAAGTTTGTAAAGGAAATACTCCTGGTTTTATTTGGCTCATTGTAAACGAGGCCTATCCAGTTTCACCTCCATTACCACGCTGCTCCAAGGCAAGGCCAAAGCTGTAGATCCCGAAGTTATTTTAGAGCATCACTCACTGTTTTTCCTTGGAGGAGAGTGCTTATTGATTTTGTCAAAAGAATCGATTTCTTTCCCTCCTCTCTCCCCTTCTCCCCCCCTCCCCCTTGGACCTCAGCAAAGGAACTGCAGCTGAATGTTGGTGAGCAAAACCCCAGAGAGAGTTTGTAATAGGCTTTTCCGTTTTGATGGGTCATTCTGGAGTTTTTCCAGATAAAGTCTTCAAAGGGCTGACTGATGTTTTCTATTATTTTGTAGGATTTAAGAGAATGGCAAGTATTATATCTGTCTGGTGCCCCCCCTTCCCCCCCAATTCCTTTCTTATATTTGGTTGTATGGATGGGTTTTGTGACCTCTTGGTGGTGTTGAACGCTTAAGGTGTGGAGAACAGCAGCAAGAACAGAACGGGCATCAGTGACAACAGATATGACTTAGGTCAGAGGTTAAGTGGGAGTGGGTTGCAAAGCAGCTTACAGATGTGTAGCAACTGTATTTGTTGTAAAGATGAGCCCATCTGCCCTGATTGCAGCTGAGCTTGGCTTTGTGGCCGGCCTGAATTAACACAGAAAATATGCTCCTTAAACAGTTTGTTATTGCTCAGTGTTAAAATGAGGAGTGGGCTGCCAGGTGTTTGGTATCTGCTGAGTAGAGTCAAGGAGCAGTGATTGTGACAGCTGAACAGGGAAGTCTGTTGTGAGGCTTCTCATTATTTTCATTGCATCTGGGCTGTTGTCCCTCCGGTGCTTAAAAACCGCCCACTTCTCCTTCAATCGTTATGTTTGTGTGGTGTACACTGTATCCCTGTGTGTCCGCACCAGGCAGCGCCAGCTGAGTGCTGGCTATAGTTGAGATAGGTGTCAACGTGTTTGCAGCTGGCTGTCACTGTGCTGTTGAGCCGAGCGTCTGACAGTGTGACAGTGTTGATTGCTGCTTGTCCAATTTCTCCAGACAGGCTTATAGTGCAGGCCAGTAGCATATGGTGGAGTGAAAAGTAACGACTCGTATGTCACCTCAGTGAAAGTGCATTTTGTTTTGTTTTTTGTCATGTTAGGAACCGTTTTAATCATAACTGAACAACAGTAGCTGCACGTGTGCTGTGAAGAAATCACTTTTTCAAAGGGAGTTTTAAGGGACAAACTCGAAACTCTCGATTCCAAACTTTTAACTTGCATAAAGATCATTAGGTGACACTAAATTAATTAAGTTTCTGTTGTTGCTCCTGCTGGTTTTCTTTTGTTATTTTACTCTAATTCTGCTGCCATAATCAGATCTAGGCGATATGTAATCACTAATCAGTGATTAAACTAGTAACTGCCAAGAAGTGCTCATGGAAGTGTGACGTAAAAGTATTATTTTAAATACTTTGCCCAACATGAAACTTTCAAAATAGTCTTGATGAACCATCCAGAAGCACCACTGAGGATCAGAGCTGCTCAAGTGGTGGAAACAGACTCATAAACGACGTCAAATCTCAGTGATTAGATACAAAAAAAATTTGTATCTATTTTACTTCACTACTTTTTTTTAATGATGCATGTAATATTATCATGCTGTTTTTGTGTTTGTCTAGTGCTAACATTTGATCTGAACAGAACAGTGGTGGTTGCTGACTCAAAAACGTGGAAAATCATCATGTTTTTTACACTAATTGGCTACTTTTTGTTATGTTTTTGTATTTTCACACTAACAAGATGCGAAGCAGCATCAACTATATAAAAAATAGGAAAAACAAAAGCAGCAAAATTGAGAATTATTCCTATTCAATGTGTTATTTCTATAGGGACACTTTAGGTAGCACGTTTACACAAACAGATGTTACAGTAGAGGTTACATGTGGGAGGATGAACATCTGCTTTAACTTTATGGATCAGCTTCTGGTTTAAAGTTAATTTACTTCTTAAAACGATTAACACTAACACTGAGCTGTTATTGTTTTATTTAATTCAGCACAGATGCAGTAAATAAGACGTTCCTCTGGTGTGTCGTCAGCCCTGTTCGTGTCTCTAAATTACAATTAAGATCTAATCTAATATCAGGATAAAAATCCCAAATTGTGCAAAAAAGAATCAAACAAGCAATGGCATATGTAATAAAATAAACTTCGTTATTCCTGCTGGTACAAACATTAGGGTCATTGGAACCATTGATGGACTATTATACTGTTTTCACAGTGGGATAGACTAATAATAATAATAATAATAATAATATAGCATTTTTCTTTCTTTCTTTCTTTTTCTTTTGAAAAGGTCAAAATTAGTCCATTGTAAATTTGACTTACAGGTGAAAAAACAACAACAACTTTAAACTAAAAAGGAAGACAGCCTGGTCCAAAAAGTTATTCTCCAGCTTTTTATCTTAAAAATGTTCAGGTTTAATGTAACCACTGAGATTAGGCTCAGCAGGTTTCCCTCGGAGGAAAGTTTCTGTCTAAACCTGCAGTGTTTCTGGGGAAAATTTAAAAAGAAACCCAAAGCCTTAAATCCAAACACAAAAGATCAATTAAATTTTTTAAAGGTAATATGAAAGCTTAGAGCATGAGAACAATGTGAAAGCAAACCCCTCGCCACCCCGTGAACCCGTTTGGTTTTACTGCATCAGTGGATTGTCATGGTCACACCTCTGCTAATGCCTCTCCGGCACACCCTGCCAATTCACCACAGCTCTCGCTCCAAAGCAAGTTCTGTGTTGCCGGTGATTACCGTGAAAGTGTCAGCTGTCTGAGAATCTTTTGTTTAAATGGCAAGTGGAAAATGCCAACATCTGTTACTTCCACTAAATTGGCTGAAGCCGTTCAGTCAGGTCCGATCTTTAGGAGTCTTGACACTTTTTGATGGACTTAGTGCTGATCTGTTGTACCAACTCTGTAGTCACACACGCTTTTCCTGCTTTTATCTCACCTGTAATTTGGTACAATCTCTACTTTTCAGGTCTTTGGTTCAGAGTGTTCACTGAAATGTTTTTCACTTGCCTCCAAGATTCACTCCTACTTCTGAACATCTCTTTGTTGTTTGTCCTTCTCACAGTGCCATCGTGGGCCATCGTCTCGATTGCCTTTGTGGCCATCATCCTGGTGTTAGCTTGCTGCTTCTGTGTCTGCAAAAAATGGATATTCAAGAAGAAAAACAAAAAGAAGGGGAAAGACAAGGGCAAAAATGCCATCAACATGAAGGACGTCATAGATGGGGCCAAAACCGAGGTAACGACTTTTTTAACTTTTGTTATTAAAATTCTGAAAAATTACCATCCCCACAATCCTAATTGAATAGGAAGCTTAATGCCAAAATATTCGATTCATAAATCCTGTTTGAAACGAATAAATCCAGTAATGTTTACTGTTTCATGTTTTTTGCTGTGTTTGAAATATATTTTTTTTTTTCTTACAATTTTAGGAAATCTGATTCTGTATGATTACAAATTAGTTCACCAAATTGATTTGTTAAGAGAACATTTTCAACTATATACACAGTTTCCACGTAACATCATAGTATCATAGTAGCGCCCACCTGGATGGCAAAACAAGACTTTTTTCCCTGCTGTCTTCTAGCTGTTTCCACCCAAATATAAGTTTTTTTGTTTTTATTGGATGCAGGAGTGACTCAGTTTGTTTACAGGGGCTAGAAAAGCTAACAGTATAACACGGATTCCAACCACATTCAATCCTTCTTGTCCAGCAGGTTGTGCCTTTTAAACATAGTACGCTAAATTTCCAGTGATATATTTTAATCTTGAGCTCTACTGCCATAGCTTGGCATGATTTACATTTAAGAATAATCCTTCTTTAACCAATGTTAACAGTTAGGGATGTGTTCCTGACATCCCCTTCCTGTCTTTAGTCACTATACAGAGCTAGGAGTAGAAGGAAACTGTCTGAAACGGAGGCCATAGGGATTACGTGTATATATTATGACCTGGTTTAGTAACACTCACTATAGTTTTGCCAATGAAGCAATAAATTCTATTCTATTCTTTCAATAATAATAATAATAATAATAATGACAACATCGGAGAGCTCACGGTGCTTTATATCGTGAGGTAAAGACTCTACAATGACACAGTGATTTTCACCTCTCAAGCTATTTTTTTTACGTCCAGCAAGTCCACCAGGGCCCTGTTACATAAATTTTGTGTGAATTTACCTGAGAAGTATTTAACAGCTACACCTGTGTCTAATTAAACAGCCTTTAAGCTGACTCGAAAGAAGTAAAACAGAGAGTGTTCGCAACTGAGTATAAACCAGCCTTCGAACAGCAGAACAGTTTGCCCCTCTACATCAAAAATCTAAACACGGCAGTCTAAGGAGAAGGACTCTCCTTACGATAGATTTAAACCATTGCCACTGTTTTTAGCAACTATTTGTGGCTTAAAACTGATGGAATATAGACATTTTATGCTGCAGTTCTTTGGATTTTCCAGTGTTTTGCCATCCAGGACTGTGCAGCAGTTACGTGACTAATAACAGTGAATAGCTCTCAATAAGTTGCATTTTTTGGTGCAAGAGCTGCTACTGTACCACATATATTTTCTGTGTGTTATGTGTTTATTGCAGCCAAAGAGTTGCATTCAGCCTTTTTTGTTTTTTACTAAAGGAAATTAAAGTCACTTAAGGTGGCTTCAGATTTAAGAGAACCTTTCAGTCTCTTTTGTTTCTCCTGCTTATAATTTTTGTGCTTTTCATTCATTCTTTGAATATTTTTTATGGTTTTGGTCATATGAGGACCTGCTCACTTGTTGAAGAGTGTGAGTAACGTTTGCTGTGTAATGAAGTGGTATCCACCCAGAGAAATGACGTCACCAAATGATACACAAATGGCGAAACTCTTACTTTTCAACTGCACAGAATGAGGAAACGGTGACACGCTGACACTTGATATGGAGTTAGCACACTAATTGCACCAGCAGAGCGTCGTTTCACTGCCGTCCTTGGTGGAATCGTGCACACAGTGTGTTTAATTTGCTGCAACACCCTTGCTGTCGGACCCACGTAGACGGAAACCACTGACATTGTTTTCTTAGTTCATTTGACTGACTTCTTTTTTGAAAAAGAGCTAATTATAACTTAAATGTTAAGGAGTCTTTTATTTTCTTAGATAATAGTGAAGTGCGGGAAACTTTATTAACCACCAAGGTCATTCAATCCGACGCAGTGCTGCAGCATGTTAGATTACAAGAGTTTTCATTAATGTCCAATAGTCTTCCCGTCTTTGCACCATCCAGCTTTTAAAATTATAACTAAAGAGGCTTTAATCAAAATAAAAGACATCAGTTACTGGACACCCTAATAGCTAATCTCTGAGATTGGTGAATCTGCCACTTTCGAGGCAGGCGGTCATTTCTCCTGGTGTGCCCAGACTCTGGTGTGTTAACTCCTGTGTGTGGTTGTTTTAATTTGTGTTTCTTCCTTCTATGTCCTCCTTATCTGTGTTGTGTCTGATGACTGTTCGGGATGGTCACTGGCGGTAGGTTCCTAATTGCTGTTGGATCTTCTTAAGCCTGCTGCTCTGACGTTTTTTTTGTAGCCTCTTGAAAACAACTACTACTCCCATAGAACCAAATATATGTAACTATGCATACAGTACATGTATATCGACTGCATATATGTGTGTACAAGCTGCATATGCACATATATATGTATGAAAGAAACACTGGGTGCGCATTGATAAGGTTGAACCACACTGATCCTCGTGCCAAGCTAAAGTCTCCTGCCTTTTGAATCTTTCATTTGCATTTCAAACGAGTGGTGGCAAGCAAACTAGAATGATTGAGAGGCTCTACAAGTAAAAGCTCTTTTGAAGCTTAGTGATGAAAAGGAAGCTTCACAGCATCTGCAACCACATCTGTCAACCCAGGTGTAGCAAAGTCGCACACAAGTTGGTTTAAAGGAAACACTTTCGTTAAATTAGGGAATATTATTTCCTCAATCATTTTACCCGCTTCTCTTTTTCTGTCTTTAAAAAAAAGAAAGAAAAAAAAAGGCCCCAACTGGATTTGCTCACCAAAGACAGAGACCAGGTGGCTCAGTGGCAAATTTTAAAACCAATCAGTGTTGTTCAGCCTTTTGCTTTCACAACTTGACAAACTGGAGCAGGGAGGTACATTACAACCCCTTTAACCAACATCTACCCACCCACCGCTGGCATGATGCTTCTAGCTACCATCGGCGTAGGGGGTAACATTCAACCTTTAGGGCTATGATGACAATGCGACTGTATGTTTGAGGATGTAACCAAACTTTGGGAATGGGGACTCACATAAGAGCACTGTTTTGTACAACAGAGAATGCTCTGCATGCCTAGTGAAAGAGACTTCTTGGAAGGCAACTTTTGATGCTGAATGAATGACCTTGAGACCTAGTCTTTGCCTCTTCAATCGCATGTTGTTCTTATAACAAACTCCTCCACCCCCCACACCCCCTTCACTATCACCAGAGCCACCACCTGCTGTCCTCACCTCAGTGTCAGTCTAGGAAAGGGCAACTTCACTTCTCACTCTCTGCCACTTCGGACAGTTCCCAGTTGATATGTGTTTTTGCCAGAGACTTGATCTGCCTGAAATAACATCAAGGGAATTGTCTTACTATGATCTTTTCTAGAGGCATCTCTTTCTTTCTCTCTGTCTGCCTCTTTTTATCATCTCTCTCTAATTTCTCTCCACCCTCCACCCTTCTTCTTCCACTAATGCCTGCCCATTCTCATTTCTGGCGCCATCATTTGATCTTTCCCCCCCTTCAGACTGAAAAACCCAGAGATTGATAGAAAAGCACCATCGGGGGACCAGGCCCGGGGTTTTAGTGCATCACACAGCATGTCCTGGTGTTAACTGCTATGGTGTTTTAGTGCTTGCTCCCCCCCTCCCCTCTCCCTTGTATACCATAAAACAAATGGGAGCTTTTACAGGAGTAGGTCCGGTGGCAGGACCTGGGCGGGGAATGGCTGGCAGGGTGCTAGCACCAGCGGCAAACAGGCGACACTGACTCTTGGTGGGTGTCTCCTTCAGGCCTTGAAGGATGAGGAGGATGCGGAGACAGGGCTGACTGAAACGGAGAAAGAGGCAGAGCCCAAGGAGGACCAGAAACTGGGCAAATTACAGTACTCCCTGGATTACAATTTCACAGAGAATACGGTAAGGATCTGTTCTCCAAATCTCCCTCAGTGTGTGTCGTTGTTGAGAAAGATCCTTCATTGTAAGTATGGCCACACCCAGCCTCTGAGGTCCAAGTTTGCATCTCTCCAGAGAATAAACAGGACCCAAACCAGGTTTTGCACAACATTTTCCTCTCATAGTTGCTTGATCATTGAAGCTTGAGAGCAATCTCACAGGGATATATCATGGTGGTCGAGTTTGTGCATTTGCCATGGAGCCTGGTAAAGATACAGTATACTATTGGGATTTAGTTTGTCTCTGTATTTGTTTCTTTCTTTCTACTTGATTGAATACAGCCCCTGCAGATATCCATCTGCTTTATTTTTTCCCAGCGACTGAGTTTTAAAAAGCAGAATGAGGAAGCACATCAACTTCCTGGTGCCAGATGTTGTGTGACAGATAATAGATGCGGTGCATGAACACACTGTCCCTCACTAGGCTAGCTAACTCCCCATTTTAAGCAGAACTGACAGCCAGAGATTAGCTGGTAACACACAATGCTCCTCTACACGCCGGTGTTGGAACCTCTACCTTTTTCACAAAAAATGCTCGCCCAGATCTTACGTCTCTCTCTGGTTTGTATTCAACAATTGTTTGTGTTAAAATTGTGAAATATTCATCAATTCACAGATTACAAAAGACAGTAATGGTGCTAATACAATTATGTTGTGCAGATGCTATTTGTGTTCAGTCAACCAGCCCCTTATTTCTGTTAGAGAAGCAGTCATTTCATAAAAGAGGGATATTATGTGGACAATATTGCTTTTCACAGAGTTGATCTGTCATGTAGCGGGAGGTGCTGACAGGTCTCTATGAGGTTCTTGATTACACAGGTAATAAGCTCCACAGTGGAGCTCAAGCGTAATGAATGGATGACAGTTTTCACATTTTGTGACGGTGACCTGAGAAAAGCCGGGCTCGACTCACTGCCGGTGAAACTCACAACAGGCAGAGCTAAAAACCTGAGGGGAGGCGGCAGTTTATCTGACCCACTTTTAGCCCCACGAGGGACACAGTGCAGAGGCACAGTGGCCTTCAGGATTGTGTATTATTTATTTTTTTTGCCAGGCAATCAACATGAGTACCAAAAAACTGCCCTGGGAGAACTGGTACGGGTGATTGGCTAAATGCTGTGTGTGAAATTCCTGTTATTACTGCCATATTGCTTTTAAAGGCAAACACAAGAAGCATCTAGTTTTGGGATAGTTTGTAGTTACGCAGGCAGCAGTTTCATTTGATATGTGGGTGGGTGGTGGGGGTTCAAAGAGTAAAATCAAAATTACCGTCTGAAGAGGCTGAAAGCAGGGATTTTAAAAGGTAACCTTGCCATAGAAAGATGGGTTCACCTACCTACAAGCCACCACCACCATCTTTCTCTTCACAGTGGGGACAAAATCATGCAAATTAACACACAAATACCCTTAAATGTGCAAAATAAATAAATAAACACAATTTACAGAAAACAGAGTTATTGCACAGAGTTCAGATAAAACAGGGAACAAGAACAAAAGTGATCCTCGGGGGTTTCAATCAAGAGATACATCAATTTTCTAATGTATAGATTGTTTTTAGAGTCTTATCATAAGAATACATTTCACTGTATCTATGTACGCATACGTACATAGAGAAATGGGAAGTTACAGATTCTTAAAAGTGACATGCTAAGGTGTAAAAGCATTCATACAAAAGTGCATCTATTTGTGCAGAAATGACAAAAAAACAAGACAAAAAAACGCTCTTTTATTACTTTATTAAGATCACTGAATACAAAATTTATTACGTAAAATTTTAGAAAAAATGAAAACTGCTCTCAGTGAATTTGTTCCTATTGGACCTGCATGAATTGTAATAGCATAAAAAAATCTATTTGTTGTCTTTTGAAGTCGGTTAAATTTCAGGGGCCCTTAGAGTGGGAAAAAAAACAGTCAACACAACACAAAAAGACTTCATAATGTCTGCACTGAACTGAGTGGACAGGAATAATTGAAAATTGGATCGCTTATTAGAAAATGTAGAACAATGGTGTAAAGTGAAGGTGGGGCAATCCCCACCCCAAACGCATCTGGCAGTCTTGGTTAGAAATAAGTATGAAGGTAGTAATTGTCACCTCCAATGTCACATATGGAAAAAACACAGTTTGCATCATATCGTGGATTGGTGCTATATTTTTAAGCCATTATCCTTTTGTCGCTATAGCTTCCAGGCAGGAGGAAAAGAAGAAAACCGCAGAGGAGGGTCATGGGTGTAGTGAAGGAGGGCATGTAGAGGGCTGGTGTGGTGGCGATATCTGTGGCAATATGTTAAAACTGAAGTTTTATATACTCGAGCATAATTTCTCGTAACACTTATGGAGTTAGTGAAAGAACAGGGACCTTTCTGCAGGAGAAAATCTTTCAGGAGATACATATGAAAATTAGAAATATAAGTACAGTTATTATGGAGGTAAGTAAAAATTCAGCACACTTCTAACAGCAGGCACAACAATCCTCCTATCATGAGTTTGCTTTATACACCCCCTGCATGGATAAGTGAACAGGGGGGATATCTACACTAGCTGCCAAGCTACCCATGGAGTATGTAGGTTTTCCTTGAGGCCTTTGCACCTTAGTCCAGTATCAACCTTTTGTGTGGCAAAAGGCTTTAAATAGTGAATGATATTCACTTTGTTTTTTAGCTTCACAGTCAGATTTGTATTCTGCTGGAGTCTTGGGTATAACGAGTCAAATATGTGCAGCAGGGATGTCAAACCACATACAGCCTACTATCATCTTAAGTAGGAGCAGTTAAAGTCTCATTTCTGTCCATGCAGAGACATTTGACCACACATTTAATCCTGAGATATCTCAACATAAGGAAATAAGTCTAATTTCAGCAGTATGTCATCTGCATAATAAAGAAATGCGTCGGTAGGAAATGAAATAAATCTTAGAGCACAAATATTTGGGATTAACTTGAAAGGGTGTTTTTTGTCGATTCACAGAAAAGTCTGTAGAGAAAAAAAATTTCACAGTAAATTTCTATATTAGATATTTTTTTAAAAAGAGGACTTTTATTTCATTTAATTAAATAAAGTGTTTATCAGTAGGAAAAGCATTAAAACATAAAAATACAAATTTTTACAAATAAATAATGTATGCCCTTAAAATTTTCCAACAATTGTTCCAGTGGCCCCTGGGCCTTATGTTTGGGGGGAAGCACACTACTACTACTACCAGCCAGTCAGTTTATTGGATTGTGAGTAATGCTGTTGCTATGTTTACAAACCCCAAATGTCCTGTGTCAGTGGAGTTGTTTGCCTCCGGAAACAAAATGTCATCAGTAAGCTTCACAGACAACTCTGACTAATTTGTCACAGATATTCAAAAATCTGCTTCTCCTTTAAGATACCGCCGTAAGCGCTAATAACTAATTAATTGTATGTGTTTCAAATGTCCCCCAGTGACCTAAAACTCTGTCAGTAAATGTTCCACCCTGCCAAGAAAAAGAAGGAATCACTGGTGTGTCTGTGTACAAAACCGAGGCAAGGAGATCAGGCTGAGTGGGATAAGACTTGCAGATTAATGTCAAGTCCTCGTGGCAAAAAGAATCTCAGCTTTGTTTCTGTCTGTTAACCACCACAAATGGCTGCTGCCCCTGGTGTTGATGACACTGGGTTTATACACTAATGAGACGAAAGGTTTTGTAAAAGATCCAAATCATTTATGGAGAGGCGGCACGGCTACATGAGGCAAATACACAGCAAATGAACCACAAAGAGCCCTCTAAGCACAGCAGGGAGAGAATTAGAATGTCATTCCTACTTTCAACATCATTACCATATTCATTGCTCTTCTTTGCAGGTCAAGAGCAGGCATACGGCATTGTGTCCAGTTAGGAAATCGTTCATATTATTGGGTTTTTATTATTTATTTCAGAATACCCCCCAGGCAGTTCATTTCCAAAATAACACACAAAGCCACTGCACATTGGCGGACTATTTTTCAGGACGGCAAATCCGTCTCAGGCTTCTTTGGAAGTGTGTGCATGTGTGTGGAGTCCCAGCACAGGCATTATGCACTGGGACAAAACCCTCCGAAGATCAGGTGCCAAGAGCTGAATCACCATCCAGTGCCCATTCTGGTCATCTGCTCACTGGACTGAAGAGTAACATATAAACAAAAGGGGGTTAATACCAGCAGCCGTTTGCTGTGAGAGGGCTAGAGTCCCATAGTTAAATAGAAAAGCCCACACAGATGTGCAAACACATAGCCACTGTTATTTTGCTTTATCGCAGAGGTGTAATGGTTAGTCAGATGTTTAAATTTTAGCTGTCATCAGGCTGGTGTTTTGGAGCCATAATTGTTAGCAGGCTGTTTTTAAAAACTGTATTGGAACAATGCACAGAGGTAACTGCTAAATTATTTTTAGATAATGCTCCAAAAGGCACCACTAACCAAAAAACCAAATGTATAATGTAATGATTTAAATTAGTGTAGGTAAGGTTTAACAGCAATTCACTACTGTGCATAGTATAACATGGGTTGTATTCAGTGGTTGAGAGGAGGCGGCAGAAACACTTAGCAGGGCAGTCAAAAACAACGACCACACTGGTACTGGGAATTCTATAGTGCTTGTACTTTAATACACACTCTCTTCACCAACCTTACAAGGCCTGGGTGAACGGCTGCTGTCTTATCATAAATGAACTGCAGTGTTTCTACAACCCGTAACTCTACCTTGAGTTATTGAGGTGAAATTTTAAGGTCCATCTCAGGCCACGTGTTCACATGCAAGCACGCTTCTCCCATACTCTAACAGAGGGCAGTGGTGCATCCTTGTGACATCACTAACCCTTAATTTAGGTTGTCTTGAAGAGACACCACACAATTGTGACTGTTACAGCATCCAAAGAGGCAGTCAAAGCAGTCAATCAAAAAGGCGACAACTCAAAGCTTTAAGCCTTACAGCTGTTGTACAGTTGTTATGAAGGGAGAAACTATCCATACACACCTCAGCTGTTGTTGTACTGGGCTGTAAACATGTTTTTTTATTGCTGTTAAGTTTGCTTCTTTAACCTGAGAGTCTATAATGATGGGTTTGACTTGCTATTGGTGCTAGCCTGAAGTAGCGACTCGGTTAGCTGTATTTGTCCATATGATCTAAATGTCAAGTTTGAGAGAAGTGCAGCAAGTTGGTGCATGGTAAACAAAGAGAAAACAGAATTGTTATGCTACAGTGAAGCTAGGGAAAACAACCATATGCAATGAATTTGACAGGGCCTGCAGCCACTCACAGTCAGCTGCTGTTTTCAAAGCAACTTTATGCAATGAGATTTAGTGACACGAGTCTGCTATCAGTTTGGTGGTCAATTTGGGAATCATACTAATACGCCATTAATTGTGATATATTGGGAAAAATTGAAAATCAGTTGCCGTCTACATACAGAGAAATTCATATTTACCAGAAATGTCCATTAACTTCTGAAATTTCTCCATAAATTCAATTCAATTCAATTTTATTTATACAGCACCAAATCACAACAACAGTCGCCCCAATGAGCTTTATATTGTAAGGTAGACCCTACAATAATACATAAAGAGAAAAACCCAACAATCATATGACCCCTATGAGCAAGCACTTTGGCGACAGTAGGAAGGGAAAAACTCCCTTTTAGCAAGAAGAAACCTCCTGTAATAACATGCTAATGACATGCATTTATGCTTCTTGAAAGCCACAAGGAAAATAACATTGTTTATTAATGAGTCACTTTTTATTTACACTTTTAAAACTAGAACACTAACTGTAGTATGCATACATGATTACAGACACGAAAGAGATAATGCAAGATTTTCAGCTTTTCTATATTTAAAGTGCTTTTTCTATTAATTCTACCTTGTTAGTTGGGGAAAACAAATATTTAAAGACATCACCTTCAACGCCAGAGTAGCTGTCTTCGAGGTGTGGTTTTAAACAGTGGGATTTTTAATGAGCTTTGAAAAAAACAACTCTTGTCAGTCTGTTCTGTAGACATGGAGTGTCATACAGGATTGGAAAAGGTACAATTAGCAGAAGCAGCAAAGTGCCCATCAACATTTCCAGCCACGTCCCGCTCGTATCTCTTCTCGAGCGTCGGTGCCTCTCCCAGTAAAGATGGTGTGACATGCTGTGTCTCCCACTGACTGTGCTGATGGATGGGTGGAAATCAGCAGGATGGCGCGGGAGGATAAATTGCTACACTTAAAATCCAAGTGCCGCTTCACAGCACTACAGTGCACAACATGGTTCCATTTAGGTTAAGGTAAATGACGCCAAGTCACAGTAATAACTGGTGTGTTTTTGGAAATGTCATGAAAATGTTGTGCATAACCTGGTGAACAGCAATCAAAGCAGTCCCAAACTTTCCACTGTGTATTTGTTTAATGTTTGCTGCTGTCATGTAAAATGTCTGTTAATGTGAGTATTTGTGCTTTAACCTTTTTGACGCTTACTACTGTCCTTATGCAAATATGGACCAAGTAATGGTACAGATGTCATTCTGACCTAAACCTGTGCAATAATCATGTTTTATTGAATTATCAATGAATAAATATTGTATCTAGAACATTAAATACAAATAAGTGTGAAGCTTTTTAGCTCATTGTACTGTTGGGTATGTAAGCATTTTGTAGAGTAAAAGCTGTTTTTAAGGGAGAAATATTCTCATTAGTTATAGTTAGTTAATTCTCATCAAGTTATACATACATAATGTGTGGAGGCAAGCAGACAGTTTTTAAAGCTAAAGTATATTTTGCATCTGTGACATACATTAGACCTGCCCATCCTCACTTGATGTATGAGCCGGCCCATTTATGTTCTGAGAAAAGTGAAAAATCTGTGACTGTCTGCATACACGGAGATTCATTTTAACTGCTTGCATTCAGAGTCTAGCCAGAACTTTATGGATTTGAAAAACAAATTCAGAAATAGTGGCGTAGTTGTCACAGGACTGCCATGTAACTGCACAGAGGCGTTCAGCTTCTTTTTACATAGGAATATAATCAGAATACAACCAATTAGCAACCAGTTGCGTCAAGTCCCCTATTGCAAAAAGACATGTCACAGACAAGCTAATCTGGATTAATTGCAGAGCTGTAATTAGTCTCATATATAAATAAGACGTCAGTTATCTGTTAATCTTCGCCAGTCTGTTTGAGTCTGATTGTTGGGAGACAGGTTAACTCCCAACAGGCAACCTGTGCTGTTGTTTTATGATGGTGTTACACGCTCAACCTCTGGGTGACGAGTTGGTGACTGTAACTTCTTGCAATCTGTCTCCAACAGCAAAGAAAAATGTTTTTAAAATCAATCACTGGTTACCCAGTGATTTTTCCAAGATACAAGGAGGTTGCTATTGTATTCTTACCCCAGTGTGACTGAGCCATTAAAGTGACTGAGAAATGAGCTCTTCTAACTTGAAATGTGAGTTCTGCATTGGAGGAGAGCATCAGGGGTGTAGGACATTCAAAACACTTTGTTGTTACAGCTGTTAGAAAAGTGTTTCAGAGCTGCTAAACTTTTCCAAATCTTTTAAACAATTCAAAAGTGAACAAATTTCAGTATTATGCTATGTAATGTAGCTGATTCAAGCCCAAGAAGACATCAATCTGTGGCTCAGGAAGGAAAATCAAAGGGGTGTGCACTTCTGGAAACATGTCTTCAAAATCAGTTAATCATTTATCAAAGCCTATCTATATTTCACCTGTGATGGAAGTTCATGCTTGACTAAATACGTGTGATTACATAAAACATAAAATCTAGATGAAAGGTTTGATGAAACAAAAAGACAAAAGAGCATCTATCTATCTGTATATAAAAAATGTGTAAAATGTGCAACTTATGTAATTAAGTTATTAAAGTTATTAAATAAGTATAACATTTAGCAACAAACCCAGTTTTTAAGTTTATATTTAAAGATTTAAAAGTGCTTCTTTCCAGGATGTATTTAGATTTGAAGGAATTCCTTCATTTTTTTTCCATCTAAATGTCTCCACACATGTAAATATAACTCAGCTTTTGCTCTGAGTCTGCTGTCAATCGTATAGCATATTATACAGAAAACAAAAAAACAAAAACGAAATCATGCTGGTGGTTAATGCTGATTGGGCTGGAGGTCACTGTTTATTTGCCACTGCGTCAGTGGTAGCACCACGTAGTACACCGATGCAGCTCCTGACAGCTGTAGAGCTCCATGGCTGAGTGCCCTGGTCGGCTTCCAGATTGCCGCTTGATGGGTGCCTGATAGGAAGTTGATTGACTGACTAGCTGGGCCTCTGGAGAGGCCTTTGAGTAGAGGCTCTGACTGGCAGGTCAATCAGCCTCCCAGGCCCCCCATTGTGGTTATCAATTATCAGCCGTATGTGAAGAAAAACAGTCCGCTTATTCCAAGTCTGACACCTGCTGACCTTTAAGAACTCTTCAGATTTGAATCATCTTCAGGACACCATTATAAAGCAATGAATGCTGGTGATATTAAAAGATAAGGATGGAAAATCACATTTTCTTTAGATCTTAGAGCAATGAACAGGCAATTTAACCAAGATATGATTTCTTTATAAGGGTGTTGGTGGGAAGACAGGGGAAGTAATGATGATTTGGATCTATGAGCACTGAAAGGTCTTCGCTCACGATTCTGCTTGTCCCCTTTTCCTTCTCAGCTCATGGTGGGGATCATTCAGGCGGCCGAGCTGCCTGCTATGGACATGGGTGGCACATCTGACCCATACGTAAAGGTCTACCTGCTGCCTGACAAGAAGAAGAAATTTGAGACCAAGGTCCACAGGAAGACCCTCAACCCCGTCTTCAATGAGCAGTTCACCTTCAAGGTGCACCTTACAATAAAAGCAACATTTAATCTGCTTCCACTGAATTTTAAGAAACATCTGCGCATCACAAACGCTTTTTTTTTTTTTTTTGCTGGAGATCTTTTGCTTCCACTGACAATCCAATTTGCATGCAGCCTTGAATGCTGGGAAGGTGTGGAGACAGCAACCAGCTGGCACATTAACAAGCTCCTGACACAATATCTCTCACACGCAGTTACACTCACACACACACAAACACACACTGAGGCTCGATGTGATTGGGATTAACACAGGCAGATGCACCGCCACACCCTGGCCTTGCCTCGGCTGTAATGGATGTGTGGCTCCTGCTCAGTAGTGGGGAAAGTTTTGTTATTCAACCAAGAGCGGAGAGCGCAGGTGTTTGGTGTAAGTTAAGCATAATGTGATGTGATATCTATGCAGAATTTATTTCTGTGTGTTTTTGTAGTGCTTAAATCAGAATCTCTGATGCATCGTGGGGGGAAACAAACAGGAAATGGGATTATAAGAAGTGGTGATGTCGTCAAAAAGATGAGATGTTTATGGGAGATAAGGTCAAGGACAGTCTTATTAAAAGATACTCCTCTCGCTATCCAGTCATATGTCAGTTGTTTTTCATATAATTCAGAGATTTATCAGGATATAGTTAGATGTTTTTCATTTTTTATTTGGTTAACAATAAATAATAGCCTTCTTCATTCAAAGACTTTTTAAATGTCATAGATTGCATATAAACAAAGACAAACTGGTGACTGTTTTGAAGCATTGAGAGGAACATTTTAACTGTCACCCTCTTCTTCTTTTAGACCAGGCTTGACCATATTTGCCGTGTGTTTGCTATCTTGGTTAGACAGGTGTCTCTGTTATGTCATTAGCATGCTAGTTTTGGTTTAAGTAAAATGTAAAACTGAAGAGCCGACTTCAGCTGATAGCCGCACAATGAAGAAACAACATACCGAAAACTGTAGCAAATTAATGTGAAGCTCAATTTTTAGCCTTTTTTTCCCTAAATTTGGCTATAATAAAAAAATTTTCACGTTCCATTGAATTTGACTTAAAATTAGTGACTGATGCCATAAAGTTACAAGGAAAGCGTTTAATAGGGTCAAAAATGAAGTGAGGAGTTCTAATTTCTTCACAAATTCATTTATTTTAAAACCAGAAGAGTCGCCCCCTGCTGGCCAACAGAAATAAAGCAACAACTTTAACATTGGACTCGAGAGTCATGACAGTCATCCCCTTATGCTCATGCTAAACTGCTTTGTCACTATATTCACTCTGTTCTCTGCCTTTAAATAACTTTTATTGCAAATTCAAACAGGCTCAAAAAGACTGCATACCTGAATGCTCTGGTTACTAGTGGGCAGCCTCTATATTTTGGTTCTTGTAACTTTTTCCTTTCATTAGATATAAATCTACCCACAATGAAAGCACATCCACTGCCTATTACTCATGTGTGCATTGAGTTTGTCAACATCGGGGTTATACAGACGGGTTTGCCCCACTACTGCCCCCCATTTGCAGGAAGAACGAATCAAAAGATTTTGAAAAGATTTGAGCACATGAGCTTGTGACAACATACCAATGATCTAAAAATTAAACTTTATACAAGATCATGCCAAAGCTTTTTTTTTCTTTTTCTTCTAGTGGTCACATTGGTTTGAAAAAGAGTCGTCTGAGCAACTTGTAGGCTACAAAAAAAGAAAGAAAAATAGATTTCTGCTAAAATTAGTCAAATATAATCTTAAGAATTGTATAATCCTGAAATAATGTCAGGTTCTGGGCTTTTTACATTGTTAAATAGATATAATCAACCTCACCTGGGTGAGCCATAAATGCTTTGCCTCTTTCTACTTAAGGTCCCGTATGTAGAGCTTGGTGGGAAGACACTGGTGATGACGGTGTACGATTTTGACCGCTTCTCCAAGCATGATGCCATTGGCGACATCAAGGTGCCCATGAACAAGGTGGACTTCAGCCACATAACAGAGGAGTGGCGGGATCTGCAGAGCGCTGAGAAGGAGGAGGTAAGACGTCTGCCAAAATTTGCAGTTACACCTCATAAAATGAGAAATAAACTCACTTTGAAATCACTTTGTGACACCTGTCTCATGCCGAGGCACAGATTTGTACATCTAGCAGCTGCAGTTTTAATGAAAAGGGCATAAGTGATATCAGAAGCATTATTTTATTTTGCTCAGCAAACTTATACTGCAAATGCGGTGCGGTCGACGATGTAATCCATCTCCTCTGGAAATGTCACTTAATCATATGTCCGCACTTCCCCTTCAATTAACAGACGTGTAACTTCCCAGCCACCAATCCAGGAGATTCAATTTTCATGGTAAATGTCATGGCATATAGCATGTGTTGCCAACCTTATTTTTAGCATTACGGCGGGTTGATTTAAAGGTTAATTATAACGGTGCAGAATAGGTTGGTGGTGTTTTTCAAACTGAAGGGCATCACGTTACTTTCTTTTGTGAGCTTGTGCGCAGCTTTACCTGACAGGCTTATACACTGAAGTGATGCTTGGTATTCCTTATTCTTAGTTAAACACTGATTAATGAATCATTGTAAGATAGTTAATGCTGGTCAAAGAAATGATACTGCAGGATTCTCAACCCTGGACCCCGGGTGGCTTTATTCTTTATGGCACAGATTCAACAAGGTGCTCGAAACATTCCTCACACATTTTGAACCATATTGGCTTGATCGCATCACGCAGTTGCTGCAGATTTGAGATCTGGTGACTATGAAGGCCATTTGAGTACACCGAACTTACCAGCATGTTCAAGAAGCATATGTACACTTTGGTGTGCACTGTGGCCATAAAGGGATTGGTGGTGCAGTAATAATTGTGTATGCTTCGGTGTTTTGGTGTTCAAACAATGCTCAGTTGGTACCAAAAGGTCCAAAGTATGGCAAGAAACTATTACACCTGACCCACTGATATAAGGCTAGAGGAATCCATGTTTTCGTTGACCCCACATTCTAACCCAAACATGAAAATGTTGCATCAGAAATTGAGACACATCAGACCAGGCGATGTATTTCCAATCTTTTAGTCTCTGAGTTTGGTGAGCCTGTGTGCATTGTAGCATGAGTTTCCTGTAGCTGATGGGTGTGTTTCTTCTGCTGCTGTAGCCCATCTGCTTTGAGCTTAGATGTCCTGTGCATTCAGAGATGTTCTTCTACATACCTTGGTTGTAAGAAGTAGTTAATTTCAGTTACTGTTCCCTTCAGTTGGAAGCAATCTAGGCATTCTCTTCTACATCTTGTCCTAGAGAACTACCGCTCATGGATGTTTTTCTGACCATTAAGCTGGAGTTCCCAGTAGATCCGAAGTTTCTGAAATACTCAGCCTAGTCTATGTGGTACCAACAACCATGTTCAAAATCACTTAAATCACCTTTCTTCCTCATTCTGATGCTCAGAGTGAACTTCAGCAGGTTATTTTGACTACATCTACATGCCTAAATGCATATGAGTGGCTTTCATGTGATTGGCTGATTAGTAGGGGTGCAACGATACACAAAATTCACGGTTCGGTTCGATACTTTGGTGTCACAGTTCGATATTTTTTCGATACAAAAAAATGTTCATGCCTTTTTAATTAGTCATTTATTAAAATTATAAATATATATATTTAACTCAAAAGTACAGTTTTTAAATTTAATGTTGCTGAAACAACAAAGTAATAAAATAAAATAAATCTATCTGATCGAGAAATCACTCATCTTTGGAAGAGAGTTTATTACAGAGAAATGGGTCTTTCCAAAATAAAAGCTATACTATACGCTTCTTCTGGGCTATATTCTCAGCAGCATATTAAACATATCAGGTCCCCATAAGGAGAATCATGTGCTAACGGCTGTCTAAATGACTCGGGTAAAGTTTGTAGCATGCATGCTTGTTGTTTTTGTCTGCTTCCACTTGTCTTTGCGCTAGGATGATGTCGGCGTAAATGTGCAGTCATATTCGTTGTGTTCCCACTAGTGCTGTCAGCGTTAATCTGAAATGACGTTAACGGCACAACATGGAAAATCTCCGTTAACGAGCTACCCCGGATCGCCCCGTGCGTGGAGCTGGACGGCGTCAACACGTTAACGAGCAAACTGCACTAACGCAGTAGTTCCCACCCATGTAATTGACCATTGCGTGGCACATCCAAAATACTGTTTTACTTTTGTCCATGACGCGCTTACCTTCAGGGTAATACTTCACATGAAGACCAAAATAGTTCCAAAGGCCAGATCTGAATGAGGGTGGGGGAGGTTCAATTTGCCATGTTGCAACGAGCTTAGCTTCTGTCTTGCTAGCTTGTGCTGCGCTCAGTGGATCTGCGCTCGACAGTGTAGCCTAGGCGGAGTAGTCGAACGCAGATCCACTGAGCTCTCAACACAGACAGCATCGTCAGAAGAAAAGTTGATAAAATAAATTAAAAAATTTTGTATTGTTCGATACATATGCGTACCGAACCGAAAGCACTATATCGAACGGTTCAATATCGATACGAGTATCGTTGCACCCCTACTGATTAGATAGTTGTGTGAATGAACTGTTGAAGAGGTGTACCTAGCGAAGTGATTGGTGACAAAAAAGGGGAAAATATAATAAGTCTCATTTAAGTATCTGTAATGCAAAGAAGGCACTGAAAGCATATTCAAAAAAGAGAGAAAAGAAAGCTGCTTTCAGGTAAAAATCTTCTTCTTCACCTATACACAAGTAGCACAATCCTCTTTATTTTTAAGGTCAAATATGAAGTATCGGAGTCCCTAAAATGCCCTTTCCATTGAAGAAGCAGCGGCTGACCTTTTACAGTTCAAAGAAAATATTAAAGAGCTCGGTCACTGCTCTTGACAGGCATAATTAACTGTCACTGCTTCTTTTACTAGCCTCAAGAGGAGAATGCATTTGCGTTCATTAAAATGCGACTCCCATCATCAAAGTAAGACTATTTAGTCTGTGGTTTTTAAAGCAGCTACAAGTCAGGGGAGCAGATGACAAATGAAATGCAGGGGAGGGTCCATTACAATATAAAACACACTGCAGCCATTTTCAGCACTCCTATTCTACATGAGGAAATAGACCTTGATTGGAAGTTGATGGAAGATGAAGAGTCAATATTCGGATCTGGATTGCCTTTGATTTATAACCTCTTTTCGAAATGACCAGATGTAAAACAGGTGCGACCTAAGCGGGAGTTATTGGCTGTGTCTGCTTCAGGTGTTGATAAAGGATATGGAGAGAATATGAACCGATCTCTTTTCAGTCTCAGATAATGAGCCTGTGTCGTGATGGTGCTTTGCTTGAAGCAGTGAAGTGCAGTGCAGGGCTTTTCCTGCAAACAAGGAATGAAATCCATGGCAGACGATTGAAAACCTTCAGGACGCTTGTTGTACAATTGATTGCTTTGACTCTGAAGCTGTGACTCAGAGATACACTTTGATCTGAAACATTACATTTGACATGCTGCATTTCTGTTTGCCACCTAGCAAAAAAAACAATTTTCGATTTAATTTGTGTGCTTTGTAACTTAAATGCATCCTCCTCTTCTTTTCACACTTTCTTGTTTTTTTTATTCCAACTATTTTGACTTTCATTAAAGAAATCAAGTTCAAGTATAACACTGCGACAGCTGAGTTTCTCTGTTTAGACAAATTACACTGTAATCGAAGAGTGTTTTTGTCCTAATTTTTCTTTCCTGTATTTTGAAATTATTTATCAGGGCAGCAGACAGCTGGCTCACATAATGATTACATTGTTAACAGCTTGTCTTGATCAGTGGAGTACAATACACTGGAAAATGCTCCACTTATTAAGGCAAATTTGTCTGAAAAACTAGTATCTCCACATTTTTTTAATTTTGGGGGGTTTTATTGAGATCTCCATATGTTCTGCACAGTTGTATCCTGTAAATATGAATGCTTAAAATGTGCCCTGCTTCATTAGCAGTAATTTTTCAGTAGATTGTGCCAGCTTGTAGATTTAGCACTACTAATATTCTCCACCTTATGTTTTTCAGATCAGAAACTCTAATTACACTGATGCAGACGGACACTGCTCTGTGTTAGGATTTCTGATAATGGATCAGTTTCACACTGATCACAGAGTCTTCTGTGCCAGCCCTCCTAGATTTAGTCTACAATGCTTCCAATCTGTGCACTTAAAGCAAATATCTTTCTCCATCATGATTTAGACTGTAATTACTATAACCAGCTTTATGACTCAGTGTGTCAGCATCCTGTACATTAACCTTTAATACCATTAGACTTTTAGCACAGACACCCTGCTACTTGCAGCTTTGCACGTTAAAAGCTTCCCTTTCTGCTCGTGGAGAGCAGAATCAAGTAAACATGTTTGCGACATTGAGCATCACATTTTGCAGGGGAATTTATGAGCAACTTTCTCTCTGATGTAACCTCACATGGTGTGAACATGTGATGGAGTAAATTTGCATCAAGTAGCTGTTTTTCTCACCTCTGCAATGTCTCTGTTTTTCCAACAGCAAGAAAAACTGGGTGATATCTGCTTCTCTCTGCGATATGTCCCCACTGCTGGCAAGCTGACCGTGGTCATCCTTGAGGCCAAAAACCTCAAGAAAATGGATGTTGGAGGCTTGTCAGGTGAGGAGAATTGAAAGGGTGTGCACATATGCCAACTGGTTTTTCCTCTGACAGGGCCTTTGTCTGTAATGACACACAAACTGCAGCACTCACTTCACCTCTCCTACAACATCGCAAGCTTTTCTTCCTCTTTTCAGCACCCAGACAGATACCTGATTGTGAAAACGATATTTTGAATGTCTCTAAATATCTTGAGAAACTGCTTATATTGTAGCAAAAGAAACGCAGTTAATGGCACCCATGATGATGCTGTCATCTTTCTATAGCTCACATAACTCACAGTGCAATGACAACAGAGTTGACTTGGATCCCACAAAGATATCAATGCTAGAAGCATGTGTAGCTAATCGTATAGCTATTGCCATGCGTTAGCTATAAAAATAGAAATCAAATATTCATTACACGTCTTTGCATTGTGCCATTATATGATTTACTGATGGTTAAATCATTCCTGTCTGACATTATGCATAACTCAGTATCATGGATTACATCAGCCAGCTAGCATTTCTACTGAGATTGATTTTGCTAGTGATAACATTAGCAAACAAGATATGATTAGCCAGCTAACTGTAATCAGGGATAGCTTATAAGGAAGAGACATGGCACTGACATGATTCAGTAGACATATCCAAAGAAAAATGCTAAAAATGGCTGTTATCTCACCCCTAAAGAGTAAGCAGCTGCAGCTGATTAGCTAATCATGTTGTGAAACTGTGCTAGCGTGCCGTAGGAGAATAACATTTTAGTAAAATCTTATTTTGAGTGTTTTATATTTGATTTGGCTTGTGAGTCTACTGTAGTAGCTTTAAATGACCCAGGGATCACCGATATTAAAGTTATGGCTCCATCATTTAGACGGGATCTTTAAAGAACGATCCAGATTCGATCCAGTGTGTGAGACTTGCGTCCAGAAGGACTTATTCTGGCAATGCTAACATTAGCTGATAAACTCATATGAAAATGACCAATTTAGTTTCTAGATTAGCCCGAAGAGGGTTGGATTTGATGCCACAAATTAAACAATCGCTCCATGAATTTAATGTCCTTGTAATGCTAATGTTCTGCAATATTAACAGTTCCTCTAACATTTTATGGATTATCTCTCAAAATTCAGTCCAAGTGTTTCACATATTGTCAGTGTTACTCATCATGCTCTTAGAGGCAACTGAGGGAGTCATGGATGGTCTCAGTTTTCAAGTTATGCTACAATCTCTTCAGACATTTGCCATGAAAAATGATTGCCATTGTTGTAAAATTGATCGCTATGACTCAGAGATGCACTTTGATCTGACACATTGTATTTGACATGCTGCAGCTCTGTTTACTACGTAGTAAAAGGCATGACTTGATTTGCACACTTGCTCCTTTGGTTTTGAATGTTTTTATTAATATATTACCAATATTCAAGTGTAACCCTGCAACTGTAGGTTCGCAAAATATGTTTAAGTTAAAAAAAAAAGTTGTCTAGCACACACTGAAGAACACATACAGTAATACAGTAATGAGTGTAACACGCTCATAAAGACAGTGCCTTCCCTCTTAATGAATGCATGGAATAAAAGAGTATGTATGAAAAAAATTCGACGGCTTGAAAGAATGAAAGAATTGTCCTGCTGTGGTATAGCTCCAACTCTACAGGATTAAGATCAATAGTTGACATTTATCACAATACAGTCAAGTCTGAATAGAGGATCTGATGTCATGGTAACTGAATGAGAGGGATGGAAGTCCTCCACCCACAGCTGACTGGAACATAAACAAACGGCACAAAAACAGACAGACTTGTTTTGTGTCTCTTTCAGCCAGAGAGGACAGATGTTTCATCTAGGGACTAAAAAAACATGACTGAACTTTAATAGAGTCCCATGACACTGAAATCCACTGTGCTTTTGGACATAAAGACCAATATTAAAGTTTTAATGTCTTTCTCACTATGAAGTGGAACAACACAATCTCATTTTGTAAAACTATATATTTCCTTTGGGGGCAATTTAGCAATGTGGGCAGAGTTGCATAGCAGAGGCATCTGCTTTCACATTTCAGCTCTGAAACCAGACATGCCATGCTGCAAATGGTAAAGATAAGACTTTAAAGTGCAGGAGAAGAGCTGCACAATAAAATCATGGACAGGTTTTATTAATCAGTTAACTTGATGTAACATGCCATAAATGTGACCATCCTTTGCCTTTAAAATAATACCAGTTTTTCAAGGTAGCTGGCAGGAAGTTTGAATGATTGCTGAACGATCTAGAAGAACTTACCACAGTTCTTCTGTAAGTTTAGGCTTCCAGAATAACTGTGGTTCACAAAATGGGTGGAAGTTTAGAAACATCCACACTGGAATCAATTTGCTAGTTACACATCACTTTGCAGCTGACGGTTGGTCCATAGCAGATTGTCTGTTGCTCGGGTAATCCTCAAATGTGTTTACTATCCAGTCTTACGTCAGTCGACGATATTCTTCCCTTTTATCTGGAGACTCTTCAATTGCTTGTCTCTGAGCTTTGAAAAGTTCAACTCCCGTCCACTTTGTGTCACCAGTGGTTATTTTGCCTGTCATCACTTGGAGTCGTTGAATGTCATTGACTCTGTGTGGTTTCTGGCTGCCAGGTTGCTGCGAATCCTGTGTGGATGTTGATTTAGTCTTTGGCTACTTTTTACTAAGACCATCAGAACTCCATGTTATTCCAAAGATAATTCTTCATGACTCTCACTGGGTTTGATTGAGTGTTTTAGAAAGAAGATGTCTTGACTAAAACCTGTATTGTGTGATGGATAAACATAGATAGTGCCTAAACCACATGCAGTAGTGTACTTTCACTGATGTATGGGTATCAGTGTGCAAAAATGAATAAATAAAATGAGAGGCTTTGCAATTTTGGGGTTCCTTTTAAAAATGTTATTAGCAAGTTCTTATTTTTCGGGGTGCAGTTAAGTATTATTTGTAACATTTTATGATCAGGGTACACTTCTCAATTAAACGTAAATCTGAAACTACTGTTAATTAATTATTATTACAGTAACTGGGATTCAACACACACTCACTGGCATTACTGGTCTTTTTTCTATGAACTACAGACTTGAATGAAATAGGGGACTCTGCATAAACATGGTTTTATTTGGTTTAAGTGCTATAGTTTTATTGACCCCCTTGAATTAAAGCCTAAAGTCTGCACCACAATCACATCACAATTGTTTGATTTAATATCAACTTTGGCAGTGAACAGAAAAAGAATGGTGTCCAAATACTTACTGACTGTACTTCCAACCTGAGAGGGCTTTTTTCACTGTGCGATCAGTTACAGATAAAAGTTGACATTTGTGAGCAAAACATGCTCGAAACAGAGAAACTATGAAATGCAGTGTGTTCTGTACTCTTCTGTAATATGATCAAAGCTCAGTAAAAGCATGAATAATTTAAAAAGATTGATGGTTGATGTAGATAGAACAATATCAAAGTCCCATTTAGAGCTTTGTTGAGCAAAGATAGGCTTCATCAGAATTCAGCACATTCCCACAGCATCACCAGCTTCACCATCTACAGTCATCAGACTATAATTTAAGCTATTTATAACTGATATAGTGCAGTCTGACATTATCAGACCCATTTGTGTTATGCAACCTAGTGTTTTTATGACATACATGACAACTTAACTAATATCCACCAATATAAGGAGCATTTTAATAATGACGGAAGGTTTTCATGGATCCATTCCCCGATGCAGTAAACAAACACAGTTTCATTATTCTGGACCTGGTGCTATCTATTTTTTTGATCATATCAGTCCTCATACAGACACCATAAAATAGGAAATCACACAATAAGCTGAATCTTCCCCTCCTGCTTTTCCTCTGACTTTCTTCAGTGGCTTCTTTTTACATTTTTAAATAGCTGCTCCGACTCTTTCAGCTGCCATCACCAACACCCGGGTCCACTTGCTTTCTGTTTGTCTATCCAGTCTATCCATATAACCCCAAACAACCTGCGGTACAGTAAGAGTGTGCACATTAATGGCTCCGAGCTCCCTTTCATCTGTCAGACCAGTGCGAGGAGCCATTTGGCTGGTAAAAAACAAAAAACAAAACACCCCCGCTGCAATTTTCTGATATTGGCATTAGCACTCACCTGTGCCCATTTGCATCGTGGGATTGTCAGCATTTTGAGCCATCAGCCACACGGACCAGCCAGTATTAGAATGGTGTGAAATCTTTCCAATTTGAAGGCCAGGTTTCCTCTTACAGTGAAGGGAAATGCCAGGAAAGCCAGACAGTTTGACACCATATACCATATGTCATGTTTAATTGGAGCATGTTTCATCTGTGTGCACTCATCTGTGGGTTTCAGGGTGAATTATTAGCATACTGTAATGGCACAGTGCATGTTTGTAATTACATACAACCAGAATATACTCTAAATTGCAGTTTGGGCTTTGTTTTTTGTTAGTAGTGTCTACTTTTCTGCTCCCAGAATGGACTTAAATGTGCAGCAGATGGATGAAATAATAGGCAGGTCTCTAATAACAATAATTAGCCTCCATCCACAGAGTGGCTCAGCCAGAACTTAAGGAGGAGGACAAGTAATTGATGGCCTGGGATCAGCCTTCTTTTCTATTGTCATCCTGTTTACCATGCCTAATTATGGCTCACAGAGGAAGATGTGGGAATTATCATTAACCAATGTATAATCAGAAATAATTCTTTTGATTTGCTCCTCATGAAGCATGCCCCAAATCTACCGCCGTGCTGCGTTTCTTAGAAAAACAAACTTTTGAAGTAATAGTTTTAAAAGTACGCTCGACTTCTGGCGCCTCTCAGAATTGCTCCTGCTTAACATGCAGCGAGGCACCATGTTCTTTAGCTGTCGTCTCAAAATAATCCTCGTCACAGACAGGTTACTCCTCTTTCCACTTTAGCCGACCCCACAATGTATAGTTACAATAGATCCGTTACGTTTACTTGCAGGCAGTCAGGATTTAAAAAACTCTGAAACTTGTGATGCATTTTAAAGTTTTGAAAGCTTCTAACTGAATCACCAACATCTCTTTTGACCTCCTGCACATATCATTTTATTTTGTGAAAATTACTCTGTTTAAATCTTAAAATACAGCTTTTCACGTTACTGTAGTGTCTCCAAGAGAAATGAAAGGTGAGTCAGACTCGGAGGTGGGGAACACAAAGGCTAAGTGTTTGGAAGCAACTCAGTATAAGTACCGGCGGGCTTATAGAAGTAGTGGCAGTTAAAATGTTTCGTCCTCTCTCTTTGTATCTTCAAAGACATCCCAGGTGGCTGTGAGGTGGCATATAACCAGGTAATGGCCAGCAGTGGGGGAGGTTATCAAAGCACACAGGCACCATGTCAGCGGTAATGAAGCCGCACTGCCCCAACCTGGTGCTCCAGCGCACTATCAAGCCTCTCGGGTTGGAGAGGTTTATTTGTTTTGCTCCTCTGGCTGGTCAGACTAAGGTTCCCGTCATCTCAGCAAGGTAGTGGGCATGAGGGATCATTAGGATGATGTACGAGGCCTGAGAGAAGAAGGCAATTTGAAAGGGATTAGAGAAGGCAGAATTTATTATGTTTTGCGTCTATAGATGTAAGAAATAATAACTAGAAAAGTTACAGTGTATTTCCAAGCTTTTACATTATGAATTTTGCCATTTCCAAAATAAAAAAAGGAAAAGTAAGAAGTAAATCGGACAGTGATATGGCATTAAAGGCATTAAAAAGGCTTAATATAAATGCAGGTCTAATATCTAATTCACTTTTATCTGTGTTTTGTTACTTAAAGAACCATTTCCTGACTGCTGAGCGGCTTCGGTCTTACAACAGCCCCAAAGTAGACCAGTTATACACTTTGAATGACGACCCCCTCATTTGCATTAAGTGGATAAATAATATTTAAAAATACAAAACAAAGTTGTGCGGAAAAGTAAAGATTGGGATAATGAAAAGGAAAAAAGTCTTGAACTTCCCTCATTTCTTTATATTTTTTATCCAGTAAGTCAGAGTTTCGTGTAAATTTTCAAAGTAGTCTTAAGCAACAGATCTGCAGGCTTTCTGAAGTCTTTTGGGGGGCGCTGGCTGCTTTTTTGCTCATTGTCAGTCCAGTGTGTGTACCTGACCATTTTCAGTCACTTAAAATTGACCTATGAATCATTCAACCATAAAAAGATGAAAACTTGGCATATCTGCAGTTTGTCCTTAAAGAAAATGGGAAAGTAGAGGACAACAGAAGAAATGGCAATCCAAAATAACTATCTACACCAGATGAGCAGTACCTGAAAATCATCTCCTTAAGAAACAGCAATGACCTGACACAGGATCCCTTCAGTTGATCCATCTACTGTTCACTGAAGCCTCATCAGAAACGGTCTCAGTGGAAGGGTGGCTGTCAAGAAGCCATTCTTAAGGAAGGGAAGCAGGGAGAAAAGGCTAAGGCATGCCAAATTATACAAGAACTAGAACAGTTATGGATTGGCTTCACCAAAGCTTACACTTTAACATTATAGAAGTAGCGTGGGTCTTTGATGGAGACTGGTCCTACACAATAAATGTCTACTGCAGTTTTTCCACAGCACCATAAATCTAAAACTAAAAATAAGTAAATTAATAAACAGAATTAAATAGAAAATGAAATGTGAAGTAAATAAATAAAAATAATAAATCCAAAGGTCAACAAATGAAACAGCAGGTAAATAATCATTTGTTACATTTTATGCTATAATTAAAGCCTACCTTTTTATTGTAATTCTAATGCATTCAATTGCAGTTATTATATTTTTTTGGCACTTTTGAGCCTCCGTAGTGAGTAGAATACAAAATAACATCGTAAAAAGACTTCCATCAGATTTCATGGAGGTGGTTTTACGTGGGCCTGCGCCCCAGAGAGCAGTTTCACTGTAAACACTTGTGTATGCGTGAAGCGTGTGTGATTCACCGCTGAGCTGAGTGTGTAAAACTAAACCGACAGTCACCCCTGGGTGCACCCACCATGGAAAATCCAAAATGATGGGAGGAAAGCTAAGATGACAGCCAGGCTATATTTAACCCTGCTTGTATTGGTGTTCATTTGGCACAACTCTGCCAGAACCCTTAGCAGCCAAACCCAAAGATAAAGGAAACATCCGAGCAAATTGTGCATTTTATATCTCTGCACTGTAGCTTCAGGTTTGATGACTAGAATATTCAAAATGAGTCACAGATGGTAATTATTCACAGCTTGAAATCCTATGTGTAAGTAACCACTTTTAAAATAAGACCTCTTTAGTAGCTCTACTTAACTCTAAAGCTGATGTGACTCAGAGCTCCCTGCCTATCCATAAACCTGCATCTCGCCTCCTGTGGGAAATGTACGGACGGCTGATAGCGCATCGCCTCATAAAACTGTGGCCAAGATCCAGGACTCCAATGAGTAACCCCTAAGGGTAGCAAAGGCGAGCCGCTGTGCTGTACACACATGTGAGTAACCGCTCTTGCATCACAAGCACTGTCATTCATCCATAAAATGGGAGAGATTACATCCATCCAGGAGGAGGTGGTAAAATGGGCTTGATAGAAGGTACGGCGAGCCTCCCAAAACTCAATAATGCCAAACTCTCATCTGCTGGCTGGAGAGATAAGTGCACCTAGATTGCAGAGGCACCACAGGTGTTTTCTTTTTTGAGAAAGGGTTATCTTGCATAATCCCATTCAGCTGTTGTGTGGTGTCTTTTCAGCCACAGTTACCAATATAAGAGTTACACGCAGCCACTGTAGTACCATTATTTTAATATACACAGCTGTATGGAATATTAGATAGTATTACTGACTGTTTGCTAATCCCCTCCCGTATATAGTGAAAGTCTAGGGATATATTCTTTGTATATTTAACATTAAATATACAAAGAATTAAAAACCATTGTCTTCACTTGAAGTGTGAGAAATGGATCATGGAGTGTTTTGGTCTGTTTTATCATAAGTTGCAAGTATTAGCATGTTTAACTGCTTACAACCCGCAGTTGGTACCAGTATTACATCACATTGCTACATACAATATTACATGAGGTTACAGGATATAAATGTCTTATTTAAGATTACCTCATCCCTGCTGTGTGGAATGACTTTAGAGGCATTAGCTTTGAACTTGGCATATCTCTGCACTAATGTGCCAAGTGTCCTTAAAAACATTTGAGAAAACTGGACAAGTGGAGGACAAAAGAAGAAGTGACAGGTTCAAAAACTCCATACAGCAGATGACCAGTCTCTGAAAGTCATATTCTTAAGAAATCCAGACAACATCTAACACAGGATCTGAACGATACACCAGTCAAGTAGCTATTCTTGAGAAAAGAAAATAGGAAGGAACATTTGAGGTATGCACAAATAGTGGATTGAAAATCAGTGGCAGCAGGTCTTGTGGAGTGAGTCTCTGTAATTCATGGTGGAAGCTCTGGGACAAAACACAGCAAAAAATAGCTTTGAAATGTCCTTCAAGAAGCCGAGAGAACTATAGCCTGAAGAGTACTTACAGACATTACAAGGTGGTCATACTAAAAACGGACTTTTAGGCGATGAAAACTAAGCTCTGTTTTTGTCTTACATTCTGTGCTTCCATGCATGTTTGCAGATGCTGCACACGCTTTCCATTTTATTCATGAAAAAATTAGGGGTGGCTCAAGACATTTGCACTGCACAGTGCTTTTTTTTCATGGCCAGCAGGGGGCAACTCCCCTGGTTGCAAAAGGATGTCCAGTTATACAGAAGTCTATCTTAAAATGACTCTACTTCTCACTTGGTTTATGACTTTAGTGAACTCTTTCTCAATGAATATGTCGTCTGAGTTGTCAGTTTCAGGTCTTAGTAAATGCAACATGGTGTTCATGTTGTAAATTATGGATGTAATTAGAATAGTATGAGCCATAAAGCAGGTTGTGCTACATAAGAAGAACTCTAGGCATAAAACAGTAGTTAATGTCACAGTGATCAAATGGAGCTGTCATTATATGAAATAGCATCGTCAATCTTTCTCTGACAAAAACACTAGGTTTTTGTTTGTGCTTATAACACTTATTCTACCAAGACTTTCTGTTTCCTGCAATATAAGAACGATGATCAGCTTTGGAAGAAAGTGGCTTTTGGCTCGGGTAGGTAAGCACAGTGTATATAGCAATCAAGTCCATATATATAAGACCCATTTTAGAAGGTTATTATGAGTGAGCTGTAAAGATCGAAAAGTCAGCTAGAGATGGATTTTGAACTCTGGAATCTGACATCTCACTTATATTCATTCTACACTGTCTATGCCATTACTAAGCTTTTATCTTTGACCTTCTTTGGACCTGTGAACTGAATAACAGAGGAGTCTGTGTACTGAAGCTGAGTTGGGGGAAGAAAAGGGAGAAAAAGGAACTTCCACAGAAAATCTAAAGGGATCAAAATGGCAGTTCTGCCAAGTTACTTGTAGCAACTTGAAGCTTTGTTGTGTTAGTTCTGTTAGTGAAGCTCTGATTTCATTCATAAGAATATTCAAAGGGACATATACTGCTGTTTGAGATATACGGAGGCTGTGTATCCTCTTTATGAGATACGTTGGAAGCAGTATTTATTTCCTGCGCACAGCCCTCCCTCGCTGTTTTTCTCATCCCGGCACTCCAGCTCTTCTCAGCAGGGGAGTAATAATGGACACCCACTCCATTAGAAGCCTGTTACCATTTCACTCATGTCTCTGCCATCTATTTATTCTGCTGCTTTTCTCCCTCTCACTCTGTTTGCGCTGTTTTCTCTCTATATTCATGTCAGCTGCCATGGACAGTCAGATCCTCATTCCCCTAAATTGGATAAAAGATTAAGAGAGCTAAGCTTGTTCAGTTTGTGCTACTGTGAAAAATCATAAAGTTTGAACTTTTTTTTTTCTTTTAATTTTGCTTTTTTCAGAGCTGCTCTCTCATGAGAAATCCTAAAGCATTATAAAGACTTTGTGCATATGGGACCCAGAGATGAATCCAGATTATCAGATCAAGTGGTGTTTCAACAACTAATTATAGGCTCCAGTTCAGGCTCTTACTACTTATTCATGCCAATGCACAGCTCTAGGGTTCAGTAGCTGGAGGATGATGTTGTTATCCTCAGGCAAAAGCCTGCCTCATTTGCATCTAGGAGATTATCGTGCTTATTTGTTTTTCATGTGTTTTTCAAGGAGCCTGTTGTCTTAAGTGATAAATGACTCTAAGTGGTCTTTTTTTTTCCCTCCTCGTGCGCCGAGATCGGCGAACATTTAACGTCATTAAGCCGCCTTCCCATGTGTAACCACAATTTTCAACAATCTGCTCTACATTTTTCACGCCGCGAACACTAGCAGTAAGTTTATTAACACACAAATCTAACCTTTTCACTGTAATTCATCTGTAGCTGCAAGAAAAAGTTTGAGATTTGTTGAAGTTTTGCATAAATGTTTAAAACATCATGAGAATTTCACTAAAATCCTAAAGCATGAAGTCCATTCAGTTAAAAGACAAATGAAAATAAAGGAATAGTTATTGATTTCTTAAGGAAAATGATAAAAACTATCTCTGTAAAGGAAGAAATATAAAAATCTTTGATTTCAGTATCTCATGTGACCCCTCCCCCATCTGCTGCACTAACAGCAACTTGGCATTCTAGGCGATACAGCTCAAGATATTAATTTAGGTGAGTTTAGTGGCATAATCGTGTAACTTCAGGAGTGAATTTGTGATTAACACAAACTGTGAAAGGTTTACCTGACATTTCCATGTTAATTAATGCTGCATTGCCAAAGTGCTCCTAGCAGGTTGTTTTCAGGATACCCAACAGAAAAATTGTCTCACAGTGTGTGTAAGCAACACATCAATTTAATGATAAGAACTACAGATGTAATTAGACGCAGCCTATGAACTTATACATTCTGGATTGTTTTACCAGTTCTGACTAGGAGTATCGTTTGCTTTTCTGGACATCACCCACTACTCATTGATGTTGGTGTTGTACAGCCTGATGAGCAACTGATTGACACAGCGGTCTTAGAGGATAGCAACTGGTCAGTTTTCAAAGTAGACCCAGTCTGAAGAACAATAAAATGTACATTTAACTTCAAGTTGTATTCAATAAGATTTGAAACATGAGACTGAGAGCATTTACAAAGGTCATGAAGAAAAGCAGAAGATTTCAGTGAGTTTCTTCACCAGCGTTTAGTAGACACCCCTCAGCAAAACGTATCAGTTTCAAAAGGCTGTAAAAAAAAAAAAAAAAAGAGGCTTTGGAGATGAAAGTTGGAGTACTTTCAGAGTTTATTCCTTCAAAAAAGAATAAACCCAAATGTTTGCTTGCAGCGACTGCTTTTGAAAAAGTTTATACCAGCTTTTTTTTTTATTCCCGTAGCACTAAGTCTGCCTTCTTAATAACAACAACAAAAAATCACCTCACAGGTTCCTTGGAAACAACTGGGTGTCAAATTTCCCAAAGTTTCCATTACAGAAGGTGCCAGCCACTTTTTATTGGTGTCATGAGCTTGTTTTAAGGCTTTCTTAAAACCTATTCGTGGAGCGGTGGGAATGAGGATCAGCACCTCCAAATCTGAGGCCATGGTCTTCAGCCGGAAAAGGGTGGAGTGCCCACTCCAGGTCAGGGACGAGTTCCTGCCCCAAGTGGAGGAGTTCAAGTATCTCAGGGTCTTGTTCGCGAGTGACGGGAGAAGGGAGCGGGAGATCGACAGACGGATTGGTGCAGCGGCCACAGCGATGCGGACGCTGTACCGCTCTGTTGTGGTGAAGAGAGAGCTGAGTGTAAAAGCGAAGCTTTCAATTTACCGGTCGATCTACATCCCTACTCTAACCTATGGTCACGAGCTGTGGGTAGTGACCGAAAGAACAAGATCGCGGATACAAGCGGCGGAAATGCCATTCGAGAGGGGCTCAGAGTAGAGCCGCTGCTCCTCCACATCGAAAGGAGCCAGTTGAGGTGGTTCGGGCATCTCACAAGGATGCCTCCTGGGCGCCTCCTGGGTGAGGTGTTCTGGGCATGTCCCACCAGGAGGCAGACCCAGGACACGCTGGAGAGATTATATCTCGCGGCTGGCCTGGGAACGCCTTTGTGTTCCCCCAGACAATCTGAAGGAGGTGGCTGGGGAGAGGGAGGTCTGGGCTTCTCTGCTTGCGCTGCTGCCCCCGCGACCCAGCCCCGTATAAACGGAAGAAAATGGATGGATGGATGGATGGATGGAGATTTAAGTAAACCCATACAGCCCCAATTATATATTTAAATGGCTTTGTTGGTAAATGCCGTAATTACAAAAATCTGGCTGGTCACTGCATACAGCGTGATGTAATATAGCATTATTTCTAACAGTAAGTGCAGAATGTTTTTGGGTACCTTCAACAGCTGACTTGCTGACTTGCTGCTATCAGAGTATTAATGAACAGATTGTTACCCTAAGAGGTGTAAATGACTGCATTTCTCTATGTTTCTATTTTTTCTGAACTTACAAAGGCTAACCTGTACAGAAAGATTAAATACTAACCATATTTGAATTTTTGATCCTTTGTGTCTTGCTAAAAATTACAATGGAAGTGATTGCAGTCTTTGGCTGCTCGTAGTTTGGGCTCATGAAGCTCTTAAATGTTGAATTCAGGAGCCTCATTCTGTCCTTTTAATCAGTCAGTTAAACCAAAAAACCCTGATACTTATCTGACAATTCAAAAGGCTTCCTGCCATCGTGTCAGTTGCAGCACGTGCCCAAAGAAAGATACAAACTCTCCTCTTTTCCAGTTTGGTCTTAATAGCTATGTGGTGAATATAAACAAATTAGGACGAGTGGCATCACATCATAAATGAAAGCGGTGGGTGGTTTGATATTTTCAGACACACACTCCACCTGATTGCCAGATGAGGACGGGCAAAGCAGACCATTTGGGTGCCACTTGAGGTGGCATTTGGGCAGATGACAATGGGGCTCTTGAAAGGGGAAGGTTAACTGAGTGACATAAACACACTGGACTCTGATGGTGAACTATATCAGTATTTTTGTATTCTGAATGGATCAAATGACTAGATTTATTTTAAACGGATGTCTCATAATAACAAGCACACAAACAATGATCACCCTGAGCTCTGCAGGGCATTTTGCTGTCTTTTAACTTTTTTGTTGTTTTTAAGGCCTCCGGCTATAGTGTACACGAACAGCCTATGGGCTCATGGTGTCCTGGATGTCACAAAGATTAAAGCTTTACAAAATAATCACTCTCGGTCTGACGAAGATTCAGTGTGGACATTAAGTCTACAATAAAAAAATGTTTCATAGCTGCCAATAAGACCATTTATTAAGAATTTTCCCTATGCTAACATGTCTACATTAGATTTACCATAGCTCATTAGCTAGCTACAAGATAGCAGATCATTATGGGCCAACTAGCTCAACTTTATCAGTGCTCCAAATGTCATTGTTTATTTTTTAGTTTCCTGTTTATGATTCCAAAGTTATACAATGCTGTATGTGTTTTTTTATATAAATAAGTCAGAACAGCATGCATAGTTAGATATAAACAATCAAACCTTTGATGATCTCCAACTTTGCTAAAGTTTGCTGAGGTTGTTAACAGCTCGGAGAATAGCTACACTGATTGTTTTATTGAAGCTGAGATAAATTGGATTCCTTTTCACTGTCAGTGGTGCCTCAGCATGTGTTCATTCTTGTGAACCGAAGGAGCATTTGGACCTGGAAATCATGAATAAAATCAGATGTAACAAGAAGATAGAATGGGCTAAACATTATGTAAGAGTTCTCTAAGTTTGCGAAATCCAGTCCAGCTCACTGGACCCAAACTCAAAAGCTGTGCTGCTTTATAAAGACCAAAGCAATTAGTTTATTTTAAAATTTAAGCACAAAAGTGGGACATTTTTCAGTGTTAAATATTGATGAAATCGGCATTAAAATGTGCATTTCGAACATCAGTAAATCAGTTTGGGCACGTGATTTAGTTCCCACCACCTGAGTTCCCATCTCTCAATGTAGTCTTGTCACTGAGAGCACTTTTTTTTCTTACGCTAAACCCCAGTTTCTGCTGGTACAATGCATTTGTGAATCTGGCCCATGGAGTCAACAGGTGGCTATAAAGCAAGAATCCATGTAGCCACTGCAAGCTGCTTTGCAACCCACTTCTGTTTCAGATTTAATCAATGTCAAGTCTGTTGGCATTGTTGCCTTCTCCCTTCTATATTGTTCTCTAAAACTTAGACTTTTTGTGCACATGGAAGGATGGGAAAGTCCCAGAACTGAGTCGCATTGCCAAATATAAATTGCTGCAGAAGAAATAACAATGTTATTTGACTGAAGCGATCATGACTGGATTCTAATCTTGAGAACAATTTGTAACATAACTTTTTCTTTTTTTTAGATCCATATGTGAAAATCCACCTGATGCAAAATGGTAAGAGGCTGAAGAAGAAGAAGACGACAATCAAGAAGAACACCCTCAACCCTTACTATAACGAGTCCTTTAGCTTTGAAGTCCCATTTGAACAAATCCAGGTACATTTTTCATCTGTTTGCAAAACATTCGTAAAACTCTGAAATCATGTTTTCTACGGGGCAGAGTGCTATATCATTGGGTAAAACTGAACTATAAAAACCAGCAGCAAACATTTGGTTGCATATAAGCCATTGTTAAGTGGGAGCTCATTTACCAAATGATCAGTTTAGAGGCTTTTCATCATAACAGAATAATGAGAGGCGCTTCACTTAAAATCAGCTGGGTTTTGCAATTTGACAAGCCAATTGCTCTACGGATGTGATTGTCTGCACTTTGTTCTTGCCCGTAGCATGGATCTTGGTGCTGTTTGTAGCATATATCACGATGATTAGCATTCATCAGCATCATTATTTACATTTAACCAAGTATGCTGCAATAATTAGAGCAATAGAAAAATAGATGCTGTAGCTGTGATTCGAGAAGAAAAGGAAGCACAGATGCTTTTCCAGGACATTATGGGGAAAAAAGGATAAAGGATACATAACCTGTGCCAGAAAGGGATAGCAACAAACAAGATTATTTCTTCAGGTAATACAGTAATTAAGTCAAATTGATTAAGGCTGCCACATTTCAAAAATCACAGGTTTGGTACAGCGTGCCTCAGATTTAATTTAAACACCGCTGATCCCAATCAACCCCATCCAAACATGGCCTTATTTAGTGCTGCTGATGCCAGTATGTTGGCTAAATTTACATTTCTCATCTCATCAACAAGAACCAGGTTGATTATTAAATAATTGGTCAAATGCAAAAACTGTCATTGATTAGATTTATTGAGCAGTAAAAGCAATACGAGAATTATACACACTTAAAAGACTTAATTCAATCGTAGAAAAACAGTTAAAGTCCAGCTACCTAAGAGCTAAATGCTAAACTAATGATCTGTTTAAAGAAGCCTGTCATCACTGACAGCTCTTTAGGCCTCTGGCTGTATTGCATCTGATTTGAAATGAAGACACTCAGAACTGGGAAGACTCTTAATTAGACACGTTCTGTTTCCACCAGTACAGTTTAATTTGCTAATCAAGTTCTCAAGCACAATTCTTAAATTACACAGACATATAGAAGTCTGCAGAGGCAAAGCGTTGGCTTTGACGCCAACCTGACCCAGGGACTTTCTAAGTAAATAATCGAAAGATTTTAATTGTCTCAGAGATTGCGTGGGAATTACAAGCAGTGCTTTAATTGGACTATCTTGTAACAAAAACAGAAGGTTAGTTATTGACTCGTGTTATTTCACAGCGTCCTTAGCCCACACGCAATTAGCTGTGCAGACACCATTTGAGATGTACACATGCTCTCCTTATAGTCCGTGAGCCCATTTGACATCAAACTCTAGCTTGTTTGCAAATTAAGTGCAGTTTTTTAACCTTTCTATATTTGACTTGAGCATAGAACTGAACAAATAGGGGAAAAAACAGTCACTTATGTGCTTGTGTTAAACTGGAAAAAAAAAAACGTATAAAAATATATTTCAAATTCTGGCCTCTGAACAGCTGGAGATGGTAAAGTGAATTAAAAGACAAATACATGTTATAAATGTTCATGACATTATTTTTTTTCTTGTATTCAATCTTCATATTTCATTCCATGAAAGCTATTAAGCTTGTTTCGAAAACTGCTGAGCTGTTGTTTAAATGGTGTCACTAATATGATTATTATTGGCAAATCAGTCACAGCAAGAAAAAACAGTACTTGCTGGTCAGTGATGAATAACACGAAGGTCTGCTAATTTTCCTTTGAAGAAAGCCGTGTTTGAATGACCAATTTAAAGCTGAAGTGTCCCTTTAAAAACCCACTAACCCCAACTGGCCATCTGGGAGCCTTATTCAGTATTTCATTACATGGCGTATTAGGCATGCTCTTTTAGAACAGCGGCTCAGAGCACATGCAGGTGGCAGTAGTTCCATCTCAGTCTGCCAGTGGATCGAAACTTAATCAGGACGCTTTGTGCACTAATTCATATTCTCTGCCAGAGATTGACGCCCGGGTCACTCCTCTTTGCTGCGTCCCTTTGAATAAACACACAGTGAAGCTGAGTCTCAGACCTCTGAGTAATCACACATTTTGCTGTGCTTGGCGCTGAATATAAGCCAAGCTTGATCGGGAGTGTTTGTTACTGTTAATCACCACTAATGTCTCAAGGAGCACCTCATTCCCTGCATTACTATACCATTTAGAGAAATAATGAGGAACTGTTGGCGCTTAATACTCTAATACGTGCATTACATATCTACCCTACCACAAAGAACAAGAAGCACCTACTGTATCAGAAGTCAAATATGTAAAGTACTGCTCAAAAACACAAATCACAAGAGAAAACCTCACAGAGATGATCATATCAGTAAAGAAGCATCAAAACCTTTGTCTCTGATCATAACACATTATATGACATGTAATTGTCTGTCTTCAGATTGTATTGGGTGTTTTTGAAGCTAGGGCTAAAAGTTATTAGAAAATGAATGTGAATCAATTTTTGAAACAAATAAAAAGCACAGAATTAAAAACTGACCTTTAAATCGTGTTTGCCTAACAAGACTCGGGCCTTTCAATTCTACGACAAAACCATAGACTGTATATGAAAAATGGCAGCAGCACTCCACGACAGCAGCTGTTGGTTTGTAAAGTTTGTACGATAGCAACTTTTCAGTAGCAAACAGCCAACATGGCTACTAAAGCCCCACCTTCTTTTAATGACCTGTTGTTATCCTCTTTTATTAATCACTAAATTAGACTTAGACATAACAACTAGGGATGGGTATTGATAAGATTTTCACGATTCCGATTCCATTTTCGATTCTGTTTAACGATTCGATTCTTTATCAATTCTCTTATCGATTATTTTTAAAAAAGGAGAACACACAGGTCGATTAGCTTAGAAGTTTTATATCTTCTCTTTGAACAAGATAGAAATTTAGGAGTAACATGGCCTTACAAACCCAGCAGTGAGATCTTAAGAGATCCAGCCTACGGCTCTTCAATGGGGTGTCACGGGGTCCCCGGGGAAAAAAATTGTAAATGTAAAATTATAAAATAAATATTCTTCTGTAGCAATAACAAAGTATAACATAAATTATTCAGTAGCAATTACACAAGAATATCCAGTAATGTCCCTGCCTACAATTAAACACATTCACTTACCTAAAATTGGGGGCATCTGCTGTGGCAAATGGGTGCAAGCCTTTTACCACAAACTTAGTCACTGCTCGGTGACATTCGTCTATCCCGGCCTGAAAGGAGACGCTACCGGTAGACTGCAGCGAGAACTGCCAGCATCTGAGCCAGACTCTGTCTGTCTCTCTGATCATGATCACCTAAATGCACAGTAATGGCAGGTTTTGTAATAAGGCAGATCGCGCTAACATCATATGCACTGTTAGTTGATTATTTACCTGCCGCATTAACGGGAGAGGACGTGCAAACATTACCGCTGCTGCTGGGTTGAGATTCACGAGTCCGGAGCGAAATTAAAAACACGACATTCATTTAAGGTTATCACGTGTTTTGTGAGCAAATGCTTTTGCATATTCGTAGTGTTTCCTCCCTTAAATGAAATATCTACTTTGCAAGTATTGCAAGTTGCCCTGTTGTCATCCGTTCTCGTAAAGTGTAATCAAACTTTTGAGCGTTTGAGCCGCCATGTTTCCTGCCAGGTAAATGACGCTCCGCAACGTGGTGACGTCATTCGGGGTGACTGGAATCGATAAGGGAATCATTTGCAAAAATGGCAAACAATTCCAAGGAATTGAAACAGTGGGAACCGGTTCTCAACAAGAACTGTTTTTTGTTACCCATCCCTAATAGCAACTGAGTCCAGGATAGAAATCATGCAGAGAAGACAGAATGATGAGAAGGTAAAACTGGAGGGTTGCTGGTCTGTGATAATGACTCATTAGCTTGTTTAACAAGGTATAGATCTAATGAATGTTAATTTTGGCTAACAAAAACAGACTTTAAAAAAAGACATTAATTGAAGCAAACATTAGTAGATGGAGTTTACACTCTTTTTTTGTCTCCTTCTTTCCTCCTCTCTTTCCCCCTCTACAGAAAGTGCAAGTTGTTATAACTGTTCTGGACTATGACAAGATCGGCAAGAACGATGCCATCGGCAAGGTCTTTGTGGGCCTCAACAGCTCGGGGACGGAGCTGCGCCACTGGTCCGACATGCTGGCCAACCCCAGGAGACCCATCGCCCAGTGGCACGTGCTGAAGCCTGAGGAGGAGGTGGATGCTCAGCTCTCCGTCAAGAAATAGGCAGGGCTCTTTCAGTACCTGCCTTGTAGTACTCTTTAGCCAGTATGTGTAAATACCTCAGTGATATATGGGTCCATCCATGTAACTCCCTGTCCCACTTTACCCCCTCCCCCACCCGTCGACCTCTCCCAGATTCATCACTCCTAAGTTCACACACAGTCCTAATTGTTGAAGTGTCCTGCAACATCTGTTCTCTGCTTTTTTCTATCAGGTTCTCGCTTTGATTCAGCAGTTTTTGATTTCCATCTCCAAGCCCTTAACCGCCCAGACCAAATGCCCCCTTCTTTTAAGCAATATGATCTGTATAGATAGCGCATGACTGAAAGAATTTATTGTACCACAGTTGTATATATAAGTATGCAGACATAAATGATTTCTAGTTTATGTGTTTGTATGTTGTTACCCGTTTCCTAATCTGTGTATATCTTGATGTTTTTAATAAGATGTTCTATTTTAAATTATGTAAATGCAGATATAGAGGAAAGCCAATATTATATATCCCAGGATTTAAAAATTCTACCTTATTACCTTATTGCATTCCAGAAAAAAAAGAATTCCAACCTGCAAGATGCTAGTGGAAATATATTCACATTGTAAAGGACTTTAAGTTCAGCAAAGGATCATTACAGAAAAGACAAACGGATGAATATATCCACACAAAACTCCAAAATACAAGGCCATTAACTACTATGGTTCTGTAGGATAAATTATGCTGCTGGAAATTATACAAGCACATGATTTCTTATGACTTTTTGTACCTATTTCTCAATCCGAGGACCTACATGTTTTAGCTTGAGGCACACTTGTTACCACTTAGCATTTCATTTTTTCCTTGTTTGGCAGTTCCATCTGAAATAGGTCCTCAAGGTTAGTTTTCTTTTCCAACAATGGAAGTGATTGCCTCCAAGAAACACCCCTTTAGAAACAACCCCCATGTGGAAAAAAGCACCAAGCTGTAGCCATTGTGTCCTTAAACTCGTTTAACAATATTTTGTTAACTGCTTACTTTAAACAGCCTTGTCGTTGCTGGAGGTGTATCGCGTTTAGGCTGGGGTCCGGCATTTGTGAGGGAGTTTAAAAAGAAAAAAGGGGGGGTGGGTGGGGGTTGCACTCTGGGCTCTGGTTTTAAGAGGACTATTTTTTAGATTAATTCAGCGTCTTGACTATTTTTAGTAAAGTGCATGTTTTTTTTTACAATCTTTACTAAACGCTGGGACGGGAGGGAGGGGGGATCTACTGACACCAGGGGAGACTCTTCTGATAGGATCCCCTTGCCTTCAATCAGAGGAGAGGACAAAAAAAAAAGAAATCAAGAGTAAGTTTAAACTTTGTGTCAATGTGACATTGACAGAGGTGAAGCGAGTTTAGTCTAAACACTGCCATTTACGGGGAGGTGACTTTCTGTAGAGACCCTCTCTTCATGCACACTCCCACTTGCTAGTGGTTGTAGCTTTGGTTTATTGGGAACAATGTCTTTGGCTGCAGTGGTGCCCTGAATCGCAGTCTTTGCTTTGCGTTGCCTTCTCACAGTGACAATAGAGCTAGCCATGTTTTACTGCCAATTTTAACTTTTATGTGGCTGCTATTTTGCACTGGATGTCTTTGAACTAGCTTGTTGACTTCTTTAGAAACCATTTTTGGATGATTGTTGCCCGGCTTTATTTCAGGACACCTACAGGAGGGGAGGGGCAGGGGGCGGAGCCAGAGAGCCTCCTGCTTGATTGGATTAATTAAATCCAAAAAAAAAAAAAAAAACAGGAAAAAAGAAAGAAAGCAATGATGACAAATCACATTTCAGCCAACAGCAATTACATCAGTTTTGTTTTCTTGTTGGCACAGGACTACACCAGGGGAGCACGAAATAACCGTAAAAGTTAATGGTCTGCGTAGGCTATTAGTTCATTATGTCCTTTACTACGGGTCCAATTAGGAAAGGAGTAAGTTGTAATCCATGAAAACCATGAAGTCTCTTATCTTGGAGGAACCTCTTGCATATACTCGATACACAGCTTCAGGAGGACTTTCTAAATGTTTTCAATGTTATTGTGTAGTTGATAGCACTATTATGAAAAAGCTACTTGTCATTCCATAGGAGTCTTCTGAGGACTGCTTTGTGTATCACTGTGACTGCCGTGTGTGCTTAGAGATGTAGACTTATCAGTAGGTAGCGAATCCAGTCTGTTCTGTAGTGATGTCGTAGCGTTTAATGCCATTTTTTCCTTCTACACGCAAAGAGAGGAGGAGGAGGAGAGAGAGAGAGCGTGACTGCACGCAGCCAAAAAAAAAGAAAAAAAAAAAGGAGGAGGCTTTTATCCGAGCGCGAGCGGGTTGCTTCACACAGCATTTTGTTGAGCACTGTGCAATACTTGTATGTTCATCCCATAGTGTTAACGTGGGTGGCGTTGCCCGAGAAAAGAGATTATAACCCTTCGAGGATGAATCCAGTCCAGAGAGATGTTTTCTCCTTTCCAGTGAAATGGTTAGGACACAGCACACTTAGATTCAGCTTATAGTTTGGAGCTTGACACCTGCTGACCTCTGTTTAGGGTTCCCTCCCTTTTCCGCAGGTTCATTTTCTCTTCTTGCACACAGTTCCAGCATCAGAAGTTTCAGGGAGTCTTCGTTAAATACCAAACAAGATTCTGCATTTAGATACCCCCTTAAAAATGCCATGTATATATTTACATAATCGTGTCAAAGAAAATGTATATCTAGAATAAATATAAAGTGACCTGAATGATTATTCAGCCGCAAAATATCGCTCTTTTATCCAGATGCTATATCTCATCATCGTTAATCCATTTTCATTACAGTTATTTTATTTATGTATTTTTATTTATTTATTTATTTGTCTCCCCTGTTGATTCAAAACCCCTTTTCTATTTGAGATGAAAACTCTGAATGTACAGTGAGGACCGTGTTGGTGTAGATTACTTTAATTAATTAGATGTACCTTGCACTTTTTGTTGTTTAAAAGAACATATTTTTAATATTTTTTCAGCTATTATGGATTCATTTCATAATCCTATGGGGTAAAAACAATCAAACAACCTCCCCTGTGATAGCATTCCAATATCACTGAGCATACTTTAATACAGCTGTATTCCCAATCCCTCTTCAGCTGGGGGAACTTTTATTTGACATGTTTTCCATATATAGATCCATGAATTCCAGTACAGCTTCAGATTTAAATAACAGAAAAATATATTGAAGTAAAAGGTGCACTCTTTGCAAAAATGGCCCAAGCTATTTGACATGAATACTAATGCAGAGAGGTTGCACTAAAGGAATTATCCAATCAAAGCTGAGAGTAAATCAAACCGAATTATATCGTTAGCTTCATAGCATAAGTGCCTAAGTCATTTTTTTGTGTTTTCGGAAAACAGACGGACAGGATGATGCAGCAGTGGTAGGGGAGTAAAGTTAGGCAAAAATCTCACTTTGACCAAAAAATGACTTAGGCACTTATGCTATGAAGCTAACGATATGAAAATATCACAAGTGCACGAACGTATCAGGGAATTCAGTAAATGGGCAGCATTGCAAAACCCATCGGATTGTGAGGCGTGTGGAGGAAACTACAAAGCAAAAGCCATTACCTGCGCTGCAGCGCAATACTCCTGTTACTGCGATTCCCCACCAAAAAAAAGTGCGCACGCGTAATCACCCCCCACACCCTAAATTCAAGCTCTCTTCTGTGTGACAAGGAACTGAAGAATCTCTCCAGTGACACCGACAAAAAGCCACACTGACCTTTCAAAAACAAAGCTGTGTAAAGTATTAGAATCTGATGCTGTAGAAAGATCCTAGTTGCCTTTGTGTATATCAACTGCCTGCTTGAGTATTTTGTGTGTGGAAATTTTCTCTGTAATCTTGTAGAACTGTTCGGGGTGTTTTTTCCTGCCATATCGCTCGCAGTGACGGCGAGCCTGCTGACGGTTATATTTGCTGTGTATACCTTCATTTTTTGATGAGGTGTTTTCCAGTTTTGTTTCACTTTGTGTAGTGATTCACTCTGTGGAGTTTTCTGACTGTTGTTATATAACTTCATATACACAAATGATCAATAAAAATGTTTTATTTCCTGTTGATACAGAAGCCTTTCATGTCGTGTTTTCGTTCGGGATGCATGCAGCGGAGCAAAACTGTCACGACACCGTTGGTATTGATTGCCACGAGTGTGACTCGCTGCTCATGCAAGAAACTGTGTTCACTTCAGAAAGAAAGGCGTCTGCATGCTTGACGTGCATGACAAATTCCTATTTTAATGATGGCACTTTGAATCAGACACGGCAGCCTGTTAAAAAGGTCACTACTGCCATCTGAAGGACACGCAGGGGAACACCACTGTGTACCAGCACAGATGTAAAAAAAAAAAACTAATAAAAGATTCTTTCTTTCTTTCTTTCTTTCTTTCTTTCTTTCATTTTGCCTCGGGTACAGATCAATTTCTATTAGTGAATATTTACTTATGTGCAGCAGAGCCACATAATGGGGACAAGAGTTTGTCCTCCACTAAAATATGATGTCACATTGATGTGATGCTCGGATGGTAATGAATGCTGGGGAGCGGAGATTTATAGATCTCAGGCTACTGCTGCTGCTGTAAAATAAAGCTCATTTGGATGTTGAGAGTAAAACATGTCCCATGAAATTTTTACTGTAGCACGGTGCTGTCATTTTAAATTGAATTCTTTTAACCTGCCTTTTAAATCACTGAAATATGTGACTGCAATAATCTGCATCATCTGGCAGATTATTGCAGCTTTTTATTGAAACCGTGTCACACTGAGTGAAATAGTCAAGCCCAAACACTCACTAGTGTTGGGGTTGTATTATTCGATTAAATATATTATTACCTTTAATTTTCCTCCCTGTGTGGAAAAGCAATTGCTCCCTAACCCTAAAAACTAGTTGCACCATCCTTGGCAGAAAGAACTGCAATCAAGTGTTTGTGATAACTGGCAATGAGTCTTTCAGATCACTGAGGAGGAATTTTGGTCCACTCTTCTCTGCAGAATTGTTTTAATTCAATGACGGATGGTTTTCCAGCCTCTGAGACATTCAGAGGTCGACTTGCTGGTGTTTTTCAAATTGTTGTCCTGCTGCATAACCAAAGTGTGTTTCAACTTGAGGACACAAACTGATGGTCGGAAATTCTCCTTCAGGATTTTCTGGTAGAGATCAAAATAATGGTTTCATCAATTACGGCATCGAAGCAGCCCCAGACCATCACACTACCACCGCCATATCTGACTGTTGCTGTGATGTTCTTCTGTGTTAGTTTTAGAGCAGATGTAACAGGACTCAGACCTTTCAAAAAGTTCAGTTTTCTCATCAGTCCACAGAATATTTTTCCAAAAGTCTCCCAGATCATCAAGATGTTTTTTTTTGGCAACTATGAGATGAGCCTTTATGTACCTTTTGATCAGCAGTGGTTTTCGTCTTGGAACTCTCCCATGGATGCCATTTTTTTCTGTTTTATTGTTGAATCATGGACTCCGACCTTAACTGAGACAAGTGAGACCTGCAGTTCTGTAATGTTGTTCTGGGGTCTTTTGTGAGCTCTTGGAGTAATTTGGGGAAGGTTCACCACTGTTCTGAGGTTTGCTTTTTGTCTATAACAGCTCTCACCGTGGTTCACTGGAGTCCCAAAACCTTAGAAATGTCTTTGTTTCTCAACTGTTTTTAGATTGTGACAGGATGTGTTTTGGTGTCATGTAGTCTGTTTCACTTTTTCACACAGGTTTTATTTAAAATATTTGTTGATTCAACAGGTCTGGCAGTAATCAGGCCTGAGTGTGGCTAGTGAAATTAAATTCAGTTTTCCAAAAGCTGTGGATAATCACAGTCTCTTCATGATTCAACAAGAGGGGCAATTACTTTTTCACACAGGGCCAGGTAGGTTTAGAAGCTTTGTTTCCCTCAATAAATGAAATCAAAAATCACATTTTGTATTCCCTCTGGGTATCTTTCTCTAACATAAAAAAATTGGTTAATGATTTCAAACATATAAGAATTACAAATATGCAAAAAAAAAAAAAAAAAGGGGGGGGGTAATAGAAAATTCCTTTTTCACAGCACTGTAAAGCTTGTTATGCTTGTAAATAATGCTTAAGCGTAACATTAGTCATGTTCATGGCTCTACTTTAAATCAGTTAGTTAAAATCATCATCAATCATCATCATATCTGCAATTTTACTGCATCATATAGAAATTTCTTAATTCATCCTAATATTGGCTGATTTTTGTGTGCCTGAAGTGGGGCAACACATGGAAGGATTAGTGTTTGTAGGATGCATGTTTGACCTCAAAGCAGCAGCTCACTATAAGATTAAGTCAAGTGTGACGGCTACAGAAGGAAATAAACAGATGCACAATACAGATAAGCACCCGATATAACTGTATTACATGAAACGTGAACAACAGAAAAAGAGGAAGTGAGATCTACATAGCAGAGTTATGTAAGTTTTGTATTCTGCTTTCGGTTTTTTTTATTTTTTTAGTTAAGTTTAACCAGTTTCACTAGGTTTGGGTTAATATCCATTTTGCATACATAAACTAGGATAATAATAAAGTCGTCATTTGTGTTTCTGTGTTTAACTAATCAATTTAGTTAAACTCATTTTGCTGCCGTATGACCAAAAGCCACACTTTTTAATTCTGATTAGTCTCCTTCGGATGCTATTATCTTGTTTTGTGTTTTGTTTTGTTCTCTTCTAGCTTCTCTTTTTGCTTAGAAAAATTGTGCGCAGTTTAATGCTTTATCATTATTATCGTTTCAGCGTTTTATTGTGAAAATACATGTCTTTTATGTGGAAGTGACGTTTGAGGTTCGGCTTTGATAAGTTAGTGAACGTTAGCCCGTTGTATTACCGGAAGCTGAGTGTTTACATGCTTACTGTACGTTTATTCAGTCCAAATCTCGACGAGATTGACATAAAACAGCTTCAAATACACATAGAAGTGCACCAAAAATATTTATATCCACCATTCATTTTATAATTAGCCTACTGGGTTTAATTTTCATATAAACGGAATTTTGTTTTTGAAAACTAAAACCGGATGTATTTATCCTTCCTGGCTGACTCGACAGCCTTACTTGACAGCTTGGACCTCCGTCACAATTAGTTGCCTTGAACTCGTTTGGGGTGTGCGCGCTATACTGACAAAGTATTTTGCATTTGTCCTCCCGGCCTGAAAATGCTCTCCTACATCATTGGCGTGAGTATACATCAATGGAAAATTATCAGGGTGCTTTTACGCCAGCTAATTTGCATGCATTAGCTCGGCTAATATTCGCTAACATTCAGTTTTCCCCCAGCTAAGTTATCCTGAGCGCTGTTTCGGGCCTGCCCACAGGAATCTTCATGACTCACTTCTCCCTGTTGCTGTCTGTGTTAAACAAAAAAACAAAAACCCGACTTAATCCAGGCAACGCCCCGCAGGGTACTCAGACAGCTGGTAGCTAATGCTAGGAGTTGGTGGTCTGAGTCATTCTCCCACTTTTGACCTTTTATCGCAGTTGATCCGAGGTGGCTTTGACAGCATCATCAACCTCATCTTCAGGCTGCTCTTCCGAAAGAAGAGACCTGCCATCACCTTAGAGGACCCCAACATTAAGTATGCACTGCGCCTGATAGATAAAGAGGTAACCGCTCAAACGCTGCACACTTGAGTGCTTGCAGAATGAAACTTGTCTGCAAACGCAGCAGATGCGTTCACGCTCACTGCTCTGTCTGTTTCTTGTTTTTTTTGTTTTTTTTAAAGATTGTCAGCCATGACACAAGAAAGTTCCGCTTTGCACTGCCATCCCCTGAACACGTCCTTGGTCTCCCTATTGGTAAGTGCGCACTCACGCATATCATCACTGCTGGAGGTTTGACTGCATATCTCAAAATCTGTTCTAGCTCCTTTCCTTCTCTGTTTAAGCTAGTTTTCTTCTGATTGGCCACCCCTGGTAAACAGACGGTTTAAACAGCTGATGTAGTGCCTATTTGGAGATAGGGAATGGCAATGCATTCTGCGTAGTTCATGCCAAACCGAAACGAAGTTAGATGCCAGCAGGTGATAAGGAGGAAGACACCTAAACCACCTGTGATACAAACTGAATGTAAACGAAAAGGCAAAGCAGTGTTATTAGGAGCACAAACTGTAACTTTATTTTTAGGAGGTACAGTTTCTCAAGTTGCCTAGTGTTTTGTTAAAAAAGCTGTTTGTGGTGAGCGCCTAAACCTCAGACAACTTAAGAATTGTGCATGGCTTCAAGCCCACATTCAGACTTGTTAGACTCGGCCATGCTCTCTCAGCTGCTGAGCCATGGCTCTGTGACACATGCATCACTTACCCTTAACCTCCTAGGACCTGGCATCCAATTATGTGGACATCACATTTTGGGTTGTCTAGACCAAAATACTAAATTTTCCTCTACAAGGGCCTGATTTCCACTTACGAGGACATTATACTGCCTCTGTTTATCAAAATTTAAAACGAATGTCTGTATATGTGGCTCTCAATTTTCTTAGAAACAAAAATAGGGTAAAAAAAATTTTTAAAAATCCGGTGATTCTTTGTTTTTACATTCATCGGGTCCCAATATTCCCAAATATCAAAGCGAAATTAGGAATGCATGCCATGGAAGAGTTCAGGTCTTAGGAGGTTAAAGACGCTCTATACAATTGATTTGAGTTCATATTTAATACTTTTCTGTAATATTTTCTCTTTTTTCAACGTTGTGTTGAACACATTTATAAAGCATACCTTTTTATTTGACATTTATAATTGCGCTGTAATAACAACCCTGCATGCTTTGTTTTGTAGCTGGACTAAACTGTGATGAGAATGTTAAAAATAAGTCATTCAGATGTGAAGCAGTTTCATGTCTTTTATTACTGCTCAATGTTTTGTTACAGCACTTCATGTTATAGTGCTGCAGCAGGTGCAGGAGCTTGTAGTGCCTTTGTTCTGCATCGATGTCGGTCAGAGGTATCCACGGTGACTACTGTGTGTCTGAGGTGTTACGCTGTTGCTGCTTCCATATATTTCATCATCAACTTGGAGTTGCATGAACCTCAGTCCCATAATGGGGAGATCGTGGCTCAGGAGTTGGCAGTTCGTCTTGTAATCAGAAGGTTGCCGGTTCGAGCCCTGGCTCCGACAGTCTCGGTCGTTGTGTCCTTGAACAAGATACTTCACCCGTTGCCTACTGGTGGTCAGAGGGCCTGTGTCCGGCAGCCTCGCCTCTGTCAGTCCGCCCCAGGGCAGCTGTGGCTAAAATGTGGCTTGCAAGTGTGTGTGAATGGGTGAATGACTGATAACTTAGCTCAAAGAGTTGTCAGTTCGTCTCGTAACCAGAAGGTTGCCGGTTCGAGCCCTGGCTTGGACAGTCTCGGTAGTTGTGCAAGACACTTCACCTACTGCCTACTGGTGATGGCCAGATGGCAGCCTCGCTTCTGTCTGTCAGTCTGTGGCTACAACTGTAGCTTGCCTCCACCAGTGTGTGAATGTGAGAGTGAATGAATAGTGGAGTTGTACAGCCCCAAAAAGCGCTATATAAATGCAATCCATTATTATTATTATTATTATTATTATTGAGTGTGTGTAAAGCGCTTTGGGGTCCTTAGGGACTAGTAAAGCGCTATACAAATACAGGCCATTTACCATAATGCATTGCATTGGTGACGTCACAATCCTGAGGTCTATTAGAGATATCCCCTCTCACAGTTACAGAGCCTTTAAAGCAGGAAATACTTGCTGTAATGGTGAATTATCATTGTTTGAGTCACATAGTATGAAATGGGTGACGTTGATGGTAAGTACGTGTTTGTTTTCGTCTTCAGGGCAGCACATCTATCTCTCGGCAAAGATAGACGGGAAGCTTGTCGTCCGTCCGTACACACCAGTGTCCAGCGATGACGACAAAGGTTTTGTGGACCTGGTGGTGAAGGTAAAGATTTAAGGAAGGTTGTTTTCATGTGCATTTTAGTTTTTATATATGAAGGTGTTGATTGTTTCACATGAATTCCTCCATTTGTTTCAGATTTACTTTAAAGACATTAATCCAAAATTCCCAGAGGGCGGGAAGATGAGTCAGTACTTGGAGAGCCTCAGGATCAACGACACAATTGACTTCAGAGGACCCAGCGGCTTACTCGTTTACAAGGGCAAAGGTGAGCAGCATAACTGAACACAGCAGGTGAATCAGCTTTATCAGCTTGGTTTAATACTCTCACTTTGCCTCTGCAGGTGTTTTTGCCATTCAGCCTGATAAAAAGTCCCCAGCTGAGATGAAGACTGCCAAGTATTTGGGCATGATCGCTGGAGGCACAGGTGAGGGAGCTGTTCAGTGTCAGGACCGAGGGTGGTTTTTTTTTTCATTTGTTTGACTCAGGTGGTGTTTGTTTTTAGGGCTGATGCTGCTTATTAGTAATAAAGGTGTTTATCATTAGTTGAAGCTGGAGTCTTGATGTCTAAATTTTGACAAACTCCAACACAAATCATTCAACAAAGTGTTATTTGGACATGTGGACAGTTTCTGTAGATATTATAAGTTGAGTAGGTGTTACTCATGCAACCAGATACTATAGAGTGGTCAGAGCATTGACCACCACAGAGAGTGCTGACTACAGAGAGAGCGAGGCAGCTGCATTGGAGCCACAGTAATGAAATAATAACTGTTAAGGTAATTGGGGGAGTGTGAATGTCAGATCTGATAAGTGTTTGAGCCAAAGTTTCCACTGCATCAGTGAAGTCATAACACGATGTTGGGTAAAGTGGTCTGGCTCACTGCTCACTTCAGTGCCAACAGTGCTCGGCTGAAAAAATGGCGTTTGTATGGATTGAATTTGGTGCCACAGAAATCTCTAAGATATTAATTTAGCGTTCTTTGGTCTGCTCCCTTACTGCCACATCAGACAGTTCCACATATTTAGTTATTGTTTTATTTTTCCGCCTATTTTTTTATGCAACCCAAAATAGATTTGTCTTCTGCTAGTCTCGAACCAGAGACATGTTAGACTAATGTGCAAACACTGACCTGGGAGATGCTGACATGTAATCTAGCATTAAAGGTTATGAAAGCCATTTTTACAACCTTTTCTAAATACGATGACATTTTTTCCCCTTCCTCTGTGCTCTATTTGTTCCAAAGTTTATTTGGGCTGTTTGCTCATCATCCACACAGGCGTTACACACTGTAGGGTCTTTACTTTAAAGTATGAAGTGCCTTTTAAGTATCTTTTGTTCTTTAAGTTGATAAAAACGGCTGAATTGAATTGCATTGGAGAGGAGGTTTAGGTTTGGTAAATTTGTATAAATTCTAACTAAAGTTATGCTTTTAGAAACATTTCATTTAATCGAACTTGGAGGTCCGACTGTGACCAAAGCACACATGGATGTCTGCACACATATAGCCTTGTATTTAAAGGAGCTCTGTTAATGTAACCTGAGCCTGTGCTGGGTGTTATTACAGGCATCACTCCCATGCTGCAGCTCGTCACAGCAATAATGAAAGATCCTGATGACAAAACGGTGTGTCACCTGCTGTTTGCCAACCAGGTGAGTTTTATGAACCACAATCTAATGTTTGCAATCAGGAGGATATTTACTATGTGATAACATTTGACCTGGACTGGAGTGTAAATTTGTGTTCACGCAGTAGTTTAAAAATATCGTCTCTTCCCGTGTTCAGACTGAGAAAGACATCCTTCTGCGACCGGAGCTGGAAGATATTCAGGTCAGCCACCCGGACCGGTTCAAGCTGTGGTTCACCGTCGACAGAGCACCTGAAAGTGAGTCCTCCAACAGTAACCACCTTCACATGTGAACTTGAACTATTTCAGACAGGAACTATTTCCAGTTTTTGTACACATCTTCTCATTACCCCGGTTTATTAGCTGCAGTAATCGCCCACTAGCACAGTCCATGATATTACATGGATGTTTGTATTTGTATTGGCAGGTTGAAGACAGACTGTTTACATTCTTTCTTACACCTGTCAGGTAATCTTAGAAAGTTAATTGCATATGAAAATGACTATTATGTCTTGTAATGTGAGAGCATCTATGAAGTATTAGTACTCTTGCACGTTCTCAAAATGTGACGCAGCAGGCTAAAGTCAAATTTTAAACTTTTTATGTATCCTACATTTCAAAACTTCTACATTAATGTGCAAAAACAGATTGAATTTATCTGTGTTCTTTGAATTGTTGCGGTTTAGTTTTTAACTTCTGATATAAAAACTCAATCGATCAGAGTTCATACACAGTTATCACCGCAGGCTAAATACGGAAAAAGGTCACCAGCATCACTGAGGGCAAATTTCAATGGGTGAGTGGCCACAACGAGGCCGAGAGGTTTGCTGGTTCATTTGTGGTTATGCATGAGAAATTGTTCAATGTTCTTTGGTCGCAGTGAAGGATCACGTATTTGTTGTCACCAGGAAGTTGAATATCATTGCTGGATAAGAATCATTTTTAGTTAACAACAACAAAAAAATGTCCAGTACGTGGTTTTAATGTGAGAAATGATCAAGCTAGTAGTTTTGTTCAGCAGAGTCAAACATCAGACCTGAAAACAAGCAAGCAAGCATGCTACCTGTGAATGTGTTAACCACTAATCTATAGATTGAAACATGATTATACAAATATTGATTCGTTTTATAATCAGTGATGTTATTAATTGAATTTTCTGGGTTAAGGAAAATCTCAGGCTTACAGGAAGGTTTTTAAAATCTTGGATAATTTTTGCTGATTTTGCACCAAAAAGATTACATTTTTAATATCCTGGTAAAATATAGGTTCATTTTTTGATAATGTTCAAAATACACGCTTAGCAGATACATGCTCAGTGCATCATGGGAAACTCCCCAGCAGCTTAAGGCTACAGCAGCGTAACTAAGGGAAGGTTAAGGGTCACCTGATCCAGCTGTAACTATAAGCTTGATCGAAGTTTTAAGACTAATCTTAAAAGTAGAGTGTGTGAACTTTTAGAAACTTTAAGAGTTTTAGAAACTGTAAGCCTGCAGTCTGAGAGCAGCTCTGTTAGGATTAATAAGGTTCTATCAGGCTTCAGGACCTTGTATGTGAGGAGAAGGATTTTAAATCTTAAATTAAACAGGGAGCTGTCCTTCTACTCCCAGCTAGTACTCACTGCATCCAGCTGTTCATCTTTTAAAAAAAAAAAACCCTGATTATAATGAATTACAATAGTCCAGCCTTTTTTCTTTTTTTTTTTCCCCCCCTTAATTACTCTGAGACGATGTTTTTAATTGTAGTAATATTGCACAAATGAATTAAGGCAGTCCCTTATATATTTTTAATGTGCATGCTGAAGGACCTAACCTGATCAAAAATGACTTAAACTCCTCATGGTGTTACTGGAGGCCAGCGTAATGCCATCTAAGGCTACGTTCACACTGCAGGCGAAAGCGCATCAAATCCGATTTTTTTTTGGACCCTATGCGACCCATATCCGATCATGGTCTGACAGTGTGAACGGCACAAATCCGATCTGGGTCACTTTTGTATGTGGTACTGAATCCGATACATATCTGATGTTTTAGAAAGCGACTGCTGTGTGAACGGTCATGTCGCATTAAATCAGTCTTTTACGTCACTGACACAAGACAGACGCCAATTATCAGCTCCGGAGAAGACATCGCGAACGCTTCCTGGCCGTCCAGTATAGATGTCAGTGAAACTGTTGGGAAGACAACGTTGGAGAAACGTGAACATTTTATTTGTACTGTATAATCTGCAACTATCCTTTGAAGCACCGCTCCTCTAAAACAGCAATAAGCATAATTATTAGGTTATTTACATTATTATGTAAATAACAAAATAACTTAAAGCAAAAATTGGGAACGGTAAAGTCCGAAGTCTTTATATTAAGCAGAGTGCATTGTGTGTAACGTCTTCTTTTGCGCATGCGGGCCGCTTTGAGCGTTCACACTAGAGCGCGTTTGCTGTCACATTTTATTTGTAGTGTGAACAAGCAGACAAAATCGGATTTGATCAAAAAATCGGAATTGAGCATTAAGACCTGCAGTGTGAACGTAGCCTAAGGTAAATATCTGCTTAGACACTGGTTATGTTTGACTTTTAAGAACCAAGCACAGTAACCACAGTTGTTACTGTATCTGAATGTATGCCTGAGTGGTTGCTTGTACAGGCTGTAATGATATGACAGATAAAGTTGCTCTTATAGATGGTCACCAGTAGGTGTCACTGCTGAACACTGAAAATGCCCCACTTTGCACCCTTTAATTCTGAGCAGCATTTTAACCTCAGGCCTTTCTGTCTTTCAGACTGGGAGTACAGCAAAGGCTTCATCAGTGAAGACATGGTGAGGGAACACCTGCCGCCTCCCAGCAACGAGACCCTCATCCTGATGTGCGGACCTCCACCGATGATCCAGTTTGCCTGCAACCCTAACCTGGATAAAGTCGGCCATGCCGACAGCCGCAGGTTCACGTTTTAGACATCGTCCATCCAGGAGTCAACATTTGGATATTTAAGGGTATCCAGTTGTATCTTTTTTTTTCCCCCCCTTACCCTAAAAGCATTAAAGCTGTCATATCTACAGTGGGTATTGCACTATATTTAAATATGACATGATATTTATCATGCAAGAGAATCACAGCTTGGACCAATTCTTGTATGTTTGGTAGGAAGTTGTGAATGTGTAGGGGGAAATGGGATGTGAAATAAGGATTTTATGATAGGATATGAAGTTTCCGGATGTTTGGCTTGAAAATGACTTCACTTTGGTTTTACTAGAAGACTCGAAGGTTTACTGGCTGTTTTTTCTGAGTGCCTTAAACACCTGCAAAGATTTTATTGAATGCACGCCACAAGAATTGTGATCACTCACTTCAATACAGAGTAATAGATTATTCCGTTATGGGTGTTGGGAACGTGTTACAAGTCTATACCTGTTGCTTATCTGTTGTCACGCAAGACGTGTCAGTATTTGCTCCGTTGTGATTTGTCAAACGCAGCGTGGTTACTGATTTGTTTTCTGAAAGTGTGGAAAAAGTGGCTGCTTGTGTTTATGGATCATAAAGCAACAATGCTGTTGAACTATTGGTGTTTTGATCATAGTTTCTGAATCATGTTGGTCACAAGTGGATTTTAGCTTCTACCATGATTAAGTGAAGACACTTTCTGCAGGGAAAAAGAAATGCATTTATTAACCAAACATTTTAAAAACAGAATAAAACCACAAATGGTATGTGTGAGCAGAGATTTGTCCATTTTCTTTTAAGGAAAGATTGACTGCAGTCTGCATTGAGGCAGGGATGGGATGTTAATTGAGTTGAATATCCAGCCTTCCTGCAGGCTGCATTAAACTGTATCTGAACCAGAAGAGCTGGACACTTCAGGGAAACACACTCGTGTGTGTGTGTGTACGGTTAATGTGACACTCCAGTCAGTCAGGCGCTGATTAGCTTAGACTGTAAACAAGAGGAAGCAGCTGGCTCCCCAACTCACATGATCTTTATTTAAACTGTGCAAAAACAAAAATAAGCAGTAATTTTTTATTTTTTTTAAAAGAATGTCCTTCTTTACTAAGCTAGTAGCCATGGGCATACACTGGCTAAAACATATTGGTCTCCAGGAAGTAGTCTTTGATGCTTACTCACTTTATCTAAAGTCATCTTTGGCTTTCTAAATTTCTCCCATTTGACAGTAACATCTGATCTCTCAGTCATTAATGTTTTTAGGTGTGCTTCTTCCCCTTTTGGTTTAAATATTAGCTTCCGCTGGGAAAATATATATTAAGACTGAGAAGACCATTTGATATTAATGGGTTTTGTTTGTTTTTGTTTTTTAAAAGACCATCCCTACTAGTTTAGTGGTGAACAGTGATTTCCTTGAGCCAGGTGTGCATGTTCCCCCATTCCCAGTCTATATATCACAGGTTGTAGCATAACAGTGCCCTCACGCTTCTCACTGATAGTGTAAGCACATAGCTTAACATCCATAGATACTAGTAGCTTTATCTGTTCTGAGGTGGTGGTGCTCACAGTAAAATGTTAACCCCAAAAAATAGCCACAGCACTTCGTCCAGCATTGGTGCCCCAGAGAGCCTGGATACAAATCAGGATTTGAAGAAAGTAATTTTTCAAAAAGCCTTCAGCTTGCACAACGCTCAACTGGGTCAAAATGCAATTCTGTGAGCACCACACACAGAAATGCTGCTCGCCCTGCCTCACTCGATTTCTGTGAGGCATCAATTTTAACATGTGTTCAAATAAAATCATAACCTTGAATGTAAGCACTTCTCACAAACAGAATCAGTGAACACAACTGAAGACAAGCCCTGTCAAATACGGGCTGAAACACAAAGTTTAAAATCACCGAATACGGAAAAACAAAGGCATGAGTGACAAAATTCATAAAGAGGTATGTTAATTTGAGAACACTTTGCATTTTCAGTTCACATGTTACATTTTGGACAGCTTCAATAAATATAGATGTGTACATGTGAAAGATGGAAATATTGTTAGTCTGACATGTTCTCTTACAAAAGCTGATCAGCGGTGGAGAGAGATGGACCACGGGATGAAGTTGGCACAGTTCGTTCTTTTTCCATGAAGCTTGCGGAGCTCTGATATCAGATGTTTGAGTTATTGTGCATTTCTGAGGGATCATACTCTGGAGGGCACGCCGACACTTCCCGGAAAAACACGTCATCCTTCAGCATGCTCTGAAACACAGGAGCACAGAACAGCGTTCAGTGTAGTCGATGGACAGCGTGTTCTGTGTGATCACACCGGAGCAGGTCAGCTTCTCACCGTCAGATTGTTGATTCCCTCAGAAAAGGCTCCTATCTGTCTGACGGTTCCTTCAGAGTCCTCCATCTGTGAAAAGTGACAAAATCAACTCAAATTCACTTAAAAACAAAACTAATTTATTGTGTTACAAATAAGTGTAACTGGGAGAGTGTGTACCTGTTCCAGGTGCTCAAGGTTATCCTCGTAGATCTGGGCACTAGTCTGGAAGCTGCTGTTTTTTGGCATTTCCACATTCATGGGGCACACGTACTCCTCACCGTCGTCCTGACGTTTCTTCCGCAGAGTGCCAAAACCTCCAAACGACAAGCGCCTCGGCTGAAGGAGGATAAAGGACACAATTAGCAGATGGCCAGCTCGTAACTTGAGCGTGTGCTGTATTTACTACAAGCCTCATTCACCCACACATCACATTTAACATTCACACTCCAATAAATGCAACAGGGAGAACTCAGGGTTCAGCATCTTGCCCAAGTACACTTCAGGCTAGAGGAGCTGGGGATTGAACTGCCGACCTTCCAAGTAGCAGACAAGCTCATTCATGTCCTGAGAAACAGCTACTTTATTTAAAAGTATTATTAGTGTTGGGAAACTCTACTGGGCTTAACGCTTTGATATTTATGGGAACAGAGCTTATTTACTTTCTCATTTAGATGCTTCTCTTTTAAAAGGTTTGCCGACCGTATGCAGGAGATTAATATAAAAGAGACTCTGGGAAAATGAAAGTACTGCTTATTTAATTTATGATCATGCTCTTAATTGCAAGTTTCACATCTTATATGAACATAAAAAAGACAAAGCATGTTATGCTTTAGGGCGTGGCTACTCTGTGATTGACAAGAGGCTACTAAGTGTGGAATAGCTTCAGTTTCACCATCCATGCTTTAAATACAGCCTGCTGTCCAAAGAGGTGAAAAAAAAAAAAAAAAAAAACACAGAAGTTCAGATCTGTAAGAATTGAGAGGCTTTTTTTTTTTGCTAGGTTTACTTTTTTACTTTTGGTTTGCCAGTTTTGGTACCGCTGATCTGTTTAGAGTCTGCAATAATGATAAGTTCCTCTCTGTAGCAGGGAGGGTTCGTTGTGAAACAGCGTGCAGTTACCTTGACCTTGGCCGTTGCTGTGAGGACAGTGTAGTCTGGGTTTTCCAGACAGTCCTGTTTGAGCCGCTGCGCTTCGGAGCCAATGAGCAGGTGGAAATGGGTGGCCAGGTGGCGTCTCAGCAGGGTTTTGTTGGGAGGAATGTTGAGCAGAAGGGCGAGTGCTTCCACATTGAATCGAGGCTCCAACACCTTCAGAACAGGCAGATGAAACATCGCGGTGCAAGGTCAAAAAAATAAAAATGTATGTATGAATGACGCAGAGCAGCAGAGGGGACTTAATCATTATTATTTGTTAAAAGACAGAAGCTTAAAGTCAGAAATGTAGGCAGTTCACCGTGTGCTCTTTGCTAGTGAAGTAATAAACAGACAGCCTGACATGTAAATGATTGCAGTTGCTTTAAAGAAAGTTCACCTCAATTATGTCCCTGTCGTGAAGTCTTTCCCTTTGCTTTGAGTAGTCTTGTATAGGAATTATTTTCTGATGCAGTTATGCAAAGTATATCACAAGAAAGAATCAATTCTCCTGCAATGAAATGCACAAACTAATGAGACTGAAGGCATCTAAACATGTATGACGTCCCTCTCAGCTGAGCTGTAAGCATTTCCTTTTAGTTTGTCGGTTCTTAGATACTAGAAAGAAAATAGTTCCTACATGAAACTGCTCATATTTAGGTTTGTGGGTTCTTTTTCCCAGTAACCTTTTAATAACGGCTGCCAAGTTTCTTTGAATGCATTTTCTGCACACTGAGCACCAAAGCCGGCTCCATTTAGTGTGATTATATAAAAGAAATATGCAGCACCAGTGACTTGAGGAAAAATGATCTTAGGTGGAACAGCTTATTCAAACCTGATGAAGGCACTGCTTTTTCAGCTCTTTACAGTCTCCGTTACACATTTTGTGGCCTCTAATTTGCAGTTTCCACAGTTTATTCTGTCTCCTGTGTTTATTTTTGTGTATATATATAATGCTCACCATCAGCCCTCCGTGAACACCACTCCCCCTCAGGTTGGGGGCATATTCCGCCAGGTCCACAGAGCGGAGCCACTCCATCACTCTGTGGTTGGTCCACTGCGAGATCTCTGCTGGTGTGACGTTGCTCTGGACAACGAGGGAATAAAATTAATAATTAAATTTTAAAAATGACGGGTTTAAAGCAAAAGAGAAGGTTGGGTTGGGACTTCTGCGTGATACCTCATTAGAGGGACGGCGTCTGAGACAGTTGGGGTCGTAAGAGTTGAGGCGGAGGACCTGGATGGCCCTCTTGATGCTGAGGTGATGGAGAACACTGCCAACCTTCAGAGACAGCAGGTCCTCCTGAGATAACAACAAAGAGTTACCACCTACACACGTCACCTGTCGAATGACTTATTCACACAAAAATCAGACAGAATATGAAAGAACAGCTATTTTTGAACTTTTTAATAAGAGTAAATCTAAAAGCTCTGACGGAGCTCACCACTGTCATGTAGTGCAGCGTGCGTCCATCAATTCGAGCCTCATCAAAGTGACTTTTGTACTGCGGGAGACCGATGTCATCCAGCCATCCTGAAAACAAACAGCCTGTTTGAATCAAAGCTAATGGAGATGATACGTGCAGGCCGTGAGACGACGGCACTCACTCGTCACCCAGTTGTGGTCTAGTTTGCCCTTCAGATCTTCTTCTTCTGATCCGACAGCCTGCAGGGCCAGCTGCAGCTTCTTCCTGTGCAGAGGGTGCTTCACGCCCAGCTCCTGAAACATAGTGTGACGTTTATTCTGCCTGTTTTAGTAGAAACTTAGCAAATCATGTAATTCACATGAAGTGGCATAATTACAGACTTGTTTCTTCATTTATTCTTTAAAAAAAATATATATATATATAGATTTATAAGCACTAAAAGTATAAAGATAAAAAAAGAAGATATGAAGATGTATACATAGACAACATGTTTCTACTGCCGTCACCGTTACCTTCTCTAAGTCATGCTGTGATGCTTGCAGTAACGTTTGTCCTGATTTGATCCAGCTCTGACCCTGCGCGACATAAAACCCGAGGCCCTGCTCATGAAGCCACGCACAAACTTCCTCTTTGCTCCATCGTGAGAAAGGAAGATCAACAGCACTGAGAGGAGAGAGGACGAACATCAGTAAACAGCATTCTTAAAACCCTCAAATGGGAAAAACACTTTGTAGTTTTGCCCTTATATGCAGCAGTTAATAATTAATACAATAACGTTTTACTTATTTTATAATTAAGATGTTCTAAAACTGTTTTTGAACGCCTACATTTGTTTGGTGTCGCGTGACCAGCCGAGTCTGGGGCCGGCTGTAGCTCTGACTCCACCCCTTCTGAACTCCATCTCGGCTGCATCGTCAAGGTTGAAGGAGGTAGAGTGGCTCCTCTTTAACCTGCATCGCAATTACGTTAGAAATGATCAAAGATACATTTCCTCCAGCTCAAACACCGACGACGCGTCGCTGAGTCTTACCTGCCAAAGAATCTCTTGAACCCTTTGGACTTCTTTTTGGTTTCGGGCGAGGACGTTGGAGGCGATTTATCGTGGGATTTCCGTTGAGGAGCACCGGCCAAGTCGAGGTGCTCTGTGCCTTTGTGCGCCGTCTCAGCTGTGAAAGTCAGTTACACATGTGAGACCATACAAGCTGGAGCAAGCATGGATGACCCACCACCATGAGCACAGAGATTCCAGAGATCTCTGGATTCAAACAGGATGAAAACAACACAAACTGGAGAAGCATCACACATGCAAACATCTACTCATTTATAAAGTAGTAATGCAAAAGAAATGTAACCTGGAAAAACACTAAAAACGGCATAATTGCAGATGGTTTAATGTCGTGGATAAAAGACAACTGGATGTTTTTGTGACAACTTTGATAGAAACACGTCAGAGTAAGACGTAAGAATAGCTTTTAATTAGTGGTTTCCAACTTTTCTTGCAACTCAGTCTGGTTTTATCTCTTCAGATCTTTGAGATATAAATATTGAAACAGTGAAAGAGAAAACAATTATATTTATAAACTCATAAACATAAGATGCCATGAACAACAGCAACAAAAAAGTTGGGAAACACTCATTTTTTAGGAGAGTGTTTCTATGAAAGACCAGCATGACAAGGATTCATGTAAGATAAATGTTTACATTGTCGTGTCAGTGCTGGCTTCAGTGCATCCAGCCGTCTCACCCACAGCTGCCATGCTGCAGGCCAAAAAGCCACTCTGCTTCACTGTACCTAACACAGGTGCACTGGCACTCCGGGTGCGATCTTCACAATTTACAGAGCCATGAAGGAAACATGAACATAAGTAATAAAATAAAAACACACACACATAAACAAATACAGAGAAAAAAAAAAAAAAAATCAAATGCCTTCTACAAGATGGCAAAGCTCACCGAGGTTCGGGGCGCTGCCCGCCTGCTTGCCTCCACGTAGTTTGAAGAAGCCCCGGCCAAATGAAGCGCGGGCTTTCTTGGTACCAAAATTCCCCTCGCTTGTGGCGTTTCCTTTAGTTGGAGAAGAAGAACTACGTCCTGTTTTATTTAGGCCCTATGAGGAGGAAAAAAAACATGTAGAGACAGAAGAATTAAAGTACAAATCACAGGAAAAAAGCACCACTAGGTGTCAGAGGAGGACAAGCTTACACAGAGGACCCTGTGACTGGTCCTAATCATTCATAACAAGAAGGATCTACTCTACTAATTAGTACAAAATGTTTAAAAAAAAATTAAATAGTAATGAGTATTTTTGATATAACAATAGAATATATCATTATAGAAATAATAAGTATAACAGTATAATCAGCCAGAGCACATCAGAGATAGCCTCGTCTTACTTGATCAGTGCTGCTGGTTCCAGCTGAGCTGCTTGGTTCTGGGATGTCTAAGGTACTGAAATCACAACAATGAGAATTCAGGCCTCAAGCACAGGCTAAAAAAAATGGTTTAATAATCTAGAAATGTTCTTAACATCAAGTAGAAGTAATATTACATAATTAAAATTAAAGTGTTAAAAAAATCAACCAAAAGAAAGGAAAAAATGAAATTTGTGCAGTACAATGCATTAAATTACTATTCTGCTAACCAGCAATTAGCAGCAATTGTTTCACAGAGTCATTTAAATGCGATGTACCTAAAAATTGTTCTGCTTAAAGCCTTTGCTCACTCAAGGTACACCCACACAGGCGTTTTCACATCGGTCCCTTGATTAAACCTTTTATGTCGGCACAAATCTTCGACTCTACTCAGTCCTGTTGTTAATGCTGTGCGGTACAAATTTCACCTTTATTCTTGTTACTGGTAGGGAAACCTGTGTAGCCTCAGATTCCCAACACAGCCATAATAACCTTTACTAACCTCAAAAGTCTAATCACACCGAGGTCTAACGCAGGGATGAAAGAAATTAACTCAAACGACTGAATAATTTCAGCGACAACAGCAAACACTTAACTTTTACACTTTGACGCTGCGTCCCTAAAAGCAAACAGCATCGCCAACACACCACCTTTAGACAATCTAAATTTATTCAAGCTGATGTTTCGCTGATTAGGGAAAGGTTAAAGTTCCCAGACATCACCTAGAAGTAGACTGATATTTGTGCACAAAATGCAAATTACTTCATTTGACCCGTGAAACTAAATAAAGCAGAAAAAGAACGATGTCTTTTAATTACAGCAATCAGATGTGGAAGCTTGCGTTTTACCTTCCGGCTGCCTGAAGCTGTCGCTCTCTGTCCAGTTCGTTCATTTCAGAGAGCACCGCTATGCATGGAACAGACTGAGACAACAGATAAAAGCATAATGAAGCAAAAACACTTTCCTAAAGCAGAGCATGCACCGACATCAACAAACAGAACAGCAAGAACCAAAGCTCTGAATTCCTGGCAGAAACAATTTCAGAGTGGGATGCCAAAACTGAGTTTTTATAAAGGAAGTCCACAGTCTGGGGTTCATCCTGTGTCAGAACTGTTTTGATAGAGGTTGTGTTTACCTCGCCCAAGCTCCTTCCTGCCTCCCCCTCCAACTCCACAGTGACCTGATCAACCTCCATGGCTGCAGAGACCGAGGAATCATCTGGGATATCGTGGTAGTCATCTTCATTCAGCTTCTCTGAGAGAGCAGTGAGGGCAGTCAGCAGGGACACCATAAAGCACAAACCCACCAACATCAGTCTTACCTTTTCAAAGTTCATTGGCAGTGTTAAAAGCATTCCAACATTGTGGATAAAAGTACAAGAAAACAGGGCTTTTGACAGTCAAACGGGCAGTTTTGGGGTGTTTTTTGCACTTGAGTTACACATACTTTGACAGTGAGAGAAAATGTATTTGTAACGGCAACACAAAGTCCTGCAGCTCTATGAAAATAATCATGGATAGAAACCGAAAGGAAGCTTTGTGAAGTACACCAGAGTTTTTTAGCAATTATTATTCAAAAGAGAAGATGCCTTTTTCTACCGTCAGCAGGTTTTGGGGGTCAAAAACTGTCTCTCTTAAAATGGAGAATTGGGTGTTTTACATGTTTATTTTGAACACTTTAAGAACCAAAAGGAGCTAAAAATATGTTTTAAATCCAGCTTTGACTCAGTGCAGAAGTAGTTTTAACAACAAAACTGTAAATATCAATGTGAGTACATTTGAAATTTACGAGGTTAGATTTTCTGACCTTTGACCAGCTCCTGCACCTTTTTGCACTTTTTAAGGGACTCCTCCAGCTCTTTAATCCTTCGTTCCTGGAGACAGACACACATTATGTCATTGCAATGATGACTGGAAGTGAGTTAAAGCTGCTGCTGAGCTGCTGACGCACTGCACACTACCTTCTCATCGTTCTCTGACGTCAGCGACTCTAAAACCCTCTTCATCTTCAACATTTCAGTATCTGGAGAAAGAAGAAGAAAAAAAGATGCTTTATACTTGTGAACATTTAAACATCAGCTCCTGCGGGCTCTGAAAGCAGCCAACAGAAACCAGAAATAATGAAGCCACTGGGGCACAGTGTACTGGTCAGAAGGGCTCTTGTTTCAGCTTGCAATGATCTCTTGATTTAGTTATCGCTACAGATTAACACAGGGTCTGTGTCTGTTTTTTCAAGCAACACCACACAATTAAATGTGCCCCCCCAAGCCACTTGATAACGTAATCCAAACCTAATGAACTCCTAAAAAATGTGCACAGGCTGATATGTTGTATAATTTCTTGCATTCTTCACCACCAGCAGCCGCACCAGCGTAGTGCGGCTGCTGACCCACAGACATAAAGAACAGCAAAACAGGCAGATCTAGCAGCTGAAGAGCAGGATTATTCCCTCGGGCGAGGTTGTGTCAGATCTGGTTTGGAGGGCAAATGTTGGGCTGGCCAGAGGCACCACTTAAAATTACAATATGTGAGACTTCTAGCCTGTGCCGGGCAAACAAACAATTTAAAACACCATTAATAACTTTTTAGGGTGAAACTCTGGCGTCTTCACCGTTTGTCCTACTGCTCTGAAGAGTTCAAGCTCTGTGTGTGAGCATCATTTACTCCACTTAAATGTCTCAACTTAAGAAAAGCCTGTTGCTCATCAAATCACCTTCGCCTCGAATCTTGTGCCAGCGAAGTCAGCAGCATGCACATTTACTCTGCAAGTTTCCCAATTGCACGTTAACCGAGTTCCTCATTTATTGTTCTAGTCTGCTTCATTTCTAACTTCTGATGGATTTGTTGTGCCTCTATGCTGAGATGGCTGAAGACAAAACAAAAGCCTTCCTGTCTTTAGATTTTACTGCACAGAACATGTTTACAGGCAGGCCAGCATGACAGAAGCACAACTTTCCTCCATCAGAGTGGATAAGATAAGGTCAATTGTGGGGGTGGAAGGAGTAAGATAGTGATGTGTTTGGTATGGATCGTACAGACAGACAGATAGGGAGTTAAAAAACTAAAATCAGGTTCAAATGACCTCAGACTGTCTGTGAAATGTAAGATACTTAAAAAAAAAAGAAGAAATGGAGAAATCCAGACAAAAGCTGTGTGATATTTGTCTGGTAAGGCTTCTGAAGGTGGATATAGTGTTGCTGGAATGGAAAATGTCTATTTTTCTAATCCTCAAGCCAATTTTGGAACTGAAGTGCATGAAATAGAACATGACAGTTATTAAAAACAGCTCCCACCTCTTTCTGCCCCCTCAGCTCTGTTGGGGCTCTCCACCTTCAGTCTGCCCTCATCCTTCAACTTCTGCAGCTCCAACTCTCGCTCCTCCAGCTGCCTCTGCAGAAGCTGCAGCTCCTCCTATAATGAGGGTTGACAAAGCCATAATTTATCTGCAGCATTTAATACTAGGAAGCAGAGAAAAGCATCTAATGCATTAAACAATCTGGAAAGAAAGGTATGCTTAGGTGGAATGCTTAAGTTAAATTATTAGAGGCACAGCAACTTTAGGGTGACTCTTAAGCAACAAATTGTTTCAAAAAATGATGCCTGAGAGCTGCATGCAATTAAAATGGGATTTAGCTTGCTATAGATCATGAGTTATTAGGAGTGCATTCACTTTGATTAACAGGTGGGTGCCACTGGCTGTCTGCATAACATCGCTTCCAACAATACGAATCGCTGCTAGATTGGTTAGCAAGATTATTGTCTAACTAGTCTTTAGAAAATATAGCGTCTCTGCATTGGTCCTGTGCACACCCTACAGATAGCTTCACAGATCATCGTCTACATGCTGTATCCATTTCCCATCACCAGGGGGCAGTGTCACAAATACATAGTCCATGGCCTACTCTTGCTTGTGCTACTGTTGGTCTTGCCAGCCACAAAGAAAAGAAAAGCTATAACATACGAGGAGCTGAAGAAGAAGAATGTTAAACAAGTAAAGTTTTCTCTGCAGCCACTTTATTCTGTATGCTTTTTTTACCTTAGCGGGAGACTGTTTTAAGGTTGTCCCGTTTGTGGTGAACTGCGCTGTGACTTACCATATACAGCAGCGGTCCCCAACCCCCGGGCCTCGGACCAGTACCAGTCCGTGAGTCGTTTGGTACCGGGCCACGAGAGTTGAGGCTCAGGTGTGAAATGTATAGTTTTCAGGGTTTTTTATCGGTTTTCAGCGTTATTTTGTTATTGTTTTTATCGTTTACTCGGTTTTCCTGGGTCTTTTCACGTGTGTTATGAATAAACCTTCTTTTTTTTCCCCCGTACCGGTACTAGTTTTATTTTGTTGTATTTATCCGTGACAGCTTAAAGGCCGGTCCATGAAAATATTGTCGGGCATAAACCGGTCCATGGCACAAAAAAGGTTGGGGACTGCTGATATACAGCATCATCCACATGAAGCTACATACTACTGGGTTATTTGAGGACTGCACAAAGCGTGTGTAGATAGTTTGCAAATCTCGTTGCACAGGCAAATAACTCTGCAGAGACAACCACTGCACCAGAAATTTGCATTTAGCTGATTACCTTAAACCTAATGTTCTCATCCAAGTGGGCTCCCATCTGGCTTCCAAAAACAAGGTCAGTCAGGTTGCTGACCTTGGTCTTCAAAAACCGTAGCTTACTGACCCGTTGGGTGAGGTCAGAGCGGCAAGTCCACCCTTTATCTACAGTCTATGTATAGACTAGACTAAAGTACTAATGAAGCCCCTTGAAAATACGTGTACACATTAATGTCATATGACTTGAGACGGTCTTGTTTTTCAACTATTGCCTCTATCAGATGAATATTTACATAAGTTCAATGATTTGGAAAACGACAACTAAATACCTGCAAAATACATGAAACTCTGACGTTTCTCCATAGAAACATGTCCAAATTCACATGCTCGTGTAAACGAAATGTTATATGTAGAATAAGTGGAGAGCTGCGTTACCAAAACACTGCAAACACACTGTGGCACAAGTGATGTGATTCAGCGCAAACTCAAGCTAATCAACAAATTGCATAACAGTCAGCATGCAGACTAGTATCTCACACAAAAACTACTAATTAAAAACTCAATTACTTTAATATAGAAAATTTACAAGATGTGCAGATTTATAAATGGAGAAATACCACCCTCCTACTCAAAAGAGAAAAAAAAAAAAAAAAAAACACTTGCTGATTAGCAATGCTTCGGTCAACATTATTTTGCTCTACAGGTGTAGAGAACAAAAAGTTAATACAGGATTTTAGTACTGGTGGGAGCACTTACAGCAAGTGTGGTGAAAGTCAGGAAATCAGTGCGCAGCAGTGAAGGAGGAGAGCAGGCTTAGAGGATCTTAAGGGCCAGAAAGGAGGAAAAAAAAAGAAAAAGAAAAAAAGGGGGGGGCTGGAGATTAAACCTTCACCTCAAGTCCAGTGAACCGACCAGTGTTCCACTTTGGACGCTTGACAGATTAACATGTTGCAGTAAGATGTTAACATAACAGAAGAAATAAAAAGCGGAAGCCAAATAGAAGAGGGGTGGAGAGGAAGAATAAACAGAGAAAAATGTCACGGGGAAAATCAGAAGGATTTAAACATGTAATGATGCATTTCAAAAGATTAAAACATATTCAGATCTCCGGTTATGGTCAATTACAAAGCCGTTTGCTGAATGGATGTGAACTACAGACACTCACTTTGGTAGCTTTGAGTTTCTTCTCACACTGCACTCTTTGATTCTCTATATCAGTAACCCTGAACCGCAGGTCCGTCACTTCCTGGTACAAGCCCTGGGGAGGAAAACAGAACTCCCATTAACCGCTAAACTCTGATACAAACGTGAACTGGAGAGCTTCGTGGAGACTGTGCGTGGGAGAGATGTCTGTTTTTTTTTTTTTCTCCCCTTCTTCAGCAGAAGGAACATTCTTGCCAAAGGCATCAACATTATTTTCAGACTGATGTCTCTCAGGAGGGAATATGAGGAGCTCAGTCTACACATGGAGACAAATCCTAGACTTAAGGGAAGGGTCACGGTTAATTAATGTGAAACTCCTTTTATCCCAATCAGCAACAGTGTAGGAGGCCTGGGAAACTGACTTTAAATGCAATGGGTATTTACTTTTTTTGTGATTGTAAACCCTTCATTCTTCAAGGAGCACTGTTTTTGGTACACAGAAAATATTTGATTACTTCTTGTTTATATCATCTTCATTTGTATTGAGAACAGGGTTTGGGATTTCAGAGAAAATGTGACTTTAAAACCGTCTCACTCAGCTAATATCATGAAAAGTATAACAGCGCAAAGCCTGTTCGGACCAAGTAGAACCAAGTTTATTTTGTTGTACCCACAATTTACAGATGCCCCCTAAACAAGATTTGGTACTTGTCTGTGACGGTTAAACTTAAGGAATCCATTAATGTCATGAACTTCCTTTGAAAGACCTGAAACTGACAAACCGAAACACGCTGCTGCACTTCCTCAAGTCTCCACCAATGCACCTCCCAAATTTAAAGTGGATGCGATGAACAGCAGGGTGAGAGAGAAGAACATACAAACATAGTGATTTCTGTATTTGTGTCACAACTTCAAACAGTAAGATATTCTACATTTTGTGTGGCTATTGTTTTAGCATTTTCATCATGTTGATGTACAAGAAGGTTATTGGTTTTGGTAGCATTTGCGCGCATACGTGTCATCATTCTGTTTGTAAACATGTTAGCTTGAAGTTTGAATGAATTGAAGGTCTTCTTCTCAAACTGCACACTAATACCCATTATACATTACCTGCTGCTGCATAATGTTAGTGTAGTCAAAGCAAACATCTGTCATGCTACCCTTGTCTGATTTTTACTGTACTACAAACTTCTTAAAGTAGGCTCAAATGAATATATACAAAATACAATACCATTGCCTTAAAAGCAGATACTGCCCAGACAGTGAATTTTCTTGGGGGAGGTTTGCACACTCTCAGCACTTGTTTGGAGTATGTGTTGCTGTACTGTTCTCTGTTATTCTTGGCATATAGCGTCTGAAAGAATTAGCTGCTATTGGTTGCAGTTTACACTGTAACAAAAGGAGTGCACAGAAAATTAACTGGACTCATTTTGATTCTGGATATTTATAAGGAAAATAGGCCCAGCAAATACTGACTAATAGTGTTACAGAATATATCAATATAAATCTAAATTTTTACTAATCATTTACACTCGCCTGGTGTTACGGAGCCCAAAGAAAAAGGAGTTCCCCTTTAGATACGTTTTAATCAAATCATCATAATGCTTGACACAAACTTTTCTCGTTAGAAAGAATAGGTTTGTTTGGTTTGATAATATGAAGTGAGATTTTGAATGTGTCAAAAAGCTGCTCAAGGTAACATTATAAGGTCATGAAAACTAGGACAGACAAGACGGCCAATCAGGGTTTTCATTTAAAGCTAAACGGCACCAAAATGGGGGAAAATTTATATCCTTTTACTGCGTGGAAAGTACACATAATATATCCCAGCTTCCGAGCACAGTGTATGGAAAGCTTTTTAGCCTGTGAGAGTGGAGAAAGGGGGTATGGGTGGGTGGGGGTTATTTTGGCAGGAAACAGCTGCTGGAGCACAAGGACTGTTTAAAGATCTTCTGTAACCCTTAAAGAAGTTCACGTTGCACCACATGACAGAGTGAGTCCAGCCGAGTGAGGCCGACCTTTGTGACTTTAAAACAATAAGTCGGTGGCTGCCAGGATTCAGAGTCGCGCGGCATATTAGACTAGGTGCAGGTGCATCTGAGAATTAGAATGCGTGCTTCGTTTTTACAGCCTACATTTCGAGGAAGGTGCTCTACCTCATTGCCTCTGTGATCTCTCTCCACAGTAGATAGCTTCAGCTTCAGGCTGGACACCTCGGTCATAAGCTCCAGCTTCTGGGTCTCCAGTGCTGTCCGGTTCAAAAGCTCCTGTGGAGCAACATTCACATGCAGTAAAGGCTGCACTAACAGATTACCAGGAAAGAAGAAAGTTTCAAAATGGGTGGTCTCGGCTATCTCAAACCACCGTTAACTGGCTTTCAATGCAAGTATAGAAAGAGCCCTTACCTGCTGAAGAAGCTGCTCAGTAGCATTGAGTTTCTCGCGATGTTGCTCAAGACAGCTGTCTAGATCTCGAATCTTTTCACCTTGCACCTCCACCTGGTCTGTTAAAACGCTTACCTAGACAATAGTGAAACATGTTTTATGACCTTTAAAGCACAGAGACATTAGTTTGACATTTTGGGGGAATATGCTTATGTACTTTCTTGCAGAGAGTCAGTGTGGTGGTCAACACTATTCTCATGTGTCTCTGTGTGGAAAATATGTAACTACATCCAGCAGGCAGAGAGTTTCGCTCAACACCGAGGCTGGAAATTGGGGGAGGAACAGCTGGCTCTGTCTAAAAGGTAACCAAATCTCACTACTAACTGATAAATCACACAAAAAAACAAAAGAAAACTATTTGTTTAATGAACTTGGCAACTTCTTTGACTCATAACTATCTGTCTGGCCAAGAAAAAGCTCTGAAATGTAATCTGCTCTAATATCAAATATTATCCATGGATGGATTTCAAGTGAGTCACAATCATGAGCACTTGATTAAGGCGTTTTCAATTTAACACTTTCTGCCAAAGTAGCCTGTTGAACTTTCATGTCACATAGTCGATCTTGATTTTGTTCTATGAACATCCCTCAAAGACACCGTGTCATTTTATTTGAGACCTCCTCTAGCATTAATGTAGTTGCCACAAAGTGTATTTTATGTAAACAGTCTCAAATGCCTGCACAGATTTGCCAAACAGTTAAAATAAAGGGTACAACTATTGGAGGAAAAAATAGACATATTTGGGCCTGTACTAACAGAACCGAGCTTATGAATTCATAAAAGAAGCAATTTTTAGTGCACATGCGGCGACACTGTGGCTTAAAATAAGAATGGAGAAATAATAATTTGTTCCCTTCCACCAGATTTCTTCCAAATCTATTGTTTAATTTTGGCAACATGCTGCAAGCTTACAAAAAGAACTGAAAGCACGTCTTTGATCCCACTAATAACACAAGTGCTAATAACCACAATAACACTTAATTGCACATTCAAGACAAATTGCTCGGCTGTTTTGCAGCCGTGACAGAGAGCTTTGCTCACGCACCTGAAGAATGAGACACTCTTTATCACTCTCAAGTCGTGACAGACGCTCTTGGGCGACTGCTTCGGAGCTGTGGACGCTGGTCTGAAATAAGAGATGATACAAGGAGATCTGTATTGTTTGAGCAAACAGCTGCATTTGCAATGCAAGATAAATAAGGCTTTAAGTTAATGTTTCTTGAAATATAAGAGCTCATAAAATCGGGAGATGGTATATAAATTATGTTGAAATGTAGATCTGCCTGGGAGAAGCAAACTAAAATACACAGCTCTGAGCTACATGGATATCCTAATGGATAAACTACACACTGTTTTCTTGTATAAACATAACTCACAGTCACATGGTTTTCCCTTGAAGGAATGAATTGATATGTGTTTAAAGACTTTCAGAAAAATGTGACGGTCATCAGTGTTCTCACATGAAAGTGATTTCAGAATTGAATGAAAAGCAAACTTTTTCTCAAATATCACAAATGGAAAGACGAGGGAGCGAAGGAAGAAAAACATGAGCCTCACACCAAGTCAGCATGAGTTTTTATGATGGAAACTATTTGCAGGGAGGCTCCTATAGAAACTCCATCATTCACACACCCTGTCAAAACATTACTTCTAGTATAAACAAAGTCACAGTAAAGGCAAAGGAGCACAATCAAGAGATGAAAAGCATAGAGGATAATTCATCCCAGGCTAAATCTGCGCTGTGCAAAGATACGAACCATGCACAAAGTGACGGGTTTTTCTCATTTCTGCACACAAAATAAATAAATAAATAAAAAATATCAAACAACGGCCTTTAGGTTTGCAGCAACTCTCTCTCTGCTCAGGAAAGCAAGAAAAGAAGAGCAGATTTTCATTTCCTCATACTTATCCACATGTAATCCTCAGGTGAATCAACTGTATTTGATGCAAAACTAGGAGCAAATGGATCCAACAAGAAAGCAATAAACTCAAAATGACCTCAACAGGTTAAGATGCAATTGAGACAGATGATGAAAAAGTCTCTTCAAGGGGCATATATAACCTTTATTGCTCCCAAATGTAACTGCAAGGCGTGACCAACGATGTATGCCACCTCTCTAAAAGGCTGGGTTTAAATTGAGCTCATTTCCACATCAAAGTAGACTCCTTCTTGATCACTTTCAGCACGGATGCAGTCTTTTAAAACTCCTAATCTGAGCACTTGCATATCCAGTGACGCAAGCTGGAACTTCAGAGATCAGGACAAAGTCACAGGAAGACAAACCTGGCTAGTAGGGCTTGTAGCGAACAAGAGATTGTAGTGGCCAAAAAAAGGGAGTGACCTCCCTTAGACTTACAGCAGAACTCTATATGTTAAAAAAATAAAATAAAATTATAAAGCATGCCTTTGACCTGAGTCACGCCCTCTGATCTTTGACAGAGGCAGCGAACCAACTATGTGTTAGTCTATGTATGGAACCAAAGATACGGCTTCCATCACCTCAATCTATGACATAACTTCATAAACCTCATGGAGCAACAAGGGGTCCACTTAGTGATCTAAAAACAGCAATCACACTGACGGGGGTCCAGAGGTGTGCAAGGAGACGTCTTCATTAGAAATTCACGACACTTTTCGATCACACTTCAACCTAAAAGACCAGACAAAGAAATCTAGAGAGAACCCTACACGGGGTCTTTTTACCATTCGTCCGTGCAGCCACTCCGCCAGACCCTCTGCAGTGGAATCAGGAATCTGACACCGCAGGTTGTCCCTCTCATCATTATCCATCAGCTCCAGTGCTGCCCGCAAATCCTCCAGCAAGTGAAGGACCCGAAGGCCACCGAGGAAAGGCGATGTGGGAGACTGGCAGTCAAACAGCCCGTTGGAGTAGTCCATGGCCTTGGAGCCTGGCGAAGTGTAGGGGGAGGATTTAGATACATAAAGGTTGTTATGAAATCTACATTTGTCTTTGATCTGCAGGAGTGGTGGAATCATGATGAATAGCTTGTGCACTCATACTTTCATACAGCTGCATATTGCAATTATTTTTTTTTTTCCCCCCAATCATTAAAAACTGCTATTGCCTTTGTTACTGCATTGATTCCTATAAACAGTCACCAACATATCAGTCTGTAAACACCAAATACATCAAACTAGATTACAGCATTTATATAGCTTGTTTTGGGGTTGATAATCTTTGTTACAGTATGTACAGTGCAAAATATTATTTAATATGAGTTATGGACTTTGTGTTTTGTTGCATTCACTAAATGGCAAGAACTCCAGGTCAGCGGTAAAAAGAATATAAAGAAGATTTAACTTGTGGTGCATAAACAAACTAAAGCTCCTTTTAACTGCGTTAAATTAATTGCTGCACAACTGTGCACATTTCTCATGTATCAGTTCTTTTTCTATGATGTAATAAGATTAAACAAAACGTCTATAATGAATTTTCACAAGAGCATATGTACAGAACGGGTATTCGATTATGCTAACGATTATTTTGTCATTAAGAATATGATTTGGAAAAAAAATTATTTATTAAAGTTCAAGAAAAAAAAAAATCCTTGTCTTTTCATTTATTCCATGAAATTGAATTATTTAAAAAAAAAAAAAAAAAAAAAGAAGTTTAGTGAGGTGACTGGCACGGAGTGAATTAGAGGCGTGAAGTGTGCTAAAAGGTCAAACATAGGAGCAGTTTTGGAAAACAATTATGTAAATTATTCATTTTTCATCTCAATTAACTTCTTATCTTGCCAAAATTTTAACAGAAATTAAAATTTGATTAACTGCACAGCCCCAACACAGAGACACCATTTTTAATGACAGCAGTGAGTGGGGAGACAAACAAACAAAAACAAGGTTACACTACTAGATTTAATAGTTGCTTGGACAGGGGCAACAAGATTTTTCAAGTACTGCAAGTGACCTCTGCGTTTAAAACAAACAAACAAAAAAAAGTTTACGTGCAAGTCCCATATCTGAGTAGGGTTATGGATGAGACTCACTGGCAAATACATAGGTAAAACTCTGTAGGTACATAGCTGTTTGACAGTTGCAGCTCTTCACATCCTTCATAGAACATTTTAATTGGGGTCTCCATCAAATTCTCAAAGACCAATATGTTCGTTTAAATAGCTCACATGGTTTTCCCTCTGAAGCCATTTTCCTCCTACTCAAGTAAACATTTCAGCAAATTAAAGCAGCATAACAACTTTTAGGTACTTTCTTGGATACTTTAATGCCGACGTGGCGAGAATACCACAATCATGCAAACATACTGAGCAAACAATATTTGTATGGTGTCCATCAGACAAAATATAAGATAACAAAGACAATTAAATCTCTCTGTATAAGTGGCAACAGCATTTTATTTGGAAGCAAATGCGGCAGCATCCCAACTGATTTCAAGTGCATGATGTTCCCACCAAGCATGGCTTCCCCCACAGTAGCAGGGCATGAGGGCTTGATGATGCCTGTGGTTTCTGCGGAAACAGTGGGGACGGGGTGATATCATGTGATCAGCCGTCTCGTTCCCATTGGAAAGGTCAGTGCTATAATTACACACATCAGTGGAAAAGTAGGGACTCAAAAACTGAAGCCTGGTCTGCTCATCTGCAGCGGCACAAATATACAGAGTGCAGCCAAAAGCTCGCAAGCAAGAGGTTTATATTCCAAACTCACAGAGCTTGAATAATCATTAGTTTCCATCACGGCAGGGACAATGGAAACTTACTTTAATTCTTCATGCAGTGGAGGCAGACCACTAAAAGCATGGTTTCAGCTGTATTTCAGACTCATGTATATTCAGAAGGATTACATTAAACTGCAGGTAAAAGTGGTAAAGTTATTGTCCGCTAGACTCTGTATTTGCAATTTAATGATTTCCAGATGTGAGTAGACCCTCATAGCTTACCATGCCCACTTGAAAAAGTGCTATTCCCAGGTCTTAGAGTCCAAATGTTCACTGTGGTTACCTGCTATGATCCCATCCATTTGCTCCAAGGCTGCTGCCAACATCTCGCTAGCGTCAGACATCATCTTGTGTTCAATTGTTCTGAAAGAGAAGACAAGCATAAGAAAAAAGGGAAACTCCATAAAGGATCTTGGCCGGAACTAAAAGGCATTAAAATATACTTCAAAATCAAATCACTGCCAAATATGGTGTCTGCAGCTATGCCTGCAGCAGTCTTTTTTATGTTATCAGTTCACAAACAGACTTTGATTGTTGTAAGACAGAAAAGATTGAAAAGTGGCCATCCCCCAAACTGCTGGAGTATTGCACATGAGGTAAAAGTATTGCCATTACTGCGTAAAAGCTCTTCAACTTTTCATCAAAGCAACTATTCAAACTGGATCTGGCTAAATAGATGTTTAACAGCACTCAACTACAACTTCTAAATACACCGTGTGATGAGGATGGTGTTTCATGCCCACATGAAACCACATATCACATCATCAACAGCCAGTAAGACAACAGCACCGACAGCTTCTCTTCACAGAATTCAGAAATTTAATGACACTAGTGCAGTGTTTATTTGGATAATGTTACAAATTTTCTGGAGCTACAGTTTACAAATGTTCCCTGAAAGCATCAGGGTTGGCCTTATGTCAGTGTTTGGAAAAACGCTCAGGTGTAAGCACACACTCATTGAATGTGTGTGCAATTGTGCTTGTTCAAAAAGTGATTGTGAGATGGGCAGACTTAACTCCAGCTCTTGAGAGCTACTCTTCCAAAAGAAATTTTAAATGAAGGACTGGTTTGTCACAGTAAACCAAAGACTGAACAGATTAAACATCTGAAGTCATCTTTGTTGGAAACAGTTTGTTTTTAAAAACGATGTAAATGATTAAAAATGATTACACTGGCAAACTTGTAACTTTGGTTTTAGAGTTAAAGTGAGAATCAGAATCAGGCTAACGAGGGTATGGATGAATGTCTAGCATTTGTTTGGCTACTTTGATGGCTAAAAATGAGGTTACAAAGAAAGTCCCTCCCCCCCAAAAAAAAAAAAAAAAAAAAAAAAAAAAAAAAAGGATGGCTAAATGTTGTTAATCGGTAAAAGATTTAGACTGCAGGCAGGCGAGTTCGACCCAATTCTCTCAAGTGCTCTTTTTATACAGACAATATGTTACTGACCCATTGCCAATTAACTTAATTAGCGCCAAAAGGTTCCTCCAGCTGTTTCTTTTTAGTACTACTTACTCTTCCAGCCTTTTGTTGTCCCTGCCCCAAGTTTTGTGTTTTAATATGTTGCTGCATTCAAATGATAATGAGAATTTTTTTTTTTTTTTTTTCCATGTAAGAGTAAAATGCCTCAGTTTAAACAACCAGTGTTTTAAAATGCTGTATTTGGATAAAATATGGATTTGTAGGCATTCCATACGTTTTTATATAATAGTCCACATTATGATATGTCGTGTTATTTGTTTGACATTGCATTAAAAACAATGTGGGCATACACTGTCCCTTTTCTTGTGCAACCATCACTCCTAATGTTACCCAGTAACAGTTTTTAAAATATAGCAGATGTAACACGCTGGACTAGCTGGACATGTTTTCAACCAAGAATGTCAGTATTCCCTAAAATGCCAGGTCTCAAAGTCTACTGTGGTGAAAACACTGGAACTTGGTGGGAGGGATGTTTTGATCCAAAACAGGACTGGAGAGCCACTTCCTAAGAGTAGGCAGACAAATTTGCAAACTGTTCATGCCACGTCTAAACAACTAAAATTAACATGTCCAGTAAAGAAAAGCAAGACAACAACAGTAAACTGCCATTTCTGGTGAATCAGGCAATTCCCTAAAGTGTCCTTTACATATATTTTTGATGCCACCCTTGTCCCTGTTGTAGTTACTGGTAAGGAAATTGCACTGTTGATGCACAATAGCCTGTTTTGAACCAGAAAGCCTGCCTGTATGCATGCATTTACATTTCCACTTGAAAAAGAAATAACCAAGTTATCACTAATCTTGTTACAGTAAAAGGTCTCATTCTTCCTTTTCAAATGACTGCTGCATCAAATTACCCTTGCAGTCGGCGACACAAAAAAAAAAAAAAACTGGCTGCCTCAGAGACAAAAAACAAAGTGATTTCCAGGACTTATTATCCAGAAGCCCTTATTTCCGGCGAGTGGGCAGTCACGAGTGCTCATGGCCAGGCTCCTCTCTAAAATAATGGCACTATTCTCCCAGGGGTCTCAGGCCTTGTAGCTCCGGCATGCTCGGCATTTCAAACTTCCATAACAAAGTTGGACAATATACCCATGACCAGTGGATTCAAACACTTATCACATGTCTCTCTTTTACTTGCACTGGCCACTTATCGCTTCAAACAAAATCTGATTTAGAGGAACTGAAATAGTAAACAATATGGCACAGAGAGCCCAGCTGTCCGACATAAAAACAGTAACCCCACTTGTTCAGACATCACATAGTAAAAAAGGGAGAGGGGGGGGGCAGGGACTAGTGGCTTTGCCTCATTTCCTCCCTCTGTGGGGTCACAGTGTCATACCCAGTAGGTTAAGAAATTGGCATTAAGGGCTTAATTAAGACCAATGACCTCAATATGTGAGCTGGGTTTGCTACAGTCTGCTGTTAAAACAAGGAGCCTTAAGTGCTTTGGCGCCTGGTTTAACTGCAGAGAAGTGGGTGTAGGTTTGTTCCAAAATGTCATACAAAGTGCTGTATTTGTAGTACAACATCAACATATCATTACGCTTGAATCTAAACAGAACCCTGGTTATGCAGACACATGCATCTGAAGATATAACAACCTGCTTTCCATATAAACTGTAAAGTTTCCAAGTGGAATGAGGTTGGAGGCACACCACCGATGCACTTCTTACTACGACTGCTACTACTATGCTTTACTCTGTGATTTGATGGAAACAGGATGCTTTTTGAATAAACTCTGGAGGAAATATATAGCTCAAGAGTCATATTTGTTGCTGGAAACACTTTTTTGAAATTTAAAAACAAACAAATAAACATGTAAATAATGAAATCCTTCACAAGACACCCTAACTCATGCTCTGTTCAGCTGTCCTTAATGGTCCCATTTTTTTGTCCCTTGAGGAGATATGAAATAGAATGAGAATATTTGAATATAAAATAAATCAGTGTGTTTGCGTACTTGAAAGAGATTTCCATCTTTTTATGTTGTCATGTGATAAAAGCCACATCGAAACTGGAATGAGTTTCATGTGAAATCCCATTTAGTAACAATTCCCATGAAAGTCAAAATGCCAGGTCAATTTATCTCTGGAAAAGAGTCAAAACAGGAATTAAATGAGCACACGAAAATAAAAGTCAATTGTGTGCTGGCCATGCAGCAAATAGATGGCACTGAAGCCTTCCGTAAAAACTGGTTTGGTCATTCTTTAGACTCAAAGCCTTTAAAATGTCGAAGAAGGGTCCATATGAAATAATATTGTCTGATGCCTGAAGCGTAGGAGTGATGACTGCATACATTCCTAAGCAGGCCAGTTCTCCCACAAACTAAACACTAATACCAGGCAGTGACATTCCTGCTGACCTTTTTGACCCTCTTTCCCTCACACTAAATCCCCCCAAGGACTGTATTATGTCAAAGCCCAAGACATTTAAACTGACCCATGAAGGGAAAAGATAAAATGCCAACAAGAAACAACAAACAAAAGCTGGCGTGTCATATACATGGAGGCAACTCAAATGGATTCAGAGATTTTACCCCAAGCCAAAAAAAAAAAAAAAAGAAAAACGCAGCAAAGAACTGATCCTACAAACAAGTATTGTCTATCTGCTACAGCCAGAAATATCCTATTCCTCTGTGCCATGGAGCTCCATTGTTGACCACAGTAGTTTGTTTTGACATCACACATGATCCATCCTGTGCCCAAAGTCTATTCTTCCCTGATGAAAGTTGAAACACATGCAAACATTCAGTCCTGCTGAAGTAATTTTTCCTCAAAAAAAGATAGTGTCCAGCTGTTTAAGGAAATTGCTTAACCCTTACTTTTTTTCTTTTTTTTTCTTTTTTTTATTGTCTTAAGTAGGAAGGAAGAGGCTTGGTCCTGACTATCATAGATATCTTTTCAGACACACCAGGAAAACACTGATCAGAAGGAAAACACGTCCACATTACAGACTTTTGCAAAAAACTTAACCACAATTGGCCTCCAGTTTGTTTTAAAATATACCATCAAGACCACAAACATCTTTGTGGGACTGAGCATCATTGTTATCCCACATATTGAGATGATGTGATGATACTGAGACGATGCAGAGCCAGCTTCAAGTGGTTGTAGCTTTTCCTTAGGCCAACGTCTTTGCTCTGTACGCCCAGCTGGTTGTTGCATAATTTTTGATCGTCAGTGTCAGGAGAAACAACATCGGGAAACAAAAACAGTAGACACAACCTCTAACTTGATTTCACAAGAATGGCCTTTTATATTTTAAGTTAAAGACCATACAATATTAGAAAGAAAACCCCATCGGTTGACTGTGATCAGATGACCCTCTATGAGCAAGCATTTGTTGATGGTGGTGAGGAAATACTCCTCTTTAACAGGAAGAGACCTCTGCCTGAACCAGGCTTAGGGAGGGGTACGTATCTGCTGGGACCAGTCAGAGGGTAAACTTCTATGAAAGAGGTGGACATTTCACTCCAAGCCTATTCAACTGAACAATGCTCTTTTGATACACTTTTACAAAGCAAATATCCACTTATATCCATCATGAATAAATTGTTCACAAACCTTAGTTCACTCTAAACTAAAGTTTTTATTTTAAAAAGGGCAATAATTGCAAAAGCAATGGATAAAAAGCATATGTTCAGAGGCCTAAAAACAGCTTTTTTGTGGAGGTCTGAGAGGCCATCTAACACTATAAAAACCACACTATAAAACCGCATTAATGACATCATTCACTTATTGTTCTGCTCTTGCCATTTGAATAAATGTTCCCCCCCCCCAAAAAAAGGAATCAATGCTACTGATCTAAATCCATCTGACAGAAGAATTTTTCAATTTTAAAGAAAGAAATCAGTAAGAGAATCAAACTCTACTTTTCTGGGTCTAAGAGGTGGTTTTAACATCAACCAGATGGATTTGGAGTGATATAGAAGGAGGAGGGGGGAGGGATGAAGCATCTGAAAATAGGCTGGGATTACTTGACCATACGTTGAATGGTCGGTCTCTGTAACACACACACGCCTCTACCGGTGCCTCGTGCTCCTATAACTTACCTCCAGCTGTGGTACAGATGTGCATTTCAGAATGTAGCATAAGAAGCAGCATAAGGTGAAGTACTACAACCCAGTTTGTCGTAGGAAGAGTTTAGACCTGCTCATAATCAGCTGTACGATACTTTTGCTCATGGTTTGTAAATCTGTGTGACACTTTAAGTCAAAAGTCTGAGAACAAGTTTAAAATAACTTGCTACCATAAGTTCATGACTACTTCTTCTTTAAAAGTAATCTAATCAATACATTCGCTTCTCCTTCAGCACCATCACCCTTGATTAAAATAAACTGCAAATATAACCAGATCTGAAACTATAACTGAATACAGACCGTCTCCAATACACCTACATTGCTGCCATTCCTTTTAAAACATTTGTTTTAGTCGGATTTGAACCCTCCTGAGCTGAACTGACAGCTAATAACAATGACAAAAGTTACTAAGACATTAATCGACTTATAAAAACTTATTCAGTACAAGAATCATCTGCAGGCTTTTGTGCACTGGAGCACAGAGCTGCACCTAATGTTTTTCCACACCAGTTGTCATCACTGCATTTTATGATTGAATATTTTGGCCCACCTGCCTTGCTCTTGGTCTTCCTGTGCCACCCAATTTAAGAAAAAGCCCTGTCAAAAACTCCAGTCAAACACCCTCCTTTTTTTTTTTTTTTACCCTTCCCCCTGAGAGATGGTGCATAGAACTTTCAGTCTGGGCTACTGTGAGGTCAGGTTGTTTCATAGTAACGTCAGACACTAAACCAGCGCTGTGTTTCTCACTGCAGCACCGGCTGCCGCAACACGCTACACAAACAAGTCTTTGTCTTTGAGACCCTCACATGGTAGCACCACGACTCTGATCCCAAGTTATTGCAGTTTTTCCACGTGGCCCAAACTACATCACAGGCAGAATTCAAACTAGAGGGGAAAAATAAATTGTCAAAATAAAGAAAAGCTCTGGAGGAAATGAGTAAGAGATCTCAGCAAGCCAAGAAAAACTACAGTTTGTTGCCTTTGTTATCACTAACGTAACTCAGAAGTCCTAGTATTACTCACACCATTATAAGCGCTTCCAATAAACAGGCTGAAACTGTAAACAGGATTGAAACAGAGGCATCCTTACGCTCAGGAAGACCTTCACTCAGTCCTGTCAGGAAGTGCTTCCTGGCAAATTCTGGGAAATGTCTTCCTCTTGCAAAGACACTGCAATTTTCCTGCAATCCCTTCACACACACTGCAATAAAAGCTAAAAGTCCAGGAGCTGCTATATTACTTCTGTCACATCATAAAGGAGCCTTTAGCATCAATTTTACTGAATTTAGAGAGGAGTGAGCCTTTAAATCTGTTCCTGTGAGACAAATGTTTTAGATTAAGACGTTATAATTAATTTCAGAAGAATGTAAACATCCCAGTATGTCATGTGGCTTCAACATGACACCTCCCTTCTTTCAAAATACACTACCACAAGAGAACTGCACCAAGAATGCAAGGAATGCAAATATCATGGAGAAAAAAAAAAAGAAGAAGAAGGTGCCTGAGATAGAAAGGCCCCCGCAGAATTTTTGGACACGTGGCTTTAAGAAAAACTAAATCTAAATCTAGAAAACTTTGGGGAGTGTGCCGTGTAAATCTTATTGCAAGGCAAGTTTACTGCCATGGGCCAATAATGGACTTTGTCCTGACTGACTGACACACACAAATGCCTGCTGCCTGAGGAAACATGCTTCCAGGAGATTAGACTTATTTATTTGTGTCTCTTAAACAATCACTAAGCAGTTTGTTTTACTATGCTCCTGTAACATCAGATATGGCTGTGCAAGCAAGTGTGCATCAGCATGGGTTTTCTGAGACATGAATCACTGGCTGAATGAGTGAGGTGAGAATACAAATGTGGTTATTGACAGAGAGGGAAATAAAATCCTTTGTTAAGTTTTAGGTTATCTGCCTGCAGGCCAAGACGTCACCAGAGGGAGATAGGGAGAGTAGAGCACTGCCAGGGGGTCATGTGCCTCAGGAGTGGGGGTTTTCCTGAATAAAAAAAGTACACTGCAGACTTTTACCCACACAAAGGCTGCATAAGTCTCAGGCTGCTGATGAAAAAAGCCGACACTGGACCTGAATCAGCTATAAAGTGCTGGCTCCTACATCATTTTCTAAATGATGCTGGGCGCCAAACTGAGTCTGACTGGAGGTTCACGACAGTGATTCATAAGTTGGCCTGCACATTTATGGATACATAAATAAAATGTGATGCAATAAGGGTCCTCACATACAAAGCTAGCACAATTAAAAGCACTAAAAGAAACTGCAATGCTTTGAAAAAAAAAAAAAAAAAAAGTACTGTCTCCAATAACTTTATCACTTCTATGGATTATTAGTATCTACATGTGTTTTTTGTTAACATGGAATTTAACACATGTGTGGTGCATGGGCTGGTGATTTAACCCCAAATAACATTTTAAAACTGCAGTGAAATATCACAGTAAGACCCGGGGAGATTTTCTATATAGGTGTTCACCGATGGTGTAGAAATAGAGGAAAATACTAATTATAATATCACAATAAATTCACCCATTCTAAATACCTCAACACAATTATGGCTATTTAACTTTAGGCTGCCATATGTGCAGTATAATCTTAAATAGCCATTAACATAGGGAATACATTCAATATTCAAATGAAGACGCAAAAGTTAGGGGGGAAAAAAAGCTCACCTCTGGGTTAATACGTTAGCTAACACGTCCACATCGTTTTTAGCTTCAAGTCCAATTAAACAGAAAACAAGATGACTTTAGCGTTTTTAACACCATAGAAGTCAAGTAAGCACTTTAGTAAAGACTGGAAAAGTCAACAGTTAACAGTAACTCTGTTTTTAAAACTGCAAAAAACTTCATTGAAACTTCGGAAAACTTACAGTTTTCGACCAAAGAAAAAGTTTTAACGACGGGGTCCTGCAGTCTCCAGTTAGCTTACTCCAAACTCTTTGGCCGCCTTTCAACGGAGCTTCATGGTCGGCGTTCACCTTCTCATTGAATTTGTCTGTGAAATGAAGTTTTCATCCAGCTAAAAAAAAAAGGCGATAGAGTGCGGCGTCAAGTTAAAGCCACACAGGAAGAAACTTCAGGAAGTCATGACTTCAGAATAAAAGCATAAAATCCGTTAGCAGAGGAAGAATCGCGTTTGCCCTTCACAATAAAACTCATGTCCTTTGATATTAGACTAAGAAAGGACATTTCTTGTATCTTTCTCACTGCTGCCACAAAGCAACACTTTGAATTCAGTAATTTTCATCTTTTTTCCAACCGTCATGATAATAAAATGATTTTAAAAAAATGATGATTAAAAAAAACATCTTCTAGTGTTAAGAAAGTATTCTATATGAGCTTTGTCATCCCATAGGCTAATATAATGTTGTATGTTATTCTTAACGTATTAAGAAGTTAATACGTTAAGAATAACTGAGCAAAGTAAGACAGAGAAGGTTGAGATGATTCTGACATACAGAGGAGGGATAGTGGATATAGTGGAGATGAATGCTCAGCGTGGTTTTCCTCTTCTCCTCTTATTTAGCAGCTCCACTGATATATCAATGGAGGACATAGAGGGTTAGTGTGACAGAGGAAGCTGAGACTGTAATGAATTTTTAAAATTTTTTCAAGATAAGATTAGTTGCCTAAGAGGTAACATAACTCCCTCAGGTAACCCCACCAACCATGATCGTCCACACTCCATAATTATGGAATCTTTCCTCCCAGTTTCTTTAGAGGATTTATTGGAAACACTGACTCAATTGAATCCTTCAACGAGTTTAGCTGATGTCTTACCTACTCATCTATTTTGTAAAGTTTTTGAGACCATCGGGCCCTCTGTGGTCACGCTGATAAACCATTCATTGCTATCTGGCTCTGTCCCCAGGTGCTTTAAACAGGGGGTTATTCAACCTCTGCTGAAAAAGCCTAACCTGGATCCAACACTTCAGTCAAGCTACAGGCCCATCTCAAAACTTCCTTTTATCTCTAAAATCTTAGAAAAAGTTGTTTGGCTACAAGTAAAGAAAGCGCTGGAGAAGCATAACATTCTTGATAAATTCCAATCGGGTTTTAGAAAGTTACACTCTACAGAAACAGCTCTGCTGAAAGTCACAAATGACCTCTTGATGGCTGCAGACAGGGGTGATTGCTCAGTCCTGGTTCTTCTGGACCTTAGTTCAGCCTTTGATACCGTTGACCATCAGATCTTAATCCATCGCTTAAATTGCATGGTAGGGATATCTGGATCTGTTCTAAAGTGGTTCACCTCATTTCTGGAAGATAGGACGCTTCTAGTTTCAGTGGGAAACTTCCAATCAGACGTGGCGAAGTTCCTATGTGGAGTTCCACAAGTTTTGGTTTTAAGCCCCCTGTTATTTTCACTATATATTCTTCCCTTAGCCGGATCATTAGCGGTTTCAAAAATATTTCTTATCATTTGTATGCAGACGACATCCAATTATACATTTCTTTTAAATCTTGGGAATTAGACAAGCTATCCACTCTTATGGACTGTCTTAAGGAAATTAATCTTTGGATGACAAACAATTTCCTGCAACTGAACGCAGATAAGACCGAGTGCTTAATCCTTGCCCCAGAGAATATCAAGCCTCAAATTAGTCAACATCTGGGTGCTTTTTCATCGACGATAAAAGCCACTGCTCGGAATCTTGGGATAATTTTTGACCAATCTTTGTCCTTTGATGTTCATATTAAATCCGTGACCCGTTCCTGCTTTTTCCACTTAAGAAATATTGCCAAACTCAGGACTATTGTCTCCACAACCGAACTGCAGATGCTTGTCCACACCTTTATTTCCTCCCGGCTAGACTATTGTAATGCACTTTTCTCCTGTGTATCTAAGGCCTCACTAAATCGGCTCCAAGCGGTTCAAAATGCTGCAGCAAGGCTTTTAACCCACAGCAATAAATTTTCCCATATCACTCCTATACTAAAATCCTTGCATTGGCTTCCGATTGGGTATAGATATAAGTTTAAAATCCTCACCTTTACGTTTATGTCTCTACAAGGTGAGGCCCCCATCTATATCTCGGAGCTTCTCAAACCCTATTCTCCAAAGCGAACTCTTAGATCCACTGATAGTGGTCGTCTATCTATTCCACGGACTCGTCTGAAAACAAAGGGGGATCACGCTTTTCAAACCCTGGCTCCAATACTGTGGAACGGTTTACCCTCTTCACTACGCACCATCGACACGGTGGCCTCTTTTAAAAAACAGCTTAAAACTCATCTGTTTAGACAGGCATTTGGGTAATATGTTGTCTTATTTTATATTTATATTGTACTATTGCTTGTTTGATATGCTTTTATATTTCTTCTAATATTGTTCGTTTGACATGTTTTTATGTGAAGCACTTTGTAACAGCGTTTTTGTCTTAAAAAGTGCTATATAAATAAATTTTACTTACTTACTTACTTACTAGTGACCTCTAAGTGATGATAATGATTTCATTTAGACTTTTACCTTTAATTGTGCTGTATTCAACTTTTTACAAAGAATTTCTCTTCGTAAAATAGAAATTATTATTAAGAGTTTCTATTTATCATATGTCATTTATTGTTTTTTACTTTTCCCCTTTAGTTATTTCCGTTTGTGCAATTTTTTAACATTTATTTTGCCATTTTGTTTTGTCACATGGTATTTTACTTAATATTTAAGATTTCTGTCTATTTTAATAGTGTTTCTTGGTTTGAGTTTTTGGAGAGGTTTGTAGCAATCCAGCACAGAGTTTTTGACATTTATATTCAGATGTGTTTCTTGTTCACATATGATATACATGCTGCAGTGAAGATTTACATTTATACTCACCAGCTTCTTTGTTATGTACATCTTGTACCTTCAGAGCTGCCTTAAGTCTTCATGACATAGAAAGAAAGTGCTGGAAACATTCCTCAGAGAATTCTGTCCATATTGAGATAATAGCGTCATAGACTTCCTGCAGATTCATTGCATGTACATCCCTGATGAAAATTTCCATTCCACCACATCCCATGGTGTTCTGATGACGTGGAGGTCATTTGAGTGAACTCATTGTCCTGTTTAAAAATCCAGTCTGAGAGCAGCCATCAGAAGATGGGTGCACTATGTTTATAAAGGTGTCCAAAGTGTGCCAGTGAAATATTCCTTGCACGTTACACCACCAGATCCATGTTTTCATGCTGTTTATGGCAAATTATGATACTACCATCCAAATGTTGCAGCAGAAATCAAGACTCCCCAGACCAGCCCATGTTTGAGGTTCTAGTTGTGGTGATCCTGTGTGAACTGTAGCCTCAGTTTCCTGCTCATTGCTGACAGGAGTGGCACCCAGTGTAGTCTTCTGCTGTCCATTCTGAGATATTTTTGGTACAGATAACAGATACTTTGGTGATAACGAGTGGCTATTTCAGTTACTGCTGCCTTCCGGTGAGCTTGAAGCAGTCTGCCCATTCTCCTCTGACCTCTGGTATCAACAAGTTTTTTTAGCCATAGAGATGATCGCTGGATGTTTTCTCTTATTCAGACCATTTCCTGCACAAACTCCAGAAAAGACTGTGCAGGAAAATTCCAGTAGATCAGCAGTTTCTAAAATATCCAACAATGCTGTGTTCAAAATCTATTCACTCAGTCTACGTGTCTAAATATACTGAGTTGCAATCGTGATGATTAGATATTTGTGCTTGAAAAGTACCTAATAAATTGGCCAATTAATCAATATAATGTGTAAACTAGTGGTTCTCTGTCTTTTTTCTGATTTGCCTCACTTCAGTTGCCAAAAGAAGTTCATGCCCCCCTGCACCAAAATTTCTTTAATCAGTCATAAACTATGAAAAATACCGAAGCTAAATTTTAGTCAAATGCCCAACTTGCAGTGGCTTTATGCGCCGCAAATGGGACCTGCCCCACGGTTTGAGAACCATGTGTCTCAATATAAAACTGTTATTTTATTTAGAATTATTTTGTTTGTGTTTTAATTGTTTTTTGTGATTCATTTACTCTGTTTCATTGCATAATGCTTAATATTGTGAAACATAACACACTGACTGAATTATTTTGGACGTCACTATAATGCAGAAGCCAGCATGTGTGATGGTGAGCTGTGTGGGAGCAAACTGAGAACAAATCAAATTAGCATCACACTAAGTGCAAATTAAAAGCTTTAAATGTCATATTAATTTTTATTCCATTTTAGAATATTCACATGCTGCTTTAAAAAAAGAAAAAGAAATTCACACTGCAAGTCTCCTGGTAAACATTTTCAGACAGATCTACCAGTAGGTGGAGTCAGAGGTGTTCTCATGATGCTGGGAGCATGCTCAAGGACACCCTCAGTTTCAGACACAAAGGAGCCTTGATTTTATTTTATAAGACATCGAGTGTGTACTATAGACATGATGTAACACACTTGCCTTGGAGCACAGAAAGGACATTTTTGTTTCTGCCTGAAGTGAGGAGAAAATAGAGACATGGTGCATTGTGTGTTTAATGGCAGAATAGACTTAAACAGCACCGACTGAATTCCTGAGAAACAAGCAGCGTAATGAACATGCTAACATGAACTCTCAGACCCTCCTGTATAATATCATGGCACATGTCTGCACACGTTCTGCGAGTGTTTATGCTTTAGTTTGAAGTGGCATTCTCCTTTCTAATATCACTACGAAGAACTGTGAGCTAGTATTACTCTGTAAGTGAAAATCTTCACAGTGAAAAGCATCAGAATATAGTTGTAAGAAAGGCAAAGAGCGAGGATTAGTCAGGGTTCCCCCCCCCCCCCCATTACGTCTTACCAAATCACCTTTAGCCTTGTAGATATGCAAAATTAGGGCTGCACTTATCTAACCTTTTCTCCTGGTACGTCTATCTGAATGCATGGAATCTACCAGCGTTCTTTTTCCCCATTTTCAGATTTTTGTTAAACTAAAATTGATTTCTTTAGTGATAAGGGAAACTTGGTATTTTACACTGTCAGAGAATCTGTTCTTATTGGGCTGTTTGCATCTAGCCATACCTGGTTCCCTCCAGGTTGATGCTGCCATTAACAGGCACTGAGCAACCAATCCATCTTCAATACAGATTCTTTATTGATCCCTAGAAATGAAGCATCCATGCTTTTGCAGCTTGAAGTAAATGTAAAATATGCATTGCTTTGTTTACTGTGGTTTTCATATATTCATATATTTTTTTGTGTGAGAAGTGTGTGCTCTATATATGAGAAAGTTAAATAAGGTCTCTCAAAGAAAAGCTAAAGTTGGATTTAATCAGATGAAACCCATTCAGAACACAGTGTCACACAGACCGTTCAATAAATTTGTGCTTCAGTTTCAGTCAATCAAGTTCCATTTTATCAATGCATTACTAAATTGTAGGTATCTATATCTGTTTGATACACCTGTGCAGCAATGGATGAAAATACAGTGCCATTTTTATTTTTATTTATGATCAGTCATGTTAAAATGCTTAGGTTTACTACTTTGCCTTTTAATTTAGTTATTTTTGTGTTAACCACTTACCTGTGACTCACATAAGCATTAAAGGAAGAAAGGCACCAAACTCAAGAAATGAACCAATGTTGTGCCTACACGTTTGAAAACCATTCAACCAATTTTAAATCTTTAGGGAATATCAGCCTATCACAAAAACATTTACCACTGACATTTTTCAGCTGCATCTATGAAAAAATTCCAAAGATAAAATTGTTTGATTGGTATAAAATAATATTTTTGCACCAATGAGCTGATTTCAAGCTAGCTGTTAGGGCCTTGCTAACAGCTAGCTTGTACTTGTGGCTTTATTTTGTCTTCAACTGCCTGTTTAAAAAGAATGCAGTCAGGCTTTGCATGATAACAGACATCGCACTTCTGTGACTGCTAACTAACAACTTTTTAGTTTCATATCTTGCTTGCATATTGAGTTCCTAGTTTTCAGCATATGCGATGATTGAAAATGAATCAAGCATGAGAGATGGTGTCTTAATAAAAAAAAAAAAATCACCAAAATATGGAAATGCATGCAAATAACTGTCAGAAGCAGGGGCGATTCTAGGATCAGAGCTTTGGGGGTGCTGAGCACCCAGAGAGCTGCCCAGCCAGGCAAGATAAACCTGTCTCTGTCAGTCCCTGCATCCTTAAATGTTGTCCCGAGTTCTCTCTGACTGTCACTTTGGTGCATTTAAACCCCTGTTCCTCCCTGTCCTCATCGTCTGTTGTCTTCGTCTCCGTTATCAGTCATCATAATTTTACCATCTCTGTGCAAGTCTGCAAATTTCTTTATTAAATCATAAGATTCTTAAATTCATCAAGTCTCTCTGTGCCTGGGTCCTCGTCTCAAAACATGACATCACTGTTTTGTACATTTTAACACAATTTAATCCCCACATTTGTGAAAGAAAAGCAAACCCTTTTTTGAAAGTCTGTAACAAAACCATCAAATCTGATAAAGGTTATTTAAATGCTGCAAAAGAAGAATGGATTGGAATAAAAAAAATACATATCCTAACCTTAATTACTGGGGGAGAATAATGAATGATGCTCATAGTGAGTAAAAAGTAAACTGAGTGCATTTTTTGGACAGAGATTCACTTTTAATGTGTATGTATAATATAATACAGATACATAAAAAACACTCCCAAAACAGAATAAATTATTACAAATAAATTATTACAAAATATAAAAAAAAAAAAAAAAAAGAATATAAAAATGGAGGCAACTTTGCCTGTGGTAGAATGTATACAATGTATGAAAAAATCTTTGCTGCAGATACTAATTTTGTGTTGTAAGATTTATGACTTTCATGCTTTCATAGTGGTCCTTAGGAGAGCTTGACATTTTCTCAGGTGGTACACACTGTAAAAAGTTTGAGAAACACTGATAAGTGTATGTGTGCTTTTGGAAAACATTTAAAGCTGCTGTACAGAATCTTTGAAACAAGCTTAAAACATTTTTAGAATATAAACAGAGCATCTGCTTCTCCTTACAGCTCCTCACTCCACCAGGGCTATTTGGCACTTTCTGATAGTGTGCAAATGTGATGTACGTACTGCGGCAGTCATACAGACAACTGGACGGTCCAAAAGTTGGCCTACCTATTACTGGTTGAGGTTTTAGTAGAGTTGTGGCTGAACCACATAAAAATATATCATTAATTTTAATCTCCACGATCAATAATAACACCTCCGCTCCGCTGCGTCTCAGCCACCATCCTAGAGCCAGAGCAGGGGAGACCCGAGCTGGAACAAACCATTTTGGTCGGGGGGGTTATCTATACTTTTGTTGTTAAAATATTACGTCTCAAACAAGTACAGTACTGTATGCTTTTTATATTTTTAGTAGTGTGTCACACAAACAGCAAATATTGTCAAAAAAGTAAGAAGTCTTTGGGGGTGCTTTGATTCATTTTGCTGAAGCACCCCCCAAAAATGGGCTAAAATCGCCCCTGGTCAGAAGATATAATGCACTGAGCATCAGTCTGCAGAGAAAGAAACTCTGAGCACCTCATCAAAAAACCACAATGGCAGCAAAATCAGCTTTAAAAACAACAACAACAACAACAAACAAAACGAATTTTATTGTTTTTTGTTTGCTTACAACACTTACTGTTGATGAAGTCTTAAAGAGCTGCTACAATTGATCTGAATTCTGATATAAGGGAAATTTGAAGGGAAAATTTGAAGGGAAATTATTCTGCTGAAAGCTTTAACCCCATTTTTCACTGTTTTTACACACACATCAACTTTTCCCACACAACCATTCTCTTTCATCTCACAACATACTTGCACTCACATTTCTTACCATACAGTCAAATATTGAGTTTTATCTCTGGCCACTGGGTGAAATGTCCGCCGCTACTGGATCTAGATCCCATATTTACATTCAGAGCGTCCCCTGCAATGGCCTTCTTCCCTTCTCGGCAGAAAAGTGCTAAAATACCGTCACTCCGCACACTGTATTGTGCAGACGTGATTATCAACAGTAGACTCGAACCACCGTTTCCTGTGATGGACCGGTGTTTTTGCAATTACTCTCTGGCAGACAGAGATGGGCAGTAACGCGTTACTTGTAACTTGTACTTGTTACTTGTTACTTGTAACGCGTTACTGTAATCTGATTACTTTTTTCAAGTAACTAGTAAAGTAAGGGATTACTATTGCAAAAACGGTAATTAGATTACCGTTACTTTCCCGTAGGAACGCTTCGTTACTGCGTTACTAAAACCGTGATTTTTTGCGAGAATGTCTCACGACAGTGACGTAAGCGAGTGCGCCGTTAGTGACAACAGCTGTGTGCAGATCAACAATGGATCACATATCGATTGTGGGAGAGAGTATGAGCGTGCAGCGTTTAAAGCGTGGAAGTACTGACCTTACTTTGAGTTTGATTCCATAAAAAGTGACAAAAACATTAGCATCCATCGTGCGTGGGAAGAAAACGTCTTTTTACAGCGAAAAAACCCCCTAAACTTCCAAGCAAGCACCGAGTGCGCAACGACGTAATGGGAAACTCACAGAGAAACTCGCGGATTCTTCAACTGACCGCGGCACACCTGCACCAGGGTAAACCTCCGCTTTACAGGTGAAAATAGAGCAACAGGACCGCTGAGTCTTTGACTTTATTTATTTTCTGCTGTGTTTTACTTGCATTTATTTGAAAGACTGAGTGTAAACACAAAATTTTTTTTATTTTATGTGCTGGAATGTGTAGAAAATAGGTTTAAATGTTAAACTAATTTATTCAAGTCAGAGAATGTTGCATATAATTAAATTTTTGCTTGGTGCATAAAGTTAAAAGATTAAAACTGATAAAACAAGTTTAAAAAAAAGAGACTTTTCCATTTGATTACATTTTGTATGATGGATTATGCAGAAAAAGTAGAATTGGGCTGAAAGATCTATCGCTTTATCACCTCTTCAGGTTGTAAATCGTGTTTTTAAAAAGTAACTAAGTAACTAAGTAATTAATTACTTTTGAAAATAAGTAATCAGTAAAGTAACGGGATTACTTTTTTGGGGAAGTAATCAGTAATTAGTTACTGATTACTTTTTTCAAGTAACTTGACCAACACTGCTGGCAGACGACTGCTTTTCTTTGCACAACACCAGAACCGAACACAAGCCTGGTGACTCGAACCCCAGGATTTTCCTTCCGGAGACTCGAACTCCAGAGCAGCAAGCACTTCACGGCTCGGCCAGACAAAAAACTCCTCATGACTGTATACAAAGTTAGCTACAACTCACCCATCTGCAGGAGTCCCCTCAAAGTTGATGGTCTCGGTGGTGACTGAAACACACGGTTCTGTGACTCCTCCATTTCCTTTGCTTCAACAGCTGGTAGGACAAAGGTACCTTTTCCCTCAGGGGTGATCAGCCCGTCCACGAAACCGTTGTTCAGCGACCACACGGACCATCCTCGTCGCCATTTTGTTGTGGAAGTTTTCCATTTAAATAAAGCCTGCAGACGAGCGGTGAGCGGTAGCTAACATTCTTTAATCAAAACACACAAAGAACAGACAACCAAGCTTGATGAAGTCCCTGCATGACCGCGGGACAGACGGTCAGCAGAGTCTCCCTGAGCCTAGCATGGCTCTCAGTTAAATACCTTCTCCAGGAACAAAAGGCAGTACACAGCTGTTTCACACCTTATGGTTCACACTCCCTTGCTACCTACCAGAGTCCTCAAAGAGACAAAAGATTCTTCCTGTGGAGTTGTCTGCTTCCCCCAACTTCCTTACTAGACCCCCACCATTTGTCTTACTGTATGAGTGTGAGACATGTTAAAATCCAGTGGCACCAAGGTATCATACAATAAAATAATGTGATTAATACATAAGTAAAAGAAATTCCTATACATGCCCCTTCCTGATTTCTTATGTTTTAACATGTTTGTTACACTTACATGTTTCCAATTTCAAATGTTAACACAGATGTTCAGAGTAAATACAGATTGTAGTTTTTTAAATGATGATTTCATTTAGTTTGGGGAAACAGCTCTCCAACTTTACCTCATGTAGTCATTTCCTTCTAAACCTAATAAGTGGTTTTGTCATCTAGCAAGAACTGCAATCAAGCATTTGCAATAACTAATAAAAAAAGCACTTGGGACAATTGTGTTGGTGACAGCTTTTGTTATAATATCAATAATATTTATATGAATATGGGATACTGTTATATGTTTGCATAGACTTTTGTGAAATATGGAGACACTCCTGGCATTATATGAGCAAAGTGAGACTCATTTTTTAGGGTTGGTGGAGATGAGTGTGAAGATCCAAACAATCCCTGTCAGTGATGGAGAAGCTTTGATGAAAATATTTGGTAAAAAGTTCACCAGCATGAAGGAAATGAAGTTTCAAACTTTCCTTAGGAGGAGCCCAGCACGCCTGCTTAAAGAAAAGGAAGTGTGGCGATGTGGATGCTTGCAGCGACTGCTGTATAGAGGCCATCCTGCTACACATGAAACACATCAGAGTCATAATTGTTATTTTAGTCACATGTTTGTTTATTATCCTTATTGTTTTATCTGGGACTGTTTGCAGACATCTCAGAGAGAGGAGACACCAGCATCTGAACAGAGACTCAAACCAGCAACCTGCAGCTCCCTGCTTGGCTGCTCCAGTTTTCTCCTCACTCATGTTGCCCACCAGTGATTTCTAGCTGCCCACCCACACAGCAGGCTAGAATATGTGCTGAGCCTCAGCACCCAATACTTGGACATGTTTTCTTTATTAAACAATGAACCAGACCCCAAAAAGTAAACAGCTGTTATTGCTAGGAGAGAAGCTAAAAATTCAAAGTTTGAAACTGAAGTAGTATTGCAGGAATTACTGCATGTGGGTCTCAAAGTTAAAGGAGAGAAAATGGGAAAACAACAGGCAGAAAACAAGAATGAAAACATGAAGAAAGAACTGTTGGAAGCTCAAAAAGCATTGGAGGAAGAGAAAACCACAGCACAAGAAGCCAAAAATAAATATCAAACTGCAAAGAAGGAGGCAGGAAATGTGATTCAGGAATTACAGGAGGTGCAGGAAGCTTTTGAAGAGGAAAAAAGGAAAATGCAGTTGGCAACACAAGAAGCTGCAAATGTAATGGCTGAAGCTGAAATACTGAGGAAGGAATTACTGCATGTAAAGCAACAACTTGAAGAGGAGAAAAAACGTAAACATGAGGCAGAAAATGAGATTGAAAATTTGAAGAAAGAATTGTTGGAAGCTCAAAAAGTGTTGGAGGAAGAGAAAATTAAAATACAGGAAGCAAAGAAAGAAATGGAAGATACAAAGAGTTACACTCAAAACATGAAGAAGGAACTGATGAAAGTGCAAGAAGAACTTGCAGAAGAGAAAATTGAGGTGAAGGCATTCAAGAAAGAAATGACCGGCTCTGCGGTGACCAGGAAAGACTGCAAAGACGCACTTAAAGAAATACGAAAGCACAAAAAGGAAGCTAAAGAGCTCCTCAAACAGAAAGTGAAACTGGCCAAACAGCAGCTGAAAGAACAATTTAAAGATGCCGAGGAGCAGCTCAACAAAACCTTAAAAGAACTGAAGGCAAAAGAAAAGCAAGCCGAGGACAGGAGGGGATTCTGGAGCAGACTGCTGAGAAAGAACTGACCCAGCAGCATCAAGTTTGATCAATAGTTTCTTCCTCCTTCCCCCTCTCTCCACCTTTCTTTCACCCCATCCTTCTTCTTGGGACGTTTGTTTGTTTTTTAAAAACTGAAATACAAAAATAAAATTGCCATAACTTGAAGTCATGTTGCTCCTTTTCTTGTGTGTCTGTGGATGTAAAACAGTAACACACTTTCTGCTCTGTGTCTTTAATTGTAAATAAATGCTATTGTTTTCATTTTAAAATGCAGTGCAAAAAACTTCTGCTCTAAATCTTTTTTCTTTTTTTTTAGCAAAAAGCTTTTTTTTTGCCTGTTGTGGAAGTTTTCCATTTAAATAAAGCCTGCAGACGAGCGGTGAGTGGTAGCTAACATTCTTTAAATATGTAGCCAGTCGACAGTCTGGCTTCATAAAGTGTTTTGCCTATCACAAACAATCTCTGGAGGCAATGCCTAAAAGTATCAGCATGGTGATTTTAGTGGCTATGGAAACGTTGTTGCTTGGAAGTACCCATAACACCCTGTAACAATTTTTAATTTCCTCGCATGGTGAGGGAGCCAAAAGTGAGTGCAAAAAATGTCTAAATTGATGTCAAGTTGTTCTGGGTTAAACTGAAGAGTGAGGTTCCACTCTGAGGTCAAGTGTGCCTGTTGGTGCAAATTAATAGAAAGAGTCAGGACACTGAATATCTGGCAGTGCAGCTAGAAATCGTAATTCATGTATGAATTATCTGCTAGTACTAAAAGCGCCAGATTGTTTTGCATTTGAAGAAGTTTCCGAATCACAGACTGAAAAAAACAACAACTACTGTGCATTAATAGACAGTCAAAATACAGCAAAAAGGAAAAAAAAAAATCACTTCTGGTTATTTTTCTGAGGATATATTGTGGAATAAATGTCAGCTTCACAGGTAAACAGACAATATGAGAAGCACATCAAGATGAGGTTCATGGAGAACATTTGGAGAGAGCAAATTTGTATTTGACCCTTTGCTGCTGTTATTATTAGAAAGTCTAATAACTGCAGAAGCTCAATGAAGGCTCAGGCCTGAGAAGGACGCATGAGGACATGTAATGTAAATACAGATTTCACAGTCTGCATAAAGATTTTTATTCCTCTTTGTTGTCAGACATGGCAGCAGTTCTCTCTCCTCTTATTTGATGGCTTTCATATTATTTATACTGAACCGCATAAGCTGTCTGTTCTCCTTGGAGAAGAATGAAAGAAATGACAAGCACAACCATGTCATGCAACGTAGCAGACAACAAGCAGTCTAAATTCACTTTATGGCCCAAACAATCCCACGCTTGGAACGCCAGTGATTCATTCTTAGTAGTTCATGACTGTTTGCTAAGAATCTTTTAACCCCCAGTTAACAGTTTCAGCTCTTATGCAACGCTGTGTTGGCTGGAGAAACATATACACTCAAACTGGCAAAACAAGCCAGTTTACGGAACAGTAAGACATTTTTGAAAAATAAGATGGAAAAAAACAGAAAAACCTTCTGTTACAATTTGAAGGGTGTTAAGGTGAGTCAGACTTCCTGTTTTATTTCGGTAGCTTGTTGTCTTTGGTGTCTTATTACTGGTTTTACTTCCCCTGGCTCATTGTCCTTGATTTTTTGCAGCTGTGTCTTGTTACGCTTATATTTCCACTCTTCCTGATTACCTTTAATACCATAAGTATTATAAGTATTTAGTCACACATTCAAATCATTGGATGCAGGCGTTCCAATCACCTCCACGGCCACTGGTGTGTAACATCAAGCACCTGTGGCCATGGAGGTTTAGATATGTGAATTCCACCCTGGTACCATGGTAGAATGTAGGAAAGTTTCCTTACTACCATATATTTCACAGTCAACTGTTAGTGGTATTAAAACAAAAAGGAAGTGACTGGGAAAAACAGCAACTCAGTGGCAAATGCTGAGGTGCATAATATCCATAGGTCGCCAACTTTCTGAGTCACTCGCCACAGGCCTCCAAACTTAATGAGAGCTTCATGGAATGGGTTACCGGGGCAAGCATCTGCATTCAATCCTTACATCACCAAGTGCAATGCAAAGTGTGGGATATAGTGATGTAAAGCATGCTGCCGCTGAACTCTACAGTAGTGGAGATGGGTTCTCTGGAATGACAAATCCCACTTCTCCATGTGGCAATCCAATGGGTGAGTCTGGGTTTGGCGGTTGCCAGGACAACAGTACTTGTCTGACTGCATTGTCCCAAGTATCCGGTCTTTAAGTGATGACATGATGAATCCTGCTTCTGGGCCCAAAGTAGTCTGTATTTAATAAGGCTGTTGTGTTTTTAACATGTTTTAATAGTTTGTATCTTGTTCTATTTAATCTCAAAAAGCCCCTAAAAACAGTCAGCGATCACTGTCAGCGTCTCTCGGGTTTTATTACCGCTATTCATTTTAAAGCTCAGTTTTTAAACCCGTACATGTAACTACAGCCCAGCCCATGCAGCAGTATATGAATGACTAACCTCATATTGCGGATGGATTATCTCAGTTGTTCTCCTGGCTGAAGTTTGGTCCGTTTACAGTATCCTGCCATGCGATTGCATTTGCCTCTAACCATTGGGAACCCTCACATTAACTTTTAATTTGTGGAAAAAAGTCCTCCGTTCGTTAGCGTTCATCCTCCAGCTTCACTATTTATATTATGCTAACATAGCTGTGTTGCTAGCGGTCACGTAGCACATCGTTATATACCAGCTAGCCAAACTTCAGTAACCCTACAAACGTCACTGCTGTTTAGTTTCCTGTCTTCATTTATGTTGGAAGTTATAGCAGAGTTGTACGTCTTAATTTGTTTCAGCAATCCCTCAGTCAGAACATGGTATATTATACTGTATTTAGATAACTAGCGAGCTAAATCCCTGCTAACTTCTAACTCTGTTAAATTTCATAAATTCTACTTTCATGGATGTCTGGATGTTAAACTTAATGGTTACACCTGGTAGAGGAGCCACACTGATCATTTCAGTACAGATGAAAGACTTTAGACAGTTTTTTAACTCTCAGTGATGCTGCAGTGATCGTTTGACTTAAGGACCTGTGGCGGAGTTTGGGCCCAGACATGGCTAATGACGTCAGACTTAAAGACCAGACAGAGTTTGGTGGAGGAAAGATTATGGTGAGGCCTTGTTTTTTGGGTTCTTTCCACTGAAAGGAACTCTTATAGCTTCAGGATGCCAAGACATTTTAGACAACTTCATGCTCCCAATTTTGTGGGAACAGTTTGGGAATGGCTCCTTCCTGGTCCAACATGACTGCGTATCAGTGCACAAAGTAAAGTCCATAAACATGGACATGAGTGAGTTTGGAGTGGAAGAACTTGAGTAGCCTGCACAGAGCCCTGACCTCATCAGAAAGAACATCTTTGGGATGAATTAATGCAGAGACTGCAAGCCAGGCCTTCTCCAACATCAGTATTTGACTTACAAATGCGCTTCTGGAATAACAGTGCATCCACTGGTTTCAGAAAGCTCACAGTAAAAGACTCAAGAAAGTCAGTGTGCATGGCCGTTCAGGGTAACTGCTTTTATACTTTAATTAGAAAACATTTCTTATTAATGACATTTGTGACTCTTAACTGCACTTTCGTCCTTGTGAGGAGTCTGTGTTGGACTGGGAGCAATTTAAAAAAAAAGTATATATATATATATATATATATATATATATTAATGATTAGTAGATTCAATTTGCAAGCTAACATTACTCAGTCCTATTACAGTACTGCTCACTGTTTGAGCTACAGGTGAGTAATAGAGAGGTATAAATGTGACATCTGTTGGATTTTCCTGGAAACTACTTCTCAAGTTTAAAAAACCCCTCAAAATAACAACAACAACAACAAAAAGAAAAGCAAAGATAAATGACTGTTAGAGGCCACAAAGATAGCTTTTTTTAGTTAATAAAGCGTGTATTGCAATAACAATTATGTGTTACAAGCTGAAACGCTGAAATTTTGCTTTGCGTATGGAAATGAAATGTGACTAATGGATTAGTCAGCTTTAGAGAGCCTGGTAAGTGAGTTTTGTTATATTCTAACAGAACTAAGCAAACTCATTTCAATCAATTCTTTTGGGTTTTTATGATAAGTATTTTGTTAGGTCCTATGTGTGTGGGCCACACACACAATTTCATGCTTACACTATTTCATTGATTAACTAAACAAAACACACTCAGGCCTCACAAGCCAGTAAACACCAGAAATATTTTTTATCATGTATATTTAAAGGATTTTCAGTATGTTTATCAGACCTCTAGAATGCACAGTGGTGATCAGAAGGAGTCACAGAAATCAAGTTCAAAGAAGACAACTCCAAAGGGCCTTTTGTGCTGGTTTAACATGCTAAAATGTGGTAATTAGTATTAAACACAAAGTACTCAGGCACATGGAATATTATGATTATTGCAGGCATTTGCATTGGAAATTTAGTATCCCATTATGAGTCAGAAATTTTATAGTAAGGCTAATAGATCTTACCCCCTGCACTTGCATGATTTGCTGATAGATATTGATGTTTCATGGGTTAAAAAGAGGATAATGACATGATTTCCATTCTGCTCAGAATCTCTGCCCAAAAGAGCTTTGTTCATTCTGAACAGAAGTGGAAAAATAAAGCGACTGTGCAGGAGGTAAAGCACAGCTGGAGAGTCAAGATTCAAACCCTCTGAAAGATCAGTTTTGAAAGGATCAGTTATCCCTTTATTATGCTCTGAGGGACGAGACACCGAGGCAGGTTTTATTTCATCATTTGACTCCTGTTCTTTTATTTCTTATATATCACACCTGACAGGGTAATAATTAATGGGATGAGAGCTCAGATGGCAGGGTCCCTGAGGGTCCTGAGAACCTCCCCTCAGTGGTAGCTTCAACTCTAAGGTTTAATGTATTCCTGCTTGGTAAAGTGACATTCATTTTGACATATGAAGGCCATTATTTTTCTCACCTAGTTGCAGATTGTCAAACTAATCATTATCATTCTTCAAACTTATATATTCAACAATTAAGGCATTTGATTGGTGACAGCTTCTGTCTTTGTGCATTTACCATTCACCTAGCATTGATTACATGTCGTCTATATGAAGCTACCCAAAGAGCACGCATAATTTAAACTGCTTATCTCATGTGACATCTGATTTGCATATCGTGACAAGACATTAGCAGGCATCACTGCTGGCTGCAGGCACTGAACACTGCATTTCTGTTCCTAGGTAGTGAAGAAGAATCATTTGGCCCTGCACGTCGCACCGTCCCTTCTGCCTCCTAAATGCAAGCTGTACTAACAAAGACAGGAACACAACAGGAATAGCTTTGTCCATCAGCCATGTAGACCCTTCTGACATCCTATAATTATTCCCTGCTTGTCAAGTGGCTAATAATAAAGCAGAGTCTGCCCTGTGGACAGCAAATTGAAATACTGCACTCAGATGTAAAGTGGAGCCACAGCAACATGAAGAGGCCCAGGAGACATGGACCGCAAATGAGCGGCAAGGTAAGAGTGACTTTCTGTTTCAGGTGAGAAAACAAAGTTAAGGATTAAATGAGACCAGTGAAACAGAAGAAGCCATGGCTTACATTCATAAACTGTATACATACATGATATTGCCAGAAGTATTTGCTTGTCTGCCTTCCCACGCATGAACTTAAGTGACATCCCATTCTTAATTCATATGGTTTAACATGACATAAGCCCACCCTTTGCAGTGTGCTTATGATAATTTTTGACCATTCTTCCAGAAGCACATTCAGGTCAGACCCTGATGTTGGACGAGAAGCCCTGGCTCACAGTCTCCACTCTAATTCATCCCAAAGGTGTTCTGTCTGTTGAAGTCAGGACTCCGTGCAGGCCGGTCAAGTTCTTGCTATGTGCACTGGTGCAGAGTCATGTTGAAACCGGAAGGGGCTATTGATGTGATGAGAAGGGGTGGGTGTGACTGTGAAATCACTTGCTCATTGGCTAGAGACTGGTGATTGATAAGTTGTAAGCCACTGAGCGAACCAAAAATACCATGAATAAGCCTTACTTTTGAAACACGGTATGACCAAGATTTATAAAATACATTAAAGTTTTTATTTAGTAAGACTGGAAGATAATTGCATTTAATCAATAAGCACACAGACAAATGATTCATCCGGTAAAATGTGTCCTTTTGTGCTTGAACTAAATATGCAACGTGGAAAGCGTCAGCGTCTTTGTTTGCTTTTTCTCTGAAGCTTTTATCGCTCTGTCCCTTGTTTAAAAAAAGAAAAACGTTACCTGGAGTTAGATAAAGGATGTTGTTTGGCTATTTCTTTCCTTTTGCTTTTGAACTCCTACAGGATGCAACCATTCTTTCCAAACGGGACCTGTGTAATACCCAAAGCTTGGTCATGACTAGGAGGGAGATGAGTGGATGACGGCCTTCATCAGCCCCCTTGGGCACTGACTAATACACCCGCTGTGTTTCAGGCTTTGGTAAATGATGTGCTGGCTGAACAGATTTGTCTCCACCTCACTGGGTGACACCACGATTTTCTCTTGTAACCTCGAAGAGCATCGATACCACTCTCACCAGGTACTACAACAACGTCTGGAAAAAACAACTTTTGCGCAAGATAAAGACATTTAAATTTCATGTGCCTTTTGTGAGCTTCTATATTATTGAATTAAAAATCTTCTCCTCACACACAAGAACCAGAATAATCAGGATAATAATCTTATCTTAAAGACTGCATAGTACCATATCACCCCATTAGAGCACTCCGCTCTCAGACTGCAGGCTTACTTGTGGTTCCAGAGTGTTTAAAAGTAGAATGGGAGGCAGAGCTTTCAGCTTTCAGGTTCTTCTTCTGTGGAACTAGCTCCCAGTTTGGATTTAGGGGGACAGACACCCTCTCTGCTTTTAAGATTAGGCTTAAACCTTTCCTAGTTGATAAAGCATATAGTTAGGTCTGGATCAGGCAGATGGCTGCCCCTCCCTGAGCCTGGTTCTGGTTTCAGTTTCTTCCTCTTGAAAGGAATTTTTTTTCTTCCTACTGTGTGAATGCTCACAGGGGGTGATCTGATGGTTGGTGATGGGTTTTCTCTGTATTATTGCAGCATCTTTAACTTCCAGTATAAAGTGCCTTGGGGTGATTGTTGTTGTGATTTGGCGCTACATAATTAAAACTGAACTGAAGTGATTTAACAGAGGGCAGGTGAGGGAGACACATGCCCAGTAAATACAGATGCAGAATACAGACATCTTACCTGCAATTCCACCTGTGAAAGTAAGCACAACCAGTATGTGCCTGTCTGTTCTACCACCCTATTGGGCACGTGTCATACCACCCTTAGTAGCTGGACTTGAACCTACGAAAAGAAAGAGACTTAAAAGCCACAGTTTGAATATCAAGTATAATTATATTCTGAAAAGCTGTAAATTATTACCTGTTGTGAATTCAAACGCGTTAATTAAAGTCTTTGAGGCTTTTAAGGCTTTTGCACTAATTGTGACATCCATAGCTAATAATGTTGTTAGAACATGAAGTACTAAACATTAATAGAAGTCAAATTTTAAAAAGAAAATCTGTTTTTTTTTTAATTTGACAGAACACGATGACCACGTTTATATGTATACCTGCTGCACTCACTGTCTAATTGGATACTTTCCTGAGACAAAAGTGTCTGCTTAGTTTATGTTCTGCCAGGTAGAGCGCAGAGAAACCTAGCAACAGGCTGCAGCAGAGCGAGCTTGTCTCTGCTCACAGATTATTAAGGTACAGATGAGAAACCACACACTCACAAACACTTTACCATGTGAACAAACACGCATCACTTGCTACTCTCAGCTGGTTAGACAGAACACAAAGTGCCTTGGGAAGCACATTATAGTACACCACACTGATCTGAACACATACCACCCAGTTGATCCTGTTGATTCCAGCACAAAAACCCAGATGCTCATTTTAGCAAACGCGGAGGCTTCTAAATTGATCCAAATTTCTTTGACAGTGTGTGGGTTAAAGAAACCTGGAAGATAATTGCATTTAATCAAAAAGCACACAGACAAATGATTCATCCGGTAAACTGTGTCCTTTTGTGCTTGAACTAAATATGCAACGTGGAAAGCGTCTTTGTTTGCTTTTTCTCTGAAGCTTTTATCGCTCTGTCCCTTGTTTAAAAAAAGAAAAACGTTACCTGGAGTTAGATAAAGGATGTTGTTTGGCTATTTCTTTCCTTTTGCAAGCATGGCCCTCTAAGATCGGAGATTTTCCAGCAGGTCAACAGTAATTGCTTTTATATATATATATGAAAAAAAAAAGGTAAATAAAAAAAGATGTTTTCTGATGTTCTTTGCTGCCAAATGCTTTTCATTTACTGAAATAAGGACAAAATATTGTTGCAAAGGTGCACTCACCATCTGGTAACATCACTTCAACCCACATTACCGTTTGTTGTGTCCATAACCTATTTGGATAGATTACACAGTATTTTAAAATGGAGAGGATATGACCTCCAGATCCCAAAAATGATAATAATGATGTCATCTTTATATTAAGCATAGATTAAATTTTATTTAAAAGGGATTCTTAGGTGAAATGTTCCATAATGCAATGTTTTTTTTAACTGAAGGGAGACACCAAAGGGGATATTATACAATAGTTTCACAGTTCACTGCTTCATGTGTGACTCATGATAGTTACAAATAAGTCCATGCTTAAAATGCATGGTGTCTCTTTAAAATGTGCATATGTGCGTTATGTGTTGTAAAGGCAGCCATGGATGACGTTGTTGTTTTGGTTTTAATGCAAGAACAGACGTGAATTACTACGCAACTGGAGCATTAAACAGTAAACTGAAGGCGAAACAAAGTTGTTTTTTAAGCTTTTATTTGACCAGGATAAGATCATTTGGCCAAGGTAAAAAGCAGTACAATCAATGGGAGTTTAACGGCCCAGTAACGCACATGCTAATACACACATGGAAAACAAAATAAATATACCGATGTACAAGTGATAAAGAGTAAAATAGAGGAATAATCAAAACCTGTGAACTTCAGTGCTAAAGATAATGAGCTTAATTTTTTGTGTCAGGATGCTGCCTGAAATAACTGGTATACGCTGAAATAAGCAGATTTATGCTACTAAAAAAACCAATGGCATCCATAGGTCAAAATTTCAGACTCAAAACTCATTAATTTGAGTCAATAAATTGAATTTTGACATAGTAACTTTTTTTTTTTCTGAATGAAACTTCCATAAACTCCATGTAGTTCCAGTTGCAGCTGATTCCAGCATGAGGGAGCTTCCCAAATTCTTTCCAAGGTGAACTCAGACTTCTAAAAGAAAGGGGATGCCTACTGGAGGAGATGGAAAGGAATGTCTGGGTGTGTCTGCTTAAACAGCTGGATAGGATCTTTAGCTCAAGTTAATGATGATGACCATATCTAATACACTGAAACTTACCAGCCTCAGAAGAACACCACATTTCACATTTCCATACTTCACTTGCCATTCCTGTTTCTCTGTTTGTCATCCTATCTTATGGAGCCTTCCACAAACTGCAGCCCCTGGCTGATCTATTTCCTCCTCATGTCTCATGTCACCACTCCCAAATATGCTATCAATCAACCTTTAACATTTTGAGGTTTTGGGGTTGTGGTCCCTGATGTGAAATGACTACCAGATGCCTGAGTTGTGATTAAAACGAAATATTTTTCTTTTTAGGAAGTACACTAAATTGCATTGTGCTGATATATTTACTTAATTGCAACATTTTGGACCAGCCAACGTTTGTCAGATAATATCCCTTCATTGCATAAAGAAAATACTTCAATCATTTCAACATCCAATCAGAGGGCTGATGAGATTAAGCTGACATATGAATGCTTTGCATTTATGTGTGCAAAGATAATCTTAATATCAATAACTATTATCAGCAACTAATAAAAATGGGAGTTGCTGTTCTTGGGGAAAAAAATCCATGTCCCTGGCTTTTTCTAACAGAACATTTGAATCAAAAACAAAATATAACATCACAGCCTCCTGAGCGCCAGTGTCTCTTATGTAAATATTTTGAAAGTCTCTCCTAAGGTAACAAGTCATGGTCTCCACCTCTAGGTGGCATGAGTTGTAGTACTGTAAAGGACCTAAAAGCAGACTCCAAGGCAGCGTAAGCGAGCCTTTTATTTAGGCTCATTCAAAGTCCAAGAAGAACACAAGAGTCCAAAAGATAAAGGGAAATTAAACTGAAAGCATGAAAGAAGGGACAACGGATACTGCAGGGAGAAAAATGATGACTGAATGAATGTGTATCTGATGCAGTTGACCTCTACCAACCCAGGTGCTTGGAGACAAATCTACTGGCAAAATCTATTAAGATATTTTTATACCCCTCAATTAAAGTATGTAGCAGTGGCAGAGCACTATCAATGTGGAGCCTCTCTAGATAATAAATAAGGGGCTTTTTATGTTCTTGTGAACTGTGAAGAAGCAATGTTTCTTCCCTTACTGGGGAGCTGTAAGAAGGGCAATACAGCCTGAGAAAAAGCTGTACTTTTCTTTCTGTGCAATTTATGTGCAACATTGTAAAAGATAAATATTTAAGGATAGTATTTCCAGCCAATAGGAAGGCAACAGTGAATAAAATCAAAGACACAGTTAGAAATACTTTCCCCTTACAGAATGATGAACTGTATGTTCAGCTGTTCCTGTTTTTCCTCATGTTTGCTCAATATGTGTACTGTTAAATACAGCAGTATTAAAAACAAACAGACATTGCAATAAAGACTGAAGGGAAGACAGGACTTATACACAAGGGGGAATCATATAAGTGAAGCAACTGGAGCAAACTAGACACAGGTGTAGACAATCAAGACAAAGAAACAGGGAGGAAGTGCTTAGGGCACAGGCGATAACTCCCTACCAAAATAAAACAGTAACTAATTTAAAGGGTTGAGACAAAGTGTCATTTATTGGCTGTGCAAGAAGTCGATTATGGACACAAATACAGGACTATCATGGGCTAAAAACAATGTATCTAATTGTATACTGTTGATTTCTTGATTCAGTACTCAGTCCTATAGTTGTGGATACATCATCCACACAGCTTCTTCCAGCTTCTCTGATGTGTGTCTTGCCTTCTGTAGTCGTGCTGTATTGGCTTTCATGTGAAGGCTTGTCTTAAACTCAGTCTGACCACTTTGTCTTGACTCGATGTCTAATAAAACTGTCTTTTCAAACAAGTAGGATGTTTCTAATCTCACCTTAAAGGACTATATGAAGCAAATCCCTCTGAGTAAACCAAAAGGTACATGCAGTACATACATTAAGCACCCTTTTCCCACATGCTGTGGTATTTCTGCTTGATTGCAGTCAGTGTACTCATACCAGTATAGTACCACCCACACCTTACTGTGTAAATAATAGAGTTGGACCAGAATCAAGAATCTGAACATTCGATGTTGTCATGGATGGTGCAAGAAGGGTGTGGGATTTGGTAAAGTGTGAACATTAATCACAAACAAGGTGTCAATCAACTGTTATTAATCATCCCGATTATGAAACTAATGCTCATTTTAGAAAAGAGAAAAAAAAAAAAAAATACAACACTGTAAAAGGCATGAAGGATAAATATTACAGATCTGTGTCTTCAGCATGCCTGCAGGTCGAGATATCTCAGATTTACACAAGTACAAAGAGGACAAAATTCTCAAAATGAGAATCAGATGTGTGAAGGATGTGATTACAGATGAGTGGGCGATGTGGAGAGTAGACTCTTGGTGTGCTTTAAGTCTTATCCAATTCAATCAATTAGCTGCAGTCTAATATACTAAGTGGGTGAAGTGATATCCCCACTCCACTCCCTGAACGGGCGACAAAATGGATCAACCCGGCACCCCCTCTCCTCCGCTGACTGATGAGATGTGGCGTGTTTCTGTCATAAATGTAATTATGTTTATATTGTGCCTCCACTCTGCCGACTGTCCGACTGCAGGAGATCACATTACCGCCTCAACTTGAAATTGCCCTTCTTCAAACAAGAGACACTACATTTTTCTCTGCATGAGAAAAATGTAATTGCACTTTACCACACATGTGGTAAAGTGCACTACATTTCGTTCTTCTTCTTTTTTAAATCAAGCACCATATAATTATGCTGTAGCAATGCTTGATAGATATTGCAGTGTTAGACAACAATTTTTAAGCATTTAGAGATTCATTATTGATGGGTGAAACAAGGAAGTATGAGGATAACATAATTTACAGCACTTATCATCATTATTTTACCCTCAAAGGGGGGGGGTGGCTAATACTGCTTATCCTCGTTTTCTGCATTCATATGCTGTTACAGTGGTGGATGCTTATATTAAACACATATTAACAGTGTTGGGAAGGTTACTTTTAAAATGTATTCCACTACATACCAACTAGATTTTTAAATCTTAATATAAAATGAGCTACAGTAGGTTGACATTTGGTAAGGCATTAGAGCCTCTTAATGCGCGTTTTGTTTGGGTTTCCTCCGGTGTGGAATTACTAAAAATAGAGAGAGCATAGCCTTATGTATGAAACAGGAAAAGACCGCCATGTAATCCATTTATTTCAACAAAGTAACTGTATTCTGAATACCACCCTTTTCAACAGTAACTGTAACAGAATACAGTTACTCATATTTTGTATTTTAAATACTTCACGGCGGTACATGTATTCCGTTACTCCCCAACACTGCATATTAAACACTCAGTACAGGTCTAAATGCTAAGTCTTATTCAACAGTTTTTTCTACTCTAGTCTTTGTGTTATGTTACAGATCCACACCCACTCACCTTATTTGTGGAGGAACCTCTGAATTTCTGTTTCAGATCTATGAGGTTCTGGTTTGAAAGTAGTCCTGCTTAATGTTAAGTTAATTGCCAGTAGTATGCAACTATTCCATTCAGTTGGAAATTGATAGAGATTAACCCAGTCAAAGTTTTGCTATCCTGACATGCCAAAATCCCCTTGAAGGTGGCTTCTACCTATGATTAGTCACTCATCTGGTTCCTATCTTCAAAGTAACCATTTCAAAATTGATGAACGTGCACATTCATTGCAGACTTTTGCAGTAATTTTGATCCAGGCATTGTTTTCTGTAGTGTAAATGTAACATTAAATAGCATATGAAGTTATGTCTAAAGTAAACCCCCAGATAAACTCCAACTACCAACCATACATTACCAACTGCTTTGTTTTGAGAGTGAAGATGAGTGGACCCAAAGGCAGATACCCAGAGAGGCAGAGTTCCAAGCTGTTTATTAAGTCTAATTAAGCTCAAAGAGTAACAAAAACTAAGTAAGGCATGAACACTACAAACATTAGGTAATAAAAAGTGCACTGTGGGAATAAACAGGTAACAAACACGCACAGCATGATACAACAGAGTATAGACACACAGGTGGTAATTAAGGAAATTGAAACAGGAAGGGGACTAAACACAGCTGAAACAAATCCAGGATGAAACAGGAAGTTACATAACAAAGGAACACCAATCAAAGAGAAACTTAACAAGATTCAAGGGGACTGACGGGAGGCAGGATGATGTGAAAACTCAAGGAATTATATATAAATGATACCCAGCCACATGCAGAAACTAAAGTGGAAAATCAATGAACACATAAACTAGCAAACAATTTGTAGGTCTAACTAAAAGGCATTTTAAACCCCATTTTAAATGTCATTAGATCTTTGAACAGCTGTTATAAGTTGTAATTTCATTTTGCCATGAGGTTACTTTCTCTTCCTGTTTGAAGATAATTACTACTTCATTATTCACTGGTGGCCATTTTAGGCTGAAGTGGTAAATTAGGCTATAATTAGCTTTGTTTTTAGCCGACTACATCAAAAACAGGAAGTTGGAGGTATGGTCAAGACCTGTTTCACTCAACTCACAAGTCTGTGTTTTAGTCTTTTTGAAAATTCTGACATTTGTTTGGATATTTCTATAACAAATGGTTTGTTACATAAAACAACAACAACTTCAGCCTTAAACACTGAGGCGATCATTTGGTGTGTGTTTGGTTAAATTCTGACCAATACTATAGGAGTTGTAGCAATTCTTGTATATTTGCTAACTTAATACTTTAACCACAACAGATTTTATGAGACACTCTACATTGCTTGGCTTGTATATGGATGCAGTGCATGAGAAATGTTTTTGAGCCTGGTAGATGGTAAAGGATGGTGCCTGGTGCTCAGCGAATGGAACCAAGTGCATGCAAAGAAGACAAAGAAAAAAGGGAAAAGAACGAGATACAGCATTAGCGATTAACTGCATTGCTCCCTGGGCTATTTATTGATTTATTTTGAAAGGTCCAGTTGAAATTCAGTCTCCAAATTCAGTCAGTGAGTGTTCCACAATCGTAACATAATGAACAACCTTGGGCTCTATGGATAAAAGACACTCAAGAGAATTTTGAAACATAATTAGTGTCCTTGCCCCCACAGCCAGGTCAGAGTGACATTTGAAAAACTCAGACAAAACCTGGTCCTTCAGCAGGCAACTTGTTCAAAAATGGTTTATTACAGGAGCAAAATACAGAGTATTGTTTGAGTTCGGTGCCTAGTTTCTTAGATAATCACTCTCTGTGCAAACGTGTTACATAAGAAAAATAGGAAGTGATGTGTAAATATCCCCCTGGAGCTTACAGGTGGATGCAAGGGTGTTGGACAGGTTGAAACAACAAGTATGACAGACATGTCGGAGTGAGAGAGAGAAATTCTGCAGCTTAATTAGAGGAGGGTGTGTTCGGTACATGATGTGAAATGAGTGGGTGTGTATGAAGCTGTGCAGGTTGAGTTAACTAGATGAACTAGCTCACAGGCTTTGCTCCATTACTTAAACAACAAAGCAGAGGCTTACACCAGTACACCAGTAAAAATCAATGCACTGCTCAAGCAGCTTTTCCGGACATTGTCAGCTGCCGCTCTACCAAAATGAAGCAAATCATTGCTTTGTCCATTTAATTCATACTAGTGCAGCAGGTGGTCTTTTCATTCAATATTTCAGACTAACAAAAAAATGTGCTGGGTTGTATTTTAATTAGAGAGCAGCCTTATTTGGACCATCATTGTGTGGGAAGTGATTGATGGCAAAAGACACAGCTCGTCATCTCTTAAGCTGATATTGCAAAACGAATCAGTGCTTCTTTACACAGATGCAAGAGCTGGCAGCATTAGCATTTGTTTGTGGTGATGGTTTCACTCCCAGAATATGTTTACCTTCTTTTATCATAAAAAAAAAAACAGAAGCACAAAAAAGGACAACAAATAGCTCCATCAATATCCTAGGAAACCCCCAAGTTTTTCTTTGTTTGGTTTTCATTTCCTGAGAAAATTACTTCTCCCTTTTTACTCTCTATGTTAGTCAATTGTTCACTGAATAACAGAAATATAAAGACAAAAAGTTATCCGATCGGATCGGCTTTGAAATATAGCAGTGCAGTAGTTAGTGCTTGATCTCCCTGTGGTAGTATGGATTGTCTCTGGTTATACTGGTTTTCTTCCCCAGTCCAAAGAGACAAACTGAGGTTAGGTTAACTGGTGATTCTAAATTGGGCATATATGAACAGTTCTCTCTGTCTGTGTGTTAGCCCTGGACAAGTCACCACTCTGGACAGCTGGGATGGATAGATGGATGGATGGATGAACTACTGTAGGGAATACCAAATCCACCACCTTTGCTTTCTGCCTCATCCACATTGTACCCCTCCAGTTGGCCCATGTGACTCCTTTAGGCCAAGTTTGGCTGGGTCCCATAGGCTAAGTCCACTGGACAGTTGTGAGTCAGGCTCCAGTAACCCTGATTTGTGTGGAGTTTCCTCCAACTGGGACAGGCCAGAATACCCTAGATAGATTATGTGCTGTGGTAGGGTTGGGAAGACTTGGCGTCACACATGCCTGTAACAAGGAACAGGATAAGTGGCAGAAAATGGACGGATGTATTCTACAAGGTTTAATAATACAAACAACTGTATATAGCATTAAAACATCCTATTTTAAATAACTAATCCCTTGAAGTCATTGTTATAAAAAATCTCTGCCATTACATATCCTCCAGTTGAAATTTAAATGTACATACTGTGCTTCTTTTGATGTTTTTTTTTCCATGTCTCATAGGTGGGAAGACAGAACAAAACGACCTACAAGGGTTCAGTTTGAATACAAAATGTTCGTAGTTGTTAAAAAAAAATCCCCAGATTAAAACAGCTGGGCAAGCGTGGGTGTTCTCCTGGGCCCCTGCTGTAGTAATCCTGTTATAAAGCTCCTGCGGGGTGAGCTCTCTCAGAATGTCTGAGGGATAAACCTATGTGTACAGTAAACACCACCTCTGCCTTTCATTGTGATATCATTACATAACTTCACTAGGGGATAAATGGCTAATATTAGCTTTGACAGTATGAATTATGCTCCTTCTTAAACAGAATCGCCAGCAATGCAAAAACATGGAAGCAGATTCTTAGACGGGCCTGTCAACTGGATCTTCACTACTTTAATTAAAAAAAAGAAAAAGAATCAATATTTAAAATTCACTATATCCATCCATGCAATTCTACTGCATCTCCGATTCAGTGTCGCAGGGAGCTGGAGCGTATCACAGCTGCCATAGAGAGACAGACAACCATTTGCACTCACTTTCACACCTATGGGAAATTTTTGTGTTAATAATTAACTAATTAGGAACTCAGGCAAACACGGGGAGGTGTTTAGACCATGAAAAGGTGCATTTTAACCCAAACCAACTTGGATACACTAACCCAGGGGTAGGCAACTCCAGGCCTCGAGTGCTGGTATCCTGCAGGTTTTAGATCGCACCCTGGGTTAACACACCTGAATCAAATGATTAGTTCATTACCAGGCCTCTGGAGAACTTCAAGAAATGCTGAGGAGTCATTTAGCCCTTTAAATTAGCTGTGATGGATCATGGACACATCTAAAACCTCCAGGACACCGGCACTCGAGGCCTGGAGTTGCCTACCCCTGCACTAACCCTAACCCAGGACCTTCTTGCTGTCTGCAACAGTGCTAACCAGCATGCCACACCAAAAAATCATTATATATTTCTGTTCTTTACAACATAAGAAGAGGAGATGCTGCAGGAAACTTCTTATTTTAGCTTCTACAATATGAAATAACCAAAGACCAATTTTTTATGGGTTTTTTTTTCCACATCTGAAAATAAACAAGACACAGCTAGCATCAAAATTCAATTATTCCAACTTTCCACTTTAGAAATTATATTTCTTTTAAATCAAATGACTCTCAATTTGAAGTTTCTCTTGATATTTTAGTATAGTCAATATTAAAGATGGACGTAGCCATTGTGACATTGCCCATTGTTTTAGACTCAGCACTTTTGGAACTAGAATTTACCTTGTATGGATGAGAGCATGGAGTGCTAATTTCTAAACCATTAAAGCCCCAAGAAGGCTCCAGTGACCCAAGTACAGTGAACACATCCATTTAATGAGTCAAAGTAATGGATGAGCCTTTGTAGACTCGGTCGGCTACAAGGCTGCCGGCCTGTCAATCAACTTGGCCTCAGCGCTAACTCAATTATCTACATAGATGAGTCATAAAAATAATTTATCCCTACTCAGAATTTTTATGTGCAGTGAAACCATCCATAGAAGTTAAAGAAATCAAACCAGAGTACACAGGGGCAGCTCAGGTTGAGCAGCTTGGAGACATATTAGAGAGACAAGGCTGCAATGGTTTGGACTTGTGCAGAGGATGGGACATGAATATATTGGACAAGGGATGCTGAAGATGGAGCTGGCAGGCAAGTGGCCAAGAGGATGACCTCAAAGAAGACTCAGAGGATATACAGAGAGTTGGTGTGACAGAAAAGGGTGCTGAGAATAGAGTGAAAAAACAGTCTTAATTGGACTCATCTAGAGGAACTGCAGCTGATGCCACTTCTGTGTTCAGCTCTGGAGCGTTCCCCTTGTATTTTAATTACGATTGATTTGAAAACCTCACACGATTTCTGCTGGTGAAAGACTGTGGAAGCATGTTAACACAGTCTAGAATGTTTCAGACTAACATACTACCAAAACGTTTGCTTTTAGAGGGGAGGCCGAACTTGCTGATGATCAATTGCAGAAATGATTAGCAGCACCTGGCTGTTCCTCTTTGACTGCATAGAGTAATGTGAAAACTTGATTTTTTTGTATGACTTCATGTTTCTTTCAGCATTGGTACGATCATGCATTTGGAAATAGTGAGGCAGGTACTTCATTTCCAACCCATCATGTACAGGCATTCGTAAAGGATCTTGTGGTGTCACATTTCATCTCCTACCCCACCGTTCACCCTATTACAGCTGGGATTGGCTCTTGCCCCATTGTAACCATGGATTGATTATGCAGTTAAAGATATGGAAAATAGATGGTTAAGCATAATTTTCATGTGTGCTGCTTCAGGGTTGTGAACACGTGTGTTTAAAACATTGTTTTTTAAAAAATCTAAATTCGCTATGAATTTATTTGTGCCTAAGAAAAGAAGCTGTTTTCTGTAGATATAGTTTTGGGGCACAGGGAAGCTTTAAAAAACATTTCCTGAGGATTTACTAATGAAGCAGGGTTTAATCATGATGGAAAACCAAAATTAGTATGTTATAAGATTTAGGTTACATGAGACAACAGAGCATTAAGTTGCCAAGATCATTTGTGGCCAAACTGCAGGTGCAGCCATCAAAAACTGGGGAATTATCTCACCCCGATGGGAAAGGTCCAGCCTGGAAGATCATGCCAAATACAGACAAGCTGTATCAACAAAGAGGAGCTGTGGCCACAAGCTACAACTGCCAAATGAAGATGTACTATATTAGAAATATTTAGTTTAACACATGTGGCTGCTTTAAGCCCTCTTTAATGAACATCCTGCACATCACGCATTGTTTTTCATACTTTTAACATGCCAGGATTTCTGCATTGTATTTGCTGTCTGTTTTCTGCCCTTCGTCTGCTCTTTTATCGTCACTGCTGCTTTCTTGTTGTGCCCTACAGTTATGTGATTTCCTCTCTGGATCTCGTCCAAATGCTGCATTAAATCTCTGACTGTTTCTTTTGTTTGTCGGTTGATGACAGGATGCGAGAACAGCCTGGACTCCTCAGGAAAACTCGCCAGGTGATGCTGGAATGGAGCCAGGATGAGACCAACTGTGAACTTTTGAAACGCCACATCGGAGGTGTCTGACGCTAACACAGCAAGACAAAAAAAAAAAAAGAAAAAAAAAGAAAGAAAAAAACATCCTAAATTCCTGTTTCACTTGACAAACAGAGACATGCACTGAAGCAAAGTTCAGAAAGATTGTCTATCTGCAAGCAGAATTATGATGAATCGTATCAAAGGATTTGATATTTTGGGGTGATGTCAATTTTTTCTCAGTTCACTGAACACCCTCATCAAACAACTATGATGCAATAAATTATTAATTAGCTGAATTTAACAAAAAGTTCGGAAAACAAAAGGGAAAGTGTCAAAAAACACGATAAAATATGCCTGCCCTGTGCATATTGACCGTTTGTTTCACGCAAAATAATGAGTCTGCATTTAGAAGGCATGATGTTGTTTATGAGCACACAAAGGTCAAGGTTTGCAAGCAGTCAGTCTACGTTATGGAAACATTATCAAAAAGCCTTGAAATCCAGTGAAACACTGGTCGCATCAGAAAGGTCAACCATCGTCTAGACGGCAGTGGATGCTGTGTAAAAGAAATGCTGCACGATTCCTGCTGTTATCTTTCTGTAAGCTATGCGATTTTAAAAGTTATCGCTCCTTCTCTTCTATTTCCCTCCAGTGAGCTGTTTCGTTTCTTTTTCCTGGCAAGGCGGGGAGCCTTCTTTTTTTTAAAGAAGAAAAAGGATCCAAGAGTCAACCTGTGAAGTGAAAAGAGCCACTAGAATTAGATTTTTAAAGATGTTAATGGCCACCTGTTACACTGAGAGTTCTTACGTGTTTTTAAGAAGAGGCAGCAAAACTCCTTAGTGGAGTCTTGTGAGGACAGTGTAATAGGTCATTATGTGTGTTGCTTATACAACGCTGTTTTTTCAGTCGTGTGTCAGTGACAAGAGTAACCTTTTGGATGAATAACCCCTTTTTACCACCAAAGATTGACCCATTTACCGAGTTATAATAGGGACACCTACAGTTTGCGCCTGCTTTTTTAGTGCTCATGAGCACTGTCCTAACTGTGATGTTCAAGGGAAGCTTTTAGGTATGTTATATACTATTAATTTCCTCCCGTTGCTCCTTTTCATTCCACCTTATAAAATGAAGTGGATGAGATTAAAGCTCGGCTGACTTTCCAAATGTGTTTATTTTAAGCCCAACTGAAATCTTTTTGGTGTCTTAACCTGATAGGAAAACAAAACCTATTTTGGTCCTCAGAGTCCAGAGCTCCTCCTCTCTTTTCTCCCTCGTTCTCTTGCACTCTCTGTCTTTTTCCATCCTCTTCTCCTACATGTAGGCACTGGGTGTTGGCTGGAGATTCCAGGAGTCTTGCTTCCTTAAGGACCAGTTTCTCCTCTCCTTCACTGGATTGTTCAGCTAGTTTAAGTGGTAATGTAAGACTTGGTTTATCCTCGTGCCTTGTTTAGGTTTCAGATACTTCTTGTCTGCTTTTGTCCTCTCTCCTAGGAAAACCCTTGATGTGTTGCTCTTGTGCTTGCTGTCCTCTTGGATCTCTCCTGCCTGGACTCAGCTGAAATTGGACAATAATAATTCTTAGTTAACTCAACTCAGTCTGACATTACCACTTAAACTGTTGCTCAGAAAATATCTTGTTCACTGACTGCAGGGTTTTGGTTGTTCGGTGGCAGATTTATCATGACAAAAACACCTAAATGTCAAACTCTAATGTGGATAATATCTACACTACTCGCTACATTTCGTTGGAGACAGAATACACATTTCCCTCCAAATGTGACACAGAAGACAGTTTAGTTGTATGAGAATATAACTTTAGTAATCAGCTGATCAACTCTGGATTCAGCTTGACTTTGTGGCCTGCCTGCATTAACAATGTGCTTCATTTGTGCTTATTCAATGGGTAAAATATTCCACTTATTAAGGAGGATCTCTCCAGACCTTAATGGAAGGTTATATTTTTCCTCTAGATTATAGTCAAGAGGCCAATGAGTCATGTCAGAACAAAGGAAAAGCTATCCCAATCATAAAATTGCCAGTGTGTGACTACATTTAAATGCAAGGTTTTTTTTTAATATCATAAAGTAAAAGACTGAACAGTTCATTATTGTACTCGTCCTGCACTTTTACATTACCTGGCTGTATAAAAAATTAAACATCTGATCCATCTGACTCTGGAGAAAAACAGTGAGCTAATGGTTAGAATAAAAAAAACACTGTTTAACACAGCATTTAGCAAAAAAACAAAAAAACAATGATAGCACTTGTTTGCTCTGTAGAAGTGCATGGTTCCTGATTCCTAATTGTATCTTGCGATGTATTGCTATTTATGGGTGAAGGTTGAGCCAGTGATTCATCTTATCTCTCCATTATGTATTAATAGCTGGTACCCGCAGATGTAGAGACAGGGTCAGAGGCACTTTCACTCAGTAAAGCTTTAAAGAATCAGCCTCCGGTTTACTGTGTCAGCTCAGTGGCAGTCTGCTGAAGTTCCCTTTGGCTTTTCCCTTTATAGCAGCTTAGTACAGAGACAGGAAATACATCAGAGTGAAGACTGCTTACACATTTTATGCGTGACATGTCAACCAGCCTCTACAGTCATATTTTAGTTATAGTTTTTAAAAAAATAATTATTTGTCTTACATACCATACATATGTGTTTTTGATAGCATTATTTCACGTTAAATCCAAGGCCTCTAAGCTGGACTGTGACACAGCAACACACACCAAACCAAAGCATAAGAGAACCTCTGCTGTAAGGTTACAGGCAGGCGAACACAGCTGAAAGTCTTTGTTAACAAATGGGAGATGCTGATGCCTGATTCAGAGAAGTGCAGCAACAGGTGTGAATGTGCAAACCCAGGAAGGGCAGCTCCACCCAAGGATGGAACACAGACCAGTCTAGCTCTCCACCCAAAAAAGCAGAAAACACAGAGAAACGTCACAGTTGCCTCACAGATTCAACAAGCTGCTGGGAACATTCCTCAGAGATTTTGGTGCATATTAACATGACAGCATCACACAGCTGCTGCAGACTTGTTGGCTGCACATTCATGATGCAACTCCCCCGTTCCATCTTCGGGATCTGGTCACTGTGGAGGCCATTTGAGTGCAGTGAACTCACTGTCGTGTTGAGAAAGCAGTTTGACATGATTTGAGCTTCGTAACATGGAGGATTATCCTGCTGAAAGCAGCCATCACTGTGTTTATAAAGGGATGGACATACTCAGAAAAAATACTCAAGTGGTTTGCTGGCATTAACAAAGGATTTTCTCCCAAGATTGTGACTGCTGTGACAATATGGGGCTACAGATTGTGTAAACATTAACAAGGGCCTAAATTCAGATGATGCAGGAGAACAGGAAATAGTTAACATAAAGTGAGCTGTTTACTAAGGTAAACAAGGAAAACCAAACGGAGAACCTGAACTGGAGATTTAAAAAAAAAAAAAAACACCCACAAAAGAGAGACACAAGGGACTCTACCCAGAGACTTGGACAAGGGACAAGAGGAGACTGAGACAATATATACAGTGGCTTGCAAAAGTATTCAGCCCCCTTGAACTTTTCCACAATTTGTCACATTACAGCCACAAACATGAATTGATTTTATTGGAATTCCACGTGAAAGACCAATACAAAGTGGTGTACACGTGAGAAGTGGAACGAAAATCATACATGATTCCAAACATTTTTTACAAAGTGGGGTGTGCGTATTTATTCAGCCCCCTTTGGTCTGAGTGCAGTAAGTTGCCCATAGACATTGCCTGATGAGTGCCAATGACTAAATCGAGTGCACCTGTGTGTAATCTAATGTCAGTACAAATACAGCTGCCCTGTGACGGCCTCAGAGGTTGTCTAAGAGAATATTGGGAACAGCAACAACATGAAGTCCAAAGAACACACCAGACAGGTCAGGGATAAAGTTGTTGAGAAATTTAAAGCAGGCTTAGGCTACAAAAAGATTTCCCAAGCCTTGAACATCCCACAGAGCACTGTTCAAGCGATCATTCAGAAATAGAAGGAGTATGGCACAACTGTAAACCTACCAAGACAAGGTCGTCCACCTAAACTCACAGGCCGAACAAGGAGAGCGCTGATCAGAAATGCAGCCAAGAGGCCCATGGTGATTCTGGACGAGCTGCAGAGATCTACAGCTCAGGTGGGGGAATCTGTCCATAGGACAACTATTAGTCGTGCGCAAAGTTGGCCTTTATGGAAGAGTGGCAAGAAGAAAGCCATTGTTAACAGAAAACCATAAGAAGTCCCGTTTGCAGTTTGCCACAAGCCATGTGGGGGACACAGCAAACATGTGGAAGAAGGTGCTCTGGTCAGATGAGACCAAAATGGAACTTTTTGGCCAAAATGCAAAATGCTGTGTGTGGCGGAAAACTAACACTGCACATCACTCTGAACACACCATGCCCACTGTCAAATATGGTGGTGGCAGCATCATGCTCTGGGGGTGCTTCTCTTCAACAGGGATAAGGAAGCTGGTCAGAGTTGATGGGAAGATGGATTGAGCCAAATACAGGGCGATCTTGGAAGAAAACCTCTTGAAATCTGCAAAAGACTTGAGACTGGGGCGGAGGTTCACCTTCCAGCAGGACAACGACCCTAAACATAAAGCCAGGGCAACAATGGAACGGTTTAAAACAAAACACATCCATGTGTTAGAATGGCCCAGTCAAAGTCCAGATCTAAATCCAATCGAGAATCTGTGGCAAGATCTGAAAACTGCTGTTCACAAATGCTGTCCATCTAATCTGACTGAGCTGGAGCTGTTTTGCAAAGAAGAATGGGCAAGGATTTCAGTCTGTAGATGTGCATAGCTGGTAGAGACAAACCCTAAAAGACTGGCAGCTGTAATTGCATCAAAAGGTGGTTCTACAAAGTATTGAATCAGGGGGCTGAATAATTACGCACACCCCACTTTGCAGTTATTTATTTGTAAAAAATGTTTGGAATCATGTATGATTTTTGTTCCACTTCTCACGTGTACACCACTTTGTGTTGGTCTTTCACGTGGAATTCCAATAAAATGATGGTAAAATGAATAGAATGATGATTGATGTTTGTGGCTGTAATGTGACAAAATGTGCAAAAGTTCAAGGGGGCCGAATACTTTTGCAAGCCACTGTAAACAAGGGGAAGATTAGAGGAGTCGAGACAGCTGGGAACCACAGCAGGAACAAAAAAGACGTAACGAGGTAAGGGACGCAAACTGAACGTAATACACACGAGACAATGGACTATCAAAATAAAACAAACCCGACAGATGCATAGAAAACTCAAAACAATTAATAATTTACAAAAATTTAACACTTCAAACCTAAAAACAGTGGGTCAAGACTAAGACCATGACAACTCCCACTCACTGGATATTTTCTGTTTTTCAGACCATTCAGAAAAATCCTGTAAATCTCAGAGATGGATGTGTGGGAAAATCCCAGCAGGCAAGCAGTGTCTGAAATAATCAGAACAGCCCATCTGACCATTGTTTCCCCCCTCACATTCGGATAATTGGTTTAAACTTCAGCAGGTTGTCTTGACCATATCTACATGTCGATATCCACTGAGTTGTGTGTGATTTGCTGTTTAGATATTTGCGTTAACAGTCAGTTGAACAGGAATACCTAATAAAGTGGCTGGTGACTGTATGTCTAGCCCCTGATGTGATCTTGTTTCCAGTATGACCATTAATGAAACAGTTTGTCACCCTTAAATCACTGAGTGATTTGTCCTGTACTTATACTGCCTGAAAAGTGTTTGTTGTCACCCAGAGACTGTTATTACACCGAGTTTACAACTGTAGTCATGAAAGCACATCAAAAAGCATTTTCACGTTTTCTTTCTGCCTGCTTTGTGCACACATTGTTACGCTTGTTCGCGAGCATGCAGGGGGTGATCATCACACCCCCGTCCCTCTGGTTTCTCTCTTTCTCTGTCTACGCCTGTGTGTGTGTTCGCATGAGACAACGGGGTTCTGACTGAAAAGGAACAACCTCTGCTCTGATTCCAGGGACACACAGCAGACACCTTTAAAGTTCAGATGGCCAGCCATTTCCCGATGTCTAAGTTATACCCACACACACGCACAGGCTCACAAAGTTACACATGAAAGGGAAGAAACTTCCTGTCTAGAAAGATTCGATCTGCAGAGCTCTGCTGGATTCTCTTTTACACTTGCTTGAGTCTGTGTGCCACCCGAGGATATCTGTGCATTGTTTTCAGCTGTTTTTGCTATATTTGTCTCTTTTTTGCGTTTTGAGATTCCCACCTTATCACCATCATTATCACTGTGCACAACCCACCTGATTAAACAGCAAAGTCCCTTTGGATGTGGCTTTAACAGTGTATCACCGAATGCTCATTTTCAGGTTATCATGCCAGCTTTTCTGTTAGAAACCAGCAGTGTCTCAAAAGTGCAGACAAGGTATCCTTTGACATCAGTGTCTTGCTGAATGAATACTGGATGCTGAGGGTGTTTCAGTCGGTGGTTAGTTTTAACTTTGTTAGACAGGAAACATTAGGAAACATTGGTTTGGTCTGGGGATTTGACAAAATGCCACTACCTGACATGCTAGTGATGAGAAACGGCTCGAGCAGTTGTGGTTCGGATTTTCACTGCTTTACAACCAACATTCACTGACAGCTCAGTGACAAATCCCTCCCACAGATGCCATGACCCAGTGTGTCAGGGGACAGACACTGCAGGACACATTGGATACAAATGAGCTACGCCATGCTTTGATAAGAATTTCAACTGCAATATTCATCAACATCAGAGATTCCTGATCTGTTTGCAAGAAAGGTTTGTCAGCAACTTTCCGACCACATTTTTTTGTAACTTTAGTCAACTGTAGTGCATGCTGATCCAGACCGCTCTCACTCCTGAGGTGTAACCAGACATGTTGGCTGATCACATACTGGTTAAAATGATTTACCATTAGAGCAAAAATCCCCAGTTTGATGTTGCTTGCAGGGAGGGTTCATGCAGGGAGGATGTCAGGGTGGAAGGATAAATCTCCAAAACATTGGACAGTCTGTATTTTCTTTTTAATCATGGCCACAATCAATAGTTTTGTGATGTAACAAAATCAATTTGTTATTCAACTGTCCTTTTAAAAAGCAAAGACACATGATGCCGTGGAGGTGATAAAAGCATTGGGTAAGAAAACCCTTCAGTAATAATTGTGACATATTATGTCATTTATTTCAAAATATACTAGTAGAGCGTCTAAATTTCTGCTGAAATCTGGATGAAATATCTTATCGTGAAGGCTGTGTAAAGATCAAAAGCTCCAGAATATGTTCACTGGATTAAATTGATTGTTCTGTCAGTTAAATCAATTTGGCTCAGCTTAAGGAAGATTGTGATCACAGTTAAAAGAAAGCAGTGTTGTTTAGAAGGCAGGATATGAACACTGGCATTCAATATGATTATATTTTGACCCAACCAAACACCCAAACTTCAATAAGAATTTCTTTCTAAATTATAACATTATCTGTCCGTCTGTCCGTCCATCCATCCACTTTCTTCAGCAGAAAATGGTGAGCAGTTGAGGTTCAGCAAAATTTATTAGTGTGGATGCTGTTTAAGTAATCTTTATTATTATTTTTCTGTTTTATTATCTATTCCGTACGTTTTTTTGACTCTGACTATTTCAACACCGTTCAACTTAGAAAAATCCTTCAACCACCGTTAGATTCCTCTTCTTTTGGATATGTGTGCTTCTATTTTTCTCATTTTTAACATTTATATTTTTTAAATATTCAACTTTATTCAACAAAGATTTATAATGTATTTCAATGGGGAGACCCTTCAAATCCTCATTCAACTTACTCCTTTCAACTCTAACTAGCCTAGAGCCACCATTCAAACTTTAAAACGAGCCTCCCTTGGTATGTTTGTTTTATGGCATTACTGATGTTGGTTTTCTTGTTTCTAAACAGAAATTCCTTCTACGTCTCAAAAGAGGTAAAGAAATGTGTGACTCTTTAATGCTGCTGGAGATATTTATAGCAGTGGTTTAGTGTGAGCTCTTTTATTTCCCCTTTATTGTTATTTTTCTTCCGCTTGTGTGTTTATATCATTTTTATAGCTTCTAGTTTTGTCTATTATTTATATCAATTCAGAGATTAGTTGAAAATATAGTGTAAATGTACAAAATACATGATTTTGTTCATTTTGGTATTCAATAACAGTTATTAATTTTTATTTGCAATATCCAGGATGTACTCCTTGTTAAAAATTTCCACTTTGAAAAATAACATTTACACTTTTGTCCTCATCAGCGTCCCGGAGGCTTCTGTTGCTGCCACACCATCTAACCATGAAAATGGCACCACTACTAGAGATAGTCCTTTTCAGGACCAGTGTTTGGCTTGCTCTCTGGGAACAACAAAAAATAAAACAAATAAATTAATAATAAAATTAAATAAAGAAATCATTTATTTAGTTATTTAATTTGTCCGGAGGCTTCTGTTGCTGCCACACCACCTAACCATGAAAGAGGTAAGCCCGTCATTCAGAAACACAGGGCTGATTGCAACATTTTCATATACCTCTTTTCCTCCTACCTGATCATTACTTTAACTACGTTACTCCTTAAATGTGTAGCTGCGGTCACCAATCATCACACCAAGAGGAATTCACTAGCTTGTCTCTTGACCTGGTTCCAGAGGGGTCTGTTAAAAACATGTTAGAGACATACTTGAAGGTAAGATCAGAAATTCCAGTAGAGATATAGTATCACTGATCTTAACACACCTTTTTTGTTAGTGTTTGTGTGTTTGTGTGCATATGTTGTGATTTTTTTTTTCTACCATAAAGCCTGTTTTCTCTGTGCTGTTGTTCAGGAACAAAAAATAGAATTTCTCTGTGATTGTGGAGGGACGACCTCGGAAGTGAAGCCGTCTTTTCATACACTGCCAAGGTGAGTAAGGTGCAAAAAACATCAGAGTTTTTAAGACAACACTTGAGCAGTCATTTTCTCCCATCTTTGGTTTGTGTTTGTCACTCATTCTTCTTGTTTTGTACCTTGGGGTTTTTTTTCTTTTCTGTCAGAGTTCTCATTTTGCACCTGAAGAGGTTTGGCTTTACAAAAACCTGCAAGCTTCAGAAGGTGAATGACCCCGTCAGGCTGCAGAGGGACTTGGTGGTGTCATCCAAACAGGTAAAAACAGACTGCAGAACATCTCAGAGATTCAGCTTAATTATCACACTGATGTGAGACTTTATGAAACTAACACTCTTTGGATTTGTTCCTTCTCAGGGTGATGGTTGTTACAGTCTTATAAGCATCATTAGTCACTATGGAGGAACAGAATCAGGTAAAACAACTGACTTGTTGGGAGAGAAAATCTGTCACTTGGTGTTCGCTCGCTCTGCGGTAGAGTATCACTTCCTGTTCCTGCTCAAACACAGTGGTGTTTCTGAGTAGCTTATTTGCTTATCAATTTAATTAACAACTTTTAAATACATTCTTTTTCATAGTATAATCTTCACGTGCTTCATCCGAGGCACACTTTCTGTGTACTCACTACCTAATTTATAGCCAAAGTATTCACTCACTGTCTCTGTACTGTTTCGCTAGCTTAGCTTAGCTCGTAGCCGACTCGTTAGCACCATGGCTACTTCACCTGTCCCTCCTGCACTTTCTTGCTCATTGTGTCAGATGTTTAGTTACTCCTCGGCCTCCTTTAGCAGTAATGATATCTGTAACAAATGTAGCATATTTGCAGCTCTGGAGGCCAGGATTACTGAATTGGAGACTCGGCTTCGCACCCTTCATTCACCCGTAGCTAGCCAGGCCCCTGTAGCTGGTGCAGCCAAAGATAGCGTAGGCCCCGCTAGCTGTTCCCCGGCAGACCCCAAGCAGCTGGGGAAAGAGGGCGGCTGGGTGACGGTGAGGAGGAAGCATAGTCCTAAACAGAAGCCCCAGGTACACCACCAACCCGTTCATGTGTCTAACCGTTTTTCCCCACTCGGCGACACACCCGCCGGGGGTCAAACTCTGGTAATTGGTGATTCTGTTCTCAGACATGTGAAGCTAGAGACACCGGCAACCATAGTCAATTGTCTTCCAGGGGCCAGAGCAGGCGACATTGAAGGAAATTTAAAAACTGCTGGCTAAGGGTAAACGTAAATTCAGTAAGATCATAATTCACGTCGGCAGTAATGACACCCGGTTACGCCAATCGGAGGTCACTAAAATCAATATTGAATCGGTGTGCAACTTTGCCAAAACAATGTCGGACTCTGTAGTTTTCTCTCGTCCCCTCCCCAATCAGACCAGGAGTGACATGTTTAGCCGCATGTTCTCCTTAAATTGCTGGCTGTCTGAGTGGTGTCCCAGAAACGATGTGGGCTTCATAGATAATTGGCAAACCTTCTGGAGGAAACCTGGTCTTGTTAGGAGAGACGGCATCCATCCCACTTTGGATGGAGCAGCTCTCATTTCTAGAAATATGGACAAATTTATTAAACCCCCCAAAATATGACTATTCAGAGTTGGGACCAGGAAGCAGAGTTGCAGTCTTACACGCCTCTCTGCAGCTTCTCTCCTCCTGCTACCCCCCCAAAAACCCATCTCCATAGAGACTGTGTCAGCTCCCAAACAGACAAAAAACAAACTAAAAACCAGCAACAAACAACTTAAACATAAACAATTACAAAGAAAGAACAATACAGTATCCGCATCTGAACCAAAGAGTAAAACAGTGAAATGTGGATTATTAAATATTAGGTCTCTCTCCTCCAAGTCTCTGTTAGTACATGACTTAATAATTGATCAACAAATTGATTTACTCTGCCTTACAGAAACCTGGTTGCAGCAGGATGATTATGTTAGTTTAAATGAATCAACACCCCCGAGTCATTCTAACTACCAGAAATCTCGAAGCACAGGCCGAGGGGGCGGTGTGGCAGCAATTTTTCACACCAGCCTATTAATTAATGAAAGACCAAGACAGACTTTTAATTCATTTGAAAGCCTGATGCTTAACATTGTCCACCCCAGCTGTGAAACTCAGAAACCAGTCTTACTTGTTATCATCTATCGTCCACCTGGGCCTTACACAGAGTTTCTGTCTGATTTCTCAGACTTTATATCTAATTTAGTTCTGAGCTCAGATAAAATAATTATTGTGGGTGATTTTAACATCCATGTAGATGCTAAAAATGACAGCCTCAACATGGCATTTAATCTGTTATTAGACTCAATTGGTTTCTCTCAAAATGTAAAAGAACCCACCCACCACTTTAATCACACTCTAGATCTTGTTTTAACATATGGCATAGAGACTGAACATTTAACAGTGTTTCCTGAAAACCCTCTCCTGTCTGATCATTTCCTGATAACATTTACATTTACAATAATTGATTACACAGCGGTGGAGAGTAGACTTTATCAAAGTAGATGTCTTTCTGAAAGCGCTGTAACTAAGTTTAAGAATATAATCCACCCACTGTTATCATCTTCAATGCCCTGTACCAACATAGAGCAGAGCAGCTATCTGAACGCTACCCCAACAGAGGTCGATTATCTTGTTAATAATTTCACCTCCTCACTACGTACGACTCTGGATACTGTAGCTCCTGTGAAAACTAAGGTCTCAAATCAGAAGTACCTGACTCCGTGGTATAATTCTCAAACACGTACCCTAAAGCAGATGACTCGTAATCTGGAGAGGAAATGGCGTGTCACAAATTTAGAGGATCATCATTTAGCCTGGAGAAATAGTTTGCTGCTTTATAAGAAAGCCCTCCGCAAAGCCAGAACATCTTACTATTCATCACTGATTGAAGAAAATAAGAACACCCCAGGTTTCTCTTCAGCACTGTAGCCAGGCTGACAAAAAGTCAGAGCTCTTTTGAGCCAACAATCCCTTTAACGTTAACTAGTATAAAGAAG